>NW_026596166.1:3474427-3542553 GCF_907164565.1 Psammomys obesus | reverse complement strand
TGTGTGTGTGTGTGTGTGTGTGTGTGTGTGTGTGTGTGTGTGTGTGTGTGCCTTTCCCTGGAGGCCTTACTGGGGTCTACAGCCTTGATAAGTTCCGGATCCTCCTTGGCTGTTCCTGACAAATAGGGCTGCATAATGATTCACATCACTTAGAGCTAAAACAGCTTCCAACAAATGGGAATTGCTGCTGTAGGGAGCTTCAGACAATGTACTTTTCATTAATTAAAATGACAGGGAGCTATTCAGCCTTCAGCTCAAAACTGTCTCTAACAGATGATTAGGTATTCAGGGTTGTCACGCGATACGCCTCAAGGCAGCCTGGGAAGGAGAGGAGGCTGGGGGGGAAGCAGAGCCAGCAAGCACTAGGAAAAGAGACAACCCTTTTAGAAGCAGTGCTGCAAGCTGGCATGGGCCAAGGTCAGACGCAATGTCATGGTGGCCCAGCTTATTCGGCTCGTTTTAGGATGATCTTCTCATTGTTACTTGGCCAAAGGAAAGAGACGGTGACTGAGTGCAAAGCAAACCAGTCCAGGGACTGGGAAGTTGGAAGTACAGCTTCAGCTCTGTGCTGTGCTAGAGGAATCACTCTCCTCAGTCAAGCCAATGCTTTGCCTTTGCTTTTTCATACCTGCGGAATGGGTTGGACCACGCCTGAGAGGGCCGCTTGGGATACTATGTGCTCTTCGTATCATTGTATTGCCTCATGTGTAAATGAGAACACACCCAATCTCTAGGCCATTCCCGGCCCTAAAATCAGCAGGCTATTGAAATATTATGACCCCTGCCCCGGGACTTGGTGTTAATATTAAGCTTCTTCCTATTCTTCATGGTGATCTAGATATTTTTGTAAAGGGCTTAATAACTTGCTATTTTTCACTGGCTGGTGCTTTAGTGAAAGGGAGCAAGGCAACCCAAAACCCGTGACCCATCAGAATGTCTTCTCTAGGTGGTCATGACCACCTGTTTGGAAAGAAAGACTTTGCGGCAAAGTAAATCCCAAAGGACATTGCCACCATCTCCCTCTACCTAGTGAATAAAGCTCACTCAACGGCAAGATGAATATTGTACCTTAGGAGCAGATATTGCAATGAAAAAAAAAATGATGGGGCTTTCAGTCAGATTAAAATTCTAAAACCCTCTATTTGTGGATGGTACACATCGAGGTAGGACATGGTTCCTTACATTCACGCTGAATAGGCAGGACACGTGAACATGGGGTGAGTTACAAGAGTGCATCATGCAAGCACGCAAGATCTTAGGGGTATTCTGGGATCAGGTGTTAGAAAAATGGCAGGAAGTGGCCTGTGAGGTGGGCAAGTGGTTTGGGGACCACATTTATGGTTTGACTCTCTGAAAACTGATGTTGAAGTTTCATCTCCACTTTGAGAGGATAAGAGGCGAAACTTAACCTGGCTGGAGCATTTTGAAATAGGAACCTTGGGAGGTGACTGATATTAAATGAGGCCAGCAGGGTGAGATCCTACCCCAGAGGGACGGTGGCTTTTTAAGCAAAGGGAAGACTTCAGCTGGGTTGCCGTATTTCATGCCTTACATCACCTTGAGAGTGTGCTGAAGAGTCCTTACCTTCGAGAATGGCTTGCCACATGTGGCCGCCCCACCTTGAACTTTCCAGACTTCTTTTAAGCGTTTTAAATTACATTTCACATTCACATTTCATTTATTAAGGTGTGTGTGTGTGTGTGTGTGTGTGTGTGTGTGTGTGTGTGTGAAGTTTCAGAACACTCAGTGAGCAGCCAAGATAGTACCCTGCTGGAGTCAATGTAAGCTGATCTGCTGGGAGGCAGATGGAGAAGGCTTGGGCTTTCCTTCAACACAGTGATCATACCCCGACATGAATACCCATCTGTGATCTCTACTTTATAGAGCTTTCTCAGAAACATGGCCCATCCAGGAGGTCCCTGGTTTAGGAGATTCTTTGTCAATGACAGAAATGACAGGAATGCATGTCAAATTCTGTCTGTCCTGCAGGCTTTCTCCTTGGGGAATAGGCTAAATGTGTACTAAACTCAGAGGCCTGGTGGCTCAAAGTTTGGATCTTAAACAAGTCAAGTAAACTTTGAGGTTCTGCTAAGATGGGCTGGGTTCTCACAGTCAGTGTGTCTATCACTCAACAGGGAATATTACAGGTGGAAAAGCTTTGTCAACTCCCAAGTTGTCACTGGAAACTGAAAATGTGGTTTTTTGCCTGGATTGCTTGTTTCTAGGTCCTTGATGTCTTGTTCAAAGAATTGGAAAAATGCACACACGAGAAGCAGAGTAGCATAGGATCTATTCAGAAGCCAAGCTGAAGTGCAAAGTATTAACATGTCAGGCTGTAACAGACCCTGGGCAAGCATGATGCTCAGGAGTGCGGTGTGAGTGATGGAGTGCTTCTTTTGGGGGTCCAAGAGGAAGAAGTGTTGCTAGGGGCAGAGTGTGAGTGGTTTCCTGCCTTGATTGACAGGTTTGGGTTATATAAGCCTTTCCTCCCTGTGGGTGTTCTTTCCCTAATGTGCCTCTTTTGATCATACGCATCCCTAATCATGCATAGCATAAGATGGAAGCTTGGGGGTGTAGGTCCCCCTCCCCCAGTCACTCAGAGGATGCAATTTGCTATACTATGCACGCATCTGAAGCCAGTCTGGTCTGACCTGGCCCCAGATGCCCCTAGTTTCAGGCTGTTCAGCTTTAAAGGAGGGCTCTAAGGGTTGCCATGGTACTACAGGTCGAAATGACCAACAGTTCTGTTTGGAGGAAGGTGTTCATGGGGCTTGATGTAGGCGGGTTCCCGGGTTGCTAAGTACATTGTTGGAGAGGGGGTGTGGGTGTAGCTTGGGCCGAGTGAGGCTCTGGGTTGCTCTGCTATCCCCACTTCTCCTGGCTCCCTGTTGCTTCCACACCTGCATGCTTCCTTGCAAGTTAAGCTTCTGTAGTTTATACCAACGCCCATCACGCAGAGGCGCTTTGGACATGAAATGAAGTGATGGGTAGGGTGTTCCTTATGGTGTCAGGGTCAGGACATGGGGTGTCCTTGTTTGCACCTTTTCCCTTGTCCCGCTAAGTTATAATGTGCGATCAGAAGCAAACTCCAAAGGCTTGCTGACAAATGTCCCTGTCGTCAACATCCCAGGGACTGTCTCCTCTGGAGAGGATCTAAGAATGAAAGCAGCCCTAGGTCGCCTGTCCGACCCAGCACTTTCCAAGCGAATACATCTCTTTCCGGACTCAGCTCTGCCCCTGTAGCAAACAACAGGGCACATACAGCTGGTGTGATCCCTCCCTGGCTTTCTGGGACTCTGATGAAAGCAAATGAACAGCAGGTAATAAAAGCTCTGAGGCTGGCAAAGGATCCTTGAGGCTCTGACTTTGTAAGTGGCCCGCCTTTCTAAGCCATGGTGCTTGCTCCTCTTTGTGGTCAAGCAGATGCCTCAGAGGAGCCTTCCAGATTTGTTTTTTTCTGATTCCACCTCCCTGGTCCCACTTCTCCATTGCTCAGCTGGGTGGGTTATGCTGAGTTCTACGCACGATCCTTTCTCTCCTCACTTCCAAGGTCCACAGTCAGTTTCAGCATCTGCTTTGGATCCTGACATCACAGCACACTGATGTCACCTCAGATCCTGCCTCACAAGCCTGCCTGTGTGCAAAGCCTCTCAGGCAAGTTCACACAGATGTCCAAAATGGGTCTCCTGCCAGAGCGTCCTAGAGGGGGCGACGGTTTGCCCCTCCCTTATTTCCAAATTTGTGTCAGTATCTCTGCTCAATTTAAGATCGGCGTTGACGTCTTTCCTAGTTCCAGGACTCATCAGCTTGGAGGAGAAAAGCTGCCTAGTGCATTTCTTCACTATCGATCACCCACAGAGCCACGGGAGCACGCTGTTAGAGATCAGATCTGTTCACACTTTGCACTGCTCTTTTGACTCCCTGCCATTTACACACTGCCCAAGCTCTCTGAGGTGCCTGTCACGTTTTGACCTTAATTTCCTACCACGTGGGTTTCTTTTTGTCCAAACATAGCAGAAGGGCCACTGTTCTAGCTGCACTTAGTGAGAAAGGTGGCAGGGGCGGGGGGGGGGGGACCACCTGGGTGACATTTCTGAATCTGGGTTGGACACAGGCCTTGTCAGCACCCTTTGGCCTGGCTCCTGAGCCCACTCCGCTGTTCACTCCTGGCTGTCACTCTTGCGAGTTTCTTTATTTCCCTGTTCCATTCTAAATTATGCAGTCCCTCCCTCTCTCCCCTCCCCCTCTCCTATTCCTCAGAAAAGGGGAGCCACCCTTTCCGTCCACCCCAGGTCATCAAGCCATATCAGGGCTGAGCCACAGGCTCTTCCCCTGTGGCCTGGGAAGGCAGTCCCTCCAGGGGGGAGTAATTGAAAAGCTGGTAAGAGGGTCCATGTCAGAGAGAGCCCCCGCTTCCCTTACCAGGACCCACAAGAGGCCTGAGCAGCCCATCAGTTATATCTTTGTATGGGGGGTTAGATCCAGTCCATGCAAGGTCCTCGGCTAGTGCTTCAGGATCAGTAGGCCCTTTCCGGCCCTGGTTAGTTGTCCCTGTTGGTCTTCTTGTGAAGTTCTTGTCACCTCCAGGTCCTTTTCTCTTCCCCTCCCCCTACTTTTCCACAAGGCTCCCTATGCCTCACCCAGTGTTTGTCTGTGAGTCTCTGTATCTCTTTTGAGGAACTGCTGGGTAGAGCCTCTCAGGGGACATCTCTCCTTCTGTGATTGCTGACTTCTGTCAGCAATCATAGCAGAGTATCATTAGCAGCATCAGGGGTTGGTTCTCTTCCATGGGGTAGGTCTTGGGTTGGGTCAGGCATTGGTTGGACCGTCCCTCAGTCTCTGCTATATCTGCTCTGTCTTTATCCCTACACATCTTGTGGGCAGGGTGAATTTTTAGTCCAAGTTTTTGTGGGTGGGTTGGTGTTCCCCTCCTTCTACTACGGGACTTGTCTAGTTAGAGAGTCCAAGGGAGGATGCTTAAACCTCAGTCAGAAGGGGAAACAGAGTAGATAGAGGTAATGGTTGAAGAGAGGCAACAAGGTAGGAGAAGAAACAGAGAGATGTGAGGGTGGAGATCAGACCTGGAGTGAGTGGGGGCAGGAAGACAAAAGGCCTGTAGAGAAAGAGACAAACTGTGGGTGAGGGCATCTCATCGACAAGCTTGAGACTTAAATCAGGGTAGGCTCCTGGGGGGATATGAGAAGATAATGCAACAAAGCTGAAAAAACTGTGTTCCCCTGGAAGTAAGCAGCTTTCGTTCTCTGAGAAGGTCAGGTAATGTGTTTATAATGGTTGAAGACAAACACATGAAGTGACATAGGAGAAAAGCTCAGGTTTAGTGCTTGTTAGGCCAGATCCTGAAGAGTTTAGAGGTCAAAGGAGATGAGGGCTCTGGGCTGGGCTGACTGAGGGTGGCACTGGAGCATTGGTGATCTGGGACTAGGGCACAGTAGCTGAAGCAACAGAGCATAGCAGAGCTAGCCACCGGAAGTCAGCTGGCAGCAACTGCCAAGGAAAGCATGCAGGTGGGCAGCCTGGGAGAACGAGCAGCACCAGGTCAGCACCACCAATGAGGGCAATAGAGCGACAGTGGTCAACTGAGTGGAGCCAGGGGCGGCACATTGGGCACAAAAAGAGACTACAAATGAGCATTTCCCTGTATAGCTCTGAAGAGCCTTCATGAAAGGGCAGAGGATTGTGATTCTGAGGCTTGGGAGGTGAAGGATATCGCTGGATGTCACCTTCAGAGCAGTAAAGTGACGGGGGAGGACCTTGGGGAAGACTTGGTTTCTAATTGTTGTGTCTCTAGAGAAGTTCTCTGGGTATCACTAGTACTACGGTGGTTTCCTTTTGGGCCTTAACCTCTTTTTTATCTTCTCCTGTCACTGTTAAAACAGTATTGTTTGCTCATGCGCCAAACTGGCCCATGTCTCTTGCTGGTCAATGCGACATCATTGCTTTTCTTCTTCGAAGTTTGTAAAGAGAGCATTGTGTCATTCTAGCCTCCCTATCCTCAGCTCTTTGCAAAGATTAGGAGTTAATGTACACTAGTTTTCTGCCTTAATTGTTTCCTTTTAATCAGTCTCGCTCCCTCCTTCCCTCCCTTTTCTGTGAGTTTTACTGTTTTTTTTTTTTTTTTTAATTACAAAAGAAATACATGCAAAATACAGAAAGCAATTGATTTTTCTGGAGGTTTTTTTGGGGGGCGGATTTTCAATCCCTATGAACGCCTTCTGGGCAGTTTGGAAGCTGCTGGGTGGGTAGCACTGCTGAATGCAAAAGTACCCTCAGCAGCCTGGCTGAAGAGAGGCCTTCCCTGGCTGGGACCGAGAACATTGCATGGACAGCTCTCTCTTACTGTCCAAACATCCTGACCCTCGAATTCCCCCTCTACATTTTAACCGTGTTTAACAGGAATAGCTGGAATTGAATGGCTTCTGCTCACTAGGAAACGCAGCCTTGAAAGGCTTTGCTGAGGACACACACTCTCTCCCCTTGACTAGGTAGGTATGATTGGAAGCGCTAACTCATTTATGTAAAAATTTGCAGTTTGTTCTTGCACTGGTTTTACAAGGCTCGCTGTAGATTTCTGAGTACTCCCGCGTGGTACGCTTACAACCATGGCATCAGAGCAGGAAGAATTAAGTCGTTAATAAGACCTATTGCATGCTGCATATCCACTGGTACCTAGTCCTTCTCTCAAAGTCATTATGTTTTATGGGTCATATATATGAAAACTACCTGTTCCCATAAATGCTGGGGAAAGGAATAATGTTTGTCAGTCCATCACCAATGACTCAGGCCCTTCAGTAAACCTTCTGTAAGGTCTGTCTTGTTCCCGTCTTCCTAAAGTTCTGGTCAGACAGATGTAGAAAATGTAACTCTGAGAGGTTAAAGACTTGTCCAAGAATTTAGAGCTGTTTCATTGGAGCATTGGCGATTTCCGGCAAATCCTTGAATGTTGTCTTGGGGTTAAGATCAGAAAAAATCTCAACTTGAGTGAACTGAGTTAGATTGTTAAATTGTAGAGACCAAAGGTATTCATTCTTTGTCTAGACTGTTTCTGATGGCCCTTCCTTGAGTTGCCTTCTCTTAAAAACAAACAAACAAAACCAGACAAACCAAACCAAACAAAAACAAGCAAACAACATGCACACACAAAGAGAAAACAAACAAGACCCAGCCAGCCAGCTGCTCAGGGATTGACTTCCTACCAAGACCAGGTTTGAATGTGGCCAGGGGAATGACATGAAAAGCCATCCGGGGCCGAAGCTTGGTAATGGACTTTGGAGAGTGTACACATGAATTAGGCACCTTTCATTTCCTTTGCTGCAAAAACATCAATTAGGATTGAGTAATCCATGGGTTCCTCCCCCCATTTTCAGTCAGAAGAAAATCAGCACAAATTGTCTGGCGCATCTCTCCCAGTGGGCTTTGATCATTAATCCTCTTTAGCCCTCTCCTGCTTGCTCCTGTCGCTAAGCCAGTGCCCACACACTCCCAGTTCTGTCAGTCTGTGCCCATTTACTGGGCGATTTGTTTTGTCCCCCTATAATGAAGATATGTGTTTTGGAGGTTGGTTCTGTTGAGAAGGTGCCCATCTGTTTTGCTTAAGGCAAGAGAAGGGCTCATTCAGACGCCTTTTACAGGTTGGTCAATTGGCTTTGACCTCACAGCTTGGTCCCTGGCCAGTGCTGCCCTGTACTTTAGTCAAACAGATGTGTCTCTGCCAGGCCTCCATCTGATACAAGCCGGAGAAAGGCTCATTTGTCTTTGCCAGCTCTCCCTGAACTCAGACTCTTTTGCTGAAATTGTCCTGGAAAGGCTATGTTCTAAGAACGGGTCTCAGTAAGGACTCTTCCATCATCCAGGGGCCTCACGCTCCAGGGGCATGGTTGGTTCTGGGCCAGCTTCTCAGGAACCTGGCTACCTGGGGTGTGGCAGTCTCTCAGGAAGCCATTTAGCTCTGCTCTTGGTTCTTGGCTGGGGTACTCGCAAAGCTTGCGGAACACTTCTCTTTTCCTATGGTGACAGTTTATCGAAACAGATCATATACTCTGCCTGAGTGAGGTAGTAGTGAAATGATGAAGCAGCTGCTATTCTGATGATTTTATCCAGACAGTTGGGGTTCAGCCCCATTTCCCAGATGAAGAAGTTGAGGCACAGATAACATGGTTATCCTTGATAGAGTCAGAGTTTCTACTCAGGTCTGAAATGTTCTGAGGACCACTCTTTTTTATTTTTTTAATGTTATATAATATTTTACTTTCATAAAGAAACCTATCTCTCTCCATATATATTTCATACGTAACCAAACCCTTCCTTCGATTTCTCCTCTCTTTCCTAAGAAAGATGTGCTATCTTGACGGTGGCATACATCACCCCACACGTGATTCCATTTTCATGTCGTGTTAAGTGTAACTGTGAGTGCTCGATTTCATTGTTCTGCATTTAAATTTTCTATTTAATTGGCATCAACTTGTGGTTTTCTTCTTTCCTTCTGTGAATTGTTTTTTATTTTCTGCGAATGTCTTAGGTATCAGCCACGTTGCTAGTGTAGCTCTATTTCATTTAGGGCTGCTGGATGTTCTTTTATTATTCAATAAGCCCAATTTCTTCATCCATTCTCTGGTTGACGTGTATTCTGGTCACTTCCAATTTTCCAGCGTTACAAACAGTGGTGCTCTGACATTCGTTATTGTGTCTCTGTATAAACGCTTGGAACTTTTCCCCCAGGAGTGGGATTTCTGGGTCATGGAGCATGGGCCTTTTCAAGTCTTTGGTTATTTCTGAATTGCATAGCAAGAGAGCAGGGCCAACCCGTCTCCCCTAGGAGTTTGCTTTCTCTCTGCATGCTTGTTGGTGCCTGGTTGGCTTAGACTTTTACATTTTTCAGAACTGTTGGTGTAAAATGGTTTGTAATTATTGGTTTTCCTAAACCATTTCTCATTTTTATAATGAATTCAGGCAAAGAGAAGTAAAGGTCAAAGGAGCTCTTGCTTGGCTCTGATTTGCTCTTTTTTTTAGGAGTAAGAAAGATGAACACAGGACTGGGTTGCCCAGTCCTGTGACTTTTTATTCTGTATCTTGAATGTTTGAGATGCATAGCACCCAACACTGACATCCAATCTTTCTCTGCTTGAAAAACAAAAATCCTTATATTATGTGTCCTGCCCCACTAGGTAGAAACCAGAAACCAGAGAGCCAGGTCTTAGGCACTGTTCATGATCTGACAGTCAGACACACCCACATTCAACAGGCACAGAATTTGACGAATGGGCGCTGTGTGGGTTCTAGCCTGACACATAGGTAGAGAGGTGGCCTGCTCTAGGAGTCTATAGCCGTGGCCCTGCCTAGGGTGTTGTCCTCTGCCATGCTCAAATGTGATCCTGGAGCAGCTGGTCTGGAGGTGCAACTGTGCATAGGCTGGCTGGCAGAACTTCTGCCTTGATGCTGTGATGACTAGCAGAGTCGATGTCGGGGTTTCTACCTAGATGGGCTGGAGGTGCGATGTGGGAAGATCTTCAAGCAAAGAATAGTGGGAAACAGTCCACCGCTCTGGAATGGAATCCCAACTTTCTGTATGCTCCCTGGAGTAAATCCTGTGTTCTGTGGTCAAGAATGCCTTCATTGCTCTGACTTTCCACTTGTCAGTGCTCCATGTAACTCTCTTGAACCCTGTCTTAAGTATTGAGCAAAACAAATACCATCAGTCCAGTTTTAGAGACAGAAAAATCAGGCACCAAAGAGTAATTCACCCCAGGACTTGGCAAGAGGTGCTGACTCCCCAGCATTACCCATTGCAGAGCCTACCAGATGAAATCTGCCTCCTTTCATCTTTGGATGCTCACCTGTCTATTACCAGATCTATATTTCTCTATCTGCCTGCCTATGTCTGTCTGTCTGTATGTATGTATGATCTATCCATCTATCTTTCTCTCTCTCTCTCATCTGTCTATTTGTCTATCACACTTCTCAGATCTTGGACTTGTCTACTTATTTACTTCCTGTTGTTCACAAGAAGCATATCCATTCCATAGAAAGCAAAGCCATTCCTCATTCCCCATGGCATCTCTGGGGCCGAGCGAAGCTGAAGCTCTGAAAA
This sequence comes from Psammomys obesus, assembly GCF_907164565.1. NCBI lineage: Eukaryota > Metazoa > Chordata > Mammalia > Rodentia > Muridae > Psammomys > Psammomys obesus. The sequence goes on along the minus strand of NW_026596166.1, from coordinate 3,532,448 downwards.
GACTTGTGGGTGAACAATTGCACGCAGCTCACTGACACAACCAAGAGAGTTCCAGGCACTCTCTAGGTAAGTGACAAGCCTTTTGTCAGAGACAGACAGAAACCGGGAGGAGAGAGGCACTCCCCATTGCTCACTGCCTGTCTTCTGCAGTGTGAACTGAGTCTTAGCCTCTGTCGCTGGAGTCAGTCAGAGGGACTGCTAGCCTCAGCTGTTCATGGTGAGAGATGAGAGGCCAGATGGCCTTTGTGAAGCTCCTGGAAGGCGTCTGTCACGTGGCAGTTATTGTATTTCTAGTCCAGTTGTTTGAGTGTAGATCTCCTGCCCTTACACTCTTTCCCATACAGTCTCCATTCTTTGTTCTTTCAGGTTGATGTTTTGTGATTGCTGTGTTTGTAAAAAAGTCAAAACCAAACCTAGTGGCCTTTGCACCCAGTTAACCAATTCCTTGTTCAGTTTTCTCTTCTACCTGTGTAGTGTATGAGCATGTGTATGTGTGCTCACATCTTTGTGGCTGTGTAAATGTACCACAATTTCTTATCCATTCTTCTGTTGAGGGACATCTAAGTTGTTTCCAGTTACTGGCTATTACAAATGAAGCTGTTATGAGCGTAGTTGAGCAAATGTCCTTGTTATATGGTGAAACATCTTTCGGGTATATGTCCAGGAGTGGTATAGCTGGGTCTTGAGGTATGGCTATTCCCAATTTTCTGAGAAAGCACCAAGTTGATTTCTAAAGAAAGTGTCAGGTTGATTTCCAAAGTGTTTGTACAAGTTTGCACTCCCATCAGCAAAGGAGGAATGTTTCCATTTCTCCATATCCTCGCCAGCATGTATTGTCACTTGAGTTTTTGAACTTAGCAATTCTGTGTAAGATGGAATCTTTATTTGATTTGCATTTCCCTGATGACTAAGAAAGTTGAGCATTTCTTTAAGTGCTTCTCCACCATTTGAGATTATTCTGTTGAGAATTCTGTTTAGCTCTGTATCCCATTTTTAATTGGATGTTTTGGTTTGTTGGTGTTTAATTTCTTGAGTTCTTTATATATTCTGGATATTAGACCTTTGTCGGATATAGGATCGATGAAGACCTTTTTCCAACCTGTAGGCTGCCATTTTGTTCTATTGATAGTGTCTTTTGCTTTACAGAAGCTTTTCAGTTTCAAGAGATCCCATTTCTTAATTGTAGACCTTAGAACCTGAGCTGCTGGTGTTCTGTTTAGGAAGTTGTCTCCTGTGCCAATAAGTTCAAGGTGCTTACCCACTTTCTCCTCTAGCAGCTTTAAGTCTATCTGGTTTTGTGTTGAGGTCTTTGATCCACTTGGACTTGAGTTTTGTGCAGGGTGATAAATATGGATCAATTTTTATTTTTCTCCATGTAGACATCCAGTTAGACCAGCACCACTTTTTGAAGATGCTCTCTTTTTTCCATTGTATGGTTTTTGGCTCCTTTGTCAAAAATCAGGTTGATTTTTAATCAGGTCACCATGGATTAAAACTAGACCTCAACAACAACAGAAATAACAAAAAGCCCACATATACTTGGAAACTCCCTGCTCAGTGATCACTGGGTGAGGAAAGAAAGAAACAAATTGAAAACTTCCTAGAATTCATAAAAATGAGGTCACAGCTTATGGGACACCATGAAGCAGTGCTAAGAGGAAAGTTCAAGTGCAAACTTGTACAAACACTTTGGAAATCAACCTAAGGTGTGCTTAGGTGTGTGGGTTTATTTCTGGGTCTTCAAGTCAATTCCATTGATAAAACAGCCTATTTCTATGCCAGTACTGTGCAGTTTTTATTACTGTTGTTCTATTGTATAGCTAAAACCTCTGGCCCTGAGCTTTTTTTGATTGAGAGACTTTTGATGGCTGCTTGTATTTCCTTAGGGGTTATAGGGCTGTTTAAACTGTTTACCCGATCTTGATTTAACTTTGGTAGGTGAAATCTATCAAAAGAAAATAATTAACTTCCTTTAGCTTTTCCAATATTGTGGAATACAGGCTTTTGAAGTAAGACCTAATGATTCTTTGGATTTCGCCACTGTCTGTTGTTATGTTTCCCTTTTCATTTCTGATTTTGTTAAAGTGGGTACTGTCTCTCTGTCTTTTAGTTAGTTTGGCTAGGGGTTTGTCTATCTTGTTGATTTTCTCAAAGAACCAACTCTTGGTTTTGTTGATTCTTTGTATTGCTCTCTTTGTTTCTAATTTATTGATTTCAGCCCTGAGTTTGATTATTTCCTGCTGTCTACTCCTCTTGGGTGTGTTTGCTTCTTTTTTTCCTAACGGTTTCAGGTATTCTGTTAGGTTGCTAATATGAGATCTCTCCAATTTCTTTATGAAGGCACTTCATGCTATGAACTTTCCTCTTAGCACTGCTTCATGGTGTCCCATAAGCTGTGACCTCATTTTTATGAATTCTAGGAAGTCTTCAATTTGTTTATTTCTTTCCTCACCCAGTGATCACCGGGAGTTTCCAAGTATATGTGGGCTTTTTGTTATTTCTGTTGTTGTTGAGGTCTAGTTTTAATCCATGGTGACCTGATAAAGAACAATCGGTTAATTCAATTTTCATGTATTGGTTGAGGTTTGCTTTGTGTCAGTTTTGGAGAAGGTTCCATGTGGTGCTGAAAAAAAAAAAAAAGTATATTCTTTGTGTTTGCATAAAAAGTTCTGTAGACATCTATTAGGTCCATTTGATTCATGACCTCTGGTAGCTTCATTATTTCTCTATTTAGCTCTGTCTCGATGATCTGTCTATTGGGGAGAGTGGAGTGTTGAATCTCCCGTTTCAATGTGTGTGAGTAACTGTGCGATTTAAGCTTTAATAACGTTTCTTTTATGAATGCAGTTGCCCTTGTATTTGGGGCATAGATGTTGAGGATTGTGATGTCCTCCTGATGGATTTTTCTTTGATGAGAATAAAATGTCCTTCCCCATCTCTTTTGATTAATTTTGGTTGAAAGTCTATTTTATTAGATATTAGGATGGCTACTCCAGCTTGCTTCTTGTGGCATGCCAGAGCCTGATGGGTGTGGAAAGGTTTTGAAGGGACAGTCTCTTTCTGAGGAGAAGGGAGAGGTTTTCATTGTCAAGAGGATGGAGACAAAAAGGAGGATAAGGAGGGATGCACTGGGGACCAGAAGGAGGGTGCTGTACAGCAGGAGATTGGACCTGAGAAACGCCATGAAAAAGCCCCATTCTGGGAGCCTCTACTGAATAGGTTAAAGCAATGACCTTGACCTTCCGGCAGCGAGTGTCTGCTTTCTGACATTGATCTGCTCTGGGCTTGATGTATATGAGATGGACTGGGGAGACCCCTTTAATCTTATGGTAGGGTCGTCTTTTCAGTTCTGTGGCTCGTTCATGGTACAGGATGCCCTTTGGAGGGACAAGAACACTGTAGATATGGATGTAACATTGACATGAGGTTTTAAGAGACTGCTCCATTCAGTAATAAACTCAGTAGGTTTCACACTTTCCCACAGCCTGCAGCTCTGGGTTACCAGACCAGCTGTCATTGCTGGTAGTGTCCTGAGAGAGAGAGAGAGAGAGAGAGAGAGAGAGAGAGAGAGAGAGATTGCGCATTAGGGGGGAGGGAAGAAAAGGAGGGAGGGAAAGAGGAAGAGAGGGAGGAAAGGGAGAGAATTAGTTGTAGTCTCACTGTCTGTATTAGTTTTATATTTCTATAACAGAATACCTGAGATAACAATTTATAAATGGAAGGGGTCTTCTTGGGTCACAGTTCTGGAGGTCTCAGTGCATGACGTGAGAGCTCTGTGCTTTGGGCCTGTGGGAGGCATCACACAGTGAGACATACATGTAAGAGCAAAACTACTCACCTCATGGCCAAGAAGAGCCAGCAGGGGCCAGGGGCTCACAGTTCCCTGCAAGAGCCCAGCTCCAGTGACCCAAAAGCAACATTACTTGGATTTCAGTAGATGGCCACTCTTTGATCTTGGTGTCAATTACCTTTGGGCCTTCTCCCTTACATCTCTTGTAGTGATTAGCTTTTTTTTGGGGGGGGGGTTAGCTTGACACAAGCTAGAGTTATTCAGGAGAGGAACCTCAATTAAGGAAATGCCTCCAGAGTAAGACATGATGGTGCATGACTTTAAGCCCAGTGATTGGGAGGCAGAGGCATGTGGATCTCTGTGAGGTTGAGGTCAGCCTAGTCTACAAGGTGAGTTCTAGGACAGCAAAGGCTCATAGTGAGATTCTGTCTCAAAAAATTAAAAAAAAAAGGCCATCATCAAGATATCCTGCAGACAAACCTGTAGGTCAGTGGTCCTCAACTTCAACCCTTTAATATAATTTCTCACGTTGTGGTAATTCCCAACTACAACATTATTTCATTGCAGCTTTATAACTATAAATTTGCTGCTGTTATGAATTGTAATGTAAATATCTTATATGCAGATTATCTGATATGTGACTCCTGTGAAAATATTTTTTATTTTAATAAATAAATTAATTAATTAATTCACTTTATATCTCAATTGTAGCTCCCTCTCTCCTCTCCTCCCAGTCCCACCCTTCCTCATTTCCCCCCTCCCCCACACCTTATTTCTCAGAAAAGGGGAGCCTCTCTACTAACCCACCCCAACTCATCAAATCTCATCAGGACTGAGTGCATCCTCTTCCCCTGTGGCCTGGCGAGGCAGCCCTGCAATGGGGAAGTGATCAAAAAGCAAGCAACAGAGTGCATGTCAGAAACAGCACCCACTCCCCTTACTAGGGAACCCACAGGAAGCCTGAGCTGTCCATCGGCTACATCTGTGTAGGAGGCCTAGGTCCAGTCCATGCATGGTCCTTGGTTGGTGCTTCAGACTCCAAAAGCCTGTCTGGACCCTGGTTAGTTGGCTCGGTTGGTCTTCTTGTGGGGTGCCTGTCACCTTCAGGTGGCCATCTTACCAAAAGCAATCTACATATTCAATACAATTCCCATCAAAGTATCAACACAATTCTTTACAGACCTTGACAGAACAATTCTAAACTTCATATGGAAAAACAAAAACAAACCAGAATAGCTAAAACAATACTATAAAATAAAAGAACTTCTGGAGGTATCTCTATCCATGACTTCAAGCTATGCTACAGAGCAATAGTACTGGCACAGAAATAGACTGGTGGATCAATGGAATCAATTCAAAGACCCAGAAATAAACCCACACACCTACCAGATGCTTGATTTTTGACAAAATAGCTAAAACCATACAATGGGGGGGGGGGGGGGAAGCATCTTCAACAAATGATGCTGATCTAACTGGATGTCTACATGTAGAAAATGGAAATAGATCCATATTTATTACCCTGCACAAAACTCAGTTCCAAGTGGATCAAAGACCTCAACATAAGACCAGACACACTAAATCTATTAGAAGTGAAAAGGTCCATTGATTCTCAAAGGGATTGTGACTCACGGGTTTAGAAGTACTGCTCTAGGGCGTTTTCTTGATTAATGATTGATATGGTGGCCCTGAGTTACATAGGAAAGCAGCTGAGCAAGCCAAGGGGAGCAAGCCAGTAAGCAGCACCCTTCCATGGCTTTGGCCACAGTTCCTGCCTTGAGTTCCTACCCTGGCTGCTCTCAGCGTCAGAGTGTGACCTAAGACTTGCAAGCTGAAAGAAACCCTGTCCTACAGTTGGGCTCGATCATGGCGTCTATCACGGCACTAGAACGCCGACCAACATACCCCATGACTGACACATCAGCGCATCCGGTGTTCCTTCTCCTTGGGATCATCAGTCTTAGCTCCACTCCCTGGGCTACCACCCTGGTCCGCACCGCTACCAGCCTTCAAAGGACCACAGCATTGGCTTCTTTTGCGGTGGTTCTCTTGGTGCTGCCTTTGTTCTCCGCAAGCTAATCTCAACGCAGCCACCGGAGGGATCCTCTCAAAAAGTGATTCGGAGCATGTTGCTGATGCGTCAGCTCTCAGCTCAGAGCTCTCTGGCGGTTTCTCATTTCTGTTCAGAGTAAAAGCCTCACCATGGCATGGCATGGCGCATCCTGCACTTTTCTTACCTCTGTTCTTTTCCTGTCCTCCTCGGCCATTCTGCTCCTGTCACAGTCTTGACTCTCAAAGCCTCGCATTCCTGCTCCTCTCTCTAGAACACGCCCCCTCTTGCTGCTTGAAAAAATACCCTTTTGCTGATCCCAGCGCCACTTATTCTTCTCGTGTCCCTTTTCATGGCAGCAGCTGCCACCGCACCTCACAAAACAGAATGCAGTAGTTTTCTTCTCCAAGGACCTAAGCTCCGTGGCAGGGGCGGAGACTTTTGATGTGTTCACTGGCGTATCTTTGCACTATCCTAGTAAGAGCTGAGCAAGCCCTTCACTCAGAAACGAAAGGCTCTCTCCAGAGTGCCCGTAGGTCAGTGGTTCTCAACCTTCCTAACGCTGTGACCCTTTAATAGAGTTCCTCACGTTGTGGTGACCCCTCGCCCCCAACTATAAAATGATTTCGTGGTTACTGTTATGAGTTGTAACGTGAATGTCTGATATGCTGGACATCTGGTAGGAGACCCCACGACGGGGGTCTCGACCCACAGGTTGAGAAATTTGCTCTGTAGAGCTTTTTTTTTTTTTTTTTTGGCTAATGATTGATATGGAAGGCTCCAGCTCAGGGTGGGTGGCGCCACCGTTGAGCAGGTGAGTGAACTAGTTGAAGGGGTCGCCTGAACTCTAACTGGGAAATGCTTTCTAAGGCTTCTCATTGTCTCGTTAGGAATCCATTCCGTGTGGACTCCTTACATAGTCCAACAGGCAGTGCTCTGATTCACCAGACTGTGTTTCAGCAGCTCCGGGGAAACCCCTAGGGTAGCCTGAGCTCTTGGGATATTTCGGGTCTTTTGCCTAAGCTCCGACCAGATTGGTCCAAGAAACAACATGCTTCCATCCTCCATTGGACCTCCGCTATGCAGGCCTCCTTTCTCTAGTGTTTGTCTCTGATCTCATTTTCTTGAGCCCTAAATTTGAGGCCAGAGTGGGAGGGGACATGGATGAAGCAGGGAGTGAGCGCCCTCCAGGATGCCTAAGCAAAATTAGGTGTGTGCGGGGAGGTACACATTTTCTTCAAAGCTAGAAATGAAAATTGTTTTCTGTTCGTTTAATGAAAATGACGAGGAGCCAGTGGCAAGAGAAAAAAAAAATAACCCACAATTTCTAAAAGTTAGACTCTATCAGTAGGTTAGGGATTCTTTAAAATTCTAACAAGCTTTCAGCACTTATTCTGTTTGCTGGGCTCAAAGGAGCATGGAAAGCAAAGAGCCAGAATGGGCTCCGGGCAGAGCATGGAGTCTGATGCCTCTCTTTCCTGGGCTGTGTTCGGCTTCCATCTGGTTCTGAGATTCTATTCAACTCAGGAGGTCGCCTTTGGGTCTTCACCACTGCAGGGGATGATTTAAATCTAAATAATAATAAAAAGCTACTGCTTCTTATTGGACTTTTATTTTGTAAGTGAATGGAAGCATTTCATATCCACATTAGGTTTTGCAACCCAATCTAGGGACTTGCTGAGTCCCAGAGGGGCCGTTTCATTGCCTGGAAGTTCCCTGGTATTTGTATTTTTCCTCCAAGGCAGAAAGGAAAAATGCTTTCAGTGAAGCCATAGGAACTTTTTTTCTTATTTGAAAGTGTTCACACTCAAGGAGAGGCACACACATTCACAGGTATGTGTGTGCCCACCGTCTTTCATACCAGATATATTGTAAAATTACAGAGCTTTAGATTTCAAGGGGCCCTGGAGATTATCTCGTCTAACGTTGGCGTGCTACATATGAAAAAGCCTCTGCCTCACAGGGTAAGTACCTCAGCCAAGGTCACAGGCATCTACTGGAAGAGGGCGGGCTACAATTCAGCTTCCTCAACTCAGGTCTAATTTTCTTTCTGCTACACCACATTGACTCCCAAATAAGATAATGTATATGAAATCACTTTGAAAACTAGAATGCATTACACAGGTATTGGGTATGGAGAGAGAGGAAGAGAGAGAGAGAATGATAATGAGCTAGCTTTCTTTGGAGGCGAGAGTGACCTGTTCAGGTCTCTTTCTGAATAAAGAATATTCGTGTTTCATGAATCATGAACCCTATTTCTAATTACGTTTCTTCATATGGCCTACAGAAAATGAGCATCAGAGGTGCCAAACCAAAATACATTCTTCATTCAAGTACATCAGTGAACAGTTGACCCTCCATATTTGAAAGCTTTGCATCCATGGATACAACCAACCATGAACTGAAAATAATAAAAAAAAAAAGAAAAGAAATTTAGCCTGTGTTGAATATGAATAGGTTCCCTCTGCCATTATTACTTAAACAATGCAATAAAGGTTTACCTTATGGTAGGTATTATAAGTAATCTAGTGATGACTGAAAATACACAGGAAGCTGTGTGGAGCAAATACTGCGACATTTTATATCACAGACTTGGCATCCACAGATTTGGGTATCCACAGAGAGACCCAGAGCCAATGTACCCCATACCCAGAGAATGGCTCTCCCCCCCTCCCCTCCTCCTGTCCACCTTCCTCTCTTGTCTTCTGTTAATTACTGCTACACCCCTGGTGTACACAGATTGCCATACTATGTCCTTTGTCTGAATGAACTGGTCTAATTCTTGATGTCAGCACCTATTATCAAGGTCAGTTAAAGTGTTTTCCACACCAACAGAAATAACTGACTAATAGAAAGGCTTCTTATTGTTAAGAAAAGCCTTTAACATAGTTTGTGATTTGAATGGTAATGTTCAAAGTTTGGTTGTTAAATTGGTTTTAGTAGATTTGAAGCACATAAAATTGCTTAAAACTAATTGAAATGTTTTAATTACAAAACGATATAGTCTCTTAGAGGTAGAAGGGCTATTCATTTTATTAACAAACGATTCATCAAAAGAATAAATTGCTACTTAAAATACTGTCGATTATTAAATATTATTGCAAATGACTTGAGGAATTAAAATTTTATTTTTGCACTGTTAATAGACTAATTTACTAAATCAAGTATTAATTATGAATAATTTGAGAGTAGGTCTGTGTTGCTGTCTCTGTGAGTATGTGTGCCTCAGTCCTTATCCATTGTAATATCTGTTTTCTTGATAGAACATGACAGACTTTCACTTTTCCGGCTCTATCTATGCTTATGATAATACGTAAATTACTGGTGAGCACACCCATGCCTTCCAGTCTGGAGACTCTTGGGTAACCTTGGCTAAGTGCTCTGGGTTGAGTATAGCAAATAGGCTGTGGTGAGTCGGTGAAGTCTAGATCCTATTTCTTGTTCATTCACATGTTGGCTAGTGGGAGCCTTGCTCCTGTTCTCAGCTCTTTCCAGTCGGTGATAAGTCAGCTTTCTCCTCCCCACTTGAGCCTTCACTTTTCCTCCACACCCCTCCTTGTCTAGGCACATCTACTCAACTCGCACAGATGTGTGCACACATGCAGACAACCACACAGCCATCCTGGGGGTTGACCAGTGAGACCCAGGTCTCGGAGAAGGGGCTGGCTGCATTTGCTGCACCATTGTGTGGCTCAGCAGGACAGAGTTTCCTGTAGGCTCTGTTCTTTTCGCACAGCTTTTTCAAAGGAAACTGTCAAATAACAGAGGAGTGGAAATTCAGCTTCATATAAAAATATTTACGGTTGTAAGGAAAGCAAACACTATTTTAGCACTCAGACATGGTGTGCTCTCCTGCCAGGTGAACGAAATGACTAGGCTCATGACCTCAAAGGATGGGCTTCAATCCTGCTCTTCCGAGGGAGAGCTGGGTGGTCACTGCTTCATTGCCTTCTCTTTGCCCTCACCTTCTTCTAGTGCTAGACCTCTTCCCTGCCTAAGTGATGGACCTGTGGCCTAGAAGAGATGACCACAGCCACTGGATCACAGCCTCTTAGATCCAGTCCCGATAGTAGTTCAGAGATAGCTAGACACAGCTTGGCAAACAGAGCCTTTTTCTGAAGTGCCCTTTGTGAGCTGGGAGGGGAAAGGACTCTAGCAGTCAAGGAAGCATCCCGGCAGGATGGGAGGCTGAGAGCAGCCCACCAGAGACAGATGCAGGGATGTAGAACTAAGGATGTCCTGATGCTGTCCTGGGGGCCACTTGTACTCACGTCCTTTTCAGCAGTTTAGGATTTTCTTTCGTTGCTGGTATAAGTTAATTGGAGCCGTAACTTGCGACTCTGAGAACCTCAAATAACAGAAATGAGCCCAGGGTTTAGGTGAGAAGATGCCTTACCGAGGCAATGGTTACAAGTGCAGAAATTTTATATTTAATTAGCCTTAGCACCAAAGCCATGTGTTGGCTCTCAGAACAGCATGTTTGGAAGATGCTTTCCCTCAGACTCCCCTGGACTCAGACGGCATCTTCAGAATCCTGTTTTCCTCTGACCCGCTGCTTTGCCTTGCAGAATTAATTTGGTTCTCAAGTGGCATTCTGTTCATGTGATAGATATCTCCTGCCACTGCCTGCTCCACCTACCAAGGTGGTTTCAGGCTTGCTTCCTAATTTTCAAAATGCAGAAAGACACCCCTACCCATCGTCATCACTAGCAACACACACACACACACACACACACACACACACACACACACACACACATTCATGTCACCTCCAAGATAACTGATTTAGGTTCAGGCAGTACTCTTGGTGACCTGCAGGCTGAGCTACATTCAAACTGCATGCATAGGATTGTAACTGGGGATCTGGAAGATCCATCCCATTCTATATTTGGTGGGAAAAAAAAAAGGATGACACAGAAGATGGAGTGCTATGGCTGTAATAGATGGAGTGTGGGGCACAGGAATGGGAAATGCAGATGAGGAAGCAGATGTGACGGGAGGGGATTTCAGAAACCCTCTCCAGCAGGAAGTCTTACGGTCCCATCTGGCAATGCTGGATTCAGGTGTCTGTCTCGCTCCTGTGCAAACACCAAGGCAATGCCCAACTCAACAACTGCATAGGTGGTGATGTCCTAGAAGGAACAGATGTAGGCAGCCTGCCTGCCGGACCATACAGAGCTGGACTAGCGAAGGGGACAACAGAACAGCCCCAGCTAACACCTTTTATGTACTGAGCACATGTGAAACCCTCCCGAAGGCTGTTTCTCTTTTCTGTTTACTCGACTGCGCTCCTCTTTGCTTTGGTTTGGCCATGATGAGAGGGAGGGAAGGAGGGATGACCGAGGACACTTTGCCAGGGTTCTCTTTACAGGGTACAGGTGTGCGGCTGCTCCCAGGTGTCACCTGGGATTTACTGCCTCAGAGCGGTCAGGAGTGAAAAACAGGGCTGCTAATGAATGCTGCTGAGCCAAGCGTGCGCTGCCTACTGGAGTGTGTTCATTTACTCTGGGAACTCTAATTACGCGAATTTTGTTCTGTCACTCTCTGCCCTGGGACGGCAGCATTGGGAGTGTTTGGGAAGCACCTTTGGGGAGCCAGGGATAATTTTGGACTAGCTCTCTCTCTCTCTCTCTTTACTACAGAAAATGGGTTGGCAAGAAATTCTAGGCTGAGAAATGGGTTCTAGGGAAAGGTTCCGAAAAGACTGTGGATTGGGGAAATGGTGGAGATAGCTTGCCCCCCTCTTACCCCCTTTGCAAGGGGCTTGCCGCTCACAGGACCCTAAAACAAAAGGGGATTCAGAGGCAGGTCTAGTTAGCTGTGGAAGTCCTTGGCAAGGCCATAAATCCATCTCAGCTGAGAAAACTGTTTACTTATAGAGCCAAACCAAGCAAGTCGGCCCTTAATAGACTAGAGCTGGCTGGCTGCTTCCATTCTTGAATTTGGTCCTGTCCTCAAAATGCTGATTTAAGACACTTTTGATTTCCCACAGTCCTCTCAAACTTGGATGAGGAGGAAGCTTAGCCTTGGCTTTAAGCAGGAAAGGCCAGGGGGGTGGGGGAGGGCAGGTCTTGGTGGTGTGATGCTGCCTTCAGAAGCCATTTTCCTGAAAAGCAGTGGCTCAACCTACCTAACTCTCTGACCCTTTAATACAGTCTCCTGTTTTGGTGACTGCCAGCCATGAGATTATTTTCATTGCTGCTTCATAACTATAATTTTGCTATTGTTATATTTTTGTTTTCTGACGGTCTCAGCCAACATCCGTGAAAGGGGTTGTTCAAACACCAACAGGGATCACGACCCACAGGTTGAGAACAACCGGCTGTAAAGGGTCTAGGGTACAGAATGCGGCCCAGGGATTTAGAGATAATGAGCTGGCATCTACTGCAGGTATGACCTCGTGGAAGGCTCACTGGTGTGCCCTGGGGACGCACAGTTAAACCAGCATATGGCGAGACCCACCAAGGATGGCAGAACGTTCCTCCCTGGGATAGGAGCATCCAGCTCAGGCCTTGGGGCTGAGAATAACAGATACAGCTCAGAAGATGCTGCTCCCAGGCTAGTCTTCAGCAGGGTGGGGGAAGGGCTTGACTTACATTTTCAGGATGGAAAGAGAAAAACAGGCCAATAAATCACTCAGTAGCCACTGACAGCCTGCTGGGAGGGGCACTGAGGAAGGACTGGAGAAAGAAGCCAGAGAGCTGAAATGTGTCCCATAAATCTGTTGGGTCAGTTACTCTTTGGCCACCTCTGCCTAGATCTGGCTGAGGCCCACCCAAGTAGGGAGGCAGGGAGGGGGAGGGGCAGGAGGGAAGCTGGCAGAGGGCGAGAGTAGTAGGTTTTCACTCGATGTGTAGGGCAGGATTCTGAATAATGTGAACCCCAGGCATGGTCTGTGTTGCCACGTATTAGGACGCATATGTTGCATTCAGATCTGGGACCCATTAGATAGCACACCCAGAGATAACTGCCACACTTGTCACTGCTCTAACAACGACTTCATCTGCCTTTGAACTCCCCGCTTCGCTTCCCCTCGACAATACATCATGATGGATCCAGAGCTTGGTCCCTGCTCCCTGTCTTGGGAACTTTGGCAAATATGAGAAAAGCATGATGGCCTGGGACCAGGACCCAGTCACACTGTCCTTAGGGTCACTGTGGAAGAAATATGTGCCCCACTGCTTCTGTTCCATATGAGGTCCCCAGGTTTGCCAGGTGTGTTGTCTGTCCTTAACTCTCTGCAGGTGGCATCTTGATAGAGAGTCACTGGCCCCTGCGTGCTCTCTCTCTCTCTCTCTCTCTCTCTCTCTCTCTCTGTGTATGTGTATGAGGGGGTGATGGATACTCCCAGTATAAAACTGTTGAGCTTCACAGTAAGCTGCTAAGCTAATAGCAATAATTCATTTGGAAAATGACTAAATCTTCCTTCCAAATCCTCGTTGTCTGTATTTGTTACTCTTGCTGTCGACACCACTATCAGAACTGCCAATCATATCTGAAAGCAGGGAGGGACAGGACGATTTAGGTCCTGACCCCCCTTCTCCCTGGAGAACCATGTGAGTCCGCCCCATCTCTGCTAGGACTGGATTTCTAAGGGCCCTGCCATGAGGTCCCGTCACTCCCTGGGGAAGATAGCTGGGTCTCATCACGAGGACAGGCTTCCCTTTATTATCCTTCTCCAACTTTCTTTTCTAAATGTCATCCTAGCAATCATTAATCACAGCGAATAAGAAGTTATAATTAATAGAGGCCCAAATCGTTCAAGTGGAAGATTATTCTTTTGAATTCTTGTATTTTTCTTGGAAGATGTCCTCGAGTTAATTATTTAGTATTTGGGCTTTATTTTTTTTCTTTTCTCCCAAGCTCCAGTCTTGTATCTGAAATGAACAAATTGATCACAGTCATGTGGGGGGATGAGGGGATGGTGTGTCAATGTATGCCGGGAGACTGATGAGAAGAATCTAAACAAGGCCGGGGCTCCACTGCTCCCTCTGCTGGCCTTTCAGATGGGAAAAAAATAATAATACGCTGCCAGGCTCAGAGCTGGGCACAAGCCAGCAAAGCTCTGCAGTGCTCCTGAAGCACTTGACAGAGAAGAGACCAGGGCCTGCTGTCAGTTTTCAGGACGATAGGGTGAGAGCGGAGGACGCCCCGGGGAGCAAGTCAGCAGGGAGAAGAGGGAGCTTTCAGGTACAGGGCAGGGTCCGGTGGCTGGCTGCAAGATCCCGGAGGCCTGCCATCGTTTCTTTCAGACGGAGGCATCTTGTACCTCCTCTGTCCGCACTGCAAACCCAGAACATTCCAAGCTCTAAACCGAGCTAGAGGACATCAGACATCAGACACAGGAGAGGGCAGATTTGAGAGCACTCGGAGTCCTGTGCAGGGGAAGGAGGAGGGGGCGGGGCTGTCTCCAGACGTACTGGCATGGTCTGTATCACTCAGTTTCTCTCTTGCTGCTTTGAGCATCGTATTTCCAAGTACAGTTCATATTTACACCCTGATTCCCTTGTTGGACTTGCTGGCCTAAGTTATTTTTAAGAAAGGACATCGCTGTGTGTTTTTTCTCCGGGCTCAGCAACTTCCGGAGCAGTTCTGTTACGCCGTTGAGCTGTGTGTGGTTCCATTCACGTCTTCTTGGTGCTGGATTACAATGCCTGGACCACATTTCTGCTGACCTCAGTTCCCTGGTCTCGGGGATGCCCTGCGTTAAGGCATCTGAAACGGCAGTGGGAATCTGTGATGGGAAACTGAGCAGCTTCAGTGGAAGTCAGTCCTGAGCTATGCAGGGGTTAGGTCTGAGGGGCTAACAGTCAGTCATTTATTCATTACCCCACCAGACATTAAAGAAGAGCAATAGGCTATATAAGAGGAGCCCATGACTTTTAAGGAAAAGTATTTCACAGTTCTAGATCTTTTCACATTGTGGTCCACTGTTGGCTAAAGTGGCATCGATTCTCCTCCCTGGATCCACTTTTATTTTTATATCGTCTCTGCAGTTTTCTCCTTCTTCAATGCAGTTCCGACCTTGAATGTCAGGTGGTATTTTCATCAATAACAATGGCAGGAATGATGACATGCAGTTTGGAGTCTAGGCCTGCCATAATGAAGCACTTCAGGACCCAGCAGGATGCCTCGCTCCGTTGGAAGAACAGAGGCCCCCTAAGAAGGATCCAACCTTCCCTGGTCTGCAGTCATAAGCTCAGCCCACTACGCAGCCTCTGCTGACTGAAGAGACAGCAGGGAGGCCAGGTGAGAAGAGTTGGCCCAGGGGACTCATGGACATTGTGGTGGTTTGAATAGGAATGGCTCCCATAGACTCAGGTGCGTGAATGCTTGGCCCACGGGGAGTGGCACTCTTAGGAGGTGTGGCCTTGCTGGAGGAGGTGTGGCCTTGTTGGAGAAACTGTGGGGTTGGGCTTTGAGGTCTTCTATGCTCAAGCGACATCCAGTGTGGAACAGTCTTTTACTGCTGCCTGAGTGTAAAGGTGCAGCTCTTTCAGTTCCTTCTCCAGCACCCATGTCTGCCTGCTTGCCACCATGTCCCCAGCATGATGATAACGGACAAAGCCTCTGGAACTGTAAGCCAACCTCAGATTAAATGTTTTTCTTTGTAGGAGTTGCCATGGTCACTGTATCTACACACAGCAAAAGAAACTCTTAAGACAGACATGTACCCAACAATTGTACTCTTGTAAGTCACTGTTTGGGGATGGTTTATTTTTTATTTTATTTTTTTATTCTTTCAGTTTATTTACTTTGCAACCCAAGGGTGCCCCCCCTCCTCTCTTCCCTGTCCTCCCTTCTCCTCCTTCCCCCTGCTCCTTTCCCTTTACCCCCAGAAAAGGGGAACCCCCCTCCACCCCCGTGCCAACCCTCCCCATCACATCAAGTCACATCAGGACTGAGCATATTCTCATACCCTGAGTCCAGGTAAGGCATCTCTGCCAGCGGGGAGTGATCCAAAGCAGGCGATAGAGTCCATGTTAGAAACAGCATCCCTCTCCACTCTCCAGGCACCCCATATGAAGACCAAGCCACCCATCAGCTGTATGTGTGCAGGGTCCTAGGTCCAGACCATGCATGCTCCTTAGTTGATGTCTCAGTCTCTGAAAGCCACCATGGGACTGGGTTATTGTTTCTGTTGGTCGTCTTGTGAGGTTCTCATCCCCTCCAGGTCCTTCCATCTTTTTCCCAACATTTCCACAGGACCCCCAGAGTTTTGCCCCATACTTGGCTGCAAGTCCTAGCATCTGTCTCAATCTGATGCTGGCTGAAGCCTCCCAGACATCAGTGAAGTTAGGCTCTTGTCTGAAAGTACAGCAGAGCATCGTTAATAGTGTTCGTGGGGTGGGTTTCAGGTTGGGCTAATTATTGGTTGGACATTCTTGGGGATGGTTTATAATATGGCAGTATTAAACACACACACACACACACACACACACACACACGACACCAACTGGGGAGGTGTGGCTATGACAAGAGAACCTTTATCGTATTCACTTCCTGATTATGGGTACTGAAGATTCAGTGCTGCTGGCAGAGCAAGCCTAGGGGATGAGGAGGCATTCCTAGTTTTGCCTAAAGTAGAGCCTCGACTGACTAGCTGGTTGAGCACACTGTTAAAGGCATTGAGAAGATGCTAAGAAGACATGTCATTCTCGGGAAGTCAGAGGAAGGAAGGACTACTTTGGGAACCAGTGAAGAGGGGAGGCCACATCATAGCGGGAGCACCACTGTGGGATCTGGGAAGGAAGGACCTATGACTCTTTATCCCCCACTGGATTGTTGTTACCTCTTGTAATTGCTGACAGGAGGGTGAGAGAAACTGTTGCTGCTGAGTTCTCTGCCCTGTTGGCAGGGGAACTCTTACATGTTTACATCAAGCCTGCTATGTGCCCCTCGGTGTCAAGGAGCCAGGGTATCACATGACCATGTCTATTGGTCATGGCTGTCTGTCTGTCCTGTGTACTGAAGTAATAGTAGGGGACTCTTGGGGCCATCAGTATGGGCTCATACCTCTGATATAGGCTGCCTCTAAATTGAACTTGGGTTATAGTCTATAAAGGCAGGGTTTCCCCTAAGTGGTCATCAGGGGCACCTCTGTCAGTTTCAAAAATAGGGACTGTTAGACAAGTAGAGTCTTTGGTCCCCTAAGCCTCCTATTTAAGGGTTACCAGGCTAAGAATCTGCCCATTTAGCAAGCTCTCCTGATGGTGTTCCAGGCATTGGAAAGCTTCCTTTTGAAGGATCCTGTCCTAGACCTTCAGAAGCAGTAGGGGCCCTCATGTCCACACAGACTCCAGGGCCAGGCAGCAGGTACAGGGCTCCCTTAGTCCTTAACAGGTCCTGGTTTTCCATTCTACATTCCTTCTCTCCCAGTGGCTCCCCCAAATGCCACCAAACTAGAATTGCCAGAATGGGCTTTTAAAAAAATGTGTTTCAAGGCTCCATCTGAAACTAACTAACTAACTATCAAATTCCCATAGGCTAGGGCCTAGGGATAAACATATAATTCTAAAAGAGAAGCAAACACAATAACAAACCCAAAAGCCCAAACAAAAGTCTCCGGTGGTCTTTGATGCTCAATTAGTTATGGGAATGACTGGGCTATCCCTGCTCCGAATCATATATAGGTGACACCTTTTTAAATCAATATTCAAGTATCAGAATCTCTCAACCAGCTTGCTAGTATATTTACTTGGGCTAAGTGCTTATTTTTTTCCTTCTAATTTGGGGGCGCTGTGAGTCAACTAATTTTTGAGTCTTGGGAAAGCAGAGAAGAACAATAACCATGAACTTGTAGGAGGCAAGCTGAAACAGCATACCATCTGCAATGAAATCAGTATAAATCCCCCAAATGGCATTGTGCTGCCAAGACAACTCTCCAAGGCCTTCCTGTCTGCCTCAGTGGAGTGCAGGCCCTGGAGAGCTTCAATTATCCTGCACACATGTGCTTTTAGGGAGCCCAGCAAGAGAAGGAGCTGGAATGCTCAGTAATGAGGTTCCCAGGGTTTCAGAGTAAAGGGAAGGGCAGGTAAATGGGAACTCAGCTTGCAATTCTATTGTGGCTGTGATTGCTAATCATTATCCAATGTTTCCGTTGCGATACCTGCATTATTGACCTAATTGAAAAATAACTGATGGAGAGTGTCCTCATTAGTGACACATATCACAATTGAACATCCATTCACTCGGCAAATGTTTGTCTACCTTGCACGGAACACTAGACGGCTCAGTCGGCTTCTGTGTCTTTGCTGTTTATGAGGAAGGAGATGGGAGACCAAGAGGAACACTAAGATAGAGCTGAAGGGCGATACTAGCTTTCAAAAAAGTAAGGAGCTGTTTAGGGAGTGCATGGAGTTTCATTAGGGCCTTGAGAAAGTGGCTCTGGGGAGGGCAGTTAGCATAAACCATGAGCAGGATGGGCAATTGTAAGGCAGATTTGGGAAGGCTTATGAGACTGGAGAGCTTTGAGGTTAAAGAGATGTTGATGGCAGCCCTAGATGCCTGAGGCCCCTGGAGTCCTAGGCATCCTACCACCCTCTTCTGGTGCTCAGGAAAGATTCCAACAATGGCTCCTGGCCCTAGAGTCCCTTCCCAGTCTGTTCTCTACAGAACAGACACCTACTAATCACTTGGAGTTGGCTGATGAGGAAAGACTCTTCTACGCCCCCTCCCTCCCTTTTGGTGAGCAAAGGAATTAACATTTCTAGAGACAATGGCTGGCGAGGGAGGGGGGAGGGTGACGGGGAGAAGGTCTTTTGTTCCCACTTGAAGCTGTGTATAATCAAACATGAACCTTTGGATGATTAATCTGCAAACAGAAACTGGGAAGGGCCAGGCAAGGAAGGGGAGTGAATTAATCTGGCAAGTCAACTAGGAGACTTTTGCAATGATTCAGCTAGGATGGAGCAAGTCCATAATTAGGGCAGTGGTGATGGGCACAGACACGAAGAGGACAGAGGCAAATCACTTTCTGAGGGTAGAATTGTCAAGGTGTGGAAGCTCATGGAATCCCAGGGCCTGGGAAGTAGGAGGAGTCAGTTGGCAGGAAGTTTGTGCTTTAGGGTTTGCAAAGGAAGGAGGCTCAGAAGAGCTGCAGCCTCCCAAGGGGCATGTGGTCAACAAAGCTTTGGAAGATAGGGCTAGATATGCACCATGGTGTTGCTGGCCCCTTGCGTGTGTTTTGTGTGAAGTTTGGAAGTATATAACCAAGGTCAGGGAAAAGGAAGAACTTGAAACTTGCCCTTGGGAATCTGTGTGCCTCCTGATGATGGGTGATGGAGGCAAACACCAAGAAAGTATAAAGAAAACAGGGGGAGTGAAGGGTAAGAGGCAGAAGCCCAGAGAAGCTCTGTGTTGAGTCTTTTATAGGACAAACTGCACGCATTTATCTTCCTGGGCCTAATTGTTTCCAGCTCATTTGAAGATATCTATTTTCATGCACTAAAAGTCTCCAATGTTTATGGTATATTCTGACCCAACGATCCACCCCGTAATTAATCAGGTTCAGGACAAGACCTGAAACTCACTCACCAGTTGGCAAAAATCAGTTGCCGATCCTTGAGGACACTGGGGATTTTTTTTTTTTTTTTTTTTTTTGGTATGCAGACACAGGCACAGAGACGTGATCCTGTAAATTCAGGAAGGAAGTCCCTCCCATGTTCCAAAGCTGGCCCTGCATTATAGATGACAGAGACCAGCCTAGTTCCTGCCAGATGACCAGGCAATGTCACTAAAGCAGAAGAGGGTTTCTTTGACTCCTTGATAGAGCAGTTCTTTGGGTTGAAGATTGAAAATGTATCATTCATGAAGGCCTGACCCTCAAACCTGAATGTTCCCAGAGCCACAGTGTCTTAGGTCCTGCATGAATGCCCTCTGTCACCCTCCATCCCCATTCAGTATTTAAGTTAATCTATTTGATGGCTCCCAAAGCAGGCTTCTCAGAAGCTATCTAGAAAACTTGTAGCGATAAGTGTTTCAATAAAATAACTCTAAAATGCCATGGTCCCATATCAGCTGCCTAAATGTCTTTGAGATCATCTTCCCGGAATCCTGTGTGGAGCCCATCACTATCTGGACTTTTCCTTGGCTCCTGCCTGGTAGTAATTCTTGTTTCTCTGGTCTGTATCTGCAGCTTCCTCCTCACTGCTGGTTCTCTGTGGAAATGTCATTCTATGACTCCTTTTGGCTGTCCAGGGTCTGCCTCAGCCTCCAGCCTGTTCTTCACCTTGACTGCTGTATCTTTCTATAGAGCATCCTTGGTGTGTGTACTGCATGGCTGGACTCCCCTTCTCTTTGGCAAGGGACACACCTGTCTTATGGTAGTAGTCAGGGCTGTTTTCTGACCATTAACCCCACTTCTCAGGAAACAAAGTCTTTACCCTTTGACTCATCCACAGGCTTTACCATTCTGAGAGACAGCATCTCCACCATGCCTCTCTGACGTCAGCCTATGGAAGAAGGAACAAGACTTGGTAGGTGAACCAGGAGACTAGGCAGTATTTCATCTGTGGATCCAGTTTGGTCGTAGGAGTAGCCATTGGGGCTGCAAAGAAGGCTCAGCAGTTAAATGTACCTATTGCTCTTACAGAGGACCCGGATTTCGTTCCCAGCGTCCATACCAGCTCACAACCACTCTTCATAACTCCAGTTCAAGGGGATCCAGCACCTCTTCTGTCCTCCACAGGCACCAGGCACTCATGGTACACATGCGTCCTTGCAGGAAAAATGCTCATACACAAAATAAAAATAGACAATTTTAAAAAAGAAAGGAAGGAAGGAAGAAAGAAAAGAAGGAAGGAAGGAAGGAAGGAAGGAAGGAAGGAAGGAAGGAAGGAAGGAAGGAAGGACTGGACCACAGATCACAATAAAATCCTCACAAGGATTTTTATATATAATTCTTTTATATATAATTTTATACACAATTCTTATAGTAACTATAAAGTCAAAGCTAGCACAGTTACTATCTTCCTTCACAGATGGGGAAACTGAGGTACAGGCTCCCAGTGCACATAAATCCTGAGCACCAGACTGTTAGGAGCTCCGTCGCTTCAAGTGTCTGTCTCCACTTGGCTGTGACCTTGGAAGACACCTGGTTTCTATGCAGCCTGCTTCCTCACCTGGATACCATGTTCCTCCCATTTCGTTCCCCCTGTAGCCTTCCTGAGACTCTGCTCATCTTGTCACTGCTTTTTTTCTGCAGAAAGAGTCTTGTTTTCTCGCATTTCCTCCTCTCCAGCTTTTCCTGGGCTTTGCAAAGCAAAAATTGCTTGACTACTCTGGAAGCATCAAGAAAGCAACTTGAAAAAGTACCCAGGAGGCATTTTGCTGGCTCCTCTTTCTATCAGAGGCCTGTGGAGTCGCAGCTTCTCCAGCTGTCTCCACGAGCCTTCATTAAACCAGCATTTTGATGCTAAATCAATGTTTTCTACCCCAGGTTCCCTCTGGGAGAAGAGAGGGAAGAGACCTGGGTCACGACATCCTCCATCACACTTCTTGCCTTACATCTTGTCTCTGCTGCATTCAGCAGATGAGTCTCAAGCCACTGTGGGACTTGGCTAGAACAGAGGTTAGAATCCAGGGCTCCCCTTGGCCATCAAACGATTTCCTTTTCCTGGAATATCCAGTGGCAGAAAGTATGTTGGTTTTAATTCTTGATGTGTTGCCATTTATAGGCAATTGAAGTTCTGAGCACCCGGTACCCTAGAGAGACAAACAGACCCACGGGTTGGTCACAGGGGCCAAACACCGCAGTGCAGGCAGGATGTCCTCTGATCCGGTTCTATAACGTGTGGTCAAACAACCTGACAGGGACTCTGGTGGGCTCTGGCCAGGGTGCTGAAGGACAGAGTTAAAAGGAGGCTGTCTTTGACTTTTCTGCAAAGCACGACACAGCAGCCTTGGCAGAGCAGTGCCGCAGAAGCCTGCTGAGTATCAATAGCAACAGCTAACATTTATGGAGCACTTACAGCGCACCAGCTGCCATGCTGAGCACAGTTTAATCCTCGCTATGACCCTTGGAAGGAGGTGTTATTATCACTGCAACTCTTTGTAGCTAGGGACGCTAAGACTAACCCTAAGATGGCTGAGCTACTTGCCCGAGATACACTGCCAGTGCTTGGCTCCCAACACCAGACAAATCTCACATTCTTACCTGCTGCATTTTGAATTTGCCTCTTCATATCTTTTTGCTAAGGACCCTCACAGTGCAAGACCAGGTGACCTAAGGACACAGTTTTCAGGCTGCTTTGGCCCTGCCCTCCATGTGGGTCTGTACCGCTGACACCTTCAATCCCAGGCCAGGGTCTTAATAGCTTAGTAGTCTCAGAAGCTCTGCCATCAGTCTGTCTAGGAAATAAAGAGCCAGGGTGGGAATTTCTGTTGCTCCCACAAGAGCATTCAGGACACCAGCCTGCAGACGTTAGCATGCATGGTACCCCACTCCTCTGCATGCAGGGTGATTTCTCTTGGCAGGTAGTCTTTTCAGGAGGTGACCCAGCACACAGGGAGATGATTCAAGGGGCATTTCCATCAATAAATAACTGGACTCTCCTCTCCCTTCCCTTCCCTCTCCTCCCCTCTCCTCTCTTCCTTACTTCCCCCTTCTCTCGTTTTTTTCTATCCAGATCTTTCTCCTTGGTTGATTTAGAGCTCAGAAAACTTAAAATCTTTACTGGAGGAGGTACAAGGATGTTCTTGTTCCCCAAATTTTATTTTCTCGATGTTCTTCCTTAGACCCCCATACTGTAGGCATCACGGGTCTGCTATGAAAACTATGGGAAGATTTCTGAGATTAATTTTACCTCATAGTAATACAATAAAACTTCCGCCCTCCAAAGAAGAAATTGAAGGTGTGGTGGATTTGGAGACAGGAAAACCGACTGCCAGCTCAACTTGGCCGCAGGGAGTGCCAGGGACAGAGTGCTATGTCTTCCCATTCTATTTCCTGTCCCACCTTCTTGGTGACTGCCCAGAATATACTTCTGCCTGGGGTAATGGAAATTGGAGATGGGGACTAGAACTGTTTCCAGTGCTTCC
The DNA here is from genome assembly GCF_907164565.1 of Psammomys obesus. Taxonomy (NCBI): domain Eukaryota; kingdom Metazoa; phylum Chordata; class Mammalia; order Rodentia; family Muridae; genus Psammomys; species Psammomys obesus. Next base: position 3,509,571 of record NW_026596166.1, on the reverse strand, counting down.
TACCAGGCAGCTGAGGCTCAGCACCAAGCCTCCCTCAGCCAACCTAGCAGAGTCCTGAAACAATGGGAACAGAGATGGAGACCCAGGTGAGCGTGCTGGTCTCTCCAGGAGCCTTTTGACACTTGGAAGCCCGATGCTCTATATTGTTCAAGGCACGGTTCCATACTCCCCAGAGGCATGGAGAAGGATTCTGTAAATTCCCCTCTGGGAAAGTGTTGGCCACCTCGAGAGCTGGAACTCCAGGTCTAATGTGAGTCCTTGAACTGTCTTAGTGTTTCGGAACACTAAGAAATTGTGAATAGCAAACGTGCTACCCCAAACACTAACTTTCTTTGCTTTTGGGAGTAAGAATGATGTTACCGTCTTTGGCTGACTGGAAAACAGATAGGCGTCCATCTAGACTCCTTTTGCTTTTGAGCAGTTCTCACTAAGTAGCTCAGGCTGGCCCTGAACTCTGTGATCTTCCGGCTCCTATCCGGGTGAGAAAGCAGTTGTCTACATTTGAATTATGTAGAGAAAGGGTGAGAGCATGCTCTTATTTGTCTATAATTTACACCCTGTCCTGTTGTATAGTACATTGGAAGTGAACTAACTGTTTACTTTTTTTTTTTTTTTAATTGTAGAAAACCTTTCACAACACTGAGTGAATGTCTAGAGGTAAAACCCAAAGTAAGATGTATAAGGAGAGGAAGCCAGGAGCCTCTTGTAGATAACTGTCTTTCATCTCAAAGGCAGGTGGGAGTGGGGGAGGCAGCAGAGAACACCTAAAGGCCACTCAGTAAAAGGGGAGACCCAAACTCCCTTCCCAGACACCCTCCGAGGTGAAGGCAGTAATGGCTTTTCTCTGCTCACTCATGAGGCCGTTCTGCATGCTGTGTTCACCTGGCTTCTTGTCTACTGTTGATGCTTTTCAGGACTGACCCAACCTCACCTCTCCTCTCCTGTAGATAGCTTGATCCTCTGAGTGACAGGTGATCAGGCACTTAATGCACGAATATCTCATTTTTATGTAATGTCCTATTTCCAAAAAATGGTTTATGTGGTCTTCACTGTGTGTGAACTTCATTGATCAGGTGAGTTAAATGAGAAGATGTTGATACCTTCATTCTACAAATGAAGACACCCTGTGGGGCTCTTGGTGAGGCTGAGAGGCTTGTGGGTGATACCAGTGGGCAGCTGTTGTAACTGGAATAGCAGTGCTGGCGTCTTGCTTTCTCTCCACTGTTCTATATGCTGCTGTCTAGATATTCCAGATGTGGTGGCTTTTTTTGTCTTAACGATATTGCTTTGCATCAATAAACCACAATAGGGACGTTTCTCATGGGCCTCTGGTGAGTTCCAAATCGGTGAGGAGCTCCTGCAGACAGCAGTGAAAGTCTGGCTGAGGTTTCTTGCTTAGTACACTTTTTTTTTTCTTCCAAATGATGCTCAGGACTGGGGAGCATTCTTGACTTTAGGTTCTCCTTCTGCTACGAGGGCAGACAAATATAGATGCCATCTTGGAGAGAGTGGTCTGCAGACAGAGAAATGAGAAGCAGCTAAAAGAAAGCAGCCTCCTTTTGCCTCCCAGACTCCATCTGCTTGTCAAGGTTTGCGGTTCCTGCGTGCTGTCCCTATCATATCATTCACCATAAGCTTGAGTTCTGGGTTCATCAAGGTGACAGCTTCTACCCACAGGCTCACTGACACCTTCTTGGCAAAGTGACCCTGGTGCCCTGGGTTAGGGATCAAACCCAGCTTACTGAGGTGCCTATTAACATATCAAAGCTGATGCTGGCTACCAGGTTCTCCCTGTGTCCCTCAGTCCCTACCGGTTGGGTCCTCCTGGCTGGCATACCCCTACCCTGAACTCTCCAGACTAGGGGCTGGGCTACCCTTCCCCCAGCTGCTCTTCTCTACATAATCCAGCCATTTTGCCCTGCCCTCACATGGCCCAGCTCAGTCTGGCCACGTTCACTCTGGACTCCCTCAGATGTCTCTGCCTACGGATATGCTCTCCCTCATATCTACAATAACCTTCTCTTCCACCATACCTATGAAGAATCAGGTTCTCCTTTTATTTCTTTTTCTTTTTCTTTTCTTTTCTTTTTCTTTTTTTTCATTGAACCTGCAAGGAGGGAGTTGGCTGGTGTTCTGTATAACTTGTAAGTTCACATCCTGTCACCCTCGGGACATAAAGCTGTTTCACCAGCTGACAGGAGGATGTTCGCCGCTCCTTTAGTTTGGATGCTGAGTCTCAGTCCCTGGTGCCCAACACCCCTGGGATGCCAAGGAAGGAACTGCTTCGTTGTGAACCAGTCAAGTGGATAGATGGTGGCGACATCTGCTCTGGAAGCACATTTCTCACAACAAACAACATTTGCATGCTCGTGCCTGCAGATATCATCAAGGCATTTGGGAAGTTAAACACTGCCTCTGTTTCTATGGCCTTCCCCTTGGCCAGCACGTGGGTACTCCTTGGGTCAAGGAGTTCAGCTCAGGGAGTGTCCCTCCCCTCTTCTCTGCCCTCTGAGGGTAAGATGTTCCCTTCAGAACCTCACAAACAAACCCAGGTTTTAAGCTGATTCTGATCCAGTTGTCCCTGCAATTTTCTGCTTCTCGTGAGCCTACACACAAGATGCAGTTCGCTGTATAGATATAGTACTGTGCCCTTTGTGCAAGTCCCCCCTCTTCGTCTCGATACTTCTGTAAGTGTGTATTGTCTCCCTCAGAAGACATACTTCTGGCAGAGGACTGAATACTTCAACACGCCGAGTCATCTGTGCCCCTGTGTTTAGAGGCACACATGGCAAGGAACGCTAAGGCATGTCTCTGTAGAAGGTTAGGAGCATAAGGAGGTAAGTTTGTGGGTATATATTAGTTAGATGTATTATCTAAGTGGGGTGTGCTGCCTGTGTAGGCAGAAAGAGGAGAGTGGGAGGTATGGTTAAGCTAAGAAAAGGACGCTCAGGGCTCTTCCTGATCTGCCACTTGCCCTTTTCTCCCACAAGCTCACGTGCCTTCCTTTCTGGCAGAAGTGGCTCTGGCAAAGAAGAGAGATGAGTAGTAGAAAGGCTGTTCTGAGAATGCACCACCCCAAAGCCGCAGTGCACCCACAGAGTAGGCTTCAAGAAGTTCACACCGCAGAGACTCAAAGAAATCCAGAAATTTTCAGCAGAACAAATGGAGACCCCAGATGTGCACCTTGATGCCAGACTCAACAGAGCATTTGGATCAAAGGAATAAGGAAAGTTTCATATGACATCCAAGTACACGTGTCGTGAAACCACAGTGAGGATACGGATTCGCCATAGGAGTTTTTTATTTTGTCCTTGTTAACATGTTAATAAAAAGAAATCTAGACAATGTGGATGAAAACTCACTGTTGAGTGTTAAGTGAAGTTACAGACCTTAAGAGAAATGTTCATGGTGTGTGACAGTTTGGGAGAAGGAAGGAAGGGAAGGAAAGAGGGAGGTACAGAGTGAAGGAGGAGGAAGGGATATGGAGGAAAGATGAGGAAGCATCCAGTGATTTATGGTCTTTTAAGCAAAATTCTATGAATGTATACTATAAAGAAATTAATGTCAAACACAGTTAAAGACAAGCAGTCTGGTGTGTATTGTAGACGTTGGGAAATGTCTGACAAATGGATGGACGCTGAATGGTGTTCCCTGTGTGATGCGTTCATAGATTTAGATTTTTCAAGGAGCTATTTTTTTGCTCATCTACAGCAGTGCCTGCAGTGCATTCTCCCAGCCACACTCACCAATTCTCTTTGGCTCAGGAGCAGGATGATCTGATTAAAAGTCTACTTACTCTTCAGTTATCCTGTTCACTGACCAGAATAACTGGGGTGACACTCAGGAAGAAAACAACAGGGAACCGTCCCTGTGTACTAAATTAGCATGGGGTGTCTGTGTGTGGGCAGCTGGGGAATCTGTATTTTAACAAGCATCCCAGGGGAGTTTTATGCTTATTAAAGCTTCAGATCCATTGCTCTAGGCATCCTTAGCTGCCAAAGTGATATGCCGTCTTTTACAATTAACTCTGCTCAAACAAAGCAACGCAAAGAAGGATTTATTATTTATAATATTTAAAAGAAAAACAAACTCCATTGTCCGACCTTTCTTTGTTTCAGTGCCAGCATCTTAAAAAGACCCAATTTGTGTGAACTTTCTAATGTATAGCCAGAACTTCCCATGAATCCATCGAACTTGGCAGGAACTAAGTCAAATGACTCCATATCTCTTGCATGGCAGCTTTGTATAATGCTGACCCACCCAGGGGCAAGAGCTTCAAGTCTTTTCTCATCCCAAAGCAAATTTCACAAAAAAACAAAGTCAACAAATATATCAAACATAAACAAGCACGGAGGATAATATAACAGTCGCCAAGATTTTGCTTTGCAGCTTTGTCCAGTCTTAACATTTTGCTGCACATTTTTCAAATATATTTCTTCATAAATAAAGCATTAGAGGAAAATTCATGTAGACATCTCCAACCCATTCCTCTTCTCTCCTTCCCCAAAGAGACCACTGGGCTGAATTCAGTCATTTTATTCCCACACATACTTATATTTATCGTATGGTGCATGGATAATGGCATTATATAGTTTGCGTTTCTCTCTTTGCAGATAGGTTGGTTTTGCTCAATGACTTGCTGTGTTGACCTGCGTAACTCAAGCTCATTTTCAACTGTTATATAATGTGGCAGAGTGTGGCATAGGGTGGGGTAGTATAGAGTGATGATATAGTACGCTGTCTGAATGAAGCATCATTTTCAAATGCATGCTTTTAAAGATAGAAACAGAATCGCCTTCATTTTGTTAACTACTGTGAACAATGCTGAGATGAAGCCTTTAGAGAACTTTTTTTTTTCCTCTGGGCTGGGAATAAAGTCCAGGGTCTTGTGTATGTGAGCAAAGTTCTGCAGATGAGCTGTAGCTCTAGTCTGTGGAATGCAATCTTGTGGAATTCTCTAGAAGTGTGAGGACTTGCTATACCTTGGCTCTCACTGCACAGGGACCACAGTGTAAATACAACTCTGGCTTTAACAACTACTGTCAATTTGTTCTCTAAAGAACTTGTGCTGATTTCTCTAATCCTTCCTCGGATGTTCCTGTAAGCAATGCCATGCCTCCAATTCTAGAACAAGAAACAGAATGCAAGCCAGAGAGAGAAACAGCATCATGAACTCATTTAAACACTAACAGAACATGCTCTGACTATTCATTGTCCAGTCTAGAAGCATTTTTTTTTTCTGCATGTGACCATCTCCTTTCAAACACAATTGGTGTTGGCTGTTCATAGCAGGGCTAGCTTTCCCTGCCCAGGGCAGATACTCCTTTTGTAAGCCCTGCCCCTGGCTGCCAGGCTCCACTCCTAGGCGGGGCCCCATTCCTGATGAGCTCCAATGGCCAGGAGCAGAGTTCCATAGGGGAAGCCTTTCCCCTCAGAGCTGCACCTTACAAATTTGTGGATATGGGTGAAACCTGGGTGACCAGGCATTGGGAAGTGGAGATTCAAAGGCTTGTGTGTTGGTTGCTTAAAAACTAACTGGTAAACTCATATGTAAACTCTAAATAAAAGTTGATTACTTAAGTAACAATTTAGTCGTGTGAGAGAAAAGGCATCCCTGGATAGTATAGATTTGTTACTAAGTGAATTTATGCCTACATTAATTCTATAGGAGTTCACAAGATGGAGAGGTCGTGGCTTATGCAACTCAGATTCTAATTTGCTGCAGAATGGTTTCCTAGCAACCATCACTAGATGAGAATCAGCTAACTCGGCTGTTTTGAACCAGACCTAACTCTGTTAGAAATATGAGTCAAATAAATGCCTGCTTAAGGTTGCATTTTACCTCATAAAGCTGTATTTGAGATATGTGACTACTGAACAAAGGGCTAAAGAGGTTTTCTTTACCAGACCTGACACAGGTGACATGTAGAATTGGAAATGGCACTAGATTTAGGAACTTAGACACCTGTATTTCCTCAGGAATTGGGCTTGAGCTGTGATGAGTGAAGAGGTAAAAGACAGGGAAAATGGGAGGAACTTGGAAATGCATGCTGGGATTATAGAATCCAGCAAACCCTTAGCCACACCCAACGCAAGATTAAAGAGACCTGTATCAGCACAAGACACCCTAAGACTAAGTTCTCAGCACAAAGGAGATTTATTTACCCCAGAGAGACAAAGGGCAGGGAATAAGAGACAAAGACAGGATATAGAGGATGAAGGAGGAAGGGGAAAGGAACAACGTTGGGGGGATATTTGTCCCTGGGTAGTGGGACAGGGAAGGTGGACAAAGGACTGCCTCTGGATAGAGAGGAGACAGACACAACCCATAAGCAAATGGTGGTTTATAAAGGTACAAGGGGAAAGCCCCGTGTCAGGACAAGGCGTTTAATTTTAATTGGGCATGTTAATCAGGTGAGCCGAAGGGGACTTTGGATTACTGGACATCAATACTTTGTTAGCTGGACCTTGGTAGTCAGCCTCAGGAGAAGGAAGTGGCCAAGTAGACCTTGTTGGCTAGCTTTAGGAATGTAATCTAATGGTTTTTAGCAAGGCAGAGGGGATGAGGAGAAGGGCAAGGCCTGCCAGAGTCTCGTTTGCCATGCTTGGGCTGGCTAGAGTCTCTTCAAGGATGCCATGCTCAGGTAGCATCCCTGGGCATTTGCCTATCACTGGCTTGTTACAGGAAGTGGGCTCCAAGGACTACATCAGGCGTCCAGTAGATAAGCAAGCATGACAATGTCAGTCCATCTCCATTTGTCTCGTCATTTCTGGCCGTCTGGTGGTGACTGGCTGGCTGGAAGAGGGAAGACAGGATGAAGGCCCGGGAGAAGCTTGCTTATATCCTTTTGAACTTTGACATAGCTATCATTGCAACTCTTGGCTTTGACATAGGAAACAGTCATGAGTGAAGGAAATGGTTTCCAGACACACTCCTTCAGCCGTAAAAAGAACGTGTTTCCACTTCCGAGTTCCTCTGAGGCTCCTGGAGCTGGAAGAGACCTTTTGCAGATTAAATGAGAACACTGTGAAGAGGGGGACAATTCTGCCTTGTTGACAACCTGTGTCCGACTTCTCTGGGAGAGGAAATTGCCTCTTTACCTTTTATCTTTTGTACAAAAGCAGATTTATCCTCAGATACTCCCAGGGACATCTACAAGAAAAGGTGTTTAAAAAAAAATAAGCTTAGCCAGTAAAACTGAGAATAAAATACAAGTGGGGAAATGCTGAAAAGATTATATATTATTCTTGAAGTCTCTCAACATTTTAAGTTTAGTTAAAATTGAAGTTAGAATCAGAGATCTGCTGGTGACACATCACTTTTGGGCAGTTTTCTAGGCTATAGTTTCTACTCAATATCAAATGTCATTGAAAGGCATTAGATACCAATGTTAGGCCGTTTTGAGAATTTATTGACAACCGTTTTGCTCCCACTGGTGTACTAAACTAGGAACCCTTTAGATTGTCCTCATTTTTTGATATAGCAACTTTCATTAAAGGTAATTACATTCTTTGAGTATAATCACAGTGGTAGATATCCAACAGTATAGTTATATATATATATACGTATATACAACTGTATATATGTATATACATATATTTCTTGACTTACAGTATATGTATATTTGACTTAGAAAAATCCACCAAAGCCTGATGGGCTTCCTGGTTTTGGTCACCTGAATTTAGCTCTGTACTTGTGAATGCTGTTGGGTTGGGGTGGGGCTGGCTCACTCTAGCCTGAAGAGGCATGGTAGGAAATTTTTTTTTCAAAGTTATAGGCCATAGACTCTCATTTAAGTGAATTATATCCAGTGTAAGAAATACTCTAGACTCACCCCTTTCTGCCCATTTCACTGTGTGTTACTGGTACCTGTGGGATTCCTGGGCCTACTGAACCTGTCTGGACATTCTGTGTGAGTGCTGCTCTCCTTTGTGCATGCTCAGGGACAGCGTGGTGGACATTATTAAAAGGGGCAAACACCACAAATCAAGGTTTTTATTGGACAGCTGGTTGTTGGGCATTTACTGGCAAACTCCTGGGGTAGATGTCATCTCTGACTGACAGCACATTGCACTCTAAATCCTCACCTGACTTTTTTTTTTTCACTGCCATTTGCCACCCAGCTTTTGTGATCCCCTGGTCTAAGTAAAATACAGTTCAAAAAGGTGCTCTATAAACACTTTTTAAACCCCGAAGCAAATCCCTTCCGTAAATAGCTTTTAGGAACACTGTTTTGTTTTGCCGCATCTATCTCCATGAAAAACACAGACCTCTCCGTAAAGCCAGTACAGTCTTCTTGAAGATTCTGTAGTCATCTTTCCCAGCCCAGTGGCTCTTCAGCTTGTTGGGGAAGCTCCCTTCTCCAGCAGCTTTGATGCAGCACCCTTTGCAGAGCCCCGGAGGACCAGAGTCAAAATGCCTTCGGTTCACGTTGCCTGTTAGCCGATTAGCTCCTTGAGCGGGAAGCATACTTCCTCGTGCTGGTAAAATCCCTTGTTTTTTTTCCTCTTGGTTGCACTAAGATAATCTGTAAGTATTTGTCATACAGGGCTGCACGCTAGGACTGCTGTCTGGAAGGCAAAAAGCAGCTTTCTTTCCCTAAAGTTTGGGGCCAATCCAGCACAACCGAGATTTAATAAGCAGTTGGGATGAGCCCAGCAGACAGGTATGTGGTGACAGATGTATCTCTGGTCTCTGTAAAGCCAGAAGCAACTGATACAAAGCTATGCATAGCACCATGTAGTTTTGGTACAATTCACATGATGCTGATGAACTTTTATTTTATATTATTTTATTTTTGAGACAGGGTTCCTCTGTGTAACCTTGACTGTCCTGGACTTGCTTTGTAGACCAGGCTGGCCTCAAACTCAAAGAGATCCCCCTGCCTCTGTGTCCCCAGAGTCCTGGGGTTAAAGGCATGTGCTACCATGCCTGGTGCTGATGAACTCTTAAAGAGTAAAACAAAAAGTCAGCCGTGAAAAATGTATCATCACTTGGGTTTGGAGGTTAAATCCCTTTTTAGGTAGAATAGATGTCAATTCATCCATCCATCCATCCTATGATTTTCCTATGATCAGTAGATATAACAGAAATCCAGGATCAAGTGTGCCCAGGCCCTGAGGGTTCCTGTGCTCATGGGTAGATAAGGCAGCAGCATGTGCAGATCATTGTATGCTTCTGGCTTGTTTCCTTCTGGTTGTTGCTTGTTGTGGATGAAAGTGAAGAACATGAGCTTATTACCATAGAGGAGCTTACGGTTTAACTTTTAACTCAGTTGGCTGTTGGCCACCATGTCATCTCCAGTGTTAGGGTTGAAGATACAGAGTTCATGCTTCCGGTACATTCCACTTGAGCTTCTGAATAAGGTCATTAAGAAAAGTGTGAAAGGAGCCACTGGTATCGGCGTGCAAGCTCTTCTAAGCCCTGACTTCCTCTCCAAACTGTGTTGCGTCTCCCAGAGGAAAGAAATTAAGGGCAGAACCTAATCTCTAGCCCAGAGGTTTGCTTGCTACCTACCTGATGTCCATCATGTTTTGGGGTCGCAATGCACCCCAGTCTCTATTTTTCTGCTGTGGTCTCATGTTCCACTAGTTGAGTTTCATTCTGCATTGGTCCCACAAATACAGTTAGTTACCAAACAACAAAAACCCTGTTCTGTTGTTGCCAGGTAGCCTGGCACATTACCCACAGAACAGATGGCTACTGGTTCCACAAATTAGATTTCCAGATGATGGCATAATAGTGTGTCAACAGCCACTCTGCCTTGCCCTTCTAGCCTCTCAGACAAATTGTAATGGGTCTAGATAAATTCACTGACCTCCCACCAATCAACCATTCCTCTGGGTGGGACCACGGCAGAGATGGGTCAGAAGGCAGGCAGGAGGATGTGCTCTTTGGAGACATTAATCTGCAATGTGCATCTCCTCTTGCCCTTCCTTATAACTTTCATTTTGGGATTCTTAAGGTATCCATATGCTGAGAAAAAGGCCCTTGCTTTCTTTTCAGTCTGCCTTGATGACCAGGTGGAAATGTCTCCTTGCTGCAGCTCTATCCTTCCCACTCAGACTGACTTGATGCCAGTAAGAGCCTTGCTCCATTTCTGAAAACAACGGAGTCGGCACCTGCTGGCCATGGGATTGCCTGTCCCATATTATTCTGACCTTCTTCCTTCTTGGAGGACCTGTGTTACCCCAACTAGCTAAGGGTGATTCTTCTATCACACAATCTTCTTCTTACTCCATTTGCCATTGACCAAGAAAAAGCCAATTTTTAACTGGTCAGAAGACAATCAAATTTCCTCTCTTGGAAAACAAAAATGGAGGAGTCACAAAGCAGACCATTGTAACTGGCCGACAGTAGAGAAAAAAATGTGCTGGTTGTTTTTTTGTTTTATTTTTTTTGTCAACTTCATACAAACTTAGGCATATCTAGGAAGAGGGAATCTTAGTTGAAAAGATGTCTTCTTATGTCTCTAGGACCTTTTCTTGGTTAATATTTGATGTTCGGGGGGACAGCTCCCTGTGGGTGGTCCCACCATTGGAAGGTGCTCCTGGGTTGTAGAAGGCAGCAGGCTGAGCAAGCCATGGGCAGCAAGCCGGTATGCAACATTCCTCCATGGTTCCTGCCTCAATTCCTGCCTCCAGATTCCTGCCTTGACTTCCCTCCGTGATGGATTATGGCTCTAGCTATAAGATGAAATAAGCCCTTTCCACCCTAAGTTGATTTTTGGTTACAGCAATAGAAAGTCTAAGACAGAAGGTCTAGGCATTGTTCAGTGGCCCCATTTTGCTGTTTTCTCCCATTCATCCAGACCATTAGGATAAATTTCACTTTCTTTAAATTTGTTTGAACGGTTTCTGTCTGGTGAAGGTGATTCCTGTGTGGTGTCTCTTCTTACTCTGCTCTGTTTTCTAAAGGAAAAAAAAATCATAGAAACTATACTGCTGTCTTGACAAGACTACCCTCAAGATCTAACTGTCAAATGTCTACCCTAATTCCAAGGGAGGCATTCTTGAATCAAAACCACGGTCAAGTTCAATCACTAATGGAGTGGGGCCGTATCTGAGCGTCTTTGCCCGTGGCCTGCAACCAGTACAGCTCACATTGACTACGTCCCCATGACACCACCCTACTGCTCTTTTCCTCAGTTGTTAAAGGACCTCGCTGAAGGAGCTTCCCCCCCTGTCTCGACTTGATGAATCAATGGTGGTTAGGCCAGTAGGCCAGTTGTGTTGGGTAGTTACTCTGCTGGTCACTTCTCTTGCTTGTATAGAAAGGCGGTTTGCAGTATAGAAAAGCGGTGTCTCTCACGACAGCTAGCTTGGGAAGTAGGTGGTTCCCCAGCAAGGACTACAGCTGTGCTTGGGCTCAGATAAAGGCAAGGTCCTGGAAGCAGGGGCAGGGAAAAAGATCACCCAGTCAGACCTGGTTTTTACTTGGTTTCATTACTTTTGCTTATTTCTGTAACTTTTAACAAATTGATGTATCAAGATGTTCTGGGACCCCCTTGGCACAGTTTTTTAAAGTGGGTGGTTAGTTCTGCCTTTAAAAAAAAGGTGCCTTTCCAAATCATTGTGAGGGAAAGTAGAGGCATTGCTATTAACCATTATCTAGGTCCTGTCTAGACTCCCCATCTTAGTGCCCAAATCCTGACCAGCTCAAAACAAAAACTGTTAATTCTTTGGGGACAGTCCTGGTCTGGACCACGGGAGACTGGCAGGCCAGCTATAAGGGGGACTCAGGAGGAGGAGACAGAGCACTGACTCTGTTGTCATATTACATTTGGCCAGTGGCTAGTTGATGAGCCTTGCTCCTTCTAGCATGTTCCTTTGGTATGTTTGCGCCTGTTTATATATATTTGCTTACTCCTGTCTGACAATAAAGGCAGTGTGAGGGGTGTGCTTGGCTGGCTAGATCATCCTTGTTGGCTAGGAATGTGTGATTTTGTGGTTTATATAAAGCAGGACAGTGAGGTCTGACCATATGGGAGAGACTGAGAAAACTGCAAAAGGATTGCTTCTAGTTGTATCTAGTTTTAGCACAGGGACAGCTGCCCCCTGCTAAGGCTGGTACCCCATGACAAGGGTTAGCTGACTCTTCAGTCGGAATTGGTGCTCTTCCCATGGTCTATGATCTCTTATCTTCTCTACCTGCATGCTGGCCTGGCGTTTCCTCTGAATTCCCTAAATGCTTACAAGCGAGTGACTGTGAAATGCACTGTACCCATTTGGAAAATGGGAGCAGGGGCCGGAGAAATGGCTCAGTGGTTCAGAGCACTGGCTCATCTTCCAGAAGACCTGGATTCAATCTCCTAGCCCCCACAGGGCAGCTCACAGCTGTCCGTAACTCCAGATCCAGGGGCTCTGATACCCTGACACAGACATACATGTAGGTAAAACTGCTAATGCACATGAAACAAAAAGAAATACATTGTTAAAAAAAAGAGAGAATGTGAAGAAATAATAAGATAGCCTTAACCCATAGACATGTTATGGGGTGCTGCAGTTCAAAAGCTTCTCTGCATTTCACATGGTAGACCATCCCTGCGGGCAAGTGGCTTGCCTAGCTCTGAGTCCTTGGTAGGCAACTTTACTGGACCTTTCTTGAAAAGACGCGTCTTTTGGCAATTTTGAAAGGGATAGCTCTTGACCTCACCACCTGGAGGAGTAACTAAACCCTACTTGCATGATTAAGGTATGTAGCACATAAACACCATAAGCTGTATGTTAATAGACACAGACATATTATATAATATATAATATTGTCAGAGCAAAAACACGTCAAAGGACAATTACGGGGTTCGCTGTGAGGGCTGCAGTGGTTTTACATGAAAGTTTCCAAGCCCGGCCCCTCCCTCTTCACAAGTCTTTTCACAGAGTGCTGTGCCACACAAGACTGACGCCATGTCGATATCTTCGAGCCTACACTAAGCCTTTTCAGGCGATGTCTATTAGGTGTTTGTTTTATGAAGGGTCTGGGATTAAAGGCTAAGTGAGGAAGGAGAACAAAGGAGATCTGTAGTCACAGCGCTTGTATTTACAGAACTTACAATCTCATTGGAAGGTATCCTGTGGGTCGAACAATTTAAAGGTAGTTCTCTGAAAGCATACACCACAAAGCGCCAGCAGCACAAGGGAGACTACAGAGGAAAGGGACTGAGACATTGAAAAAAAAATCTATTCATCTCATCTGGAACATTAAGTAAATGGTTTTTGGGCTAAGACACATCTAATTAAGCTCTGGATCGGGCCACAGGCGTGAAAGTGTCATGAGGGTCTCGGATTGGCTTAGTTTCTCGAATGTCAAGGATGTTTGACATCACTATTGACGCTTTCACCTTTGGGTCTGAATCCAGCGCTCCAAGTCTGTTAATAACCAACTTCCTACATCTTTGCAGTCCTGTGAGGTAAGACTTCATTCCTGGGCCCACGTAGAAACCAGCCCTTGTCACCCTTTCACTGCTAACACATACGAAGTTAGTGTCTGTGCTGGGCAGAAAGGAAATACATACAGACACACATGCACAGCAGAAACTATATGGGTGTAGAAAAGACTGCATATACAAGGAATTCCCGTGTGCTTTCAGGATGCACAGGTGACCGGCTACACTAAAATGCAAACTTTTTAATTTCCACCACTAGTTCTCATAAAGTTGCTTATGCCATCCTGTGCTCTTGGCTAGCATTCAGGGTGATGGACACCATGCAGGCATCAGCCCGTTGTTTCTGGCCTGGGGACTCAAGTAGGTTCACTTCATTTAACCAAAGGGAGTAACACTTGCTGCTTCTTCTGTTTTCTCAAAGCTCCCTTTCACTAGAACAGCCACATGCACGCCTTTCCTAAAACATGACCGCAGGCTTTTAAAATGGCTGACTTCGAGAGCCAATAATTAGAGGAACAATCCAGAACATGTGGACCTTGACAAATCTTGGTCCATTATAAAGGTACCGTGTGAAATCTGAAAGGTGTAGGTCATGGCCAGGTAGAAGGATGTGGTGTTTCCTACACTGGATTGGAACTTTTATCTAGAAGAGCTAGAACAGGCGAGAGATGAGAATAACAAGAGTTTTAGATTCATTCTTGGGCTGACCATCAAGGAGACAGTGAGGAAAATGAGGAGAGTGTCCATACAACTTTAATACTTTTAAATGAGAAAGGGCAGTCTCTGCGCCTTACACCTGGGTAAAACACTCCTTGGGACTAAGTTGGGAGAAGATGATGGGCCCTTGTGATTCAGCCTAAGAGGGCAGTGTGTGTGGCCTGACAGCAGCCCTCCTCGTTAAGGTGATGTGTGATATTATGGATGACCTTGTCAGAGACAATTAAGAACTGAGAATAAATGGCTCCGGCCCAACTGACCGCCAGGTCAATGAAGACCCGACAAGCTTGTGTAACTACAACTGCTTTGGGAGGTGCCCGAAGCCTAGACTAGAGACCAAAGATGGTCTCCCTGCATCCCTCCTTGAACAGACCACTTCTGCAATGATCTGATCCAGAGGTGGAGTGCCAGGGATGGGCTGGTGTTCCAGCTTTGAGAAATAATGACCGGGCTTGCATGCATACCCTGACCTGCCCCAGCTCTCAAAGGAGATTTATTTAGTGTCTCGTGAGTTTTACAATAAACCTTTGGTTTAGCAATCCGGATGTAGCAGATAAGAAAACTGGGGCTTAGGCAGGCTGCTAGGCTGGCTTCAAAGCAGAAGTCCCAGAACGAACGTAAACACAAGCTCCTTGGCTCCGGGCCTGGCGCTATTTGTAATACACCATACTTTCACTACGTGCTAGAAGCCCAGGGGCAGGTGCTCAAAGACAAAGGTTCTAGAAACCACATCCTGGAGAGAGCCTCGGAGAAATTGGAGCAGCCAGACCTAAAAAGAGATGTTCCGGAGAGTCCCTCATAGCTGCTGTCACATATTTGAAACCTTGTCACAAGGAGAGGAATTCGTTGTGTGAGAATTGGGTCTAATTGGTCAAAGTCATGTGTAAAGCCAAGAGGGTGAATGCCAAACTGATGTGTGAGAGCGAGGTGTACCGGAGCTTCTGAATCTTGTCGGCACGGGTGAATGAAGTGAGGACCTGAACGCTGCCGGGGAGCCTGGAAGGGTAAAAGCCACCATGTTGTTCAGACAGCAGCGCAGAAGGGCCATCAACATGGAAGGCTGAATCTGCCTTCATTCAGTCCCTGCTCAAGTGCTTTGTTTGTCTGGTTTAGGTTTATTGAGATTTTATTTTGTTTCTGTTTTGACTGTTCCAGGCTGGCCTGGAAGTTGCCATGTAGCTTACGAATATTGCCTTGAACAGGCTGGCCTTGAACACATCACCCTGATCCTCCTCCTTCAGTCTCGTAAGTGCTGGGATTGCAGAGCTGTGCCACCTCATCTGGCTTCCCGCTTGGTTTTGGCTCACCCAACAGCTGTTTTTCACTGGAGAGACTTTCTGGAGGGAAGTACTGACTAGTTGGTTTTAATATTCGTAGTTTGGAATTCACCACTGTTCCTTTGCCTAACCCTACTGTTGGGGCAGGCCTGGCTCAGTCGTTGTCAGGAATGGCTTCCAGCAGGCCTGCAGTGCTTGCCATCTGTTAACTCTCATGAGTTCTACCACTCTAGGCCTACAGCAGCCCCTGGGAGGCCCCCAACTCTCTCATGGCTGCCAACAGGATCCAGGATTCCGAGTTGCCCTTCCTGGGTTGTGGAAATACTTCATCTACTGGTTTTGCCTCAAATGTTTGTGCCTGGCTTTTTTTTTTTTTTTTTTTTCTGCTTCGTAGCTCCCTCCAGTTTAGGTGTGGATGTAGGAAGCTTGAAAACCAATGTTGGCTTTGGTTGTTGTTCAGCTCAGGTTATTTTCCTAGCTCTGTGGCTAGTCCCAGGAGTCTCCATATTTTTACAGAATCTAGTTATCTCTTAGAAACGATCATAGCTGGCTAATAAAACAGACGTCACAGATGTCCTTTTGTAAAAGGACTTGGAGTTACAAAATGAACTCTGTTGGAACGTAGCTTTAAAAAGAAAACAGGAGATTCAAGGAACAGATAAAAAAGGTGTGTTTTTCACCATGAGTTACGATCCCAGGCCCTGTGAGATGCACACAGATCACATTTTGCATTCTCCACCCCAGCGGAGAACAATTCTCACAGTTGGGTGTCCAGCTGAGTACCCTGTCGTTTTTGCCTGACGAAAGTCACATCATTGATTGATGCCAAATCTTGCTCAATTAAAGGTTCATTTTTCTTCTGGCCGTTGGCAAATGCAACATTGATTATGGGTTATTAGCATCCACCCTCTCAGATTCCAAATACGCTGAGAGCATTTGTCTGCATACCAATGACAGCAATAGCAACCGGGGCTCTGAACCACCTTTCTATTCTGGGCCCAAGGACACCTGCCAGCCTGTCTGACTGCAGGCAGGGGATTGCTCAGTCAGGCCCTTCCTAGCAAGATTAAAAGGAACTTTTCCCAGCCTGTATCTAATACCCTGCCCCCTACTGCTAGTCAAAAAAAAAAAATAAATAAAAGCTAAAAACTAAAAATAAAATGGAGCTATTTTGTGATAATAGTTGGAATCCCTTTACTTGTCCATTTGCTTATTCACGTGTTCATTGATTTATTCATTCAATAAGTATTATTGAGTGCTGACTTCTGGGGGAAATAAAAAAAAGGTAGAGACTATACGGAGGGGGTGTCCTTTTGGCAGGAACTCACCAGCAGTCCATTGAAGCCACATCCAGGATTACTGCCCCAACTTCCTTTAATACCCTTCCTTTGGGGGCATTTTGGAAAGAGAAAGCCCCGAGTGACTTTCTTTTCATTGTCCTGTTCTCTACTTGGGGATGTCACTCTGGCATGACCCCCACGCCCTCCAGGAGTTGTGCAGAGCCTTTGGGAGTCCAAGATTTCACAGGGATGTCCGGTGGCTGCTCTTCTCTGCAGGCTGAGGGATTGCTCAAGAGCCCGTCTCAGCTGCAGTTTCTCTTGTGCTCCTGTCTGGCCTCACAGGCCGCCCCCATTCCCCAGTGTGTTTATTTTCTTGGGCTCTGAAACAAATGACCATCTACATTCTATAGCTCAGGAACTCAGAGGCCTAGCTCCTGTGAACTCTGGGTCTAGACACTGTAGGAAAGGCTCTACTTCCATCTTTTTCTGCTGGCTCTATTCTTTAGCTCCTCCCTCACCTCCCAGTACCCAAGCCAGCCAGCAGCACAGCCTCTTCTCCATGACCTCAGCTTTGCTGCCTCATCTGACAATTTTGATGCTCTTGGCTGCTTTTTGTGAAGACCCCTGTGATTATATTGGATAAAGTCCTCTCCCACACCCCGGAGTGCTAGGCATTAAACCAGGGGCTCTGCTCCTGCCAGGCAACTATTCTACCTACCTTGAGCTGTATTTAAACCTGGCAAGGTCCTTTTGCTATGGAAAATAACACTCCCCAGGTTCTGGAATGTGGCCACGATGGGGCAGGGGGCCATTATCCTGTCTACCTTCCCAGCTTCGGTGTGCTGAGCAAGGGAAAGCACGGTAGCTCAGCCCGGCTCCCACAAGCCTAGGATCTGTCAAACTGACAGTAATGAGAGCTAACACTTAATGAGTGCCTGTCACAAGAATCACACACCATATAAAAGCTTTAGATACATTTTTTTTTTCTCATTGGATTCCTCCCCAAGATCTGAGGTAGTCGAGGAAACAGAGGCAGGAGAGGTTAAATAGCTCACTCAAGATAATCAAACCAGAAAGCCCTAGGAGCGGGGAGGGTCACTGGAACGCACACTGCTCCCCAGGAAAAAGAAGGCTGCCTGGGAACGTAGGCGGCAGACAGATCAAGAACTGTTCCCGAAGGCGGCCCACAGCAGCACCTCAAATATCTCATGTAAACGGTAGAGCATCAAGCCTGTCAAATACCTCTCTGGCCAGTGTCAGCAGAGCACCATCACCCCGGGAGCCTGTTAATCAGAAACTTACGCTCAAAAAATAGAAGGCTGCCAAAGTAAGCATGCTTTCTCAACCAGCTACAGCGCAGCTGCCAAGCTTGCTAGTGATGACGCTCCGCACGCTTCCTGTATGGTTTGCAGAAGAATCTGCCGAGAAAGTGTCCTGGGTGGGGTGTGTGTGTTGTGTGTGTGTGTGTGTGTGTGTGTGTGTGTGATATACACATGTGCGGGAGGTGTATCGCTGTGTGCACATGTGTATATGGCTGTGTTTGCCATCAAATGGGCATGTAGAGAACAGAAGTAGGTGTCTTTGTTATTATAATATTTGTGAGAAATTACATGCCACGAAACATGTCTGGTACAAGGGGAGAGGAGTCAGAGCCTGAGTGAGCCGTGAGGGCAGAGAGAGAGAAAGAGACAGAGAGAAAGAACAAGAGTCAGAGACAAAGAAAAGAGACAGAGGGTCAGAGCGAGGCTGAGGGTAAGAGGGCTCACAGTGGTGGGCGGGGCCTTTTTGCTGGCTTCACACCTGGCGGTGGCCACTAGTTAGACATTGCCAGGCCCCTGAAGGCCCCTGAAGGCAGGCCAGCTGAGCCCGCTGTTACACCAACAGTCTTCATTTGTCATTCTCTACCTTACTTATTGAGTACTTGCTGACTGGCTCTGTGCTGAGATTACACAAAGGCTTTTACATGGATGCTAGGGGAATGAAAAAATAAATAAAGAAGAAAAGGAAAGCAGGACTGCTCCCCGGTATGGTGGAGGGGATGGTTTATTGTAGATAAAAGGAAGAGCGCAGTTAGAGGCAGGACACCTCGGAGAGTCCGAAGTGGACATGACCAGGGTGAGCTGGACCATCTGAGGAAATAGAGGAGGGGAAGGGAGAGGAGAGGGGGGACAAGATGCAGCAGCCAGGATGCCCAAAGCTGAAAAGAACAAGCAACCAAAATGGTTAGATTATAGAGGGAAGAACAGCCCCCTGGGCTGGGGAGCTTTGGGTAGGAGGTGAAGTATTCCAGGCAGGAGGGCCATGTAACAGGTAGGGGCTGAAGGATGCAGGAAGAACCTGGCAGCCATTGCCTGCTTTGTTAATTAAATTGGCACCTCAAGCCATTTGTCCTAGGTTTGAAACCTAGCATTCCAGCCTTTTGTTGATAATACATAGATAAGGTGTAATCTTCTCTATGACTACTTCCTGCCAACACTGGAGCATCATGGTTGGGAGGGGGGGGTGCAGAAAAACTGGAATGCTGGCCAAATCCATATAGAAGGGCTGTTTTACTTGCTGTCCAGGCTCTGTGGAACCATCTGGGGTTAAGGGTCACTTTGGAGCAGTTTTTGAGGCTGGACCACCTGGGGCTAGCTGCTTTGAAGCTGTCCAGGGAACACCAGGGGCTGGTGTTGGAGCAGTGTGTAGTTGATTTGAAATCTATCGGGACAGATAGACTAGGGAGGGAAGGTAGAGATAAAGAGTTTAGAGGAAGATTTTTAACCATGGTGTACATTTGAAACTTTTAGGCCCACCATTCTAGAAGTTGGAAGAGAGGAGTCCCAAGACCAGGGAAAGGGAGAGATCCTACCCCCAGGACTAGGCCATTGGGAAACCTAGGCTGTAGGTTGAGAGGAGTACCTATCTGGAGTCTGTTTGACCTGTGAGAGGTGAATCCGAGTCTATTCCCTGAAGCTTATAAAAAGGTTTTTTTTTTCTCTTAGTTTATAAAAAGAAGCAAAAACCTCAGGTATGTTTTGCATCACCACCGTTTGCAATCTCAATTGAAATCCACATTGAAGAAAGAACAGTAGACTCATGCTTTTATGTCACAGTAAAAGCTTGGGGAGCCCAAAATGAGTTTGGGTTAAAAGCATTACCAACCTTTCCTCTACCCAGAAGACTGGGTGTATAGAGTTTGGGCAGATGTTTTCAGCATAAACCTAACACTAGGGAACTCAGGTGCCTAACAATTGATTTACCCACCGAGACGTCTCCCCAGCCCCCTGGAGGGCCTTTTCTAACCACAGTCTCCAGCCAGCTCTCCCATCACTTGGCCTGTGATCAGTGGTGGGTGACAGGCGGCTTTGGCTGAGACCTGGTTTTCTTTCTGGATAAGGACTAGCAGATCTTCATAGAAACTCTGCTCTTACCATCTGTCTGACTGGCCTGTGACAGAACGGAAAGGTCTCACAGTGCTTGCCCTCATGAATAGGAGTCTGCAGGGAATCCAGGAAATAAAAGTAAATTACCCATCTGGATGCAAGGCAATGGGACAAATCTTGTCTGTGATTTAGATTAAAGAATGTCCTTAATCCCTAGCTCTGGAGCTGACATCTCTACTGAACAGTGATTGGCTTTGGATAGGAATCTTCAGGCTCCCTGGACTGACATTCAGGGATGTTTAGGCCTGGTAAACATTTGTCTTTGTTACGTGGCATTTGATTCCGTACACGTCTTATTTAAGACATAAATGTCAATCTCTCTCTTTCTGTGTGTGTGTGTGTGTGTGTATGTGTGTGTGTGTGTGTGTGTGATATACACATCATTATTGTACACACTGCCCTAACAACCATGGTGTCACAGATAAAGACTGAAATCTTCAGTGGTCTAATCTTCTAATTTAGTTTAGGTCAAGTCCAAGGAAAAGCATCCCAGCACCAGCAACAGATGTGCCACTAGAAGCAATTCTTGTTCTGACATGTTTCTGTTTTAAAACAGGTAGGGAACGCAAAGACAGGAATACAATGACTAGACTTTTTGTTTGTTTCTTCAAAGATGAAGCAACAGAGTGAATTGCCCCAAACCATCTGTTTGGAAAGATGAAGAGAGCAATGGCAACTGAGGAAGGTATTAGAAATTCACAGCAAAGATCCACTCCAAGGAAGAAAAGAAAGATTCAAAAGAAAAAGGGAACTTAAGCTGTACGCCTTCTAGGTGAGGGTTGAGGGGATGGAGGATGTCAGTCAGTGAGAAGAGAGCAAGCATGGGGTGACAGTGTAGCTCCAAGTTCAAAGAGCATCACTGGGAGAGGCAGATATTTCCATAACTGTATTCGTCAACAGTGTGTGACTTAGCGGGGGAACTGAGGCAGTTTTCTGCCTATGAGTTTATAGAAACATGGGCAGTTGTTTCTGGCCTTTTGTGGGGGCATCTCTTGGTCTCAGAAAGGGGGCGTGGTGAGAAATAGCAAGAGATTTAGAACTGTGACTTTATCTTGCTGCTGAGAAGTCACCATGAAAGTGCCTTGGTGGATGGGGTCCCACGTGGTTCAGGAGTATGTTATTCAGGAGTATGTTATGAGTGGTGTATATTGTATTTCCACAGTGGGTGCATTCTCTAGCAAAGATTGTCAAATGGTTTTATTGCCTAAATGGTTAATGCTCAGTGAAAGCCAGGAACTGACAGGCTTGTAGAGTTATAAATACCTGTCATAGAGCACATGCCATCAAACTGTTTTCCAGAAACTGTGGCATGGAAGCTAGTTGTGATCCCTTTTGGGCCCAGAGAATTGCCAACTACTCAAAGTCACACAGCAAAATGTCAGAGCTGGGCAGGGCATGGATGGTTCGGCTTTGTGATTCTGATATATTTCTTGTGTTCTGTGTTCCCATTCCTTGTTCTGGACCTTTATCCAACCAGAATCTCTTACCATTGCTATTTCTGGGGCAGAAGAAAAGCTGCACTTTGTGCAGACAATGGATGGAATGGAGGCCCTGGATGTCTCTGAGATTCTCTCATGAGAACACTTCTTTGGGCTTGGTATCACTCTGGCCTTTTATGGTCCTGTTCTCCCTCATTCTTCACACATCTGGGCTGAGGCACGGTAGTGTCATTGGTGGTGTGTGGAGACTGCTACTCATTGGATAACATTGTGGAGTTCCTTCATGCCAGGCACTGGGAATCCAATGGTACCCTGCCTCTGACCTGAGTTAAGCCCATCATTTGAAATTAAGAAGTCTATAGCCAGATGATTAATGTTATTTGATAGTGATTTGATACTAAGCAAATGCTATCAGAAGAAAACATAATTCCCCTTGGGAGGAGAACTTGGAAGGAAAGGAAGGCTATGTCAAGCAGCATGTATCAAAGACACCCAGATGAGTGGGGGAAGGGAGAAGGCAGGGGGCAGTATTCTCCTTTCTGCCTGCCAGTCAGCTGTCCCAGCCTCTTCTGCTGGCCCTAACCCTTACAGAGCAGCCCCTGCTTCCTCTGGCCTCTCACTTTTGGGTGAGATTGACCAGTGGGAGATCTGTGAGTAAAGACTGTGTTCTAGCAGTGTGTACTCCTGTCCTGGAGGCCACAGCTGCTGTCAAGAGACCTTCCTCAGTCACAGCTTCCTCCCCCTCTTGCCTCTGATGACCAAAGGGTGGCAGCAGCTTGCAGCCAGGGTGCTTCACAGTCCTTGTCGCCTTCCCTCACTCCTCCCCTCCTTCATTCAGCTTCCTTCATTCACCTTCTTGGAATCTTCTGGCTACTTCTGGCTTGGATCCTGACC
Source organism: Psammomys obesus (assembly GCF_907164565.1). Lineage (NCBI taxonomy): Eukaryota > Metazoa > Chordata > Mammalia > Rodentia > Muridae > Psammomys > Psammomys obesus. Next base: position 3,487,157 of record NW_026596166.1, on the reverse strand, counting down.
AATAACCTTGCACAGCCTCTACCCAAAGTAAGGTGGCCCAAGGTATTGGACATTATGGTGGCCTTTCAGGGGTCAGACTCTGCTGGATCTGGTGGGCCATGTTAAGGACACAGACCTTGATATTCTCTCCTTCCCTCCCTCCTTCCTTCTATCCCTCTTCCTCCTCTCTCTCTCTCTCTCTCTCTCTCATTCATATATATGTAAACTTATATATGTATGTAAATGTATGTGAGTATATATGCAAGTGTCTACCTTATTTTTTGAGACAGGGTTCTCTCATTGAACCAGGAGCTTGCTAATTACACTACATGGGTTCTAGTCCAGGGGGCCCTCCTGCCTCTGTCTCTTCAGAGCTGGGGTGATAGGTGCTTTTTTGTTGTTGTTGTTTAAACAAGTGTTGGGTATCACATAGAAATATTTATAAACAAAATACACATTCAGTGCTGCTTGGTGGATTAGAGACAGAGAGGGTCCGAAAGAAAGATTAAGATAAGTTCTTATTGTTGTCACTTGCTGGATGACAATGCCACTCCTGAGCTGGGAGTACCAGGCCAGGGCTACTTTAGGGACAAGGTTGAGAAGTCAGTCACAGGGGGAGAAACTCTGTGGTTCTTTAAAGAGTGATATGCTACCAACAACTCACCGGGGACTGGAGAGATGGCTCAGAGGTTAAGAGCACTGACTGTTCTTCCAGAGGTCCTGAGTTCAATTCCCAGCACCCACATGGTGGCTCACAACCATCTGTAATGAGATCTGGTTCCTTCTTCTGGCCTGCAGGCAGAACACTATATACATAATAAATAAATAAATCTTTAAAAAAAAAAAAAAAAACTCACCGGGAAGGCGGCTGGAGTCTTTGTAATGGATAAAGCACCTTGGAGATCACTCGTTATGGAATTGTTTCCACGAGACAAAGAGCCAGGCTAGAGTGGGTTGAGGCTCAGGTCTGAGGTGAGGAATGCAGCCACAGGGGGATGCTGAGAAGAGGGTGCCAAAGGGAGGAGACAGAAGGATGTTACGTGGAGGAAGAAAGTGGAGTTAGCTAGAGCAGTTTGCTTTGTTTTGTGTTTCGTAAGGGAGCACTCCCTGGGAAAAATCAGTGGGGAGGTAGAAGCTGTGTGGACAGAAGGATCGTTGGCAGTAAAGAGTTCTGAGGAGGGTGGACAGCTCATGGAAACAGGTGAAATTCCTTCACTTATTCCGCCTTGAATGTATGTACCACAACAGAGGGAAAGAAGAGAGGATGCAGAGACAGATGCGGGTGGGCTGGCGCTTTTGAACATGTGCTGCAGAAGCACTCTCCAGATGTTGGGTCTTTGGTATTTAGTAGGGGATAGCACCCAGGAGTTACCTGCTCAGACTGTGGGTATGTGAGTGTGTGTGTGAGCTTGCGTGAGCGTGTGTGTGCAGGCACAGCGTGTGTGCTGGCATGTGAGGGGCACACGCATGCTCACGAGAAACTTCGGTAATTCAGCACTGAACAGAAAAGTTCGCACTGATAGACCAGAAGGAGCCAGTTCTAATCTGGTGAGCAGAGGAGGCCGGGACTCCCCAAGTGTCCCCCTACTCACCACCTGTCCTGAGGAGCAGCATATGAGGAGAGAAAAACCTGAAGATGTGTTTCAAATGCTACCGTGACATTTATAGGACTACAGATGAAAATAGAAAGTCTGCAGGCATGGCTTGCCTGTGAGAAGAGAAAATTGCTCACTCAGGAATCTGCCCTTCTCTGTTCTGCAGAGACTTTCCAAGGCATGCGCACACAGGTGAGTGATGTAAACGCTTTAGGACCATAGACTGAAGGCACTGGACTTGGCTACAAGGCCAGCTTCATACATATGTGGCTGTGGGATATTTCTGCTGATATGTCACCTGTTTGGGGGGTGTTTCTATGAATCGTTATTAGGCTGCTGGACCGAACTCCCTCGTCTCCAGGCATCTGAAAGGAGATGCTAGCTCTGCTGTCTAGATGAAAACAGCCTCAGAGTGGCACATCTTCTCCCTGTGGGCTCCAGGCGAAACGTTATGATGTTCATTGTTTGCAGGTGGGTAGCTTCTAAGTGTTTCCTTCGTATCTGTGTATCTCAGATCATGGAAGAAAATGTTGGGGTGACTTACTCCTCTCTATTGTACAAACCCAGGAGCTATTCAAGAGCCAGGCCAAGGCTCTTTTTATACTCTCATTCCATTATGTGGGTGATTTGAATCTCTATTTATTAACGTCTATCCTATTTACTCCTTACGACAACCTTATGGGGGTGTGGGGTGTCTAGAAGGCCTTTTCAGATGTTGTGATTAAAATTAGACTCTGTGCATGCCTGAACCAGATGCTCCCGCCACACCCCTACTCTCTTCCGAGTTACCCTGGACAGTCACTGCCACACTTTGAATCTGAGGTGTCCCCTACAGACTTGTTGGTTTTCAGCCTCACTGTTTGGCTAGTGGTGTCATTTGGGGAGACGATAGAATTTTTAGGAGGTGGGCCCACTCCCCAGCTTTTAGAAGGAAGTAGTCACTGGGGGTGGCCCTTGGGAGTACACCCTCTTTGGGTTTTGTTGCTGCCTCCTTGCTATGTTTCCTGGCCCATCTTCTCTCTGAGGAGCTCTGCCACACACTGTTGCTTCCATGGAACCACACCCTCATGCCTTTCCTGCTGTGATAGTTGGTACCCTCTGAACCTGTGAGCCAAAAAAAAAATGGTTCTTCTTTTATGTTGACATCTGTTGGGAGTTTTGTCACAACAATGATAAAAGAAACTAACAGAGTCACCAACTCTGTTTATTTCTTTTTGGGATAGGGTCTCACTCCATAGTGTGGGCTGGGCTTGAACTCCCAGTCCTCTTGCCTCAACCTCCAGAATGCCAGGATTAGTTATATACCATGGTGTATCTACCACAAACTCTTATTAAAGGCCTATTGGGTAGGACAAGGCCAGTGCAACCATGATGATGCAACTCTAAACCAGCTCACTCAGAAGTGCACTATGACCTGGGATGCTGTCTGTGCTGTTCCATTCTAGCCACGCTTGTCTCCCTTGGGAAGTCAGCATTTACCATAGGGACCCATGAAAGGAACTGAAGACACAATGGCTGTGTTACCCGAGTTTAAGGTCAAGAGCTCCGGCTCCAGGAATCATAACAGATTGGTACGGCCACCTGTATGGTAACAGTTAAATGGCACAAGGTAGAGAAAGGGGATTTAAGTAATGTGGTGGTGTTGGAAAGAGAAGAAGATGATAGGGTTCAATGACCTCAAGTCCTTCTTCAGGCACTGACATGAGCTTTAGATTTAAATACAGGACGGATTGGAGTAGAGAACAAGAGGTATGAGTAATTGCCATGTTGGCCAAGGTTTCTATGGTGGATCATTATCTTAGTTTATTCTACAATGTGGATGATTGGCCTAGGACTCTACCCCTCAAGGCTGGCTGTTGCTTGAGGGTAGTATTGGTCTCAGTTACTTTTCTATTGTTGTGAAGAGACACCATGACCAAGGCAACTTACAAAAGAGAGCATTTGATTGGAGCGTTGCTTGCAATTTCAGAGGGTGAGTCCGTGACTATGATGGTGGGGAGAATGGCAGAAGACAGGCAGGCATGTTGCTGGAACAGTAGCTGAGAGGGAACTTTTTACTCACAGCAGGAGGGAGGGAGGGAGAGAGAGGCTGGACCAGCATGGGCTTTGAAAGTTCAAAGTCCGCCCCTAGTGACACACCTCCTCCAAACAGGCCACACCTCTTGATCTCTTTTCAAAATAGTTCTACCGACTAGGGACCAAGCATTCAAACATATGAGCCTATGGCAATCATATCTTGTTCAGACCGCCATAGTTTCTTTTGAGGATATTTATCAATCCTCGTCTTTACTCCTAGAATCTAAGACAAAAGTCCCTAGGGCAGAGGTTGTCAACCTGTGGGTCACGTCCCCTTTGATAAAAATTCTATCTCCAAAAATATTTACCTCGTGATTCATAACAGTAGTAAAGTTGCAGGTATGAAGTAGCAATGAAAATAATTTTATGGTTGGAGGTCACCACACCGTGAGGACCTGTATTAAGGGGTGGAAACATTAGCAAAGTTGAGAACCACTGCTCTAGAGGAAAACACTGGAGCAGAAGGGACAACATGGAGTTAGCGAGGACCGTGACTGGTGTCTTCCTTCAGCTGTTCTTGCTTATCTGAATTTCAGGATTTTATGTACATTGGACACAGATGTTTTTCCACCCACAAAGCCCTTAACAGGTTTTATTGCATTTGCTGACAAATTATTTTTTTCCAAGGGCAGAGTTCCAGACCCAGGCTTAAGTTTTTGGCTCACCCCCATGATCTCTTCTCCTCCATCTGCCCTGTCACTGCCACGCCTTGGGGGAGGACGTGGGCTCTGTGTGTCAAGACTCTGGCAGATTTAGAGCCTGCTTGGCTCAGGGCCAATGAGATTTGGACCCGTAAAGGCTTTACTTCCATTCCCTTTTGCAATTTCCCTTTTAACTTTCTGGCTTCAATTTAGTTAGATTGCCATTAGATTGTACAGGCTCCACTATATAACTAAAAGAGGTTTCTTCATGTTGGAGGCGAAGTCTCTTGTAACCCAGGCTGGCCTTGAACTCAGTGTATCAGAGAGAATTATCTAGAACTCCTGTTCCTCTTGCCTCTATCTCACAAGGTCAGGGATTACAGCCCGTGTCACTGTGCCAGGTTGAGTTGTCTGTAAACCATGGCTTCCTGGGACCACTTATACTTCCTAATGTGATTCCTTTGTCTCTCTGCTATCCTGAGGCTTTGGAGGGGCCATGGAGAAACAGGATTCTGAAAACAAGCCTTGCGTGGTTCCATCTATAGTAAGATTATCATATTTTATTTTATCTTAGTTTCTTTCCCAACACTCAGGGGTAGTTGTTAGAATATTTCTATTTTAATTGGTAAAGTAATGTACTCAAAAACTCTTGCTTCCGGCAGGGCAGAACTTATCTTCAGTGTCAAGATTTGAATGACATGGTTGGGGTCATTGTGTTTCTGGTGTTGCCTGAGGGTAGCAAGGATAGGGGAGCTGAAGGTTAGATGTACAAGAAGGAAAAGATTGACTCCTGTAATGAGTACTTTCTGGAGGAGAGGTATAAAACCCACTGGTCTTGGGGTGTTCACACTCCTCATCTATCAAAGGGGAGAAATGATAACAATGACGATTACAACCAAACTCCCTTGAGAATTTATTTCTCCTGTTGTACTCCTTATTTCTGGGATTTCTATGAGTCTATGGTGCCTGGGAGATACCACCGAAATGGAATTCCTTGTAGTTCATGCATTTATTCAGTGAATATATGTTGAGTGCCTACTCAGTTGTTTTATTGATTGCCACCCCCCTTAGGCACAGTGCCTAGGGCTTAAGAGCTTGTCAAGCGCCTACAACAATATTTGAGATCTACAATTAAATTATTAACTCCAAGACAGAAAGCAACATTTCATAAATGTCTAATTGAGTGTCTACTAAGCTAACATCATGCCGACCAGCCAACTGTTAACAATTTAACACTTTTGTAATTACATATAAGTAATACATATAAACGAGCTTTACACCTCAAGAAGAAAGTAATGAATTTAACACATGAATGGCTAACGTTTCAAAAAAAAAAAAAAAAAAAACAAAGCCGTGACTGTCATCTAAGTATATAATGTGAACATGCATCAAATATTTTATAAATCAACCAGAAAAATCATAAGATATTACAACTAATCTGGAAGTATGTAGGTCATGAAATGAACTTGCAAATAAATGCAAAACTCTTTCCAAAATGGGGGTAGAAATCAGCTATTTACCAGACAGAACAGAATTAGTTTGCATGCTTAGAGACAAGAGTCAATTTGCATTGCTATCATTTCTTTTTCTTTCTTTCTTTCCTTCTTTCTTTCTTTCTTTCTTTCTTTCTTTCTTTCTTTCTTTCTTTCTTTCTTTCTTCCTTCCTTCCTTCCTTCCTTCCTTCCTTCCTTCCTTTTTTAAACAGGGAATTATAGAGTCTACACACAGGCTCAGGTAAGCCATAGTATGTGTGGGATTCGTGCAGACAACAGCCTATTTTCAAGTAAAAATACATAGTGATCATTCAGGCACATTTTAAGGTCATTCACATTTCTTCTCAAAGAGAAATAATGCTTGCTTGATCACCAAAATAAGTGATTCCGACTAGGTGTGGCCTGAATACTTACAGAGACGAGACAAGGACAGTCATCAACACATTGTCTTCCTTTAGCCTGCAGAACTTAGCAAATCGTGAGCCATATATATTGAACAACCAACCACACTGCTTTGATTTTTATCTAGGAGTTCTTACAAGGAATCTCAGATGGCTTCTAGCTCCTCTCCTATTTACTATCTGAAGACAACTTGGTGATTTGAATGAGAATGGTCCCTCATATATTTGAGTGTTTCATCCACAGTTGGTAGGACTGTGTGTGAAGGATTAGGAGGTGTGGCCTTTTTGGAGGAAATGCGTCACTGGGTGTGGGCTTGGGGGTTTCAAAAGCCCATGCCATTCATAGTTAGTTCTCTCCGCTTCCTGGCAGTTATCTCTAGATGGGAGCTTTTCATATGTTAAAGCTGGTTTACTGCTCCAGCTCCATGCCTGCCTGCTGCCATATTCCCCACCAAAAAACTCTGTAAGCCTCTTGATAAACTTTTTTTTGTTTTGTTTTTTTCTGTAAGTTGCCTTGCTTGCACTGTCTTATCACAGGAATAGAAAAGTAACTAAGAGACCAGGGATGGCAAGAAACTCTTTCCATCAAACTCCACCTGCAGGACCTATGAATTTAGGTGAACTCCTCTGCACTTAAAGGCCCTAAAATTCTCTACTTTGAAATGACTCATGAGCACACCCAATGTCTATTTCTCAAAGCAAAGCCTTACCTAATTCTGACATAGGAACTATTAGATAAGACCTTGATTGTCCAATCAATTTGTCTAATATTTTAGTGAAAAGAGGAACTGATTCTTACCAAAACTGTAGAAATAACCATATTGCAATGGAAGGTATGGAAATCCTTTCAAAAATTCCTGATATTTGAGTATTCATCAAGCATAGACATTTTAAATGTTTCATTTGAATTAAAAAACAGAGTTTACTAAATTGCTGTTGGTTCTTTACATAGGTCCAGAAAACAAAACACTGAAACTAACAACATTCTGGAAAAGCATGGCAAACTTTCCTCACTGGTTTACACAGGGGCAGTAGTTTGCGGCCTGAGTTGTGTATCCCTGATCCCAAACCAGGAAGTGTTTCAGATTTTACATTATTTTTGTTAAATTTTAAGAGATTTGCTGTGGGTAATAAGACTGCACAAGAATGAGACACAAGTCTAAACAGGAAATCGCTTCTGTTTCATGGGTGCTTTATGTACATGTTGCGAAGATGCATTATGTAATATGTTTAGTGTTCCATTGTTTCTGCTGTGGCTTGAGAGACTAGGCCAGATGTGGAATATTCTACCTGTGACATTATTTCAGTACTTCAAGAGTTTTGGATTTTGAAGGAGCTTAGAATCAGGGTTTGAAGAGTCTGCTGGTATCTGACTCCCTCTTTCTCTAAAACAGTAACTGCTTCTTTAAGGCCTAAATTCTGGGTGGCACCTACTTAGCATTGCCCCAGGAACACAAAAGCAGTCATAGATATCAAGCTGTAGTTACTTTGTTGCTGGAGATTTTGAGTTGTGGAAAGTCTGATAACATGTAAAACAATGTTAATAAAGTCATTCCCCAAGTTTAGTCATGAGCTATAAGTTCAGGTCAGTGATAGAATGTCAGCATACTCAAGCCCCGAGTTCAATACTCCCTTTCTTTCTCCTTCCCCCTCTATCTTCCCTAATTATCTCCCTGATCCCGAATCCTCCCCTTCCCTCTCTTCCTACCTGTCACACAACCCCAAAGATGTCAACAAATGGTACATTTGAATTCTAAAAACATCTAAATGTATTTCATAAGGTAAAAACATTTTGAGGCATAACATAAAAATCTTGAGTTCTAGTACGTACACAAGAACATTGGGTTAACAGTAAATCCGTATCTTACTTCACATTTAAAAAAAAATTCCATGGGTAAGTCTAATGACTTAAGGTATTGAGACATTGGGTAAGATGTTGAGAACCAGTGTCATTGAAGTGTCTAGCTTTAAATAAGGGGAGTAAGGTCTGCTTTAAGTAAGCATTTCAAATAATGCTTGAGTTGGTAACTGATAACCTCACACTGATGTTGCTAATAGCTTTAGGCAAAGTATTTCCAAGACAACAATGAGTACAGGAGCACTTGAAAGAAACCATGGCTTGGTGGCTTGTGAGTTCTGATCAGTGCTGTCCCCAAGGTGAGAACAAATCCTATAAGGTAGGAGCACAGACAGTCCCTAGGGATTTCTCACAAAGCATACAATTTCTGAAGTGTTTATCTCACTTATACAAATTTCACTCAGGGCAGGCTGCCTCTCCAACAGCGCTTCCCACATTAGTCCCAGATCAAACAGACAGAATTATTTCTAATACTCCTGTTTTCATAGCATAAAAGAAAAAACTTCTTTGTGATTTCCCCAGATGCTTTTTGGAAAATGAAACATCTCAAAAAAGGTTGGACTTTTCTAATCTTTTCTTTTCTTTTTTCTTCCTTCCTTCCTCCCTCCCTCCCTCCTTCCTTCCTTCCTTCCTTCCTTCCTTCCTTCCTTCCTTCCTTCCTTCCTTCCTTCCTTCCTTTCTTTCTTCCCTCCTTCCTTCCTTTCCTCCTTCCTTCCTTCTTTTCTTCCTTCCTCCCTTTCCTCTTTTTCTTTGTATTTAGAATCCTATTTGGAAAAGGTAAGATTAAAAACAAATCAGTCCACCTACCCAGCTAAAAGTCTCAAAACTCCACCCTTAAACCACCCACCCCTAGGGCTCAGGAGCCATGTCGTATCAGAAGAAGGATGAAAAGATTGTAAGAGCCAGAGGCTAGGGAGGACCAGAGAAGAAAAGTGTCTTCGGGAAACATTTAAGATTGGTTCTTGCATGCTTGAGAAGCAGTATTTGATCACTTATTTATTCAGAGTAACAACAGAACATGAACACACACAGGTGGAAATGCAACTGCAAAACCTATAACCTTATTACTTTTGTACAAAAGGAAATTTTGTTCTTTTTCTTCTTAAGTAATCAAAGACACAATGAAGCCCACACAAACACCAATTCAAAGACAGAATGTTTTCTCTCTAGCCAGAAAGAATTCATTAATTCTACAAAGAAAGTATTCTATACAGAAAGTAACTAATAGACATTAACCCTATAAGGACATCCATCAGAAAAGCAATGATAAACACCCACCAACAGAGAATGGCTTTGGCTAAAATTTTTAACACATTTCATAACTTCTTTTAAGACTGCTGTATTAGCTACAATGTTCACATCCCAAGTTTTTTTTTTCATTATGCATTATCATACTGTAGAACAAACTTGACTAGATCCCAAGAGATCCACAAGATAAAAGTAGATTCTTATAATTCCAAGATATTATTTAAATGAACATATAATTTGTTTATCACTGCACTTCTCAAATTAAACAATAAATTGATATTTTAAAAACTTCTTGGTAGCTTAGCTGTAATTCTAGTACTAAGGAGTTTGAGGTAGGATGAACACCATGAGTTCGAGATTAGCCTGATCTACATAGTGAGTTACAGGGTATAGAATGAGACCCTGTCTCAACCAAACCAAATCAAAGCACCAACAGTAACAACAATAACAACTCCTGTGTTTAAAGTCAATGATATTGACAGCTGTCTTATAATTTCTAATGATATTGACAGCTGTCTCTCCTTAAACTTCCTCTGGGGGCTTCAACAAGTCCCAAAGGTAGGAAATCATATTAAGACCAAAACATTTGACAACTACTGCTTTCAGATAAAACTACTATTTTCCCTTGAAAATTCAAGACTCCTGTGCACTTAGATTTCTTTAGCATCATTGCTCTGAAGCATAGCTGTCACTGTACATATTAATTATAACTTTTAACCAAAATAACTAACCTGTCAGTCATACAGAAAAGTGGATGGGGCGGGGGGGGGGTGGAGAGTGGGCAAATTGAGAACTTTCTGCTATCTACTAGATTTATAGCATATTAGAAAAAGCCCACAAATCCCATCCCTACAGTTATGCACCTCTCCTTTCCGTGTTCTAAAACGGCAAGAGTGAACACATCCATTACCTTCACCAGTAGATACAGAACCGCTCAAGCGTGTAATTAATTATTTATGGCATTCTGTCTTAGAATTTATCTAGGCCGTCAATGACTGTCTTTTAACTTAAGAGAAGTTCACACTTTTAAGCTACTTAAAGGCCAGACCCTGAGTCTTATCTCCTGCATGCTAGGCATGAACTCTACCATTGGGCCACAGCCTCAGCTCCTATTTAAGGGTCTTGGAAAATATCTTCAAGTTGGCATGCTATAAAAATGTAATTGCTCCTGTGTTAAGGGTGTATCTCAGAGGTGGAATTCTTGTCTAGCATGAACAAAGCTCAGGGTTCCATCCTCAACACTGAAAAAATTGAAATAAAGTTATGAAAATCATGATTAAGTTTCACTGAACATGCATTTACATCATGCAAGATTAATGCCATTTTATTTGATCAGCAACCTGATAATTATAGAAAAAAAAAACAAGTAGAATAAATGTATGCTTTGATTATATTTAGCACAGACAAATCAAAGAAGACATAATTGTTTTAATAAGCTGAATATTAAACTAGATTTATTTGGTAAAATTTTACCTTGATTATGTGAATCTGGATTTTTAGATGTGTTTCTGAGTTCATTTCCATAGGAAGGTTCTTTTTTTTTGTTTTGTTTCATTTTTTTTGTCGTGCATTTAAAGTATTAGAAACCCTTCATTTTATAAAAATGTAAGAATGCTTGGCTGATGTAAGCTCTTGTCACTCAAGCTGATCACCGCAGAGACTCTTGGACATAAGCCCTAATTTATTTCACTCTTGGAGGGTAGGAAAGCGCCTCACTCTCACAGAAGTAGGGGCCAGGCACAAACCACCCAGGAGAGCTTAGAGCTTCAACGTTGCAAGTTTAGCGTCAGGTACCAAAACATAAAATCCTTTGGTCCAGACACCAAAGAACGGATGTTCCTCCCAGTGGGCACAAAACTCTTTGAGCTCAAAATAGACAAATTGGCAAATAAGAGGAGCCAGCCAGATTCTCCCTGTGCAGTTTCCTTACTTAACAGAAAACAGATTCCTGTGATTTCAGATCATCAGACTGTAATCCTCACTCCCAATCCTTGCCACTGCCATAGCACACTGGATGCTCAGTCAATAAGCAAGAAGCAAACAACTGAAGAAAACAGAACACAAAACTGGGGGTAGGAGGGAAGTGACTAGAGAAACAGTAAACCTTGAAGCTACCTAAAGTTCATCTCTCTTAAAAACTTATTTCTATATTTCACATCTCATACTCTGCTTCTTTTTGTTTGTTTGTTTTTGTTTTGTTTTGGGTGAGGAATTTACAGCTTGGGGCTCAGCTGTCTGGGAAGGTCTGTCAGGTGACTTCACTAGGCACAACGGTGGAAGACTCCTTAAGCCCTTCAAGAATATTTTTCTAAAGAATGAAACATGATTGTCACACAGATACATGACTCCTGAATACACACCCATAATTTTATTTAACTTAATAAGAGAGCTGGTAGGATGTTGCAGGTGCTAAAAAGAGGATTGAAAGGCAGAGATGGGCATGTATAGCGGAAGAAAAGGGATATATCTTGTACTCATTCTAGTGTCATTGACTAGGTCTCTGACAAAATATAGATTAACAAGAAAAGAAACAAATAATTTTATTTTGTTGGGGGATATGTGCTGGTTCTTTTTGGATAAAGGAGCCATTACAAATCTGAGTGTCTTTGTCTTTTTGTTTTGTTTTGTTTTGTTTCAAGACAGGGTTTCTCTGTGTAGCCCTGGCTATCCTGGAACTCACTCTAAAGACCAGACTGGCCTCAAACACAGAGATCCACTTGCCTCTGCCTTCCGAGTGCTGGGATTAAAGGTGTGCACCACCACCACCATCTAGCTCAAACCTGGGTGTCTTACTGAAAAGTTGGATAAAGACTCGTGTTTGTGAAAGACACGACACAGAGAGAGGAGACCAGTGAAGGCTTGGTGGGGGGTCTGTCCAGGTTTCCATCTATGTTCTTCATCTTCAAAAATAAAGATGCTCCAATCATCTCGGGACTCTCACACACAAGCTTTATGCCCCATGTCAGGGCAAAGGGTCCAGGGAAGGTCAGAGACACCTGTACATGCTTTTCTTCAGTCCTAAGTGTTGGGATCAGTAAGCAGGCACTTCTACGGCCAGCTCCAAGGGACCTAACCGGTGATCAGGCATTTGTGAAGACACCCAGGCCACCTGGAACTACCTGCGCATGTCCCTGGGTCACCCTATAAGAGAACTGGAGCCCTCCTCTTCCTCTCTCTCTTCCTCTCTCTCTTCCTTTCTCTGTTCCTTACTCCCTTACTCTTTCTCTGCTCCCTTCTCCCCCCTTCCCCTAATAAACCTCCCACGTGGAACGGATCTCATGTTGTGATTTGTGAACCGGCGTGTCTGACGTGCCATGGTGCATTGTTTTGGAGTGACATGTTCTGAACCCTGTCACTTATATGAGTTTACAAATACACGTAAATTCTTCTAATTCTTCTTCTTCTTCTTCTTCTTCTTCTTCTTCTTCTTCTTCTTCTT
>NW_026596166.1:3405216-3474417 GCF_907164565.1 Psammomys obesus | reverse complement strand
TTCTTCTTCTTCTTCTTCTTCTTCTTCTTCTTCTTCTTCTTCTTCTTCTCTGAGACAAAAGGAAGTTGATCATCTGTCCACCCGATGGGCTGAAGTTTCCAGTTTAATAGAACATAGTCATTTGCATTGCCATCAGCTATCCACAATTTACAGAGTTGTAAAACAGCTCAAAGACAATAAAAGGTGCAGACTTCATAGATCAGAATTCCTGAAGGGCATGCTTCAGACAGAATATAGATTTTCCTGGAAGATATATTGTAATCTCTATTTTTATTTTGGCTCCTTTCCCATACAAAGCTCAGAAGTATGAAAATGATAAAAATATATATTGAACAAATTGTTTCAGAGTTTTTATAGTGGGATAACAGTGTGCTTTATGAGGTTTGATTTGTTGCAGAATAGGCACATGACTTCTGGAGCGGGTGCTCTAAAATGGTCACCCTGGTATCCATCAGGTGCTAGCATTCTGTTAGGGCATATGCTGAGGGTAGGGTTCACTGAGAAAAGTGAAGAAATTCAAAGCCAAGTAAATAGACAAAATAAAAAAAAAATTAGTAATATGCCATTAAGAAAGTGAATCGAGTCGAAGAGAAGAGTATAGTTGGTGCCAAGGGAATTTGTCTAAATGAGACACTGTTGGTTGCTGACTCAGTAGCCTCACCCCTGCTTAACTGAGATCAGCTAACTGGTTTTTGTTGTCCAGATACGAAGAGGCCCAAGGTGTGTAGGAAAGGCAGTCTCCTCTCTTAGTCTATGGTCCAAGCTTGCAATGACAATTCCTTTCTCCACACCTTTCTCTAGTTGCCATAGAAATTAGTTTACTTTTGGCATTGTTATCTCTCTCTCTCTCTCTCTTTTGGGTTATTACCTACATCTGATATTGTCATCCTCCAGTAATTTTTTAAATTAACTTCTTTTCAGTCACGAAAGTACCCATGTAATGAAAAAGCGTCTAAGACAAAAACGGCTTTTAATGAGTACATATAACTATCACCCATGTGATAATATGCGCGTGCTCATGGTCTCCAAAGGTAAAGGCTACCTGAGAGCAGCCCCTTCCTTGCTTCCAGAGGTGACCACTGTTTGATACGAAATTCGAAATTCCGTTGAGGTTGCCTCCACTCCCCCACTACGTTGCAGCCACAGCTGCTTACTTACGGGATTCCATTTCATTCAACCATTATGTCTTTGAGATTCATTCACTTGGTGCCGCAAAAACTGTGATTTACCAACTGCCAAATGGCAGGGCTGTCACAACTTCTGACCGATCTTACAGAACTTGACGCCGTCAAAAATGACCGTGGCCCCTAAATCCATTTACAAACTAAAATGAGAACTTAAAACAAACCGGAAATAACAATAATACCTCAGAAGTCATTAGGTATGTTAAATAGAATTACAGTTCTATTCCTATGTATACATGTAGAAGAGTTAAGATCAGAAAGTCAAACGGGCACCTGATAAGGCATTTTGTTTTCACAGCAAGCAAACGATGACAATACTCCAGATATCATGCACCCGGTTCCAAAGACCATCAAACTCTGAAACATGACCACCGTGGATTGTTATTCAACTACACAAAGGAAAGCACCTCTGATGTGTCTTTCAACATGAATGAACCTGGAAAACATGTTATGAACAATATACCAAGCAAAAAGGAAAACCATTATATAAATGAACTACACAAAATGTTTAGAACAGGAAAATTTATAAAGACAAACAGTAGATTTGAGGTTTTCAGGAGCTAAAGGGCAGGGAAGTCATTGCTTGAAGGGCTTGTGTTTTGTTTTGTTTTGTTTAATTTGTGATGATATCATTAGTACTGCCAAATCACATACTTAAATATTGTTTGAGTGAAAAAGTTTGCTTTAGCATTATCAAATTTATATACAAAAAAGAACATAAATAATACCCAAACCAATACATGCTACTACAGCGGCTCTCAACCTTCCCGACGCTGCGACCCTTTAATATAGTTCCTCATGTTGTGGTGACCCCCAAGCCATAAATTTTTTTCATTGCGATTTCATAAATGTAATTTTGCTCTTGTTATGAATTGTACTAGAAATATCTGATATTTCTGATGGTCTTAGGCAACCCCTGTGAGAGGGTGCTTTGACCCCCAAGGAGTCAAGACCCGTAGGTTGAGAACCACTGTGCAAATGTAACCTCTGTGGTCAATGTTTTTGTCTTTCCCATGAACTCCCATGTCGTCAAAATCCTGACCTCCAAACCGATCGTGAGGACGTGGGGTCTTTGGTGGGCGGTTAGGTCACAAGGTATATTAGTTACTTTTCTGCTTCTGTGATAAAACACGTGATCAAGGCTACCCAGATATCCAGACTTCTATCTATAACTCACCACACCTACCTTCCCCACTGACTCTAGAGTCCCAGGCATCTAATGCCACTTTAAGAAGAATTCGTACAGGTAGCCAACGCCCTGCTTCAGCGCTACCGACTGCATTTCTCCCGGTTACCGGCAGCAACATGGCAAAGCATCTACTACCTGAGGATGAGGCTTAGCAGGGTTAGCTAGCAACTGTGGAAGTCCACAGTCATAGATTTACGCTTGGGCAATGGGAAGACAGGAGAAACCTAGTGTGTTACACCGACACACTAGGAAACGTTTTGCGCAACCTCGACAGTGCTTTTCCAGCTGAGTATTCCCAGAGGCTGTGTGTGGGAGTCTGCCTCACTGTCTGCCACTGAGCGTTGGGAAACAGCTTCCTCCTTGTGGGGGCTTGAACTCCGGGTTTGCCGGTTGATTGCTGTTGATCTTTAAGACCACACTTAAACGTTTGCATTCCTTAAGCGTTTTTTCCCCATCCACAAGCTTTGACTGAGCATGTTCTATAAGCCAGGCACCGAGGGCTTTGATCTATCAGTGCTCGGGGAGGAAAGGGACAGAAAGCACATCAACCGGAAGAGAGTTTTATAACCTCAGCTCCTCAGCTGCAGGCAATCTAATAAATAGACACGGGTGATACGGCAGCAAGACAAGTAGGCTTCCCAGAATTGTCACTTCCATTTCTCTTCCAACACTGGTTGCTATAAAACAGGGGTTGGCAAACCACAGCCTGTGGCCAAAGCTTGACTCACAAACAAATCCAGCTCAAGGCCAATCTCGGTTCAGTGTCTTTTTATTTAATAAATAAGGTTTCATTAAAATGCACTCATTTGTTTGTGTGTGATCTACGTTCGTTTTCATCCTAACATGGCGGAGATGAATAGTTGAACAGCAACTACACGGCTCTCAAACCTTAAAATATTTAATTTTTGGCTCTGTATAAAAAACATTTTCACCAACTCATGATACGAACTCACATCCAAGGACAAAGGATTCCAGCTGCATGGAAAGAGCCAGAAGTACACCTTTGAGAGTAGAGATGATTAGGCAGGAGACACTGGGCTCATGCAAATAGTGGGTCATTTGGAGGCTGAGCCTTGGAAAGCTTTGATGTGCTCACCTGCAAGGGCAGCACAGGACGCCGAGTGGCAAAAGCAAAAGCAGAGCTGGTTCTGTCCACATCTGACTCCCCCGGCTTACTGGGATAAGGTTAGTATGGAAAGGACGAGCAAATATCATGAGTCTATGCCCACGGATGCACCAGTTAGACACGCTTCGTATGGTGGATACCTACCTATGTGAGTGGATTATATAAGAAAATGTTGGATGAGAAAGACGGAAACAGAATAAGGCCTATGATGGCGAACCGTTTAGGTGAATTAAAAAGAAGTGCTTGTAAAACAGTTGTTTGTGTTTTATCACAGAAGCAAGAAGATAGATAGTCCTTCGCATCTGGGTTTCCAGCCAGGGATTTAACCTATTATCTTACAGCGGGGTGTGTTTGAACATGTCTAGTCACTTCTGTTATTCTCCAGCAGTACAGCAGCTACTTACATAGCATGGACATTTGTGTTAGTATTATGAGCACTCTAGAGATGATGTAACTGTACAGGAAGATATGTATACCCTATATTGCAAATACCTGTCAATTAATAGAAAAGGCTCGAACATCTACTGATTTTGTACCCAAAGAGTTTCATGGAATCAGTCCCTCATGGATACCAAACAGTGGCTATGCATTAATCACAATGGATTTGCCTTGTGGAGGACAGAAGAAGTGGCTTTGAGAAATGAGAACGGATCAACCAATCAATAAAGACAGTGCAGAGGGCTTTTATGGACAGATGATTATGTGCCATGAGGTGAGGTGTTTAACTGACTTAGCCCTTGGCATCTGAAGTCAAGGACCACAGAGTAACAGCTGATAAAAAAAAAAAAAAAAGAGGAAGAAAGAAGGAAGATTGAAGGGATCTAGGGCATCCTCCTTCTGTTATGGTTTTCACAGCTAAATAGATTTATGACCTAGAGATCACCTATAGAGGCTAGTTTCCAAACAACCTACTGTGTTAATGGAGACAGTGGTGGTGGTCTCTGTCTCCTGTGTGTGAGAGAGAGAGACAGGGACAGAAACTCAAAGACACAAAGAGATGGACACACACAGAGAGACAGACAGAGTGATAGAGACAGAGTGAGTATGTGTGTATCAGGGGTGTGGATGTAAGCCAAATGGAATCCAGTCCTGTCCAGGGCAAGGTAGAATGTGACAGGCTCAAAAAAGTTGGAGTTAAACTCCTTATTGGGATCTACAGATCTATCAAGATCTGCCTTCTTTGGCAATGGGCATGACAGCAGTATGGGGCAGAGGAAAGCTGCAATTCTTGGGATGCTAGTCTCAAGCATATTACCATTCTTGAGAGTAGCACCAGAATACCACACTAAATTCTGACCTGTCCTGGGACTGCACAGAAGCCTCGGACAACAACTGATTAAAGATTTCAGAGCAAATACTGGATTCTCTGAACAAATGTCTCCCTCATTTTGTAATTGATTTCCATAACTTGAGATTACTACCTGTCCTGACCTGGGATTGTCTGAGGAGTGCATGAGGGCTTGAATCTGAAAGAACCCCAGAGATATAAACTATCATGTACCTTAGTCATTTGCACATTTTAGCAGTTTCTAGCAAACAGTTTCTCTTTTCAATTTACTCCATCAGCCTAGTTTGGGCAGAAAGCAAAAATGAAGCTAGTAAAAACCTCAAATAGCCAAATTATTCCAAAAGACTTGGGAAAACACGGTGGCTTTTTATGTTATTTTACTTGTTTTCTTCAAAAGGAATATCTATTATTACACATAATTACATCCTTCAGTCTCAAACATTAAATAAAAATTAAATTAGGCCTTTCCTATGGTTTTCAAACACTCTTCTCGGGCAGCCCAATTTACAGCTGAGTTCTATCGGGCTGTCTCAGCTGCCAGCACTGGGAACTTCATCTATTCCTAATCCTTCAGTCTCAGATAATAAGAAAAACTGAGACATTTTGAAAGATCACAAGTCAGTGAATGGACTTTCGGAATCACAAGGCACGGAAATCATACTGTAAGGATTGTTCTTGTTTGCCATAGATCAAAGCATCGTCCAACCCTCTTCTTGCAGTAGGGCAGGGACCCATATCTGAACCATGCAGAGAGAGGGGGAGGCTTTGGAGCACTCAGTCCTAACTGGGCTGTCTTTATTAAACCCTCCCCTCAAGGCTCCGGCATCTGTGTGAGAGAGGAATTGTAAAGATTATAAGAGCCAGAAGTGGTAGATGACACCAAGTGTCTTCCAGATCCCTCCGGACTGACACACATTGGGAGTCACAGAAACTGTGATGGCATACACAAGACCTGCACAGATTCAAACCAGACAACATCCCGGCACTGAGAAGGGGAACTGAACACAAAAATCCTACCCTTAACCAAGAAGCTACTTGCAACTGAAACCTGCTGGGAAAGGGAAAATCAGGTTTCTCCAGTGGAGTGTCGCTGGCTCTATCAACTAATCCAGGGTAGGCCCCATGGCCAGAAGTAGTTGGCCAACTGTTGGTCACTATTGCTGTGATAAAAGACCATGACGAAAAGCAAGTAGGGGAGGAAAGACCTTATTGGCTTATGCTTCCACATCACTGTTCATCATCATAGAAAGTCAGGACAGGAAGTCAAACAGGGTAGGAACCTGGAGGCAGGAGCTGATGCAGAGGCCATAGAGGGCTGCTGCTCACTGGCTTTGTTCTCGTGCCGCAGATTTTATTGCTTAAATTGTCTTTGTGTCTTGAGAAAGAAAGAAAGGAAGAAAGAAAGAAAGGAAAGAAGGAAGGAAGGGAGGGAGGGAGGGAGGGAGGGAGGGAGGGAGAGAGAGAGAGAGAGAGAGAAAGAAAGAAAGAAAGAAAGAAAGAAAGAAAGAAAGAAAGAAAAGACAAAAAAAGCTCCCACAACTCCTAATATCTTAGACAATGTTGTATGCTAGCAGCATACAGATGACCAGTCTAGAGCTTCCCTTTCATCCGTGCTGAGCTGCATGAGGTGCAGTCTCTTTTAAGACTGGCTCTACAGAGCGGCACTATACAGACAACGCTGTTGAGAGCCCAACTATAGCACCTTGTGGAGTGGGAGTGGCTTATAGAAACATGCCAGCCAGTGAGTATGAAGTGACAAGGGAAAAGGGCAGCACTGGATGACTTTACTACAGGAGGCAGGCAATAAAAAGAGCGAGCAGAATGGAACTAAAGACAAGGGGCAGCAGCAGGAGGGCTGTGTTTCTCAAGATTTAGACACAGCCTACCTTCAAAAGAGTGCTGGCTCTGACATCAGACACGTCGCTAGTTTTGTCTTTTTTTCCCCATTGTCTAGTTTTATCTTATTGGAGAAACCCAGAAACTTTTTTTTTTGTTTCCTTTCTTTCTTTCTCTCTTTCTTCCTATTTTTCTGTCTTTCTTTATTTCTTTCCATCTTTCCTAGAATTCAGTTTAGCCAAGGATAGCCTTGGATTCCCAAACCTTTTGCCTCTGCCTCCTGAGTGCAAGGGTTATAGGTAGGTGCTTACAGCCACACCCAGGCGCAAAACAAACAAGCAGACAAACAAGGCAAACAAACGCTCAGAAAACTATTGCAGGGCAGCACCAGCGCTGGACTTGAGGATTCAGGTTCAGACAGCACACACTGGTGCCTCTTTCTGGATGAGCAGCAATGCCATTGGGAAGTACCTGTTCATAGCCAGCTCTGTTCTAAGAATCATCTGCAGTCCAGTCAGGGAGTACCCTTCATCAGTGAGACCAGGAGTTAAATACCCAATATGGTTTTTTTAAGTAAAGAGTTATGACGTTTAGAGCCAAACCATACCAGCTTTGTGGCGAGTGCCTGAATCTCCCAGCCGCTTCTGACAAGAGCTTATTTGTCACTTGGAGTTTCGAGGCTTCCCTTTGGCAGCTCCTCGAACTGTTGGGAAGCCCCTTGAATCATCTGGATGGAATAAGCCGGTCTCTGTATGGTTTGCGTGGTGAACGTCATCACAGACTAGTTGCTTCTGGGTCACCACAGGGAAGGAATGCTGAAGAAAAAGAAAAGGCAAAACAATCACAGGCTAAGGGGACCACCCCAGTTTATTTCTTGTGTTAGCGGAAGCAGAAGCCCTGCTCCCCCATAACCCACCACAACTAACTGCCCCGCTTATTCAGCTGCTACTGTCTCTCACTCGAGAACCCAGCCCTCTACCCAGCAATCCTGAAACCACAGGTGGGGCACTGTGAAGCACATTTGGCTTTTCCAGATGGTTCCCTATTAGGGGGTGCTACATGGAGACCCTGAAGCCCTGGGGACAGAAGGGACTTGCTCCTGATGATGTGCTCCTGCTGGTTTCTTTTTCCTGAGTTATCACAGCCAGGGAGGCACCTGGGGAGTTGGGGTGGGGTGGGGTTGTATGTGGGCAGTGAACGGAAACCCCTGTGATACCACAAGATTCTCACCCCTTCACATGACAAAATAACTTTAAAAGCGGTTAACAATTGTGGCGGCTGGAGGGGTGGCTCAGTGGTTTAGAGCGCATGCTGCTTCTGCAGAAGACCCAAGTTCTGTTCTATCAACGATCAGACAAGTGACTGGGAAAGATGCAGGAATCTTCCTCCCTTTCTGTAGGGTGTTTTGGTAACTTGTGGTATCCTAGTCAGTGCTGGATAATACGCTATTACTGTGTGCCCAACACAGAGCTAGATAGTGAAGACGTGATGATGCAAAACCAGAATCCTTGCGTGCCTGGAGCTCTGGCCAGTAATCTTCGTGTAGCACACACTGGCTTATAAAGAGCAGAACTTATTATTTGTTGTTGTATAGGATGGGAAGGCCAAGAATGAGGTGCCGAAGGTCTCTGACTCCTATTCCTTATGGCTGCCTCTCTGGATCATGTTATATCCTAAGATGGCAGAAGAGCAGGAGAGACAGCCCACTGCCATGAGCCTCTGGCTGTACTACTAGCTCATTCATTAGAGCAGAACCCTATGACCTAAATACCTCCCGTTAGGCCAGTCCTGGTGCATGGAGGATTAACTTTCCAACACATGAGTGTTGAGCAATCTAGTCCACTACAGCAATGCCCACGGTAGGAAGTACAGGTAGAGTCGTAAGCTCAGGATGGTCCTTTGTGGGCATTCCATTTTCCACTCTTTAATCATAGAATTAAATGTCCCACCTCTCTCTGTGGGATCAGATTGCCAGTGCACGTGGCTCCGTTCCTCACTAGCTATCTGTCTAAGGAAATGTTGCTTACCTAGGCCCTGGTTTTGCCTTCTATGAAATGGGCACAATTTGTTTCTACCTCTTAAACTGTGAGGACTATGTGACAGACGGGACAGCAAGTGCTGAGCATTGGCTTTCTACCCACAAAGCCAATGGTCTCAACCTTCCTAACGCTGCGACCCTCTAATACAGTTCCTCATGTTGTGGTGACCCCAGCATAAAATTGTTTTTACTGCTACCTCATAGCTGTAATTCTGCTACAGTTATGTCTCTTAATGTAAGTATCTGTGTTTTCCGATGGTTTTAGGTGACCCCTGTAGAAAGGGTCATTTGGCCCCAAAGGGGTCGTGATCCATAGGTTGAGAACCACTATCACACTGTCAACGCTGAGAAACCCCTAGACCTTGCTTGGTTAAATTTTTCTTCCAGGTTTAAAGTCAGTTTGGAGACAAGTGTGTGCTGGTTAGTTTGACGTAACAAGAAGACACAAAAAGAGGGTCTAAGGAGGAATTCTCAAGATCAGGTGGGCCTGTGGGCATGTCCACGTGGGACTGCCTTTCTTGTGAAGTGAGGTTGGAAGTCTCACCCTGAAACTGGGTGACACCAATTGAAGGGCTGGGCCCTGGACTGCCTAAGGTTAGAGAAAGCTATATGCAACCAAGGATTCGTATGTTCTCTCTTGGCTCTTGAATGTGGATGTGATATGACTGAGTCCTTACCTTGCCTTTCCCAAAATGACAGACTATGGCCTGAAATTTTTAAGGCAAATAAATTCTTCTTAAGTTGCTTACCGTCAGAATATTTTATCACAGCAACTGGAATGAAACTGAAACACAATGATTGTGAGTGAGACAGGAGGGAGGAAAATGAAGTTTTATGATGTGGTTCTCAGCAAAGATGACAGCATCGACATCAATAAACTGGAAAAAAAAATGACGCTGCCTGCTAGCCAAGAAAAGTCAGTTTACAGCGCAAAGAGTAGAGAACCAGGCTGTATACCAGTGGGAATCGGATTGTGAAACACCATACAACAGACACTGGTAGTGGGAGATTGGAACTGAACAGGTAAGAAGTTGGAGCTGCGGTGAGCCTGTTGACCAAGGCAGATTCCAGAGGAGCTGTGATTTGGATCCTTGTGGTAAGACTAGCAGGCAAGTGTGAAGGGCAGTCGGTCTCACAAGAGGAAGAGCAGGCCATCTCAGCCCATCGCTGGAAAGCACAGAAACCTTCGAAGGATGTTTGAAACATACATTGATAGAAACGTATATTGATAATGCTTCAGAACGAATTCTTGCAAGTCCTGTCCCCAGATGGCTACAAATCTGTTTCTGCACCTCACTTGTTTGTCAAAAGGACCCTGTGATTCCACTCCCTTACTTCATGTGGCCCATGCTCAAAAGTTTGAGAATTATGGGCTAATTTGGTACAGCCTTTGAACCCCTCCTCCATGTATGTATACGTGTGTATATATTTACATATGTACGTATGTAAGTGATAAGGATGAGGTATGTAAGATATCTTTGACGACTGGGTGTTGAAGAGATGGTTAGAGAAAATATCAGAGTGGTGAGGCACCCAAGGATATATAGGAATTTCCCAGGTGGACACAAGAGAGGAAGCTTGCAGAAAGAGCTGTATGAATAAAGGCTGCGCCACACAGCTGGGAAACTGGCAGGTGGAAAACCTGGGTGAGGCTGAGGCTAGAGTGGGCTGGGCTTGATCACAGGTGGCCTCTGTTTCTGGACCAACAGCCCAATTCTTCTTTTCTCTCCAGCGACTGTTCCTCTTCTTACCCAGTTTTAATGCGCCTCCCTTTTCAGCTCTCTGGGCTCCAGCTATATTTTTGCCTTCCAACCCTTCTCCAACATGAGTTTCAACCACAGTACTGTCTGCTGTCCTGCAGATCTCATACTACAGACACCCCTGGAAAGTCTTGTCCACTGTTCAGCCATTTTGAAAAACCCATCTTGGCTCATCACCTTGCCCTGTTAGCCTACTCAACTTTTTTTTTTTTTTTTTTTTTTTTTTTTTTTTACGGCTAAAACTCCAGAGTTCAGCGTTATGCTAAATTCTGCTGTCTGTACTTGAGCAAGGACAAGTACCCATTAGTATTCCAAAATGATATATTCTTGTATTTTCCTCCTAATGCTTTCCTCTAATCAAGGGGACAGAGTAAGGGGGTCCTATGATGGAGGCATCCATTAGACATGGCTATCATTTGTGGTTCCTAGAATCTCCCAGGGTCAAGAGCCTTTCATTTGGATATCAGATTTATCAAGTGAATAATGTGGTCCTTCTGGCCGGAGCTTTTTAGATTCTGCCCACAGTAGCCCTGCTGCTTCATCATTTTAGACACGGGAAACCATGCGCCTTGGCTTTGGAATTCTAAAACTAACATGTCCATCCCTGACGTTCACTCTGCCCAGGTGTAACCTCATTAGAATATTTTGTGGCATTAGGAAGAGTAAGAGGTTAGTAACAACAGTCAGAAAATAGAAAAGTCCATGGTGATCTGGGGAAAAAAATATTTATATCCACTGCGAGCAGATTATGCTAGGAGGAAGATGGAGTTTACTATCATTTTAGTGTTCTAGTCTGTCTTTTCTAAAGTCAGTCATAGAAACTCTTGGAATAATAATAGGACGAATGAAGTAATGTCTGTCGGAGACTGTGCTGGGATGGGCTCTCAGCACCAGCGTCTGCTGATGTGATGGTAAACATAGCTCAGGACTGGAAGCCTGTTTTGCTTAGTGCAGACAGCCCGGAACCCACTGCAGTGATGGAGAGTGAGCTATTCTCCATCTGAGCACTGCCTCTCTGGGCTCCCCAGGAAAAAAAGCACCGCGCAGAAACCCGAGGTCACTAGCTCCCTGGCATTTCATTTTAATAAATGATGTGTCTTGAGAGAGTTGGAGAGACGGCTCGGTGGGTAAGAACAATTGTTACATAAGTCTGAGGACCTGAGTTCACATTCCAGCTCCTGTGAATAAAAGCTGGGCATGGCTGCAGGGACACCCCAAGACTGTGCGTGTGAGGACAGGTGGGTCCCTGCAACTTGTGGGTTGCAGCCCAGCTTGAGGTTCATCGAAAGACTCTGTCTCAAGAGAACAAAGTGGAGAGTGACAAAGGACATCTAATGTCTCACTTTCCCATGGGTATGTTACCTCCCTACCCCCAAGATACATGTTCGCCAAGACACACAGGAATGAATGAATGAATGAATGAATGAATGAATGCATAAATAAATAAAAGGATCTTTTGAAGTGACAATGAATAAATGAGTCCCTTATCCAAAAGTGAGAGAAGGTTGGGCTTCTGTGAGTTTGCCGGCTCAAACCTTGGGCCTTTCCAGCTCACCCACTGTACTTTAGGGTCTGTCCTTGTTTCTGCTATCCTGTTTCTTTTTCTCCCCTGTAAAAAAGATAACATAACTTTCAGCACCTGTGGGATGGCCGCGTTCATGTGCTCCAAGTTCACAGTCTAAGCCCACTGGATAGTGTGTTTGTTTCCCTGTCCTTTTTCTCAGTTTCTTACTTACTGTCCTCCTCACTCTACCCTCATCTCTAGAGCTCAAAACAGCTTGCTCCTGGATAGCCCAGTGAACTCAGGGATACTTGAGCTATCCACAGAGCAGGCCTGAACCTCAGATTCATTCTTCTGAATGTTTCACCATAAGCATCTCTGATTCTACTTTGCAGCACCTTAGCCCAGAGATAAATCACCAGTGATATGCCTGAGAGTGCCCGCAACTAGACCTAGCAAACAGTCATTCCTCTTGCTGCCAGATGGCAGAAAGCCTCTCGAAATCCCTGGGCATCTGAGGCCCTGCCACTTCCCAGGGAGTTGTTGACATATGGGGGGTTTTTCAATTACTGCAGCCCAGTGTGGCCCAAAGGGAAAGCGAAAATCTTCCTTCTGAATTTCTAATGGATATTCCTTCTCACCTTCCAGGGCCTCCTCCGGGAAGCTCCGTGGGCTTTGGGTAGAGCACAGCTGGCCTTGCTGTGTGAGCACTGCCTGGGAATGTTGTGATCCCAGGCCTGACTTTGGTGCAGCTCTGTAATGAGCTGAATAATGTGAAGTGTTGAATTATTCACAACATTGCCTCTGCTCACCTGCAGAAGGCACTGGGAGGCTACGGAGAGCCCTTGCAAAGAAGCACAGACAACCAGGACTGGGGGTGTTTTTACTCAAGCCTTCTCCTGCTTCCAGGGACTCTGGACGTGTCTGTAATTGAACTCCTACTCTACCATTGAGCCATTCACTGGACACTCACAGTTTAAACCAAATACACAAGAGCACACACACACACACACAATTTTCTTACTGAGGGTGGCCTAGAGCTGACTATGGATCCCAGGTTGGCCTTGGCTCCTGGCAATCCTTCTGTTCTTCCTTCTTGGATGCTGAGACGGCATCCCTAAGTCACCATTCCCACCTTTCCTGGACCTGTCTTCAGTGAACTCATAAACTTGAGATCCCTCAGGCCTTACAGCAAATCTTTGCTTGGGAGGAGCTTAGGTTAAACACTTCGTAATTAAGGCATTCCCAGCTTTAAACTTCTTTTTGTTGAGATTTCAGCTTTCACCAGAGTTTCTACCTGCCCAGTCTTAGCCAATAGGGTGTGGGGACAGGGTGGAGATGCGTGTGGTGGTGGAAGGGTGATGGAGACAGAGATAGGGAGAACATGTAGGGTCAGAGAAGTTCCAAGGCTCTGGCTTCTCTTGTGACATGACATGAAGGCTACTTAAGGTACTTTACAAGGAGCCAGGGGGAGACAAAGGGAGCTTTGGTCCCTCAGTTTCCCTCTGAGGTGGGTGTTAACCTTGCTTTTGGGTAGCAGGTAGACGTGCCCTGCCTAGATGTGGTCTCGGTGCCAAGCTGACTCCTGCCAGCATTCTCAGCTCTGCAGGATGGGAGCTGGAGGCTTTTATGGAAGCCCGATGCTGTTTTCCAAAGTCCAAGACAGTGTCGCACACTGTACCAAGATCTACGGAGATGTGCAGCAAGCCTCCTTATCACTTTTATAATGGGATTTGCTGACTGCTTTTAAAAACTCATAATGTCACAGCTTGGATATTAAATACCACCCCGAAGGGCGCACAGACAGAAGGCTTCATTGCCAGTCTGTGTCTCTGTCAGGAGGTGGTGGAAACTTTAGGAGTGAGGCCTGGCGATAGAAAGACAGTTCACCGGGGGAATGTCCTCGAAGGGGGTAATGGGATCCTTACCCTTTCCCTTTTCTTTCTCTGCTTCCCACTATCATGAAGTAAGCAGCTCTGTTCTATCAAGCTCACCCTGCCTCGATGTTGTCCTTTGCCACAGGACCAAAGTGATGGGGGCCAAAGTGACCAAGAACTGAATCCTCAGAAACAGTGAGACAAAATAAACCTTTTAACTTGCTTATCAGATTTTTTTATAGTAACAAAATCTGATCAATGCATGTTATCTCTAAAATATTTGTATTCTGTATTTGGATATGTTTTCCTGCATAGGAAAGGGAATTGTTGAGTTATGACTACTGCACTAATTATGCGAATATCACCCCTTACGTAGTGAATTCTGTTGATACAAGGCATTAATTTACAATTTACCACATGAGATACCACGAAGGAGGAAAACAGCACAAACAAAGGCTGCAAGCAGATGAGCAAAAGCCTAGAAATAATCATGGGATTTTCTCACACCGAGTCTGATGCTCCGTAGAGGCTGTGTGGTGTGGGGGCCTGGGTAAGAAAGCTGTGACCTTCCTGTGAATTATGGATGGGGCACAGAGCAGAATGTTCTTCCCATCAGGTGGCCTTCTAGAAATAATTGCACAAACTATGCGCTTGAAAGCAAGGACATGAAGGAAATACCGTGGCCTGTCTGCATTATCTCTGTGGGAAATGAAAAGGCCCAGAAGGAATATTCTTGGCTTTTTCACGTGACCAAAGATGGTAAGATAAGACATAACACCAGGTGTACTTGTGTTTGCTTAAGCTTACTGTAAACGTCACCTCGTGTTTTACTTGCTTTAATAATAAAAAAATGAGAAGTACTTTGTTTGCACTACTCTTGAGCTCCGAAGCCTGGAGTCCCCTGAATTTTCCCGCTCAGATCTTTGGAATATACCCTTCAATCATTGAGACTTAGCCTCGATGGCCACAGGGTAAGTTGGCAGAGTATGAAGATGCTTTTCTGGGCCGAGGTTGATTTTAATGAACAAGAATGCCGCAATCTATTAGTGATGCCTGCTGTGGGCAAAGGTGGGGAAGTTCCACAGCCTTTGCTATCAGTGATCTACAAGACGGACTGCTGCCTGAAATGCTCTAGCCTGGAGCCAGACAAGACCTATCGGTGATGTCTGCTGGAGATGAGGGTGGATGAACCTGACAGGGATGTGTATGCAAACTGGATGGCTGAGTGCGTGTTGTGACCAACTCTGGTTTCCTTGCCTTTGTTTCTTTTCTTAGGCCTCTGACCCAGGAAAAGAACATACATCTGTTTCTATTTTCAAGCCCATGAGGAAGGATTTCCCTGGACTTTCCCTGCACCATGTTAAGTGTAAGTACCTCCAAGGCCACCAGGCAAGCTCATGGTGCTCTCTCGTCTTGCTCTCTGCTCTTCTGGGATTGTGGAATTACCTGTGTCATAACCAAAGCATGGAGATGAGCATATTTCTGTCATGGTATAAGCCTGAGGACATTTTAGTGGTGACACAGTGACATTTGTAGCAGACTTGGAAAAGATGTTTTGGGTTTTATTTCTGTCACACACAAATGATCTGTTCCTACTTTTAGCTCTAGACTTCCTTTGCTAAATGCCCAGAGAGAGAGAAACAAAAGGACTGGGAGGGAAAGATTGCCTCAGACACTCAAGAAGCTCCAAATCCCTTACTAGATGAAAAACAAATTAAGGATCCTTGACAGGTTAAAATCAAGTATCTGGGGTTTCTCTCCTGGAGCAAATGAATTTTCAGTTTAATAACTTCCTTACAATTCCCCTGATCACTCTCCTCTGTGATCCTTTCGATGGCATAAGCTTATTTCTGGTCTCTGTCATGAGTTTTAAATATGCCAGTGGCTTTTAATTAAATCCTTGTTTATTATACAGTTAATAGGCTAAGACTAATGACCAAAAGAAAATAAAAACAGGCTTTCAGTCATATGATACTTGAGAAAAACACTTGAGAAAAATAATAAAGTGGTTTATTCAAGGGTGAGCCAGCATAAATGCCATTTCTCCTATTTGTTCTCCTACATGAGTTCTGGGATGATCTAGTCACTCTGCCTGGGTGCATCAAGAAATTACTATAAATCTATCTGCAGGGCCAGGAGATCCGACATCTCCTTCTAGCCAAGAGCTACTGCGCAGTCTGGGCACTCTGCCATCTGTAACTCCATCCTTGATATTTGAGATGACAGATCTCCAGGGTCACCTTCCTCTCTTCCTCAGTGTGGAAACAGAAGTCAAGTGTTGACTCCGGGAACTCAGCACACACTTGCTCGGGGCACACCAGCTGGCTTGATTTACCTGGTCTCTGTGTTCCCACCTCCTCTGCCCTTCCCCCAGCCCAGATTCTCAACAGTGAATTGGATTTTATAATTTGTTTCTCCAGCGCTCAGATCTGCAGTAATGCTCTGTGACCATAGGATAATTCCCTCAGTTGGTCTGCACTTCGTTTTTTTTTTTTTTTTTGTTTTTGTTTTTCTTTTTTTTGTTTTTGTTTTTTTTTTAAAAAACCATCTGCAAAACTGGAATACTCATACCAGACTTGCGTCTATTTAAGTGAGCTGTTTGTTTAATCTGTTATAAATGTGAAGGTTTAGACTGAAAAGAAGGGGGACCACATCTTTGTCTATCCTCAGCTCTGGGAAGGAAAGTGGTGTGAGGATGAGAATTGGAAGACTGGTGTCACCATAGGACTAGAGCAGACACAGTGACCCAGGGACCCAGTAGTGAAGACAGAAGTTGGCCTCCCAAGTTGAATGTTTCTCATCTTCCAGCAACCTCAGAATTCCCCATTGGTCCTGAAGGAAGAAGGGCACGTTAGATCTGGCTCTGATGATGATTTTGAAGCTCCAACTCTGACAGGCCCTAAGTCCTTGGTCCTGGCGATTCCACAGAAAGAATTGAATGGTTCTGTAAGATGGAGAACTAAACATCTTATTTTTGCCAACCTCTCACTGAAATTAAGTTATTTTCTTCAATTATCACGTGAGCCAAACCACAATAGTTTTAACAGAACCGGTGTCTTTCTCAATACCAGAAATGGAAGATAGTTTCGTATGAAATTGTGATTGTTGCTCATTCTTAAGATCTCATTCATTCTGATTGCTGCTTTGAAATTGCAAAACTTATTAGACCAGCTGCTGGAGCTGGCTGAGTTAATAAAGGGACACACATATAACATTATATCATAACGTTTTATTAAAATATTTTTCTGCTTCAGCGTAATTGGTTTCCTTTGAGACCCTGGGTGTGTATTTAAAACCATTCTTCTGTAAGGGACGGCCTGACTCCAGAGCATAGGAAGGGTCACTCTGCCTATCTGTCTGTCAAAGCTTCCTAGGACTGCATAAGACCTGCATGTGAGTCCTGGGTTCAAGGTGATGAGGGGTCACCGCACTTTTCTGAGATTCCATGTATGGCTACAAGATCAGAGGCTAAGTACCCATATGGTTGATGAGGACATCAAGTAAATAAATACATAAATAAATAAATAAATAAATAAATAAATAAATAAATAAATAGCGCCACAGTGCTTTGTAAACTATAAAGCTCTTCGCACATCCTCAGCAGTTCCAGGCATTTCTTCTGTTCATTATTTCTAGGGTCAAGACCATGATGAGAGGGGACCTGAAAGAAAACTGTCTAAAGGCCGATTGCTTTGTGTGAAAGAGATGGAGGAGAAAAGCATGTGTGGCTTGAATTATGGAAGCATTCTTGTACTTGCTTAAGAATATGAAGGAAGCAAGTAAATTGGGTAAAAAAAAAAAATCCTTGTTTTCTTGACTATGAGCTGAGTAAATAAATAAATAAATAATAAATCTGTAAAATTCTGTAAATTTCAACTTGCTTCTCTGGGTGGCGGAGAAACTAGTTATTACTATCTAGCTGACAAGCACAGGAGCTTGTTGATTAAGATTAAATCATATGCATTCCTGGACTAGCATGTGGAACCATATTTAGATACCTTTCCAAACACAGCATTTCTTTGAAAAGTTGTGTGTGTGTGGCTTATGTGTGTGTTTGCACAAGTATCTGTGAGTGTGCAAGCAAGTGCCCATAGCACACGTGTTGGGGTCAGAGGACAACCACAGGGGCCAGGCCTCACCCTTCACCTTGTTTGATATGGGATGTCTTGTTCACCACCGTATCTGGCCCAGGAGCTCCTGGGGACTCTGGTATCTCTGCCTCCCATCTTGACCTAGAACATTGTGGTCACTGACATTTTACTATGTAGCTCCTGAGGGTCTAAGCTCATGTCTACGCGCTTACAGAGCAAGCCTTTCACCCTTTGAGCCACTTCCCTAGCCCTGCACTGTACAAGCGCTTGGTACAGAACACATGAGAGAGAAGCAGGCTCGCAAAGGGGCATCTACAGGCTAGCCTCCACAGCTGCAGGCCCAGGGCTTTTGTCTTAGCTGACCACTCTGAACGCCATTTACAGGACCTTGCTGGCCCTCGCCTCTCATCTGCTGAACTGTAGAGGGCATTGGCCTCCGCAGTGCCATCGATAAACTCACCGCAACTCATCCTCTTGGCTGTGCTGGCCAGTTTTATGTGCGGCCACTTTAATTTTTAAATCAATTAAAATAAATAAAATCAGGGAGAAATAAAAAGGCTATCCCTTAGTTGCCCTAGTCCCGTTTCCATCGTTCAGCAGTACCCAGATGTACCTGCGCTACCACAGAATTTTAGACTACTAGACCATCACACATAAATGTTATCTACTGGGCAGGGCTGTGGTGCTGGTCGCTGGTGTGCCCAACTTTTTGACATCGCCACACAGCTTTGTCCTCCTCCAAGCTTAAACTCCAGATACTCGCAGCTGAGTTACAAAAGTAATCTCAAAAACTTCTCATTAATATCTTGAATAAGCTTATGATTTTTGTGTCACAGGGATGCGGATAGCACACAAGCTGCAGGTTGGAAACACCTGCCAGTTTATGTGAAAAATCCCACCCCCTTACTCTCCAGTCCCAGCCCAGCTAAATCTTAGCGAGTTCCAGGCACCGGCGTATGTATTCTTCAGGGATCTCAGGAGCAACAGAGCTGATGGATGAATATGTACTGAAAACGCCGATGGTTATTAGATTGGCTCACAGGATATGTTTTACGTAATTCAACAGTGGCTGCCTCTACATGGGAGAAGGTGAAAACCCGGTAGTTGCTCAGTCCCTCGAGGCTGGATGCCTCAGCAGCCCCAGTCTGGCCCTGAAGGCCTGGCACATTTCTGGAGAGCCAGCGGTCTTTAGTCCACATTGGGAAGCCAAAGGAGCTGGGTTCGAATGTCAGTGAGGAATGGCAACTGCAGCGGCAGCTGCACCCTGATGCCGCAGAGTAGATGAACTTGCCAGCTCACCGCAAAGGTGGCAGGCAGGAAACAAAAGCTTTTCCTCCCTAGACTTCCTTTTTATCTAGGCTGCCCTAGAAGATTTGGCCCACATTAGGAACCTCCCACTTCAATTAAAGAGATCAGGAAAATCCCTCATAGCTGTTTTCAACAGCTGACTTGTTCGCTGATTCTAGATCTAATCAAGTTGAAAACCAAGGTTAACCATCACATCATGAAAGGTCTGTTTCCACGGAGCATGAGCTCTCTGGTGTCCTGCACAGTCTCTAGACCTCTTGAAGAGCCACAGGAATGGTCTGTGCAAGAATGAGGAGATGTGACTGTGTACCAGAGCATCTTAGAGATGAGGACTATGAATTCCCTCTTTCCAACCAAGAGACTGAAAGGCTCTTTCAAATGATTTCTGTGTGGAGATCTTCCATTACAGCACTTCAAATCTGCCTGTGTACACACACACACACACACTAATTCCCCATGTACCAGGATAATATAGCACCGCCAGTCAGGTTAACAATTGGTAACATATTGAAATTCATATCCCAGATGGAAAGAGACCGCTGCAAGCGGCTTTTCAACCCCCCTCCCCACCTCATATCACTCATCACTACTTTGTGCTTCATCATCGAGGGCTTTCTATGATGTTTTGCAGATACAAAGGCACCTTCTCTACTTTCTCTGCCTGCTGAGTCTAACGTCAGCCAGAGGCATGGATGAGAAAGTAGGAGGCAGGAACGAAAGGCTGGAGGGAGGACACAGCTCTTCTTTGCCAAACACCTTTCCACAGCCTGGTTTCCCACAAGAACTTTTGGAGTAGGGATGACAAAGGCTGGCTTATATCCTAGCATCTCTCTTTTGCTAGCACTAAGGATAGGAGGCTTCACAAAGCTGCCAAAACCCTGTGTCGGCAGCTAATTTAGACGAGAGCTCCAAGGCTTAGCCATACATCCATGCATCTATCTATCTATTTACTATCTATCCATCATCCATCCATCCATCTATCTATCCATCCAATTACTATCTGTCTATCTATCTATCCATCCATCTATCCATCTATCCACCTACCTATCTATCTATCTATCTATCTATCTATCTATCTATCTATCTATCTATCTA
The DNA here is from genome assembly GCF_907164565.1 of Psammomys obesus. Classification (NCBI taxonomy): domain Eukaryota; kingdom Metazoa; phylum Chordata; class Mammalia; order Rodentia; family Muridae; genus Psammomys; species Psammomys obesus. The sequence continues at coordinate 3,454,124 of NW_026596166.1, read as the reverse complement.
TCCATTTATCTATCTATCTATCTATCTATCTATCCGTCTATCTATCTATCTATCTATCTATCTATCTATCTATCTATCTATCGTCTATTTAATGTATATGGATGTTGTGTGTGCTTGCATATCTGCACGCCAGAAAAGGGCATGGGATCCCATTGGGAACATAGTTATAGAGTGGTTAAGTGCAATGGAAATTTTGGTTTCTTTGTAAGCTCAGTTATGCTATGTAAATATGTTTTTGTTTTAATCCCAAGTGTGGGATTTCAGTTGGGCTATAGTTTGTCCACAGCTGTTAATTGTCTCTCGAGGGGCGTGATCTTTGCCAGCTGGTAACGTTGCCTTTCACCAGTGGCAAGGAAAGGGGTGTGGTCTAGAATTCTGAGGATATAAATTAAGAGGCCAGAAAGAGAAGGTGTGGTATGTGGTGTTGGCCTGTGGCGTGCAGCAGTTTGGAGAGACCAGAGAGATGAATGGTGTGGCCATTTGAGTTTTTGGGGCATAGCGGCTTGGAGAAAACTGCTGGCTGCGTCTGCTGTTGACGGGGATTGGTATAGAGCCCTAGAAGAGCCCATTCATCCTAAACAGCCAGGAGAAGTAAAGGGGCCCTCTCCCCACTAACTTTCTCTCTCCTATGTAGGGTTGGGAGGTTAGAAGGGGGGTTGAGGACTAAACAGCCCACATAGAGTTTTAAAAATGAGTGCTCCAGCTAAGTGATGGTTATAAAGTGGATGAGATCCCTCCTGGTGCCCAGTTGCCATTACTCTAGTCATCACAAGGGGACCCTCAGTACGGAGATGCCAAGGGAATCTTGCTCTTAGCCACTCAAAGCTCATACACCAAGTTTCCATTTTTTATTTCACTGTTGATCAACAAGTCCATTAAAATGTGTGAATCTGGGGAGATACCTTTTTTCCTACAAACCACAATATGGCCCCTGAAAACAGACCATGTTCTTCTTTGTTGTTGGAGAATACTATGAAAAAGACTGTGGGAATGGGAACTTTGGGTGGCTCTCAGATCTTCCAGGCCAATCCATAAGGACATCCTCCAGCAGGACTGACCGCTCCTAGCCTTTCCTCCCCACTATCTCCTGCCAGACCTCTTAACAGCTGTGCAAAGCCATGTCCGTTCAGGCAAGGCAGACCAATTTTAAGCCAAGAGCTAAGAAGGCAGATCTGTTGCCCCCAAAACATACAGGTCTCTGTTGATCATGCATTTTTTTTTCCAAGTGTGGTAAAGACAAAAGACGAGCATTTGTCAATACAGGCATTGCTGCTCATTTGTTTGTGTAGCTTGCAATTAAATACAATGGCTTGTTGCTTTTTGGGTTTCCTGTGGTTGTTGTTTGAGACAGGGTTTCTTTATATAGTTCTGGCTGTCCTGGAATACTCTGTAGACCAGGCTGGCCTGGAACTCAGAGATCTACCTGCCTCTGTCTTCTGAGAGCTGAGATGAAAGGTGTGTGCCACCATATCTGCCTTTAAAGATCTATCTATCTATCTATCTATCTATCTATCTATCTATCTATCTATCTAATGTATAGGGGTGCTGTGTGTGCATGCATAGCTACATATCAGAAAAGGGCATGGTATCCCATGGGGCCATAGTTATAGAAGATTGTAAACCATCACCTGTGAGCATTGGGAAATGAACCTAGGGACCTCTAAAAAAAAAAAAAAAAAAAAAAAAACCAGCTCATGTTCTTAATCACTGAACTATCTCTCTAGCTCTTGCTTAAAACAAACAAACAAACAAACAAACCCCAGATTCTGCTGCCCCAGACCATCTATTTCGAAGGGCAAGAGAAAAAAAATGTTTACCTGATGCACTGGGCAGAAGAAAATAAAATCTTGTATGGTCCCGAGTTCTCTTTGATATGAGAAAGAGCCAGCATCTAAACTGCCCGCAGGGTGGGGGCTGCTTTTGCTTGCTGTTAGCTCAGCACCTTCCTGTTGCCCTGGAGAAGCCATCAGCTCAAGATGGATAAGCTTTCCCTGTCCCCACTCCCTTTCCAAAGAGCCCTTAGTTCCTTTTTCTGGGCAGGTGAGACCAGCAGGGCTCAGAGCTCAGGAGCCTTGCTGCCTAGCTCCTCTTCCTGAAGCTTGTTAGTATGCCTGCCCAGCTCCCAATCCGAAGAAGGTCGCCCTGTTCCCAAGAAGCCGTTCAGTCATAATAGATATGGTTAGAATGATAGCCCAGAGGCTGTGGGTTAGGAAAACACATTAGCGAAGGCCCGGGACCGCAATAATTAAGTGACACAAACGAACGCAAGTTAATGAAATCTCAATCCCACTGAATATGCTCGACCACTGCCCCCTCCCCCGCCCTGCACAGCAGTCTCAGGAAGTGACAGAGGACTCTGAAGCTCAGGCAGCCGGTGTGTACTCCTCTGGTCAAGGAAAGGGTTCTGGAAGATACTCCCTGTCCCGCTCTACTCTCCAAAGAAGGGGAGGCAGGTGCATCAAGAGCCCAGACTTGCTCACTCTCACACATTCTTTGGCTTTAGGTGTTAAGTATGGACTAGTCTTTCTAGGCTTCAGTTTTAGGCGTTGCAAGTCCAGAATCCTCATTCCTAGGATATTTTGAAGACTATGTTTATTTTAAACTTGCCCTAAATTTTTAGCTTATTTTTCATTCTGTGAGAGTCTCATATCCGCAGATAATGAGTTGGTACCCATGGAGGGCCTCACCTTCCCTGAGGAGAAGGGGAGGAGAGAACGGGGTGTGAGGATGGGGCTGGGAGGGGGCTGCAGTCAGGCTGTAAAGTGATTAAATTAATAAAACAATGATGGAAAAATTGTCAAAACAACAGAGGTTCTAGCCATTTTCCATGTTTACCCACCAGAACCTGACGAGACACCGCGTACTTCCATCAGAGGACAAGGGAAGTCAAGCTGGAGGCTTCCTTCCTGCTAGTTTTCATGGCCAAGGTACTAGGAAGGTACTGGGGCAGAGCAGTTTTAACAACAGCTGCAAACGCTGCAGGCTGCAACAACAATGTCCCCATTGCTTCCATAGTAGCTCAAATGTTCTGGGGGTAACTAGCCCCCCCATTAAAAACTGGGTTTAAGGCCTCCTTATTTTAAACTCGGGGCAACACTGGTATAGACACAGTACTGCTAAGAGGTTAAAGAAGATAACGCGAGCATTGAGTTAGGATAAGCACCCAACCAAAGTTAGCAGCCATCTGTCATTAGAGAGGGGTTGTCAGGGCAGGAGGCCTGAAGTCAGACAAATGTCTAGTAAGCTTTGGCCTTGCAACGTGACAGGGATGTCTCGGATAATGACCTGTTTCCTCCAGTTAAATATTAACTCGTAGGCTGGACACTGTAAAATATGATCTGAAGAAACGTGCAGGTTTTCTGAGCGGACAGGCCCAACAGACAAATGCTTATTTGAATTCTTTCTGAGAAGGCTGTCACCGGATGAGATGAACCTCATCCAAGGGCATTAGCTTCAGGATATTGTGGTGATAATGAGAGTGAAAATTGGCCAGGAAGGTTTCACCCTTGAAAATCAGAGCCTAATCCAATGGGCCATAAGCTCTGGCTCAGGCCTCCGTTTCCTCCTGTCTCTGCTGGGGTGATGAGGAGTCCAGCCAGTCTTCTAGAGTCCTTCTATTTTTTAGCCTCCTGGGGTTGAGGGTAACCCTTGGGTCTTACTTATGTCCCAGGAATGGTATTGCCTCCCAAGTTGCATGCTCTCTGGATGGCTTCTGCCTTGCTTGCCTGTGTTATGAGGGGTGGGTTATTGCAAGGAGGAATGCGAAAACACACAAAGCACACCACAGTGCCTGGAAGACAGCAATGGCCACTAGTTACCATGGTAAAGAGTTCCAATGGTGACTGTTACTATCGTCACTGGCTTCCACCGTACCTGCAAGAGGGTACTATTGAGCGCATTCCTGTTAATTGTGTGGACAAACAGATGAGAAATCTGTGAATGTGTGTCGCCGCAGTCATCCTCGATGTCTTTCATTTTGTTGCCCTGAGTTTAAAATAAGGCACAGAGCTCAGAAAGGAAGATGAAAGCAGCAACGTGGTATTGGTCCAGATTTCAGAGTCCCCTTCCTTACCCCCCCCCCCCCCGCAAACCTCTGTATCCACTGATTCTGTTCCCCTGCCCCACCAGGGAAGTCACTACTCCAGCTTCCTTCTTCCTTGGCATCGGTGGCTTCCCATGAAGTTCCTTCTGAAAACATTAAGCAAGAACAGGTCCAGGGAAAAAGATAAGCTTCAACAATAGAAAAACAACTATTTTCAACAAATGGCACTTTGGAAGGACAAGGCTGGTTCTCCTACTACCCCTACCCCCAACCCCCAAATCTTCATCTGGTTCTAGTTCTAGTGTCTGAAGCTCCAGAATTAGAGATTAATTCCTTCAAAAGTCTGGCCTTTTCAAAATAGGAATCACCCAGGGGCGTAGGAAAGCCAAGAATGCTGAGGCTATCAATAATAATGGTCCTGAAAGACTGAAGGGTCCCAGAAGTTTCAGGCGGGGAAGAAAGTGTCTGTGAACACTAGTAGGAGGAGTTACCAAGGACCAGCCACATCACTGCTAGAAGGAGTTTGGGCAGGGTGGGGGGGAGACTCATCCCTGGGTGTTCTGATGCTAGGCTCGCTGGCTTATGCCATCACTGCAGGGAAGTGTAGTGCTGATCCAGGCCACTGGGGCTCCCTTTGGATTTCCCCATAGTAAGGTTAGGGAATGTCTTCTTTGCAGGGTGCCCTGCTCTCGAAAGGCTCAACCCTGGCCTCTGGGAAAAATGACTCATCTGCTAACACATGGAACAGCAGTATTTCCATAGGCAAGCAGTTCATGAAGGCCTTGAGGTCAGAACTCCAAACTACTTCCCTTAGGCCTAGGCACCAGCCACTGGTTTCTCTACCTCACCAGCCCGGTGAGGACTGCTGTTGGGTTTTTGTCTACAGGAGACCCTGTTATGAGATGAATCGTGTCTTCCCAGAGTTCTGTGTTGAAGCTCCAGCTCCCAGTGCCTCGGAGTATGGCTGTGCTTGGAGACACAGCCTGTTTTAATGAGCAACCTTATAGGAAAAAGCAATTTGGAAACAGAGGAGACCTCATGCCACAAATGCACAGAAGGGCAACCTTAGGAAGAGGCAGCCAGCCATTTGCAAGCCAAGCAGAGAGGACTCAGAGGAAACAAAGTCCTGGCAATTTGGTCTTGGACTCCTAGCCTCAGCAACTATGAAGAAACAAATTTCTATGGTCCTACACCTCTCAGCTTGTGGCAGATTATTTTGGAAGTCCAATCAAACTACTCTAGACTCCCTTTCAGAGTTAGAACAATAGTCTCTAAAGTGGAATGGGTCTAGGTACTCCCTTGAGAAGGAGAATATGGTAATATTCATACCTATTGACTTTCGTCTGATTCTTTTAATTTTGATTTCTCACATATGCTTTAAAATGCACATAATGAGTGGCTATGGAAAGACATGTATAAAATATAAGAACATGTAACTTATTGGAGAATCTGTGCCTACAGAATTGTACGGAGAGTGTAAGTAGCCAGGGAACTTGGAGGCCACTGAGACAGGAGGTCAGTTGTTGGAACAGTTCTAAATCCCAAAGACAGAGAAGCATAATCCTTCTTTTTTATTTTTTATAATTGCGAGTGCCCTAAAGAGTTTACCATCCATTTCTAATCTCTTCGGAAAAGTCTGGGGAGCTCCTCTCTGCCTCCATCAGGGAGATTTATGTTGCCGTTACTATAATTGTTATCTATGAGTGTTTGTGAGTAATGGTTGGTAGAAACGTCTTCTATCGAACAGATGAGAGGGAACAGAAAATCAATCCATTAAAATCTATGCTTTTCTACGCTTCTCAATTTGACTCTTCCCCCCACCCCTTTTTTTTTTTTTCCTTTCAACTCTTGAGTAAGGGATCCCATGCTTCATATATCTGAAGCTACCAAAACATTAAATTCTAAAAATATTAGGGGCAGGGACCAGGCAGCTCTTTGCAACTTTCCCACCCAGTCTCATCCATACCAAATTCTAGTCTTAGAACTGACTTTGAAGAGCCTGGGGGCACATCGGGGGAAGTGGGTCTCATTAATTCCCGTCTCCAGCCTGCTTTGTGACTCCTTCAAGATCTGACCATGAAGAAGTTTCAGCCAGGCATGATGGTACACATTTGTAGTCCCAGTGTTCAGGAGGCCAAAGCAGCTGGATCTTGAATTGGAGGGTATTCTAAGTGTGTAATGAGCATGGGGGGGGGAGCCTTTTGACGTGGAAAAATAGCTTAGTCAGGAACCCCACTACACCCAAGGCTGCACCTGATAACTAGAACCCAGTGACGTCACTCACTCAAGATAACCAGGCACAGTCCTACAACCCCATGACACCCCCTGGACAGTATATAAGCAGAGACCAAGAGCAATGCTCTACTCTGCACATCTGGAGAGACGCCATCTTGATCTGCCCTGGGGCTGAACAGTCTCCCCTAGGATCCTAACCCTCATATCAGAGACTTTTCTTAGAGACTGGACCTGGTCTTCAGCTAAGATACGTTGCACAGATGAGCAGCCTTAGGACCGTAGTTAGAAATTTAGAGTGTGAACCTGTGCGACGACCCTCAGCATAATGAAATATAACTTCTATTATACTAACTGTGTGTCTCTACCTTTTTGCTCGTGACACTGAACTGCACAGCAAGTCCTGGAAAAGCCTCAGCTACTGTCAAGACCCTGTCTCAAAGAAAGAAAGAAAGAGACAGGAAAACAAAGAAGTTATTCCAGTTATAAGATTATTTTGACAACAACAAAAAAAGGTTTTGTGGACCCAAGACCATCGGGCCATCCTGGCAGAACGAATGTTGGCAGTGGAGAAAGTCAGTGTTGTGCTGGGGAAGCCCAAAGCATCTCTTTGCTGAGCAGTTAATCTCCTCCTTGTTTAAATGTGCCTCCAGGGCCCAAGACCGAGACATTAGCCAGAAGCCCCTCACATTCTGACTGCCTAGAGGGAGGCTGGCAGCCTGAGCATCATTGATGCCGTTAGGACTTGGGAGTCACCTTGACTGTGCTGTCCCACAGCGTCCTTGTGACAGGAAAACTGGCCTCCAGGGGCAAGACCTTTCTGGACTAATGAGGACATCTCTAGTCTGGTGTCACCACAGCAATATGAGACACAGTCCTGTCAGGACAACGCCAGTCACATTCACAGCCACATAAATGGCCTCGTAGTTCTGCTCACATTCGCTTCTCAGCTTCCTGAAACAAATGAGGTTCGACCCTGAGGTAGAAGGAGGTGCCTTGCCAGCAGTCGTCTCTGATGTTGGATGCCAGCTCTCCTGTGTTCTGGATGTGAGGTTGTGGTTAAATAATACAGTTTCCTGGGCTCTTCGTTTTCTCACTTAAAATGGGAGTGGCAAGCCGTTCTCTGCACGTATTATTATGGCAGGGTAAAATGGTATGTGTGTGAATTATAAATCTCTCGCTTGCGTGAGCCCTGCACATTTCTGTCCTAGGAGGGCAGGAAGCTAACATATTTAGCTACTGTGTTAGTGTTCCTTGGCACCACTACCGAGGCCTTCTTTGGGCTTCTTATGCTCAATAGTATTCAATATATGTATTTTTCCAGTGCTATGCCAGAAATTCTGGTGGCCAGGAATAAGGACCAACTGTGCTTTTGAAACTTGCCTTGCAGAGCATTGGTCAAGGTGTCCAGAATATTCCTGTCAGGGGAAGTGATGCTTGGGTGAGATCTGAAAGAAATATGCAGATATTGTCATTGTATTAGTCAGATTCCCTAGAGAAACAGAACTGACAGAACATACATAAAACCAGGTCATAATTATGTCTAACATGATGTAACTACCTACATACAACCTCAAACACACTACGAATTTTAGAATATGTGACAATGTCCCTTGGGGGACATTCTTTTAGTATCTCAAAACTTTAATATAACCACTAATATTATCTCAATTGATAATACACTACATGATAAAGAAATCAATAAAAGAAAACACAAATACATACATGCCATATATGTATATATTAAACCATATATGTGTGTGTGTGTGTGTGTGTGTGTGTGTGTGTGTGTGTGGTTTATTAGAGTTGCTTACAAGTTATGGTCTATCTAGTCCAATAATGGCTGTCTCCTGATAAAAGTTCAAGAACTCATTAGTTCAGTTCAAAAATGCTGAATGTCTCAGCTGGTCTTCAGTATATGCCAGAATCCTGAAGAAGTAGGATCAAAAGCCAGTGAAGGAACAGACTTGCTATTGAGAGCAAGAACAAATAGCCAAATAGCACAGCATCTTTCTTCCACGTCTTTATGTAGTCTGCCAGTAGAAGGTGTTGACCAGACTAAAGGTGGATATTCTTACCTCAAAAAATCTATATTAAAGTGGGTTTTCTTGTACCCTGCAGCCTACCAAAAGAGAAATGTAAATACCAACCCAGCCACAAAGCCTTTGAGCAACACTTTGTTGCTCTTGAGTGTGAACAAGTGGGTCTCTGATTCTTGTGCCTTTGCTTGTGGGTCTTTTCCAAATGTTGGTTTGTTTTGAGCAACGTGGATACAATGTTTTGTTTTGCCCTTTTTATTATACTTTGTGTTGTTGTTTTTTTTGTTATCTCTTAGAAGCCTATTCTTTTCTAATGACAGAAAGAAAGGGAGTGGACCAGGATGGGAGGGGAAGTGGGTAGGAACTGGGAGGAGTAGAGGGAGGGGAAACTAATCAGGTTATATTGTATGAGAAAAGAATCTATTTTAAATAAAAGGTGGGGGTGCATCTTTCTACTTCAAATAATTCAATTAAGAAAAATCCCTCATAGCTGTACCCAGCAGACTGGGTTTTAGTTAATTCCCGGTGTAGTCAAGTTGGTGACCAAGAACAGCCATCACAAGCCCACCTTTGTCAACTTGACACACAATCCTATCTCCTTACGTCATGCCTAATTTCCGAATGAAAACAATAACCAAGTCACAGTTGCTGCCCACGCCCAACCTTGAACACACTGTATATGTGTGTCAATGCCCCTTGCAGAACTCAAAGCCCCTCTTTTCTACGTAATTCCTCTACCTCTTGATCTAGGGTTAACTTTATGAAATCCTGTGTACAGAAAGCTCTTGGATTAAAGGTGTGCGCTAGGGCTGAACCACAGCTAACAGTTCGCAAGCACGGGGTTCACAATGGGATCAAATATCCTGCAACATACAAACATCACACAACTGTCCATCAACTAGTGAGAGACGGACAAAATATTGTGTACCTATACAAAGGATTATTAACCTATTAAAGGAGTGACACACTGATATGTGAAATGGCCTGCATTCAGAGCTGGCCAATCCCTAGAGACAATAAACAAGTATCTAAGAGTCTATCTCCATATGCAAACCAACCAAAAGAGAGGCCACATTCCAACCTTCCTTTTTTAAATCTATATTATTATTATTATTATTATTATTATTATTATTATTATTATATCCTATGGGAAAAAGACCAAATAACTAGACACTATGGACATGATTATCTCAAAGCCTGACCTGCCAAAATTATTCAAATTAGGTCATCCTAAACCTACTTACTTGGCCCTGTACATTCCACCCCTCAGAACCCGCTCTTTTCCACATTTCCATCACGTTTCCCTTTCTTCCTGCACTGTAGGCTCTGCCTCCCACGCCTCCTGGGACCTGTGAGTAAAACTGCTTTATTCCTTGACCAGAGTCATTCTGTGTCTGTGTGTCTTGCCAAACCTAATGAAAACACGTCATGTGTGCTCTTAAAACAAGGTGCTTGTGAGAGCTCTTCAGCCCCTGGCTGGATCCGCTGTTAGAAGTCCCATGACAACAAAGAACAGAAGGCAGCTGCTGAAACCACCTGACTCTCCCCACACCTACCACCATTAGGAAACACAGGTGTCACACATTTCTACTCCATGATGGGTTTCCATGGAAAACCCGAGTTCTGAAAGCCTGTTTCAGCTGCTTAGAAACACACATACTTATGTGCTTTGTTTCATTTTTGCCTCTTTGGTCAAAGACATCTCAGGAAGTAAGAACCAGATGTTTGGTTTTGTACTGAATAACAACATGGACCCTGACAGAATCACAACGATCAGAGTTCATCCCCTTCCATCTTCAACTCTGATAAGATCCCTCAAACATACAACAGGATCCACTGTGGAGGACTGAGAGTCACCCCCACCCCAATCCCGGTGCTGATCATTCAAACACACAGCACACAGCTCACCAAGGGCATGCCAACTCTATTTGGCTCAAACTTAACTGTTTTTTTTTTAATTGTTTTAATTTTTCAAAAGATGTGGTATGTGTGTGTGTGGTTTACGCATATGTGATGTATGTGTAGCATATGAGTGCACGGAGTAGAAGTGTGTTTTTTGTATATGCAGATGTACATGTCCATACATGAGTACAAAGGCCAGAGGAAGACACCAGGCATCTTTCTGTATCACTCTCTGCCTCATCTTTTTAGATAGGGTCACTCACGGATCACAGAGCTGAGCTGGAAGCCACCAAGCTCCATTCTCTCATCTCTCCGTTACTTTGCTGCGGTGACAGGCATGTGTAGTCATACCCAGCATTTGCCATGGGTGCTGGGGATTTGAACTCAGCTCCTCATGGTTGCTCAGTAAGCATTCTTGCCCACTAAGTCATTCCCCAGCCTCAAGATTTGTCTTTCTCAGTGAAAGTTTGTAACACCAGTGATAAACAAACTGAATTTGCTGACCACGAAAATTTGTCAAAGTGTCTCCAGGGGTTTGATTAGCTGAAGACCGTACGCCCTCAGGAGAGAGGGAAGAGACGGCTGTGCGTTCTGCAGACAGACCCATGTGCTGTGGGGAGAAGCTGCCTTCCGAGGCAGAAGCTGGAGTGAGAGAAGATTCTCCATCTTCTTGCCAGTATGGAGAATCAGCCAGGCCTGACCAGGTCTAGCGAGCAGGAATCAAACCAAACCATACACCACCCCGAAGCAGCTAGGTCTATGCTGTCCCTGCACAGAGCTCCGGGTCCTCGTGCCTCCCAAATGGATGCTGATCAACAAGAGACAATGGCCGAGAGTTTGCAGAACATGGGGCCTAATGTTGGTCTATGCTCTGAGCCTTGGAACCCTAAACTCTGCAATAGGGGTGGTAGGGGTAATCACTAAATAGAAATGTTGGGAATATTAACAGGCTAAGGAGTGTGCAGCCTTCACATGCACCGATGGAAGAAGAGGCAACATTCCAGGCTTCTAGGTCCTTGTAGGAAACCGAGATACTATTTTATCCTTCTTAAACAAATGAACAAAGGAGGAAGAGGCTGCGGTCTGTTTCAGAGGATGAGCCTGGTCGCGTCTCTTTCTTTCTAAATAACATTTCTCCTCTGCTTGAATTTTGGATCACTGCTAATGCGCATTCGTTTCCAATTTCCCTGCAGCCACTCTCCGGTAGCGCAATGTTGGTTCTTTGTCTTACGGATATTTCATTTCCTCAATCATGTTAAGTCAAACAGGCCTCCCATGCCAGCAAACAGAGCAGAGCAGCTCTGGGCCTCTGAACTAATTTGCACTGGTAAAAACTGATCAGGCCTTCCTCCAGTGTCTTAATTAGGAGTCTTAATCCCTTTGATTTAAAAGCAGAAGAAATAGAAGATATAGCTGGAAACGGAACATATTTATTTAATACAGACAAATAGGGTTTCCAAAGTCCATTTAATATACAGTGTCAACAGAAATATATGTCCCTCTCTTTCTAATAAGTCTTCCAGGATGAAGCATGGTTCACACTTAGATTGGAATCATTCGTTTTCATGTTCTCGTTCATTTAAAGAGACAGTTATTTCCAGCCCATTCTGTGTTTCCAGAGGTTTTTGACGGTCTTGCTTTCATTTTTCCTGGACCATAAGGAAAGAGTGGAGCAGAAGAATATACACAATCTTGCTCTCATTGAATTGTTTAAAATGTGATGAATAGGCAGTGGCAGACAGAGGCTGAAAACAGAATAACCTCGATTATGAACTGTCTGCCCCGGGATGGGTCTTCGGGTACAGACACCAGAACGCATTTGGTGTAATGTGAATTGTTATTGAGTGCCAGCTAAAACAGCTCAGTTCTTGGGGGAAACCAAAAGATGAGGTGGAGGTGCTCGATACTGTGGGGGTACCCGGGCCAGCGCTTCTTTGAGGGTGGTGATGTGTGCGTTCTGCATGCTGCACAGCAGTGTGGCCGAATCTACACTCAGTGACGTCACTCATCCAGACAGTCAGGTTAAGCTCCTGGGAAGCTTGCTTGCTACAGGACCTCATGCATGTAGGCACTGATTAAAAAACAGATGAGGGTGTTGATGACCAGGTGAATGTCAGGCACTTCCCAAAGGATTTCACACAAGAGAGCAATGGCTAGGTAGCTCCAGTGCCCTACCCAGCCAACTAGGCCATTTTCTCCTGCAGGGGAAAAAAAAATGGCTGGGCCCTTGGAAATGGATTGCATCATCTTTAGAGGCACGCATCTGCTTTCGGATGTTTCTCAGCACGTAGATCCATGGGTTCTCATTCCTGACATCATGCCTTGGATGTTTCTGGAAAGCCTCTATAGCCGGATGAATGAAATTTCAAATGGTACTTCAAGGGCTAAAGTTCGCAGAACCAGCGGCATCTTGCTTCTTCTCATGTAAAAGAAGGCAGTCCTTCAGAGATGACTGTTATTGAATGGGAATGTAGCCAACCTCTCTGTGCTAATGAGTCTTAAAAGAATTAGTTTGGTTAACATTCAGTAGCATAGGCAGTAAATCTAAGTGGGTAAAATGTAATAAAAGCAAGAGAAAGTCTTCAGAAGATGCTCATTATGCTCCCCCGCCCTGGCTTTTGGGGTTTGCTTTTGTTTGCTGACAGTGCTAGGGATGGCTCTCAGGGCTTTGCCTGTACCTGGAAGCTCTCGACCACTGAGCTGTGTCCCCTTTCCACCATTCTCTTTAACCCATGAAAGCAGTGACTAGGAATTTCAGCTTCCATGTTTGGAAGTCAGTATCCTATCTTTGCCTTCATTGATGCCCACAGCACTTCTGCAAGACCACGTTCCTACATTACAGAAACACAAACCCACACAGAAAACTGGCTAAGAAAGCAAGCGGAGCACACAGCTGGGAGAAGCACCGAGCAAGGGGTTAGGCTGGGTCCCTCAGCTCTCAGACTGGAAAAGGATTTGGAGGAAACACACTGCCTCTTTGTGTGTAAATGGGGCATCTAAAGGGCAGGGATGACAGATGACTTTGGAAAGGCTAATCCTCAGAAATATCTTCAGCCTGAGTCCCTGCGGTTTTGTTAACAATATTGAATGACACCATCCCTTAAGGAGAGGCTCTGCTTGAGAGAAGACGAACTGCAATAATCCACACCCCATCCAAGTGATCAGTAATTCCGAATGCAGTGAAATCTAAGCTAACAAGATTTGATTGTTTACCGCTCCTTGGCACACAACCATTACACGGCTCTAAAGCCTGGCGTTACACAATTATCTTATAGAGTGGACTTCTCCCACCGAAAGCGCTGCTTGGCTCTGCATCAAGTGGCAAATGCAGGCATGTAAGAAAAGCCTGGCGTAACTGTGGTTACAGCCTGGCCCTGGAGAAGCAAGCAGGACTGAGGGCGTTTGGACAAAGGCAGTTCCATTCCTTGCTTTCCCCAAAGATGATATTTCTGGTCTGCTGCAGTCCCCATCCTGGGAAGGGAAAAGCCCCCACAAGCATGGGAAACAATCACAGATTGTCACACCCAGATGGCTGTCAGCACAAACCACTGTAATTCCTGAAGAACAGTCCTTCCTGGCTTGAGGTATTTATGGGCCCACGGAAATTTTCGTGAAATGTGCTGCAGAGAGCTTCCTTGCACTTCTCCCTCTCCCGTTTAAACAGTTCGATGAGGTAATGGGGATTGTGTTAAAATGTGCCAAATAAAATAAATGGCCATCTGAAAGGTGGTGAATAAGAGATAAAAGGATTGGTGAAGATGGCTTAAAACAAGTGGTTTGAGATGGATTTGCTACTGTAGGAGCCCCCAGTGTGATCAAGAACCCAGGATACATGGGTCAGAGGGGGCAAGCCAGGCTTGTAGAGTTATTGGCGTAAGGGCTGAGATGATGGCAGACCAAAGCCAGGGTCTCCTGGGGATTGGGCACATTCTTGATCCCACTGTGATCTCCTTGGCTTCAGTTCTCCAGCACTGACAAAAGCTGACATAATTAACCAGCTGAAAGTGGTGAATGATTAGAGACAGTGATTGTGTTTCCTGAAATTCTTGGTTCATGTAGGTCCCCTTAATTTTGGACTCAGAGCTTTTTTCTACTCCAGTATCTGACCAGGACACCACATCTAGTCATAAGGTCTCATTGGGCTCCTTATGGCTGTGATGGAGTCTAGACTTCCATTGCTTGGAAAAATATTGGTCAGGTATGTTGAATGCTACTGGGATTTTCCAGGTGCTTTTCTTATGATTAGACAAAGAAGAAGCACAACATGAAATTGGCACAGTTAAGCCAAAGACGTGAGATTAGCCACGTATAACACAACTTTGCAATAATTCTTTCTTCCCCAAACACACCAACACGAGCACACGAGAGCTCACCCATTCACACAGAGTTGGTCTTCAGCAGAAAAATCTAACTGCTGAGCAGGTGATATAGACACAGGGACGAGTTTTATGTCACTTGCCATCATCTCTGCCACCTTCACTTAACTCTGTGTTACAATCACTTTAAACATTTCAGGAGATGTAAGTCAAAATTTTCCTTTCATCAGAAGACTTTGAAATTAACGTTGACAGGTATGAGTCTTATTTTAAGTGACTCACATGTCCTCTACAGTGACAGCCAGACCTGGCATAACTGTTCTAAGTCTCCAATACCAGCAGGATTTTGAGATTTATAAACTCACTTAGGATAAACTCCTAAAATCACTGAATGTATTTTAGCACACAAAGAATATAGCTTGATTTTTTTTTTTTAATTATAAGGTGTTTATAAGAGAAATCCCCACCACAGAAACAGGGAACAGAATTAAGCAGAACAGGAGTTGCTTAGACTAGAGAAGAAAAGTGGATGTACCACCTAACTGTAGCTGTCTAGTCTTGTGGGACGTTGGGAAGAGTCATCTGGACTTGAGTTCCAGTCATTGCTCTGTTGCAAACTAGCTGAAGTGACCAGAGGCAAGTTACTTGACTTCTCTGGACTTGAGTTTTACAGGTAGAAAATGAACAGAATAATGCTTAGCTAGCAGGGTTGTGGGAGGCCAGCAGGGAGGAGCTTGTATATGTAAGATTCTCAGTACAATTCCTGCCACGGGCTGAGCTATTCAGTACAAGTTAGTTCTTACCACACCTACTATGTGAGTGTAGCTCTGCAGAAAGGAACAGTACTTGATAATTTCCATGACTCTTCATGGCTTGAAAGACACAGTGTAGGGCAATAATAATATCCTAGCCCCTCAAAGCCCAAATAAAAGAAAGTGGGATTTAAGTCAAGCAAGAGTGACTTTGGCTGTTGACCATGGAAATTAACAAAAAATATGCAACTCAGACCAAGGGGAACACTCCTCCATTGCTGATGGGAGTACAAACTTGTACAACCACTGTAGAATTTTGGGAACAGGTCCACTTCGAGACCCAGCGGTACAACTTCTGGGCATATACCCAAAAGATGCTCCCTATATCACAGGGACATTTACTTAACTGTATTCATAGCCACTTTATTTGTAACAGCCAGAAACTGGGAACAACTTAAGATGTCCCTCAACAGAAGAGTGGATAAAGAAATTGTGGTACATTTACAAAATGGAATACTATTTAGCAATCAAAAACAAAGACGTCCTGCAAATGGATGGGACTAGAAGATACTGTCCTGAGGGAGATACCCCAGACCCAGAAACACACCTATGGTATGTACTCACTTATAAATGGATTTTAGCCATAAAGTACAGGGTAACCATGCTACAATCCCTAGTCTCAAAGAAGCTTAGTAACAAGGAGGCCCAAGGGAGGATGCTCAAATCTAATGGAGAAGGAGAAATAAAATAGGCTTTGGAGGTGTTTGGAGGGAGGGACCTGGGTAGGAGTGGGGTGGGGAAGCGATCAGGGGTGGGGATTAGGAGTAGGGAAAGTAGAGAACAGAGGGCTGGGTGAGAGAATGGAAATAAGAGGGGGAGCGCATCTCTGTGACTTGTCCCCAGAAGTGTATGGGCTAAGGTCCTGCAGCAGCCATGGCTTTGACATCACCACCAACAGCATAAGTTCCCAGCAGGCAGGAGTAATTCTGAGTTCTAGGATGCTCAGGGTGCAGTTTGTAATCCCACCTCCCAGGACATTCTGCCTCTGGGGCCCATGTGTTTCTAGAGAGAGATATATCAGGGGGAGGCTTAGCACATAGGCCAGTGGGCAAGACATACCCTGTTTTTGTATTCTTTAAAGAAACACTTTTCAATCCAACTCTCAGCCATTAGGAACTGCTCCTGCTTCAGGGAAGCACTGGGGTTCTAGATCCTCATTTGGTGTCAAAGCATTAGGTTTGACACCAAATGTTGAGAGCTACAGGCTCAGAGGGGTCCCTGGTACTATTATATGTACAGTATTAACTACCAGCCTAGTGGTGGGCTGTGCAGGTGTCTGCCTCCCTTTGTAAAAGGCCAGCAGTTCAAGGACCATGTCTTCTACCATGTTGTCCCTAAAATAGGTGTACTGGCAGGCATGTAGCAGGAGTATAACAAACAATTTTTTAAATTTTTTGTTAATTATTTATTACAATTTATTCACTTTGTATCCCAGCTGTGGCCCCCTCTCTTGTCTCCTCCCAGTCCCTCCCTCCCTCTCTCCCTCTTCTCCTAAGCCCTTTCCCTAGTCCCACAGATAGGGGCGATCTTCCTCCTTTTCTATGTGACCATAGCCTATCAGGTCTCATCAAGTGGGTTTCCTAGTAAAGGGAACAGGGACTGTCTCTGGCATGAACTCAGTGGCAGGCTCTCTGATCACCTCCTCCTGGGGGTGGGGGGGAGGTGCTGCCTTGCCAGGCCACAGATGAACAAACAAATTTCATTTATAGTAACCATTACATTTGATAATCTCCCACCCCAATTGTAAGTCCACTAAAGGAAAGGCTGTACTTTCACCTCTATTTCTTTAACACTATGGTCCTTAATATAAATTCCTTGATGAGGTCTGTGCACTGGCACACACCTGTTATACCGGCAGTCTGGGAGGCAGAGGCAGGCAGATCTCTATGAGTTCGAGGCCAGCCAGGTCTACAAAGCAAGTCCAGGATAGCCAAGGCTATCGTGGAAACCACGTCTCGAAAAACAAACAAAAATATTCCTTGATGAATGGTGATTTTATATTATATCATAACGTAGTATATTATGCTTGGTGGGCTATTTGCCTCCATGCTGAATTCCTGTAGCAGGGCTCTGTCTCCATCTTGGTTATAGGGACCATCTACTTGTCTCTATATCTGTTTTTTCTGCTTTAAAAGATACCTGAATTTTACCTGATGACATGGCTGCCCTAGAGGCATCCTGCACTGGTACAGTACCCACACGTGAATGGCAGCTTTCAGGAACTCTGTCCTTTCCATTCTTCCTCCAGCTGATTGGAGGACAGATGTGATGGGACTCTCTCCCCGACCACAAGGTGAGCGGAAGCGCCTGGAAATAGTGGAGCAACAGGAGGGAGGTGAGTCTCCAACACTGGAATTCCATGCAAGTTCAGACTCTGGGGTTTGAGTGAAATAACTCGTCTTGCTCAAGTTCCTGTTCTCAGTGTCTCCACCATCTCACGCAAACCCCAGCGACAGTCTCGTCCGGTGCCACTGTTGCTGTAGCCCAGTGCGTGGCGGGAGCCATATCTTCTTTTCCGGTCCGTCTCTGCATTTTCATCCCACCTCATGCAGCAGCCAGGAGGCAGGCACCCTTTCCAAGCTCCAGCCTGAGTCAGCAGCAGTTGGCAGTTTAATGAGATGACGATTGTGCCTCCCTGAGGTGAGCAGGCCGGTCTTCCCTGGAGACTTATGGAAGGTCCCAGCATTACCGTGATGGCTGAGTTTGGAGGTCAAGGGAAAGGCAGGAGTCCCACAAAGGGGCAGAGAGGTCACAGACTTACAGATCATGCACTTGCCACCACAGAACCAACTTGAACCTGAGTTCAACTAAAGGGGAAAAGAACAGCACCCGGGGCCTGCCTTGCCCTGGCGGGTGCCGCTGAAAGTGTTCCTTCTGCCTCCCCAGAGCTTGTCAGGATCTGCTGCTCAGGACTTTGTCAGGTGCATAGTGGTCCTGGACATCCTAGTTGCAGTCCTGAGTTACTGGGTAGGTCAGCTTGTTATCTTTATTGCTCTGGGTTTTCTGCTGACCCCTAGATCTCTGCTCACAACCTCTGCCCAATCAACACTTCTCACCCCTTGGGCCCCTGCCTGGTAGGCCTCACCCTCCCTCAGCCACGCTGTATGTGGACCTATGTGGTCCATAGGTCCTCCCTGGTTTGTTTCCGATCCCACTTATCCAGAACAGAAAAACATATAATTGTAACTGTTTCTATGTTGCCTTTTGGGGTATGGCTACCAAGTATCCGTTTCTCACTCATCAAGAGCAGTAGGGTCTTGAAGAATTGTGTTCTAGCATTATTTTATTTGCATGTACATGCACAGACAGGGACACGTGTGTGCATATGGTCAGAGGGAATGTCAGGTGTCATTCTGCAGGCATTGCCTACTCCTTCCTTCCTTCCTTCCTTCCTTCCTTCCTTCCTTCCTTCCTTCCTTCCTTCCCTCCCTCCCTCCCTCCCTCCCTCCCTCCCTCTCTCTCTCTCTCTCTCTCTCTCTCTTTTTCTTTCTTTCTTTCTTTCTTTCTTTCTTTCTTTCTTTCTTTCTTTCTTTCTTTCTTTCTTTCTTTCTTCTTGAGAGGTCTCTCAATGTAACTTATCAAATAGGCAAGGCTGGTTGACCAGTATGCCTTGAGAATCTGTATGTCGCTACTTCTCCCACTCTGATATTACATATGTATGCTACCATAACCAGCATTTAAAAAATATCATTTCTGGGGGTCCTGCTCATGTCCTCAAATTTTCAAGGTAAACACTTTATTGGCCGAGCCCTCACTCTCCCTGTTGTTGTTGGAGTGCCTCTGGGTTAAGCACTTGACAAAGCACATATTCTCTAAATCAGCACTGCAAATTCTTCTTATCTGTTGTTAAAATTCCCATTTTACAAAAGAAGCACGAAGGCTCAGGAAGATTCCAGCTCACAGCAAGTGAACTGCAGAAGTGGGTCCTGTACCCAGGGGGTCTAGCTTTCAGGATGCCCTGGATGAATTCCAGCACCCTGAAACATTCGATCTAGGATACAAGTGAGATAATCTTCAACAAGAGGAACGAAGCCCAGCCCTAGATGAGAAGCATTGTTCGTGGACTCTGCTGGATCTGAGCGGAGCCAGGCGCTCAGCATGTTGCCCTCGGTCAGCTTCCAGGATGAACAGGAACCAGGAGGGAAAGCTGGAGTCAGAAAGGTGGGGAAACATGCAGCTGAGAAGAAAGACATTGGCCACTTGCGACAAGGAGAAGACACCAGAAACAGGGAGATGCCACCTGGCTTTGCAGGCGCAGCTGGGGCCCTGGCAAGGAGAAGTACCAGAGAGCCTGTGAGAGTATCAGATGCTTCTCCCCATGCAGTCATCTTCCTCCAGGCTCTAGAAATAACAGAAGGACTTTAGGGGGCATCTCCAGGCCAGTAAGATGGCCTCTAGACTTTGCCTCTCCAGCTTTGCCTGTCTGGAACATTTCTTCTAGCTTGTCGGGAGTCCTGAGGGTGACACACACACACACACACACACACACACACACACACTCACACACACACATCCGTGGATCTTTTGTCTCCAGTCTCTCCTTCCTATAGTTCCCCCCCCCCCCGACCTTCAGAGGCAGTGCTTGCCAAACCAGCCTTCCTCTGCCACAGCCCTCTTCCATTTATTTTCAGATTTTAGTGCTTTAAAATAGCCTTGCTGATAGGTGCCAAAACCCAACAGACCTGCAAAAATGCTTACCAGGATGAAAAACTGAAGGACACTGGTTTCCCAGACATGAATCAGGGATGCCTCATCCTCCATGCCGCTCTCATTATCTTCCATCTGAAGACAGGGCAACACACCCTCCCCCAATCTTTCCCAGGCTTTCTTTTGGCACAAATTTCTGTGAAAAGTGTGTAAAAAGCTTGCAATAAGAATAGTTCCCAAGGGCAACATGATGGCCTAGTATGAAAAAAAAAAATCTCTTTCTGTGTGATAGCATACTGAGGCAGGGACCATGGTCAGACTCATACTGAACAGCCTTTCCCACCGTGCCTGGGCCAAGAAGGAAGAGAAAAGGAGCAAGGTAGGCCAGCAAGCAGCAGTGTCCTTGGCTTCTCCGTCTCTTTACTTCCCTTCTTTGGTTCTTCTGAAACTTCAGGTGGTCCACGAGAGGCTGCCTTAGGGGTTCTACCAGGATATGTCTCAGCCACACACCCTGGGCTGGCTATTTCAGTTATTCAGTTTGATCAACAAACTGTAGAGAGGCCTTTAGCACTGTGCTATATCCTTGGAATCAGAGCTACATAAAGGAAATGCAAAACATTGTCTCTGCCTCCTAGGAGAGCCTGGAAAGCATAAGGTATTATGAGAGTCATATCATAGGTCATGCCTTGCGAAAGGGATAGGGATGAGAAAGGTCAGACTGTGTCCCTGAGTTAAGGGGCTCAGTGTGGATGGGGAAGAATACCGAGATCAGGGGAGTCAGAGGCATAAATGATCTGGAAAACAAGAAAGGCTGCCTAAAGATGCTTGAGGGCCTTGTATGCACCTTGGTAACTTTATTGTTGTGGCAGAACAATGGCCAGGAAGCAAGTGAAAGGAGAAGGGGTTTATTTTGGCTCATGGTTGGTCCATCACAACAAGGACGGTTCGACAGTGAGAGTAGACACTCTGGCTATAATAGCAGGAGTGTGTGGCTGACTACTCACATCTGGGTGGATCAGAAGCAGAAACAGGGGATGCTGGGAATGTTTCCTTGGGGTGTGTCTTTCCTCTTCCATTCTCTTTAGAAATGCTATCACAGTTATACCTAGACCCAGGCCACACTAATACTGCAGGAATTTCTTAATTCAGTTAAGGTGGTGAAACTGTCCATCATACCTTGGAAACAGCTTGAAGAGTTTGGATTTCCTGGAGTGGGGCTGGGAGCAAGGACACTTGCTGTGCAAGCATGGGGACCTGAGGTTTGTATCCCTACCACCCATGTAAATAGCTGGGCATGGGTGGCCGAGTCTGTAACTCCAGCACTGTGGGGCACAGACAGGCAGATTGCAAGCACCTAACGCCCTGACAACATAGCCAAAATTCCTGATTCAGTGGGAGACCCTGTCGCAAGGAGGTAAGGTGGATGGAGATAAAAGAAGACACCCAGCATCCTCCTCTGGTCTCTACATCAAGAAGCACGGGTGCACACTCATGTGTTCAACTCTCCCATCCTCCCCACAATTAATAAAAAAGTAAATAAATAAGTAAAAGAGGGAGGATTTAGCTCAGCTCATTGTTTCAGTCTGTTTACCTTGGCCCATGCTTCTTTCTGTCTCCATTCTCTCTCTTCCTCCCTCCCTCCCCCTCTCTATCTCTGCTTCCATGTGTGAGTGTGTGTATGGTGTGGTATTGTGTTGTATGGGGAAAGGCTGAATCCAAACACAGTTTGTGAAAGCTTTACGCAAATTGGACAATCACGAAATGGCAGCGTGTTTTGCTCCGTAGCTATTAATGACGTCTATTGAACCGCTCACTACGGTACACGGGAGAGGAGCTGACACCTACACATTTGGCAAGCTTTGCGTTTTCAGTACTCTGCTCAGCTTCCTAGGAGTCCTGTGAACTTGGTCTTGGGTTTGTGAATGTCTTGCCTTAAAGTCACCCAGCAACCAAGACTGGAGCCGGATAGCAGAGACAATATTGCTCTCTAACCTAGAGAGCTACCTTCGTCCAGGTTTACTTCATTATGCCCCTCTATGCCAATTGCTATATACCCAAGAGGTGCCAGTTCATAGGAAGAAAATATGGAAGTGGTTCAAGTCATATTTGGACTTGATTATGGGAGGAAATCAGTTGAAGAAGGAGGAGTTTTGAGAGGAATATGAGTTTCAGTTTCATATCAGAGTTCTAAATCTGATTCTGGAAACTTTGAGCTAAATGATCTTGAGTTGGTTATTTCATATCCTTGTTCAGCACCTTCTTTTGCAAAATGAAGATGCTGTTCCTCTCCTTGTGAAAAAGAGAAATGGTGGATTGTGCAGGACATCTACCACAGTGCCCAGCACACAGTGAATGCTCAGTTGAAGGGGTCCAGCTCATGTAATTAGGATAATATAAAACATTGTCTTAAAGGCTCTTTTAACATCAGGAGATGGGGTCAGAGGAGGATTATCCAGGTGGAATGAGCAGAGAACATACTCACAAAGGCCTGAGCGGAGAATTATGTGGCTTGATTGAAATGTAGGGGAAACTGGAGGTTGCAGTGGCAAGTCAGAGAACAAGGAGGACCTCAGACCAATGCTACCTACTTCCCTCCATCCTGCTGTGTTTCTTCAGCTCAGCCTCGGATAGCTCCCTGGTGGCTTACCCTTCTCCTCACCTCCAGCCTTGCTGGCTCACACCTCATTCTCAAAACAGCATCTGCAGCCTAGCTTTGCAGTTTGGACCTTGCTCGGCAGCTGTGAGGGGCCACGGAGGGTCTTGATGAGGAGAGTAATTGGGTGGCCCTGGCTCAGTTCTGCTAGCCAGGCAGCAGTGCTCTGCAGTGAGCCCGTCGTGGAGGTCAGCAGCAGACAGAGCTGCATCATCCTCGGAGGCTGTCAGGCTCTGTGCTGCATACAGAGCTCAGCTCAAAGGCACTCACACATCCTGGGCAGCTTCTCTGGAGGCCTCTGCGTTACATGTAATCCAGGCTTGCTCTTCCTTCATCCAGAGTTCCCCAGTGACAGATGAAACAGAGTAAACCCCCAGGGGCTGGGATCTAGACCCTGTACAATAATCCCTTACCTTAAATATTCACCT
This sequence comes from Psammomys obesus, assembly GCF_907164565.1. Lineage (NCBI taxonomy): Eukaryota > Metazoa > Chordata > Mammalia > Rodentia > Muridae > Psammomys > Psammomys obesus. The sequence goes on along the minus strand of NW_026596166.1, from coordinate 3,431,053 downwards.
CAGCTTCGCCTTTTATTGCATACCATAACGCTTATTCTCATTTAAAAATCACCCAAAACTTTAATCAAAGCAGCATCCCAGGATGGCAGACTACCCTCTTCTCCGGCCCCGTGCAGGTTGTGACCCTGATGGCAGCAGACTCCCGAGCTGTAGATATCTAGCGGGTAGCACCCCATAAACCTTCAGTTTGACTTTTTGCTTGCTTCTTCCTACTCGGATGCTCTTCTCCTCCTGAGTTAGCAAGCTCCTTACACTCCAAGACCCAGATTTTTCTCCCGGTTGAAAATTACCCAGCTTCTTAGTTCAGCAGAAAGCCCACGGGAGCCCCTTCCTGCTAGCCTACCCAGCCTCACTCCCTCCACAGAGGCTAACTCAGCTCTTCCTTTGAGTAGCACTTATGCAGATCAGACAGCCAAGCGATGACACAGCATCTCTCTGCTTCTCTCTTGAAAAGACATGTATTGAACAATTATGTGAGTGGGAGAAGAGCCAACCAGGGAACATTTGTTGTCTACTTAGCTTCCTGAGAGGCCCACGGACTTGGTCTGTGGGATGATTTGCCTAAAGCCACACAGCTACTTTGTGATGGAATTCCATCAAAATACTGTCGATGTAAAAACCACACTCTTACCTTAAAGTTTAAAAAAGGGGTAGTTTATTCTGCAGTCATTTTTGAGCGACCACAGGAACACAGATTTAGATTGCCCCCAAATTCCGTGTCCCAACATGGAAGGAGTTTCGTGAACTCTTATAGTTTTACTGAACAAAGAAAGTCACAAATCAGGGCAAGTTTAAAACACATCAGAGAGGCAATTGCTGCAAAGCTTTTCTGTAAGCCCAGGATGCTCTTGGATGATGATATCCTTAGCTTTTGGGTTGGTGGAAGAAAATGGTCTGCTAAGTTAATAGATTCCAAAAGATTTTTTATCTGTTAATCACAAGATGCTAGTCCTGACACAAAAATGGGTGAGGAAGGCTGTTCCGGTGGGCTAGAACTAGCCTTAAACAAGGTGATTAGCTTCTGGACCTGCCCCTTCAGTCTCTCCGTGGTGCTGAAATTCTAACCAGTCAGCCAGTCCGTGCAGACACGGCTTCTTCTCAAGAGCTCCCAGTTCTTATCTCATTGTACTAGAATTTGGTTTTGGGTTTTTTTGTTTTTTGTTTTTTGTTTTTTTGTTTTTTTGTTTTTTTGTTTTTTTTGGTGTGTGTGTGTGTGTGTGTGTGTGTGTGTGTGTGTGTGTGGTGTTCAGAGGAGGATGCCATGGGTCCCGCTCTTATTCCCTTGAGACATGGCCTCTCCCTGAACCCCGAATTAGGTGTGGCAGCTGGCAAGCCCCACTGACCCTCCTGTCTCTGCTCCATATAGCACTGGGGTTATAGTTCAGCCACTCTTGGCTCTGTACATGGGTGCTGGGGATTTGAACTCCTGCTCTCAGGCTTGGGCAGCAAACACCCCTGTCTTTTAATCTTCCCAGGCGCTGGAACTTGATTTGGAAGCATATGTTTGTCCTTCCGGCTTGGAGAAAATGCACGATGCTCATCATCATTTTGCTTTGGAGCCCAGGACAGCGCTCTGTCCACACTGAAGGTCTCTGAATGTCAAGCGCAGCAGGATCCCTGACAGCAAGGTGATGAGCCGCCAGGGTGGCTGGAGTCAGGTCTACTCTCCTTTCCTCCAGTCCTCACACATCCCTTTGCAGACAAGTAGATACATGAGCCGGAATAAAGGACGCCTTTAAACTACTCAAAGAGAAGTATAGAGTTGAGGGGAAGCTTTAGAGAGTAGGAGACTAGGAGGGGCCAGTTCTGCTTCCTGCGCACCCAGGTCTGCTGGGTCTCCAAGCTGCTCACACGTGTCCTCTTCAGGGCCGTGACAGCCTTGCGGAAGAAAACCAGGCAGTGGGCCTCAATGCTTCAGGATCCCCCCCCAGAGAAGCTATGCCCCTTGTCTGGCTCCTTGGTGTCTTTTCTCTCAGGAGTTTTCCAAGTCTGGGATCTCTAGGCGCAGAAACTCCTGGTCCTCTACGCTGGAGGAGGCCTGCTATCAGCAGTGCGATTCTTTGTCAAGGTCCTGGCTTTTGGCCTTGACAAAGTTTACTGTCGGTGTCAAAGGTCAGAGCACCCAGTGCTTTTCTTCTGTGTGTGACACTCCTGGCTCTGCCTCTGTTTATACAAATTTGCTCTCGGATTGTAATGGTTATAAACTGGGGGGAGGGAGAGGTGTATAGTCTTCTCTCTTCACCTTCCCTCTCCTGTCTGCCTCTGCAAGAGCCCCCAAACCTCTTCCTCAAGCCATAAAAAGAGTTGTTTTAGCCTGAGCAGCGAAACTCCGGGAATTTCCTCCAGAAAGGAGGAAATAAATCAATATTTACTTAAGGAGTTAAAAATAAACTCCTCTGAAAAAACCAAAATGTGATTTTTTTTTTTTTAAATTATCAAAGCTGGCTTTAGGAATCACAGAGGAAACTAACCCCAGGACGCTCTTGAGAGGTGCCACTAGGTAAACACCAGACTCCCCTGGCTGTGATTAACTACTTGGCTGCCTCCTTCCTCTCTCTCCCCGCCAGCTCCCTGCTACCCCTCCATCTTCACCTGTCCCTGGGACCACTGATCAGCCTACAGAGGAACAATTAAGTCCTAATGTTTATATGTGCCCCTCCCCCCAACGTTAAAACAGGCCACTAAGCCAAACCCTGACTCCAATTTTCCTTTGTCTTTGACTTCAGTTCCTTACAGCCTGTGTTCCCCGTATCTAAGATGTGGATGTGTCCCTGGCGGAGCTGGCAGCAAACAGTAGGAACTAATGTCCCACTGGAGACCCCTGCGATTTAACACTGCTCTGTGTATTTTGCTTTTGTTTCCACAGACAATGTCTCACCATGTAGCCCAGGCCGGCCTGGAACTCAAAATCATTCTGTCTCCCACCTCGCCTGTGCTGGGATTAAAGGTGCATCCTACCACATCTGGCTCTCCACACAGCTTCTTGCTTTTGTAATCTAATTTTTAAAATGCCACGTGAGCCAGCCTTCCTGCACAGACCTGGGCTTCCAGCGTGGTGCCAGGCTTGAAGCTTCCTTCTGATCAGATCTTCTAAGAGCAAAGGGCTAAATTTAGAAGTAAACAAAGGAGAAGAGGAAAGAGGAAAAATCTGCCCAAAAAGGACATGTAATAGGAGGCGAGAAAAGAAAGGAGAAACCTTCTACTGAGAAAAGGTCTTCCCAAGTTGCATCTTTTATGGGACTACAGCAGAAGCCGTATTCAGAATTAGAAATTCCTGTTGAAGAATTTTAAAAGAAAAATATATGAATTCCATATATGATGGAAGCGTAGCACACATAAATATAGAGCTGAAACAAATATAGAGCTCTCATTAACCACCACTTGAAACAGCGAACATAATGTAAACAACTCACCAGGAGTTCTCAACCATGTCCACTGTTGGCCAAACTTTTCCTTATTGGCCAAGTTTGAGCTTCGTGGGAGTATAATCCATAGCATGAACTCCTTTGTGTCTGGCTTCCTTTGTTCAACATTCTATTGATAAGAGCAAGTGTGGTTTATTTGGTTTCATCATTGTGCGACATTTGATTGCCTGGCTGTATCATTATTGACCTGGTCTACCATTGATGGACATTTGGATATCTTCTAGTCCGGCTCTTATGAATAATGGTTTTTCTCAACAGTATAGTTTGTTCTTCGAATTCACGTGGAGACAGATCAAGTAGTAGTATTATAGGATCATGGAAACACACAGACCTCCCCCTCCCCCCAACCACCACTGTAGGTGCTGGGAAATAGCTGGCCAATATACTCTATCCTTTGATAACTCCACAGCCAGTGTATCAACAGTCTGTGTTCAGATAGGGCTAGGTCATTTTGCATTTCATCATTTAATTATCACTTCCCTGATTCTACCAACATTAAGGACCTCTTCCTCGGCTTATGTACTGTTCAGTTATTCTGTCAAGGGAAGTGCCTGTTCAGATATTTTTGCCTGTCTTTCTGTGGTTTTCTTGTTGATTCCTAAGGCTTATTTGTCTGTTGAAGGGCATCCGGTTGGCCTGCACTTAATATTATTTGCATGGCTCTGGTTGCTGCATTGGGATTCCTCAAGGAGTGCACCCCAGAACTCACTGTGCCCCAAGCTTGACCTGTTCCTGAAGAGCTGGGATCTTATCCTTAACATTCTCCCACCCCCATACCCCACCTTCCACCCCCCACCCTGCTGCACAGAATTCTCAGCTAGTCTTGCTATCTTTTTTATATTCTCATGCTGTACCACAGCCTGACTTGGTGTGGCAGAATTTGGTGGAATTCCAGTCTTAATTCCTCTATAGATTTACAGAAAAGAGTTTACAGAAAAGAGCCTGGGGGAGAGAGAGAGAGAGAGAGAGAGAGAGAGAGAGAGAGAGAGGACCAAGCCTTCTGAAGTCTAATTGCCTCTGACCAGCTCTGCAGTTTCTGCAGGGGACAGTACTGCAGCACAGCCTGGCTGTTGTGTCCCCCCCCCCTCCTGTCACACAAACAGCAACAAATTGATATTGATGTCACCTCCCTTCATGCCCTGCAGTAACAGCCAGGGCTCCGTTTGTGTCAGGGAACTTGCGCTTCCCACACCACACCTGCTCTGGGCTTTGGTAGCTGCCACCTTAACTGATAGCTTCTGTTTAAAAGGAGAAAGGGGTTGAGCTCAGGCATTCATCTCTCTTTGCTTCTGGACTGTGGGTGAAATATGACTATATACCTGCCTCGTGCTCCTGCCACAATACCTTCCCCCACCGTCAGAGACTGAGTCCTTTTTAAACCATAAGCTAAAATGAAATCCTCATTAAGCTGCTTTCGTCCAGTATTTGATAAATGGAAAAAAAACAAAACAAAACAAAACAAGCAAGTTGGGCCGGGCTCCAAGTGGCTGTGATCTGATTATTAAAGGGTGAGAATTTTCTTTGCATTTTGGCTATCGTCTCTCGGGTTCCAGTGCCCGTATGCAGTCTACAACATGAAGTCTGGTGTAGGATGTCCTGCCCATAGCATCATGTCAGTGCTCACCCCATTTGAAATTTGGGGCTATCCTGGATTTCATATTTAGGGGCTATGGACGCTCATCTACCGTTCATCTACTGTGAGATTTAGTTACAGAATAGTGATAGGCAGCTGCGTCTTCCTAAATCATCAGATTCCACCAAACCTCTATTACTGGGTCTTAGTGACCCGTGGCTTTAAAATTCTTTATGCAAAAGGTATCTCTTTGGTCTAAATAAACTCTTGTGCTCTGGCATTTCACTGTGCAGCTGTTTCCTCCTGTAACCTTTCACTTCCTTTGTTCCTCCCGAGGCCTAGCAGACCTTTGTCACCTGGACGGGATCCTCTTAGACAGCTTCCGAACCACATCAAGAGATTTTAATTTCCTCCCAGCTTTGTTAGCATTTCGTTTTGCTACAGGTCAAAACACAAGGTTATTTACGAGGAACTAGGAAATGTCACTAATGTGAATCGGGAGCCTTGTGATTTCCCTCTCAGTAGTTAGAGCAATGTGCTGTGCCCCTCCTCCTGGGGAGCTTAGCCCAGGACCGACCCCCTTAAACTTTTTGCTGCCCCTGCTGTAGGAGGTCCGTCACCCTGGGCTGGGACACGCCAAGGTATGCTAGAGTTGGTGAGGCGACTGCGCCACTGGCTGCTATTAGTCAAAGAAAATTCTGAATGATTTCAGATCTATTTCCCAGTGTGAGGAGAATTTACTTGTTCAAAAGTCACTCGCTCTTTTGTAGCCTCTGTCCCTCCCTTTGATATTTTTACTCCTCCGGGGGACCAGTGTGAAGATAGCGATAGTGATTGGAAGGAGCTGTTGAGAGCTGCCTTTTCTTTCCTTATTCACTATCTGACATCATAGATGTAACCTGGATGGAGCGAGGAAAGGCAGTGATGAGGAGGGGTCTCAGGAGTTCCCAGGGAAACAGGATTGTAGTCCCCCGTCATTAGAAATGGCACTCTGCAGAACATGCCCTTATTTTGGCTCCTAGGGCACTGCCCTTTAGTGATTTTTTTTTCTTTTGTTCCTCTTAAACACTTAAGTGCCTTCAGGACCAGTCCCAGACCCCTTCTCACTTCACTAAAAAGATCTCACTCAGCCATTCTCCTCTCCATAAACGCCTCCTATGGGTCACCTGCTCACCCTGCCTCCATTCCAGCCCTGACTTCTCTTCAAGAGCTGTAGAAAAGTGTATCCACTCGCTTAGCTGATCTGGTCACTTGGCGCTTGCATTGGATAGCATTCCATTACTGACATGAAATGTCTGAAATGCTCAGTTTAAGACGTGCCCAGCATTGGTAGCACACGCCTTCAGTCCCAGCACTCCAGCGGCAGGGGCAGGCAGATCAAGGAGTTTGAGGCCAGCCTGGTCTACAAAGTTCTAGGACAGCCAAGGCTACACACACACAGACACACAGACACACACACAGACACACACACACACCAAACCAAGCAGAAATGTTTATTTGTGTGTGGTATATGTATTACATGCTCATATGTGCACAGACACACGTGTGTGTAGTTACACGTGTATGCGTGTTTGTAGGTGTGCAGAGGCCAGAGGTAGATGCCAAATGTCTTATTTTCTTGATTGATCTCCACTTTACTTTTGAGACAGGATCTCTCACTGACCCCAGAGCTCATTGTTGGCTAGACCTTCTGACAACAGGCTCCAGGGGTCTTCCTGTCCCTGAACATCCTCCCCCAGCGTTAGGGTTCCAGGTATGTGCCACCCTGGTACAGATCTCTGAATTTATGTCCTGATGCGTAACAAGTACTTTGCCCACTGAGCCATCTCCCCGGGCCCAGAAAAATTCAGGACATGGTCAGCTTTTTCCATTGCTTTGGAGCCTGTGGCAAGGCAGCTCAGCATGGCCAGGCCACAGAAGAGCCTTCCCACACCACGGTGGCTAGAAAGCAAAGAGGAAGAGGTGGCCCGAGGCTCTCTAAATGTCTTTTGGGAGCATCTCCCATCACCTAAATTCTGCCCGTTAGGTCCCACCTTTTAGAGGTTCTAGCCCTACGAACTGAGGAACAAAGCTTTTGACATGAGTCTTCGGGGAATGCCAAGGGTCCTAGAGTAATGGAGTCAAAAATGTTTCCAGCTTTAGAAGTCAAAACTAGGGATGGCCACTGTCAAACCAAGCCTGTCTCCTCTACCTTTACTCATCTCTGCAAAGGCAGGCGTCCAGGAGGCCCTTTCTCTCTGTGTCCTGTCCTTCCTGCCCAGTGCCTGCAACCAGCTTATCCGAAGGGAACGTCACTCCAACATTATTTCCTGCCGGAACTCCCTGCAGCGGCTCCTCACCAAGTCTCTTCTCGCCCGCTCTTCCTTTTATTCTATCTGCTCTGCAGGAGGAATCAGCAAGCCTGAGCTTTAAAATGAGAATCGGATTATATTCTCTCCTCACTCAAAACCTGTGGGGGCTTCCTGCCGCGTTTATAAACTTTTTAATTGACACATAGTATTGGCTTGTAGACTACAGTACGTTAATTTGATACATGTAGACCATGTGCAGTGATTAGCATTTCCAGCTCCTCAAACACTGACCATTTCCATGTATTAGGAAACTTCAGTCCTGTAGCTTTTTTGGCAGTCTGCTCACAGGAACCTGAGCGGTGGGCTGGCTTGTCCTTTCTCACCCCTGCCTCACTCCTTCTCACTCCTGACCTCTCATTGGTTTGATCTTTAGGTCTGCCCTGGGGAAGCCCCTCTGCCTGGAATCCCTTCCTCTCAGGCTTCAGCTAGCACCTGCCACAGTGGCTCCTACCTCAGGCCAAGCTTCAACCTGGGTGTCTTCCCTTGGTGTCTTCCCTGATACTGTTCATATCTTCAGAGCCCTTCCAACGTGTAATTATCATTTAAATTAAATGCAAAAACACACATTGTGTTTATGCTTTGTGAGTACCAAAAACTATCCTTTAATGGCCAGCACTGCCCTTAGACCCTTGAAGGCATGGCCTTACCTTCTCTACTGATCCTCGGAGGCGTGGCTCCAACTCTGGCCCTTATAGGAAGGTGAAGAGTCCACAGAGGCCACAGCTCCCACCTTTGCCTGAGCAGGCAGATTTAGCAAACAAAAACACTTAACGCATAGTTCAATTTGAAAGCCAGATAAACGACCACTCATTTCTTAAATATGCCCCATTCGATATTTGGGAGAGATTTATATTAAAACATTTTAGGTCACTTGGAATTCAGGTTTAGCCTGACGCTCTGGATTTTATTTGGCCGCTCCAAGTCCCTTTTCAAGATGAGACATTAGCTGAAGACCAAAGCTAAACTGTTTCCTGCAGAGGACTGCACTGTGCTGTAGCCACGCTCATGAGCTGCATTTGTGCTGCAGGGGCAAACCTGACTAGCTGAGCCCAGACACTGTGTTGAACACACAGCGGCCACCATCTGACCATTTACAGCAAGGTCAAACCACACACAGTGTCTCCAGAGCTCCCCAAGTCCCTGCCTCAACAATCCAGGTGTGCAGAAATCCCGGGGGCCTTTTGACATCTGAAGAGTGCCCCAAGGTCAACAGTACAGGAATAGGGTAGAGGAGGGAAGCTTGAACACGAGGCCTTCCTAACACGAGGAGGGCTGAGGGGGAGACTGGGTGCTACCCCCTCTGCTCTCCACACACGAGTCCGAATATGCTAAACTTGCACCTGCCGCTCACTCCTTTCCACTAGGAAGACATGTTTTTCCAGAAAACGTATCCTATCGACCTTGGGTATTAGATTGATTTATCTTTTAAGTAATTAACCATGTGGTAGACCAGACAAGGACCCTTCTTGTTCTCTTGACTTGGCACCTCAGATCCTCAAATGGCACACCTGCTTTTAGGAGACCTGTCAACAGTAGCGCCACCTGGTGGTGAGATCTGCCACCGCCATTCCAACCAGCCTCGCTCCCCAGGGAGGGATGTGCTCCTGTGCTGAAGAACTCCTACCGGGACTGTAACAAACCAAGTTCGAATTATTCGGGTAGGGCACGGTGGTTTGTGAAACACCAAGGTAATACTAAATGACATTCTGCATAGTTATGTCCCCAAATTAGTCATTTACGTGTGGCCCAACCAAATGCTTTCTACTGTTGTTACTGGGCTTTAGAGTTCGAAAGTGTGTTCTCATATACCGCAACGTGGCCACCACCGAGAATGGGGCCTGTCACAGCCTGCCCAGCGGTTCAGTGCTCTTGTCACAGCAGAGCTATCCCGTGCTATTACCCCAAACTCAAGTTAAGCAAAAATCCATTTCCCTCACCATGATGAGAACAGAGGTTATATTTCAGCAGACTGGACCCTTGATGCTGGCCTTCTCTTGGAGTGTCTAGGCCAAAATAAAAGTGAAGAGGTTTCTGAGGGGTTACTGTGAACTCTCCTTCAGTTCCTGAGACCTGTGAGCTTTTCTCACTGACCCCAAAAGAGAGTATTTAACTGCAGTGTTGACACCGACATTTCTGTTATTCCTCAGAAACCCTTGAAGCCTGATTCTCTGCTCCTCAGGCAGGGTCCATGGGAGATGTCAACCATCTTAGCCAAAACTCCGGGCTCGTTGGGGTTAGCCTCCGTAGTTGCCTATGCTGGAGCACCGTCAGGAGGCTCGAGCTCCTTGTCAGAGCCAGCATCTTGTGAAGACAGCTGTCTTCCAGCCAGCCAGTGGCGCTGCTGGGGAGTTCACCACAATGTGCTGACACACTGGTGAACTTCACTTTACGACTTTACAGTCGGAAGTACTTGGAGGGAGCTCATGGAATGAGACTAGAGGCTGGAAGCAGCACGTCTGCTAAATTATGCTTTTCTTAAAGATCAATAGGTGCTTCAGAAGGAATCCACTCACGGGGGTTTGTGGGTATTTGATGAAAAACAGTTCTATACGTCTTGCCTCAGGGAGAGCCAACCTCACCACCCAAAAGACATTTTTCTAACTCTTTGTTTGTGTGTGATAAAACTGTGAGAATTCAAATTTACCTTGCCTTTCTTTGCAGACTTCCGGGATATTCAGTAAACCAGACAGGGGAGGGGGCTAGATTTATCAGGTCTGGGCTGGACTGCTGAGTGCTAGGCACATCTTTCTATGCACACATTTAGCAAATATTAAGAGCCTTATCTATGTCTATGCCTCAGGTGCCACACTCAGAAATAAACAAATGTGAGTTGACGACAAGCATGTGGCATGTATCATGTCATGCAGCCATGACACATACTGCCAGAGCCCAGGAAAGGCTTCTGACAGGGAGGCACTTTAGCTGCACTTCGACCAGCACCAGCAAGCGAGGCAGACAGAACAGGCTAGCACCAAAGCCCAGGAAGTTTACCAAGAGAGGGTCAGTTCCTAAAGCCTCACTTCCCTGAAGTACTCAGACTATAGCAGAGGGCCAGGAAAGGGCGCCTGGGCCTACTGAGTCTGTGAGTTTCCTAGGCTGGGAGGCAACCTCAGGAGAAGGCGGTATGTTCTTCCCATGGTGGCCAATAGGAGGCAGCGCTGTGCTTTTCTGGGGAGTTGGTAGGACGCACTCTGGGTGGGAAGGTTCATAAAAGTAAACTCCTCCCCAGGTGTGCTATTACTCTTGCAATGTTACTGCGCATTTCTTTACTTTCTATTCATTATCCTCTTTCTCTCTCCAGGGCATATGTACCATGATCAATGATCAATGATCTTATCTGCTTTGTCTCTACTGTATCCAAAGCACACCTGTGCACTGGGGCTGGCTGTACAGGCTCTCTCTGTCTCGCCACGTGTGTGTGTGTGTGTGTGTGTGTGTGTGTGTGTGTGTGTGTGTGTAAAAACAAGGGTGGATGTTACCGTTCCCTTCTGAAAAAGCATTCCATTTAATCCAGTTCATTCTACTCTCTTAACATGGGCAGCCAGCAGCATGGGCAGCCAGGGGACAGTCACTTTGTGTAATCTGGGCAAAGTCCTCTTGAGGCCAACATAAGCCGTGAATGCCAGAAAGCCAAGGCCAAGGCCAGTGAGGAGGGAGGAGTGGGCCGAATCCTGAAGCCTCACTGCGCAGCTGTAGGAAATTAGAAGGCACAGTGGTAATTGGAGAGACCCCCCTCCAATGAGGTCAATGCTGACACCACCGGCAGCGGTCTAAGGCTTCAAGCAGACTGGAGTGTGAAGGTCCTGAAGTGCTACCTGTGCCATCAGACACACTGGGCCAACGGCTGCCTACTGGGCCAATGGCTGCCTATTGGGCCAGTGGCTTCCCATGTCTGAGAGATCTGGACGGCCACACACCCGCTTGCAGGTGTGCTTGTGTTGACCGCAGGGGCAAATTTCTGCTTCTGCTTCCTATAGTTATTATATCAATTGCTTTCAGCATCAGCCTCGTGCCCATGTTCTGGCTCTTCTAGAGGTATTGCTTTGGTATTTAAGAGTTTGTAAACAATCTAGGAAAAGAAAAGCCAGGTAGGCATGTCATTTTAAAAAATCCAAACAATTCTACAGAGCACGCTGGGAAATGGATGTGTTGAGATCTTGATGTCTGTGGCTTTTCAATGAGATGTCACAGAATCGTGAAGTAAAATCCCCAAACCATAGCCTTCAAGGGGTACGAAGTCTGCCTTGGGTCTGTGCATGCTTTCTAGGACCAGGGATGCAAAATCAAAGCTCACAGTTTCAAATTTGAAGTGCTTTGTGTGTGATGTCTACCAGCTGTCCTGCTTTGCCCAGGACAAGGAAGGTTCCAGAACATAAGCCTTTCAGCTTCAAAACTGGGAAAGCCCTGGGCAAAGCTGCATGGATTGGTTATGCTGTTACTGGTGTTGCCATCCACAGTTTGTCCTTCCTCTTCTCTTGGCCAAATCGATTACTTACTATCTCTTTCTGCCCTGGCACTTTTCCTCTCCAACTTCTCTTGCTTTTAGATGTCCATATCTGCTTAGCACCACCCTTTGACACCATCTGGGATGTGGACTGTTGAATACAGAGCATCTCTGGGCAGCTTGGATACTGCTGAGGATCTTGCGACTAAATTACTTTGGGACCCATCAAAACCACTGCCAGCTTGGATGAGCCCTGCAAAGCGAGGTGAAGCAGGGGCAGGGAACAGTGTCTCTGTTTGTGGTACTTAAGCCTGGGCCATCATTCACGCTGTCAGGGCTCCGGAGAAACAGGCTGTTAACTGACCAGGCGAAAGAGGCCCCATGGAGGATACTTAGCTTCTGCCTGATGTAACTGATGGGCTAGCAGGAACCACGTGCTGACTAAGCAAATTAATGAGACAACAGCAGGCATGTCTGTCCGGATAAATCTCCTCATTGAGACTTGGGCATAAACAAGCACTTAGACAAACCATTCAAGATGGGAGCCGCCAGAGAGCACCACTAGCTTCTTCCTTAAAGGCCATACCCTGGAGAGGCTGAAACCTCTTTAGCCTTACATCCTACCTTTCAGGGAAGACAGAGTAAACGTCCCTCACATAATTACATTTGACAATACTGCTGACGAACAAGAGAGGAGGCGTTGGTCAGAGCCAGCAATCTGCATGCCTGCAAGTTTGTCTGGCGAGTCTAGGTTTGGAAGAGGCAGAGAAGAGTATGAAAATGGAACTGGGACAGGGTGGAAGCGAGGATCTTCATTAATGAGTTACTCACACTGAGAAGACCCCATGTACAACCATGCCTGATGCCACAGGTCACCTTTAGAAGGCCTTTCCCCTCAATTTCTGGCTTTCGTTCAAGAATGAAAAAGGAAAAAAAAATTAATTATTAATTTTGTAGCTCCTGGTTGAATCTACTCCCTTTCATACAGGTGTATTAGTCCGTTTTGTATTTCTAAAGCAGAATATTCTAGGCAGATGTATTAGCTACTCTTTTCATGCTATGCTAAGACACCATGACCAAAGAAAACTTATGGAAGAAGAAGGATTTAGTTTGACTTACGGTTCCAGGGGAGAGTTCATAACGGTATGGGGAGGCACGACAGTGGGTAGCCGGAACAAGAAGCTGAGTCATCACATCTTCAACCACGAGCCAAAAGCAGGGTGAGGGCAAACTGGAAGAAGGGAAGTTCTCAGTGCTGCCTCCAGTGAGGCACTTCCTCCGTCCAGGCTACACCTCTTAAAGTTCCACAAGATCCCTAAACAGTGGTGCCAACCAGGACCAAGGATTCAATCACATGCCCCTGTAGAGGACATTTCTCTTTGAAACCACCACAGCAAGCTACTCTGTCAAGAACATGGGTTTATTTAGCATACACTCCTAGATGTTGGAATTCCAAGATCAGGTGGTTTCCATCAGTTTGGTCTCTGTCAAGGACCTAAATTGCTATGTTGCAATGATGGGAACATTCATAGGAGGGAGGAAGCTTGAAACATGAGACTAGAGAAGCTAGGGTGTCACTATTTCTAGGATCCCCCCCTCTCACTGCCCTTAAAGATTCCATTAGATAGCAATCTACCAAATCAAGGGCCTAACTTCTAACATATGAACCCTGGGAGAACAAACTACATTAAATCCATAGCTATGTTAAATCCATAGCTATCTACATCCATGATTATACCTGTTTGTCTATCTATCTATCTGCTTATCTATATCATTTATTTGTCTACATTTACCTACTTATCCATTCATCTGTCCATCCATCCATTGATTTATTTACCAGCACAGTTCAATAATAAAGTTTATATAAGTAGAAAAGCCTGTCTTAGTCAGTATGAAGAGACACCATGACCACAACAACCCTTATAAAGGAAAGCATTTTATTGGGTATTGCTTATAGCTTCAGAAGTTTAGTCTATCATCATGGTAGAGGGCATGACAGCATGAAGGCAGACATGGTGCTGGAGAAGTAGCTGAGAGTTTTACATCCAGACTCTCAGGAATCAGGTAGAGAAATACACTGGGCCTGGCTTAGACTTTTGAAATTTCAAAGCCTACTCCTAGTGACACACTTTCTCCAACAAGACCACACCTCATAATCCTTCTAATCCTTTCAAACAGTGTCCCTCCCTGGTGACTAATCATTCAAATATGTGAACCTATGGGGACCGTTCTTATTCACACCACCACAGGGTCTTTTCTCAAAAAGAGAAACATATTTATGCACTATTAAAGAAACATTTGCTCTCTGAGTCTACCCTAGATCTTCACTATGGTCTAGAAATACTGCATGTCAGCCCCACCTCCCTGTCTCAGAAGTGGTCTGACTCTCTCATTCAGATACTGATTGGCTGTGATTCAAGCAGAGCCAATAAGAATCCAGGTACGGATGCTAAAGAGGAAGCCCCCTGCCCAGAGACTGCTAGGGTTTTCTGAAGTTATATCACTTCCGCTAAAAGGAAGGCTCACTGAAAATAAAACAAACAAGCAAATGGGTTACGGTATTAAACCGGGAAGAATGGTGATACTCAGAAAAATCCATGGCCATTTGGAACCTCAGAATGTGTCCTTAGCATAAGCAATCACTGCAGATATGATTTAAGATGAAGTCACCCTGGACTAGAGTAGGCCCTAATCTAATGAAGCAATGGAGGATGACACACACTAAGCGAGGATGTCATCAGAGCTTAGAGGCTGAGAATGGAACCCTGGCAGCCACCAGAATCTCATAAGCATTGAGGAGAGATTCTACTCTGAGCCTTGCGGGAGAGAAAGAATCTTCTGAGGCCTTGATTTTAAACTTGTACAACTCTGAGAGGATGGATATCTGGGTTTGTTGTTTTATTTTTAATATTTTGATGAAATAAGGACAAGATGAAATTTACCTTCTTAAATGTACATGCACACTAATATACAGAATATTTTATTGTTTCAAGCTACTGGGTCTCTGGTACATTGTAATAGCAGCCCCAAGAAACTGAATCAGACATACAGAAACAGAATAAGTCATAAAGACACTTTTTTTTAACCCAGCCATGCCTGAATTCCATTGGGCTCTCTGATATGAGGCAGTAAATGTCAATGATTTATTTCCATTATATTTTAGTAGGTTTCTGTCATTTCTGCCCTATAAGGAAATCTCAGCTAATACAAATGGGGTAGTAGATGGAAATATTTTTATTATTTTTTCATAAATGGGGGCTCTTACATTCTAACATTTACTGTCTGGTTGAGAGCTGTATAGCCATCTATTCTACCCCGAACCAAAAATTATCCCATAAGTCCATCCTCTCATGTAATTAGTATGTCTAGGAGGGTATTAACAAATAATAAAATGTTTTGTACAATAAGCAGTTTAAAGGCAGAGGTTAGGGAATACTCTGGAAAGTTATAGGCCAATTATAGGGAGCTTTGTTAATTAAAATGCCAGGTAGGAGAATATGGAAGAGAAATGAGAATTGGGGAAGTGCAGGAATAGGGTGATTCTGGACACAAATCCATGTGCACTGCTCTTTCAAGGAAATTCTAGGTCTCCTTTCCAGGGGATGCAACTAATGATGAAAGGCAAACAATTAATTTCTGTGAAATACCAGCCAGTAAATAAATCCCCTTTTTTTTTTTTTCAAGTCCAAGACAATTCCATGAAGGGTGTACTTACAAACAAATGGCACTGATATTTAGCCAACCAACCACGTCTGTTGCAATGTTCGATTTTTAACAGGATTTGTTGTTTTATATTAATTAACTCTACATTGATTGGTACCTCTATTTGGTGAGATTTCGTGCAGGTGATGATTATCTATATCTATCTATCTGTAAAATCTGTGTCATGATTTGTCTAAAGGCCAAGTAGTACCAAGAACAAAATGAGCTCTTGTGATAAAGTACAGTCATAGGACATAAAGAAAATGAGATCTGGAGATATGTGGAGGAAAGGCGAGGGGTCACAGCTTGCACCTGCAATACAGATAAGTGCCAGGTAGCCAGAATGGGCTACACTTTGTCCTTAAGGCTGCTGTGAACTTCTAGATATGAGCAGGTAAACATGAGACATGGGTACAAGCAATACTGTCATTCCGTCTGTGAACCAGCACGAATAGTCCTGGCTTTCCATCCTGCTAGATTGACTAAAAGAGGCTGTGAATACAATTGTTGTGTAATTCTTCCTGGGGTGGGCAACGTGAACAGACATCTCCTCACCCCAGACAGAGTACCGGTAACAGACCAATTCTAACTCGGTTAAACAGTGAGTTTATCAGGGTTACTTAAACTTGCAGGGGTGTGAAGTTACTTACGAAAGTATGGGTGACTCAAAGGCAATAGTATGGCAGAAAAGCCCACCTTAGGGCAGGTGACAACTCATGAAGTGTCTCTCTTTGGAGCTCCCTGTACTTACAGGCAGTGAAGAGCCCTCTTCCCCTCAGAAAGCATTTAGTGTTTCTATCACCTTGAGGAGGGGCCTCATTAGTCTCATAACTTCCGAAGTTCCCTGAGTCTCTTAAGTTACCTTAGCTTTCTGAGCTCACAAGCCTTTCTTTATCTGTTTAGCTACATAGCAACAACCAAGACCCTTTCTTCTGCATGAAGAAAGCAATGGGTTCCAGCCTGTTTCACAAGTTAACCCCTAGCTATTAGGTAGAAACCAACTAACTATAGGTTTTAATAGGTTGGGCATTCTAATGGGTGGGAAATGTACATGGACTCTAAACCCTAAGCTTGTTATAAGTGTGGAGTGGATTGCTATGGGCCACAGGCATGCTTGATCCAGCTTGTACGGATGTGGCAGAAGCTGGTGTGAGACGCTAGTAGAGAAACAGACCTTAGAGCTGGCTCAATGACAGTGTGACGGGATTTGCCAAAGCTGCCCCCGCTGAGTCTCCTGTGGACAGGACTCCTTCTCATTACCAACCTGTCTCTGTCTAAATGGCTTGGTTCTGTCCTTCTCTGGATCCAGGCCAGTCCAATTTGGTTTTGATCAACTTTGGGTTTTTGGCTCTTTCTTCAGAATGTCTGACACACGGCCCAACCTTACTCTGTCTCTTGGACAGGGACCAAGTCTGATGCCTAGTCTCCGATGGATAACCCAGAAGGGCTCTGGGCCCTGCCAAGCTCCATCTGGTGGATGGGCAGGCAAGAATGTGTAGAAAAGTGACTCTGAATCCCTCTCTGCTGTTGGAGGCTGACTGTTGTTCACTGGCTGTGGATTCAGGAACCCAATTTTCTGACATTCATGCAAAATAGATCTCATGTATCATAGCCCGAAAGACATCAAAGGAAAAGGCCATGGGAACAGTAACAGACAGGGAAGAACTAGGGGGATAAGTAAGAGGTCCCCGAATCCTGGGGAACAATATGGCTACCTGCTTTCCCAGAACTGAATTACCACCCAGGACTTCAGTGGGGCTGTGAAGTTAACCTACCTTTCCTGACCCAGATTCTGTGGTGGAGGGAATCTGTTCAGTTGCTGAAGAAAGACTCAGAGAGAGGCATCCATCTTCATGCCATGATCTCCCAATGGTACATTCCCAGAGTCTTGCTCAAGGTTTCACTCCAGAAGCAGTGAAGTTCTTGTCTCTGGCCCAGTGGCTGGGACTGTGTTCCTCTATTCCTGGTGAACTGTGAATTTCCATCAGACAGGAAGCCCTGAATCGTCAACTGTGAAATTGTTCACTAAACATCTCCGATGCCTAGCCATTGTCACTATTTAATTTACTTTTAATATTACAGATTTCTTAAGTGCCGCAAAGCCGAAGCTCAGCCGAAGCTCAGCCGAAGCTGAGTTGGTGTCAACACTTGTTTAGAAAGGATCTTTGAAAAATTTACCCTGGGTCTCTGGGTGGCATCTTGCCAGACAGTTCCCGCCCCTTGTTTGATGCTGAGCAGTTTGCTGCAAATTAATGCAATATGATCCCTGCTTTTAGGTAATTGTTTCCTGTTTGTATTCCCTTGTGTATTTGAAAATTCCCTAAAAAAATGGAGATCTGACTTTACACAAACAACCTATGAGATTAGAGCTGAACAAGGCCATTTCACTAACCCTATCTCATCCCAAAGATGGAACAAACAGGGAGATCTTTAAAAATATTAGCAAGATTTGCAAACAGCTGACCAAACTAAAATGAATAGAAGACTCAAGCTCATAAAATATGGAGATGTAAAGGGAATGTTCACAGAAGGCTGCAGTGAAATCCAGATTATTAAGGTGTGGAGGGTTATTTCGTTGGCCCCATTTCACTGAGAAGTAGCTAAGGCTTCCAAAGGCTCAGCAGCTTATCTCTTGTTACAGGAGAAAACTAAAAGCTGTGTCTATTTGACTTGAGGGGTGGTTTTCTTCCTGGTACATCTTTGGTTTGCACTTTGATGCCTAAAACACACCCCTACTCAACAAGTGAGAGTTAAATGAATAAACACAAGGAAGACTTTAAACGCTTGCACTTCCCATCAAGCACTGAGCTCGGTTTATAGAATCTCAAGTTGCCGAAACCGCTCGGGGTTCAGGTGGGCTGCTGCCTGAAGCCATGTTAACGTCCACAGATGTTGGAGAGCAGGCCCTACCCCTCCCCAGCCACTGCAAGGCTCACCTCAGTTGATGGCTTCTGGCTTGGACGCATGTGGATTTCTTCTTGCAAGGGCTGGCCAGTACGGATTTGATCATGCTCCAGGAAATATATGGACAGCCCAAAATGGACTTGCTTTTTCCTTTTTTTTGGGGGGGGGGGTGCTCACAGGTATAGGGAAGCGGACATGAGAAGACTGGTAGGTGAGTACATGAAGTGAAATTCCCAAATAATCAATTAAAGAGGAAAAAAAATACATATGGTAAAAGCAGAATTTTGGATACCCTAGACAATCATGAATGAATCTAGAAGTGTTTAAATAGAGAACTTAAGCATGAAAGAAAGAAAGAAAGAAAGAAAGAAAGAAAGAAAGAAAGAAAGAACTTCACTATACAACTTAATCTGGCATCAAACCTTTGATTCTCCTGCTTGCGTCTCATAATACTGAAATTACTGGCATGTACTGTACTATTACAGGCATCTGGTCTTAATGAGGAACATGGAGGACCTCTAAACATTTTCTAACTGCCTCACTCATATAAGGGAATCAACTATTTTCCATACAACTTACTGTATTGGAAATTTCTGGTGATTGTGAATCATTTACATTATATTGGGGGATGCTCTTCTGACTGAATTAAGAAAAAAAGAAACACAGGCAGCAAACAAAGCTATCTGTAATTGTCAGCCATGCTGATAAGCAGTTTTGTCATTTGTTTCTTATGCTGGGTACACACACACACACACACACACACACACACTCGTGCCCGAGGTGTGCACATCTGTGCATGTGTATGTACCAGAAGCCAGAGGTTGACTCTAGGCATTTGTCTCTATTGCTTTCTATCTTACTATTTGAAACAGAGCCTCAGTGAGCCTGGAGCTCGCCATTTCAGTCAGACTGGCTATGTCTCCATCCTACCTCCACAGCACTGGGTTCATAGATGCATGCCGCCACACCCAGTTTTTCTGTGAGCTTTAAGGACCTATCATTCTCAGGTCCTCTTGTCTCATGGGTAAGTAGTTAAGCCACTGGGACACTGCTCTAGTCCCTTGTTTAAAGGGACAGGTTAGGGTGAACTTCTGACCCTCCTTGTCTCTGCCTTTTGAGTATATCCTAACAGCAAAGGCCACCACAGATGGCTGAATTGTAAAGAAATCGACTAAGTCCACATCTTGGTCATTGTTCTATTGCTATGAAGAGACACCATGACCAAGGAAACTATCATAAGAGAAAGAATTTAACTGGGGGCTTGCTTACAGCTTCAGAAGTTTAGCCCATTACTGATGTGGCAAGAAGCATAGCAGCACGCAGGGTGCTGGAGCAGTAGCTGAGAATTATGTCCTGGTCCACAGGTTGAGAGAGACTATGGGTCTGCCATGAGATTTTGGAACCTCAAAGCCCACTCCCAGTGGCACACTTCCTCCAACAAGGTCATGCCTCCTAATCCTAATGCTGCCAAAGAATTCTGCTCTCTGGTGTCTAGGTATTCAACTAATGGAACCTGTGGGGGGGGCCTTTCTTATTCAAACCACCACAGTCCATGTAGAGGAAGCAGAAATGATTGAGTGAGACTGAGGACCGAGCCCAAGCTAGTCTCCATGGTGCGATTTCATACCATAGCATCTGCTAGATTAGAATTGTTATTGTTATGTAGTTTTAACTGGAATCTGTGTATACAACATGCCTACAGAGGAAAAGACGCTCACATGATATTGAGCCTCCTTCTAAAGGGATGTACTGTAGGCCGTGTATGTGGCAACAAATCAAATTTCACAAATCTTTATTTGTTTAGACACAACAGTGGCCATTGCACTACAGGCTGAATGGGAGTATATTGGATAGATGCTCAAGGTGCAGCTCTTGGCCTCTGATGGCTTAGGTTCATGGCAGATAAGACTCAGATAGAGGATCAACATTAGTTAATTCCCTACTTGCAAATGTCTACACATCCTTACACACGTAGGTAAACACGCTAAAGCCTACAGCCACCAACTGTTCTCCTGGAGAGTGTAGGGTATAGATATGGAGGAAAAGGCAACTGGGATGAACAGGAAAGGGTTAAGAAGGCTTGGATGACCTTGGTTCAAGCCTTTCCCTGGCTCACCAGGACCATGCAGCAACCTTTGTCTCTAGTGTCAGTGCCCCAACCTATGTTCCCTAGTTTGCAACCTGACTAGTCATCTGCCAAGGTTCACATACACCTTCCTGTCTATAGATGACAGAGTGAGAGCCTTTAGTATCTTAAGGGCTTGTGATCTGTCTCCCTCTCTCCCTCCTTCCTTTCCTTCCTCCCTCCCTCCATCCATTTCTCCCTTCTTCCCTCCTTTTCTCCCTCCCCAGCAGCAGCCTCCCCCCAACCCACCTTGACTCATTCTCAGACACGCTCCATCCCTGCTCTCCAGACTGAGTAAACTAATTTATCTTTCAAAGCATTGCTTGGGTTTGCCTAAGTAATTACGTTACAGTCATTTGTCTGTTCTTTCTGATTGTGAATTAATTAATTCTTATATAAGCTCTTGATATGTAGTCCAAGCTGGCTTCAGATTTGTCATCTTCCGTTCTCACTTTCCAGTTGTGTGGGTCACTAGAGACAGTTACCTTCTAAAGGACAGGGGCCCATCACTGCTGCACTTCCAGGGCCCCTTCTGGGAGCAGCACACGTGTCTTCTGCCCTGAACATGAGGCTTTAAAAACTGGCTCTGTGAGCTAGCTCAGTGACCCCTGTATTTGTAGATTTTTTTCTTCTTCTGTGAGAAGAGTATTCGTGTAAACTTTTAGAACTCATTTAAAACTTGCAAAGAAATTCATGAAAATACATGAATAAGACAGATCAAGACCTGGAAACCAAAAAAAAAAAAAAAAAAAAAAGACAAATTACTGTGACCTCAGATTCTCTCAGTTGGCTTTGTGAGGCAATGGGACAGAATTCACTTACAATTTCTTGAGTGTCTATTGTGTACTAGGCTTTATGCCACGTGCCTTACTTGAATAAAAGATGGTTCTTAAAGATGCCACAGTCGGGCATCTCTAAGTCAGAGCAAAGAGATGGTAAGCAGACACGTAGTTAAAATGCAATATGATGGGTGACCTAACAGTTGAGATTAAGTTTGGAGAACTACCTTTCAACAGGAAAAAGCCATTGATTGGGTTTACGAAGTCCTACCTATCTCATGGCTTAGGGCAGACTTAACCTATTTTGTTAAATTCTCTTTCTTTTGGCTTCTTAGCATCAGTTGTTATCTTAGCTTCTAGAGGACATTCATTAAGTAGGGTCACGCCTGCTTAGCCCAGACATGGCAAGATCTTTGGGATTTTGACATTTTTCTGATCTGTAAGTGCTGAAAACAAGGGGAATTGGTGTTAGTGCTGGGATTTCTGGCATAGCTCCGGGGAAGGGGCATAAGCCCAGAGACTCCAGGAGCTCACGTGCAGAAGAACAGGAAGGAAGGTCACTCATCGTACCTGTCTCTTCAGCACTGTTCCTTCCTATCCCACTCCCTGCTCCAGCCTCTTGCAAAATCTACTGCCCTGAGCTTACTTCCCTTATCTACCTGCAAAAATGCTCTCAAGGTTTGAGGCCCAGCCTAAAGAATATAAACTTAATCTTGTCACTGATGAGAGTTCTTATAATTTAAAAAATTTTTAGTCGTAATTTTTTTAATCGCAGGGATCTGATACTATAAAATTTGCTTTCTGGGAAAGGGAGTTACCAGATGGAAGAAGCTTTAAAACTATAAGTACAAAGTGGTGAAAAAACTCACCCAAAACAATTAGGGGTGGAAATGGTAGCATTCCTGGCTTGTTCCATACTGAGAATGACACACAGCAGCCATCCTTTGAGTCTTGAATGAGTGAGTTTATTAAGCAAGAAACACAAGAGGACAAATAGCAAGCAGAGATGGAGAGAAAATGCAGATGGACAGCAGAACATCATCAGCCCGGCTGGTTCCAACATCCAGCAGAGACAACTGGAGTAGCTGGATTGAGAGAAGAAGCAACAGTAATATCATCAAACCAGAGGCTTGCAAACGCACATTAAGAATAACCACGGAAGCCCTGCCGAAACAGTCATGCTGGTGTTCCTGATTGAGTCTCAGGCAGATCACAGTGTTCAGTCCGTGGATGAACTTCCAGCTTCCTGTCCCCACAGCAGGCATTTTTATACCAGGGGATAAACAATAAATCTTCAGTTGGAAATTGCTTCCCTACTAGTGGTTCCTAAGGACACATGTTTGTAATACTCTTAGCACAGTGGTTCACAACCTTCCCAGTTCTGCGACCCTTTAATACAGTTCCCCATGTTGTGGTGACCCCCAACCATAAGGTTATTTTCTCTGTCATAACTGTAATTTTATTGCTGTTATGAATTGTGATGTAAATATCAGATATCCACAATATCTGATATCTGACCCTATGAAAGGGCTGGTTGACCCTCACCATTGCCTTAGTTGTTTGTTAGTTGTTTGTTATTCTCTCTCTCTCTCTCTCTCTCTCTCTCTCTCTCTCTCTCTCTCTCGTGACAGACCCAGGGAGCCAGGCTGACCCAGGGCAGAGACTTTCAGAGGACTCTTGAAATAAACATGTCCTCCCAGGGCAGAGACTTTCAGAGGACTCTTGAAATAAACATGTCCTATGTCTAGGACAAGGGAGTTATCTCATTCCCCAAATATGCCTTTGACAAGTGCAAACAGCAGACAATTGACCAAGATAATTTATATCATATGGTTCTTGTCAAAGCCATGGTTAGAGACTTCTGGACACCTTTCTGGACAGTTTTCATCAGCTGGGCTCTCTTAAATTACTGCTCATCCTATTATAATTGCTCACTGTTTTTTGTTTGTTTGTTTGTTTGTTTCCACCCTAGACTGTAAGGGTCCCCAAGGCCAGGCTCTGGTCTGCCTGATTTATGATGGGCTCTCCAGAGCTTCACACTGTGTCTGACTACGCATCAGCGATGAAAGGCTTAGAAGGTATCACGTCTGAAGATCATTTCTGAACTGAAAGCTTGAAGCCAGCCTTCATTACACCACAGCAAAGAACTAGTCAGGCAAGTTTGACTTTTCTGTTTTAATTTTCTCTTCAGAGATTTCAGCCTCTCAGTCATTTGCAAATCACAAAGTTTGACAGCTTGTGTCCCTGCCTGGTTTGGATGTTAATTACATCCTTATTCCTAATGACTTTACAGTTCTCATGGAGACATTGATGGGGTTCTGGTATAGGGTCCCAGGTACAGGCTAGCAAGCAGTATGATCAGCATGAGTTATCCTGCTCGGACTCAGAAACTGCCAGCATCCTGAATGAACAGAACCTTCTAGCTATAAAAAAAAAAAAAAGAAAGAAAGAAAGAAATGGAGAGGAAAGAAGCCATTCCACCACATTGATGTCATGCTCCTCCTTCTCTTCTGTGTTTTTTTTTTTTTTTTTTTTTTTTTTACTGGGCCTGGGGATTAACCTGGAACGCCTACCATGCTAGGAACTACATCATTGAATTACCACACACACACACACACACACACACACACACACACGCATTTTTCTTTCTCTTAAAAAAACTTTCTCTCTCTCTCTCTCTCTGTGTGTACATATATGTGTTATGATTCAGGTATTCACTTGTTACTGCATGTATGTGCTGGTCAGGGGACGAATGTGTGCCAGCCCTCATGTTCCATCTTGTTTATAGAGAGGAGCACCGTGGAGTACTACCGTGAGCCTCAGGCTATCCGTTCTTCGATCCAGGGATTCCCCTGTCTGCTCTGCCTCTCACAGTGAGCGCACCAGGATTACAGAACCATGCTATTGCATCTGGCTTTTTACGGGTTCCGGTGATTCAAACTCAGGCCCTTTTGCTTACGTGGCAAGTGCTTTATCCTCTGAGCTATCTTCCTGCTCCCTGCACACATTCTCAACATTAGCTTTATCAGTTAATATTTCTTAAAAGTAGCTGTTCTGTGGCTGTGAAAGCAAATGTCAGAGGAATTGGGTGCTGATAATAATTGATTAATTACTGGTTCTTTACTACACAAAAGCTGTTGTTCAAACATCATTTAGTCATCAAAGTGACAACAGGAGATGAGTACAATTATTCCCATTTTATAGGTGCAGAAACTAAGCCTCGATCAGGTTTAATAACCTGTCCTTGGTGCCTTAGTTTATAAGCAGTGACTGGTGTTCTGATTTAGGTACTTCCTCCTTCTCTCAATAAGTCTTCATATTAATTGGCCAAACTGTGGGAATTTTTCTGCTTGAAGCTCATTCATGCTCACCACCATAATAAATAAATACTTTCTAGTTTTGTATAAACTTAGACATATAAAGGCTCTCTCGTAGATCTCATGACCAGGTTGGCTTGGCACCTTCTGAATATCCCAGTAGGAGACAGGAGCACCCCACAGGGGAGGCTTTTAGGTATGTGCCTTTATAAACCACTAACTTAATTGGTCTCTAGGTTTCAAAAATTAGGACTTTAATTGTTAAGTCCTCACTTTAATCTATTGAGCGCTTTGCTTATCCCATGGATTTGATTGCCCTACACAAATCCTCTAGGAATTCCCTAAAATCTGGTGAAATGCCCATAGTCTTCCTTTGAAAACATTTTAATGTGGCATATCGTATACCAGGAGATGTGCATATTCCAGAGGTAGAATAATTCTAGAGTTGTTACATCTGGGTCATGATCCCTCAGGGCTAGCAGCAGCACTACATTTCTTAGCATCCTCTCTCTCTTTCTCTCTCTCTCTCTCTCTGAGGGAGAGAAACACCGCTGATGGAAGTGCCCACAAAGGTCTCCCAGAAACCATGGGCTCTGAACTCTAGGTGAAACTGTCAATTTATACAAAATGTGAGACGTAGAGGGACACTTTAAATGTTCCAGATATGCAACCAGGAAAGCCCATACTTGCGGGGGGTGGAGGTGGAATTTACCAGACAAATGTCACAACTGTTCAAAAACAACAAATTGCAAGGAAGATGGAAAGGAGAGACCTGCTTGGGTGACCTACCAACCCGGTGTGTATACTGGTTTGAAGAAGGCAGCTAAGAAAAAAATGTTTATGAGACAATTGAGTACTGACTGAACATTTGGTGATATTAAAGAAATTGACCGAGATGCAATAATTGTATTGTGCTTATATTAAAATTGTCTTCCTTTCTTAGGAGACACCTTGATATATACTCTTATAAAGTGATATGTTTTCTGGGATTTTAGTGGAAATGATCCATGGTAGGGGTCAGCTGTAGGGGAAATAGATGGGACTTCATATGAAGCCAGAATTATCTTGCATTGAGATTTGAAAGATGCTAAGTACATGGGGGTCCATTAAAGTCTTTTCCATTCTTTTTGGATATATTTCTTTTCCCCCATCATAGTTTTATTATTATTATTATTATTATTATTATTATTATTATTATTATTATTATTATTATTATT
>NW_026596166.1:3397610-3405206 GCF_907164565.1 Psammomys obesus | reverse complement strand
TTATTATTATTATTATTATTATTATTATTATTATTATTATTATTATTTGGTAGTTTCACATAATGCACCCCAATCACATTTGCTTTCAAGTCTTCCTAGGCCCACCCTCCACCCCTGTGGCTTCCCCTTGAAAAGAAAGAAGGTGGGGGGGAGTGGAGGAGGAAGTGGAGGAGGAGGAAGACAAAGATGAAGGGAAGAAGAAGAAGAAGAAGAAGAAGAAGAAGAAGAAGAAGAAGAAGAAAGAAGAAGAGGCTGAAGAGGAGGAGGAGGAGGAGGAGGAGGAGGAGGAGGAGGAGGAGGAAGACTTTGTGCTGTTTATCTACTCAGAGAAGCATGGTCAAACTCCCAGTGGCCAGTGCCTTAAGTGAGTCCTTCCCCCACCCCTGCCACTTCAGGATCCCAAATTTGAAGAGTTCTCTTCAGTGACTTCCTGTTTAGACTGTTTCTCGGTTTCTTTTGGCGGTGGGGGGAGAGGTTGTCACAGAAGACTTCTATGCCTCTGTTTCTCAACTGTGAGTCTGCAGTCACCGCTGCAAAAGAAGCTTCCTTGCCCTTCACAGTCAGTGACAGCAAAGAGCAGACTTCCACATGGTTTCTGGAGACAGCACGGATCATGGATATCCACATAGCCTCCACTGTCAGCAAGGACCACAGACATCAGCATGGGCTCTGGTGGAGGCACAGACTGTGGACACCAACATGGCCGTCAGCAGTAATACAGGCTACAGACATCAACATCTCCCCCCGCAACACTGACACAACCCCCTCCCTCCGGCAGAACCTTGGACACCAACATGGCCCTTGGTGGCATCACGGGACACACGTACTTTTGGATGTATTTCAATGCATCTGTGATAATAAAAAAGAAAGGAGCTCTTCTCTGCTGCACAGTCTAAACACCATCTTCCTCAGCTCGAAGGGAACCCGTCTCTGATCTGTTAACTTACAGGACTTTGTTCATGAATCTCAAGCATGAATCTAGTTATTTAGTGTCTCTGAACTCCTCTCCCTCTTCTCCCCTCTGACACCCAGTGCCTAGTGGCTGGCAGGCATTCAATAAACACTGCAATATAACAACAGGCTCTAGACTATATCAGAAAGATCTTTATCAAAACCAGCTGCTCACAAGCCCAGCCACTTATGGAGGAATAGCTTCCGAGACCGGCATGGTCTTTTTTTTCACACACGAGGAAACTGAGGCCTGGGCTAGCTAAGAATCTTGGCCATGAGTTTCTAATTCTACCACCTGCAGCCCGTTAAAGAAGGCCGTTACACTGGGAAGTTGAAGCAGGAATGGCCTCCATGTTAGAGCCAGAGTTCTGGCTGTAAACAAGGAGCAGAGGCTCTCAGTAAGGTCTCCACTCACTTCATCCTCCATGACTTTCCCTTCTATGTCTGAGACTGGTAAAGAAGATCTAGATTTGAGTTATAGCAGTGTTGTTCATAACAGCCGAAGAGCGTCTCTTTTTCTTTATCACAGATGCATTCGAACAACAGTGAACATTAGTACTCCAGGAGAGTGGAGACAACTTTGACCAGTTAGACTGTCACAGCACAAGGCTACATCCATGTGATTCCTTGCATATGGCTTGTGCCGGTGATAAAACCCTGGCTGAGAACCTGCCAATGCTGTTCCCTCTCACCAAAAACTGTGCCATCGATATTTCTTTTTTGACTGTGACCTTCGCTGTTATCACTGTTGACAATATTTCAGTACCATTCTGGGCATGTAAATAACCTGAGCACAAGGTAGTGAAAACAGTCATTCTACAGAGATGATCTGAGACTCAGAACCCGCAGCTGAATTAAGTCAGAAGGTGCAGTATTTTAAAAGCAGACGTGAAATGGGAGGGGGCTGGGAAAGAGAAATTTGTACTATGGAGGGGTGATGGCGCTTAATCTCAGGCCACTGCATTTTGGGAAGAAGGCCTAGCAACTGACTGTAACCAGGCATTTTCCCCTTGCGAAAGCACAGACCTTATTAGGAATGCTGTTAAATAAAAGAAGCAATGCAAAAGGACGGGGGAGGGGGGGCTGAGGGGTGGGGGATGGGGGGAGGACTGGAGCTCAGTTTCTAACTATAGCTGGAGCCTCTCCATCAACTCAAAAGATTAAAGAAAAGGAAGAAATGGGCCTCATCAAGAAAGTTCAATTAGAAGAAAGCTGCGCCCATGATCACAAGCCAGAATAGGCTCTTGAAAGAGGTAATTGAGTCTCCATTGGCTCGTATCATTGAAAATAGAATAATTCCCCATTTCTCAGACATGATCTAAGAACAGGTGCACTCAGGGACATTTGGCTAAACTAGGAGGATTTCAGCTTTAACTTCCGTCACCGCTAAGTGCTGGCTCTTGCCTGGAGCTTACACCTCACCCCAAGTGGCGCTTTTAGCTTTCTTCCCTTCCCCCACAGGAGCCCACAAGGAGTTATTTTCATAGGAGCAGGTGTGATTTAGCGGCTACTTGCTGGCTCCACAGATGATGAGTACCGATCTGGACTGCTGTCTACTGGCCCCAGCCCTGGGACGGGGTACTCAGTTCACATCATCGTTCTTCCGTCTTCAGAATCACGACGGACAAATGGCACTTCTCATTCTCCCAACGTCACTAAACCCAAAGTTCCTAAACAATTTTGCATTTAAAAAGTCCCCGTACAAATCTGTGTCTGGCCCTTGCATTCTGCAAGTAAACAAAGCTACCCAAGGCCATATCGTGGCAGGCTCCTGCTGTCACCTCAGTCACTCTACCTCCTCCTCCTGTGATATCAGTCATAAACCAGGGGAACGGATTAGATAATTTTCATCTCTGTAACACAGAATACTTGACATAAGCAACCTAAAAGTGGGAGGTTCGGTTTTATTCTGGCTTTCAGAGGTTTCAGCCATGGACAGCTGACCTTGTTGCCCTGGGCCTGACACGAGGCGGAAACATTATGGGGAAAGAACAAGGGAGAAGCAAACTGCTTACTGCACGGGATCCAGAAGAGACTGGGAACAGGAGACAAGAGACACCCCTCACAAGCATGGCCCTGGTGATCTAATCCCTTTCACTGGGCTCCGGCTCTGAAACCCCTGCTCACTATCAACTCGTCAGCGGATTAATCCTCTCACAAATTAGGCATCCTGATCATCCAGTCATCTCTCAATTGTGTGCCCAGCTGGGAAGATCAAGCCTTCCACATGAATCTCTTGGATTGACACTTCATAACAATTATCACATACATGGACCAAACTGATTAAAAAAAAAAAAAAAGACTAAGGTTACATCCACTTCACACCTGCACTTTAATTCTTTCATTTAATGTACTGCAGAAGGACCTCACCAAGTACAGGGCGCTATGATGATCCCTGCAATAAACTCAAAGACAAATAAGCTTCTACTTCAGGTGCACTTCAGACAGTTGGAACGTGCAGCTATCTGAAGGGAGCACACAGACATCTGGAGATTTAGGAAATCAGGAAATCCCAGTTTTGGCTCTTGGAACTTGGGCAAGCTTGAGGCAGTTGGATGCAACCTGTTTCAAACCATGAATAGTAATCTGCTCTAACTGCTTTTTAAATTTTTGTTTTTTGAGACAGAGTCTCACTGTGTATCACTGGTTGGCCTAGAACCCCCTGTGTAGACCAGGCTGGCCTCAAACTCGCAGAGATTGCCTGGCTTTGCCTTTCAAGTGGCTTGGATGAAAGGTGTGTGACACTCTGCCTGGCTAAGATTTCTTTTCTTTTTAATTATGAATACATGTCTATGCTCACATGTGGGTGTGCATGTGTGAGTGCAGATGCTCACAGATGCCAGAAGAGGGCGTTGGATCCCCGGAAGCTGGAGTTACAATTGTGAGCCACTTGATGTGTATACCAGGAACTGAACTTGGGTCCTCTGCAAGATCAATATGGCGGCTTAACCTCTAAGCCATCTTTCTAGGCCCCTTGAACTACTTTTATTAGTCTCTTTTCTGATCCTTCTCAGGATTTCAAGGCCGAAACGAATTGCAGCAATCATTTAGGGTCACTGTCGTTGTTGCATGGTGGGATAATATGGAGAAGGTGCTAAATGAAATGTCCCATTGGTCAAAGCAGGTCCAGGACTAAAAACGTCCCCTGCCCCTAGGATGAGCACTCACAGTCCCTCTGCACAGACTGTGAGCTGAGCTGCTTCTCTGCCAGTCCTGCCTGGATCAATGTCAAGAGTCAAGAACCAGGTCAAAGCTGGTTTTTAAAGCAGAAACCTGCTAAAACTGGACACTGAATTATTCATATTCGGGGTCATAAATAATGCATTGGGTGATAGTATCAGATTTAGACATGCATCCCTAATCCGTGGAGTGATTAGTCACTGTGTGTGCTGCCTGGAGGGAAGAGATTAGCTGGTCTAGGTACCCTTGACTAGCTGCTGTCCTTGGAGATGGGTCCCTGGCCAAGTGTCGTTCCCTTCCTATCTCTCCTCTTCTGATACTGAAGAGCAGGGATCTGGGCTAGATAGTAGTGCCACAGAACCCCAGGGTACCTTCAGCCCCTGCTCTTGACCCTAAATGCCTTCCTTGTTCAGCATTAACTTGTGTGAGGAGTCACATGAGGCCTTCCCAAATCTAAAAGGCAGAAGCATCTACTTCACGCCAAGACTAAGTATCTGTGGCAATGTTCCCTGGATCTTTGGCCCTCTTCTTCCTTATCTTTGTTTCTGTCGTAGAGAATTTACTGAGGTGGCCTCATCTTAGATCATTAATTCATACTGAAGACACCTCTTCAGCCATCCTTTGATGATCATGTTAATGTTGAGCAGAGAACATCAGAGATGATGAGGCATTGACTTTCATAGGACAGTGGCTTGGGGAGGTGGCAGCTGTTAGGATTTGGATATGAAGTGTCCCCCTAACAGTCATGAATAGAAGGCTTAGTCCCCAACACAATGTTTGGTTGGGGGGAGACTTTGAGGTGTGTTTGGATCAGGGAGGTTTCCATGCGTTAATCTGTCCATTGGTTCAGGGTTAAAGGGACTAATAGGGGGTGGGGTATTGTTGAAGGGATGGTTTATTAGGGTTTGACTTTGAAGGGTGTATCTTGTTCCTGGATTCTTCTTCTCTCATATATATTGCAACATCTCAAACAATGAGCCAAAATAAAAAGTCTCTTTAAATTTTTTTTTTTTTTCCCAGAGCTGAGGACCGAACCCAGGGCCTTGCGCTTGCTGAGCAAGCGCTCTACCACTGAGCTAAATCCCCAACCCTCTTTAAATTTTTTTAATCAGATTTCATCACAATGACGAAAAAGTTGACCAATACAGTAGTCTCTAGAGATTACACCGGGAGTAATTTTGTTCTAGTGGGAAAGAACCCGAAGAGATCTTCACTTCTTTACCCACAGAAATCCAACTGTTGAGGCAGAATCATCCAGGGAATGAAGCCAAGCGACAAACACATCCAACAGTGCTTGAGAGGTGATCCAAGCTTTTTGCTGATCCCTGCAGCCAAGACCAAGCACGGCACAACGTGCTAGATTCTGTCTTATGTCTAAGAAGCCTTCTTTAGAAGCAGGCTGAGGGAGCCCTGGAGCTCTCCCTACGGACCAGAATGATCCTCAACTGTGTGTGGAGGGGACTGTGGCTTGTTTTCCTGCCGTGCAGGCATTTTACTCAGGACCCGAAAGAAGGACAAAGGAAGAGATCTAATTTCCTCGTGATTGATTACGGGGACAAGCGCACCCACACTAGTTAGGAGGTCCGCTGCTGGCACCAGAGAGAGCCTGTGAAGTACAGAATGGCTTCTTCACATAAGCATATCACTACGTGATGCCCCGGGGGCCCGGCGAGGACTGGGGTGCATGAATGGCAGCTTCTGTGACATCCACTCCCAACAGTGGTGTGAAAACAAAATAATATTATTGCATCACTACAAGGGGGGGTGGCGCTGACATACCGATGAGAATGCTCATTTCTGACAAGACTGAGAAAATGAAATGGCTCGAAAGGGAACGGGAACGTGCCCAGAGACTAATAACTGTTAGGCTGTGGAGGAGCTTCAACGATGGATAACTCTGCTGTGATTTCATCAGCCAAAAACCAATTAACCCCTGTGGAGCGATCTAACACGGTGTGGCTGGGAAGAGGAGAATGCCTCCAGCCAACTCCCCTACACCTCGCTTCACCAGCTAAGCCTTGGCACTGGCTTGGCTTCAAGGAGAGAAATGTCTACACTGCGCATTTCATGGGTGCTGCAGAATGTGATAAGGAACGTCCCTGCAGCAATCTAATACCCGTTTCGGTGTCCCCTGGGAGGACCAGCATGGGCCAGGGAGACAGCCAGACTGTGTGAGAGCCTCTAGCGGAGGTAAAACAGAACAAATGGGGGACATTTTAGACAGAACGTTCCAGGACATCTTGGAGGAAAATCACCCCTCCCAAGCCCCTGCAGCCTAGAGAGTCTACACCTCAGTGGCAGTTCTATTCCCTGTCCTTGAGTCAGAAGACTGATGAGCCAGGTCGGCCTGAGCACCTCCAATCCATGAGCAGGAGAAATGGGGACAGCCCATCAGATCCCTCTCCTGTTACTTTAGGCAAGGAAAGCCAGGGTGGGGGTAGAGGGTGGGGGTTGGAAGGTGAGAGGGTGAGGGAGGTGGGGGGGGTGGCGGTGGCGGTGGCGGTAGTGGTGGTGGTGGTGGTGGTGGTGGTGAGGCTGGATTAAGCTATGGTGGAGCAGAGACAGGACACAGCTTGCACACAGAAGAAGCACAGCGTGGGGGATAGCAACGGGACTCTGGAGAGGGAGGAGACAGAAGGCCCTGGGAAGCCGTGGAGGCAGCAGTTGCTCCCTGTTCTCACACGCCCTGGATCCTGTCAGCTCTCACAGATACACATCCAGCTTCCTTCCCTGTGAATCTTTGCAGTGACCACCCCCACTCCGCCTTCCCTCCCGGCAAAGTGAATGACATCCAAGATGTCTCTGCGGAAGCGTGAGACCAGGGGAGGAAGGCATGACATAACAGAGTCAGAAAAACAACTTTGAAGCACAGAGATGAAAGGCCCTGTTTGCAGGCGTGGAGAAGATAGAGAGGATGAACAGGTTCCAGAATGGGCAGAGTGGTGGGTGAGGTCTTGGGACAAAACTTCTCAAACAATCTGTTGCGGGGGCTCATTTTCAGCCCCTCCAATTCATTAAACACTGTTTTTTGTTTTTTGTTTGTTTTCTAATCAGTAAAATGCAAGTGGCAATGTTGAATTGCTATAAAAAAAATGTCTGGTCACTTGGGAATCTTAATAGGGACTTAGTAACATACTCATAGGTTGGGCCCGCATAGAGGCCACACTGGGGGGTAACATTAATCTAGGAGGTAGTCATATTGGAGTAGAAGGATCTAAGGGACATCATTGCTATCTGCCACATGCAAAGCCAAAAAAAAAAAAAAAGCCAAAAAAATAAATAAATAAAAGCAAAATCCCTACACTTTAAAAATAAAGCCAAGACTGTTTGAAGCCAGACCCTTAGTTACCCATGATTTCATAGAGATATGGAGTCTAACCTCTAATGGCATTGCACCTTCCACAAATGGCTAGTTTCAACACACACACACACACACACACACACACACACACACACACACACACA
>NW_026596166.1:3389523-3397600 GCF_907164565.1 Psammomys obesus | reverse complement strand
CACACACACACACACACACACACACACACACACACACACACACACACCTTTACACTTTAAAATTTACCGAAATTATTACTCAACAATATAATATGGTACGTACATGTCTACTCAGGTCTGGGTTCCACACAGGAGGCCCAAGACACAGTGACTCCCCACTTTAGCTGCTAGAAAAGAATTCCAACTCCCTCCCAGCAGCATGACCCCCCCCCCTGGAAACTTGCCCGCTGCTTTCTTGCAGTGTATTTCAATAAATCCTCTCTTCGTCCGTTCATGTCTTGTTAAATTCTTTTACTGTCTGCTTCACTGGTCTTCTGTTTGCTGTGTCTGTCTGACTAGAGTTGGTACACAGTGGTGGCTCTCCCAAACTTGGTGTGGGGATGGCCCCATCCTCTTCCAGAGACATACACATACTTGTCTGGCCAACAGTGCTTAAAGCAACTCTGTTGTGAAAAACTGGCTCGAACCTTTAAGACCAGAGAGAAACCATCTTCTACAGGAATCCCTTCAGCACCCCATAAACATTTGCATATTTTGGAAATGCTGGATGTTATACCCTAAGAATGATGGGCCTCAGGACAGGGCAGACCAAAGGGTGTTGACAGGGAGTGTTAGGCTTGGAGCCAAGGGGAGCCCAAGGGCCCAGGGCCAGAGAGATAACATAACCTTTGAAAAACTGCAGTGGCTTAAGAGTTTTGAGCTCAGACAGAGCTGCCTACATCCATTGAATTAGATTTTAATTTCTCTTTACACATTTGATTTTCTCAGATTCTAAGAGACAATTATTTTCAGTATCAATTGACTGGAAGGCACAATCCTCAACTTAGGATAAGCAGCTTAAGAAGCCTCATCTCAGCCCTGTTCAAACAGTCTTCCTGAGGCAGCCTGGTTGAATCATGCATAGTGGTCCCACTGGGAAGCTGGCAGGAAGACAGACACCTGGTGGGGGAGACAGGGTGGAGGAGGGGCAAAGCTGTGATCGTGGCAGAAAGCTCTGTAGAGCCTAAGGAAAGAAGTCTAACGGAGGGTGGTAACACAAGTGCAAAATGTGTGATGTTCCTTGGTCATGTAATGACGTCTCACTTGTCCTTAGTGATGAGTCTAAGGGGTCTAAGCTTGAACAGAAACTGAAATTCCCTCTCACCCCCTCAGCATTGCCTTTGAAAGAGTCAGCCGCCTTACAGTGGAATCGATTATGTGGTGTTTTGAGGTAGCAGACGCATCCTCGGTGACATTGTGTTGAAACCAGAATGTGGGAGAGGCCACCCAGAACAACTGGGTAGCGTCAGAAGAAGAAACAAGAGATAAAGAAAACCAATGCGGTTTTCAAAATGAGGCATACGTGTTCCCGTTATAATGAAACCATTTTAAGATTCCCTAAAAGCAGCACTATAATAAGTTGTAGGTTATAAAACTCAAGAACATGACTGTTAGCAATCAGGCATTTCCGCTGGCCTGCTCTCAGGGGGCTAGCAGCAGCGCTCTTCATCACCTGCCACCGCCAGGTTCTAAAGGTGCACATAAAAGACCCCCCTCTGGATACCGCTCTCTCATTCCGTTTTTCTTCTTCATTCTCTCTCCCTCCCTCATTCTCTGTCTTGTTATGTCTCTGTCTTTCTGTCTGTCACTGCGTGCCTCTGTCTCTGTTTCTCTGTCTCTGTCTGTCTGTCTCTCGCTCTCATGTCCTCACTCCATGACAGCCTTTTGCTCTCCTCCCACCCCCAATAAACCTCTTATACTAGATCTGTTGCTTGGCATAATTTCTTAGCGGCACACCTTGGCATGAGGCACCAAAGGCACCCCCATCCCGTTCACCATGTTATCCTGACGATAACCACAGGAAGAAGGCTATCTGAAACATCTCACCTGATCAGAGTAAGGCACAGATGAGTTTGAATGGAACAAGGGGCAAGCCAAGTAGTGGCCCTGCTCAGACCTCGCACGAAACACTAACTGCCCTGATGTTTTGTTGTGGCGTCTGCGTAACGTGAACAAAGTTTCCAGCAACCGTGCCTTGCAGGCATTACGAGACCGACTTTTCGCTATCAGCCACCAGCAGTGCAGGTGACATGTACCAGGAACTTTTGCAGACGGCACTCCGTGTGGCTTCAGGGATGTGAAGACATGAATCACATGCTATGTGTGGCATGTTATGTGTGAAAAGTTCGGATAGAATTGTGTGAAATATGAAAATGAGAAAAGCAGAGTTTCCAAACTAAATTACCACCCTGCAGGGGTACACGAGTGGTTTTAAACAAATATGTCTAAACTTGTTTAATAAGTCAGTATACTGAAACATTATCTGTATTCCTGAAAGCTCCCATGTTCAAGCTGACAGATTCTGTCGCACGACTTCTCCTGAGGAGATGAGCAAACATCTGTTTATGCAAGCTAGGCATTGATAACAGATTGAAGAAATATTCCATCTACGTCTAAGTTTACTGGGTTCCTCGAAGGAATGAGGGTGAGGGGTTTGCTCTCAGGAGCACAGGAGACTCTTCATTACAGTATTTCCAAGCTGAGCATGGAGCTTTTCTAAGTTATCACCCTTTGGGGGGTTGGAGTTTTAGTGAGCTGACTTGAGCTACTGTAAGGAGTTCTGTAAGGAGACCCAAAAAACTCATTTGTTCACGTAGGTAGACTTGGGTAGAACTGATTTGTTTGTTTGTTTGTTTGTTTGTTTGTTTGTTTTGTTGTCTGTCACCAGTGTCCTCACTGGGGTGAATTAGATGTTTGTTCATGCCTCTTCAGGAAGAGTCACACAATAGACCCCTCTCAGTGGTTCTCTAGAGGTCATCTTTTCTAGTGGCTCATGAGGCATGCACTTTATATAAATGCTCAAATCGAAAACATTAGAAACCACGGCAGAGTGGGGGACTGTAAAAATACTGATATTCAAATAATACTTTGGACCAAAATGATCAGAATTTTAGAGGAGGCGGCTGACCACCTGTATCTTGAAACTCCTTTGAGTGATTTTTAACATGCACCTAGGGTTAAGAGTCACTGTCTTAGTTAGGGTTTTATTGCTGGGAAGAGAAGCCATGACCAAGGCAACCCTTATAAAGGCAAGCATTTAATCAGGGCTGGCTTACAGTTCCAGAGGGTTAGTCCATCATCATCGTGGCAAGAAGCATGGTGGCGTGCAGGCAGACATGGTGCTGGAGAAGGAGCTGAGAGGTCTACATCTTGATCCACAGGCAGCGAGGATAAACTGTGCGTCACGCTGGGTATAGGTTTAGCACAGAAGACTTCAAAGCCCACTCCACAGTGACACACTTCCAACAAGAGCACACCTCTTAATAGTGCCATTCCCTATGGGCCAATGTGGGAGTCTATGGAGCCATTCCTATTGAAACCACCAAAGTCACTAACCTAAATTCTGTCTTAGTACAACCATATATCCTTAATGAAGGCAGCATTTGGCATGGAGCCGTGCTTAATGGCAAGGGCTCTGGATGTAATACTGGCTGTTCCCCTGACTGTCTGTGTAATCTTATAAAGGTCGCTGGATCTTTCTGCGTCTCAGGTTTCTCATCTGTCTGTATAGGAGGGAATTGTAGGGGTAGAGAGAGTACAATAACTCACTAAAGGGTTATTTGGAAGACTGGTACACTATTACATTTCAAAGTTCTTAAAACAGTGCCTGTCATACAATGAGAGGTCATCTGATTCATAGAGATGAGTAGATAGCCGAGATGCTTCCCATGCCCACACTGTCCATTTACCCATGGCATCTGTATATTCTGCCCTGCTGTCCTTCTGACAAGACACTAACAAGTAAAGTTGATCATGAGCTGGGATCTGGAGAGGGGAGAAGAATTGCAGAGAAGTAGGTGTCTGGCTTGTGAATGAATTTCCAATCCATAATAAGTCATGCCCTCAAGCCGGGAGCAGAAAGGAAAAGGCCACAAGGTGTCTAAGAGAAATAGAGCCTCTTCAGGAAACCTCCAGCTGCCAAGACAAAACTGGGGAATGTTTCCTCAGAGCCATTTAAGCCAAACACCCTATCGTGTCCGTTCTCTGGTCAGAGCTCTAGGACCGTATTTGGAGAGACCCAGGTAGAAGCTCTCGTGAATGATCCCTCCCATGTTACTTGGTCTGAAGAGAGCTCTAAGAAAAACTATGGGCATTGTTTCGCCTGTTACAATGAGTTCTTGGACACTCATGCATGTTAAAGGGTAGCCTGTGTCCTAGGCATTCCACACAGCTCTGGAGGAGGGGACTCCCTTGTTGAATTTGTGAAATGGGTAAAGATAGATATTCTGCATCCACCCATAGTCCGTGGTTGGGAACACGGATGATGAAACCAGTATACACAAATTTGCCCATGCACTGACTATCTATGGTCTTTGGCAAGATGCTTAGATAACATCTTTCGTGCTGAGAGATTCCTCATTAGCAAAGGGGCTTTGTTAGGATTAGAGGAAACGATACATGTGAAATGTCCAGAAAAATGTTTGATACCTGGTCAGTGAGCTGTAAATATTGGCCGTTATTTTCACAGTTTCATTCTGTAAGACAACCTTTATTTATTTATTTATCTATTTATTTATTTATTTATTTATATTTTCTTTCTTTCTTTCTTTCTTTATTTATTTATTTATTTATTTTCCTTTCCTTTTAGATTCCACTAATCTTAAAATAAGAAGTTGTTGTGCCATCTTGAATGCATGCCAGACCTCTCTTTTGTATTTTAACACAGAGCTTTTAGTAATATCATTGTGTTCTATAGTACCGGCAATTCTACAGTGTTAGCAGTTCCACGAAGTTGACATGAGCTCTCTGTCATGGTGGACTGGACATGGCCAACTATGGAGACAAGAAAAGAATGCAAATGAGACGGATGCAATCAAACTTAAAAGAGGGACAAACCATGCACAATGGGGGGTCAAGGGTCAAAGAAGATAGACGATTCCACCGGTAGGAAGAGCCATGTGAATGTAAGGATGTTCAAGTTGGCCATTAAAGGGTGATGGGTAGGGTTGTATCATGTGGAACTAGAAGGACTGGAAAAAGAATTCTGAAATTTTTAAGTAGAGAGAATGCTGAGCAGAAATATGGTGATGAAGTACCTGGGGTCATCCAATTTGATTGATGTACAAGGTACAAGGGAAGGGTTGAGAGTGGGGAATATAGAATGGTGCATTGTCATAAAAGACCTTAAATGCTGGGGTGAGCAATTTATACTTAATTTGTCAGCCAGTGGGGAGCCATTGGAGGTTTGGTGAAGGAATATCTAGTCACAGCTGTGCTTAGGGAAGAGTAATTATTCGCATAAGATGACTAGCAGAGAGGGATATGGGAGATAAAGAAAGGTGCCAGAATATCTTAGATGAGGATTAATGTGGGTTTAAACAATGATAATCATGGGGGGATGGTGGCAGAGTCTAAGGGACATGGTAATTGATGGATTGTTAGAGCAAAGGAACACTCAAAGATGACTCCAAGGTCAGCAGCCTGGGTGAATGCAAGAGTGATGGAGTAATAAAGCAAAGCCCAAAACAATTGGTAGAAGTTTAGGGAGGCTAGTGAGCCAGGGCAGAAATACCACACAGAGCTGTGTGTAATGTGGAGCTGGGCATAAGAAACTGAGACTAAATTTTGTATTTGTCCTAGAGCTGCATCCTTCCCACCTATGTCTGTACCATCTAACTCCAGGCTTAACACACACTAGGTGCTCAGAAGTTGGTTCCCATTTTGCTCCAAATCACGTCTTCTAGCGAAATCACATTGTCTCTCTCTCACACAGCTCTTTCTCATTAGGTTCCTTCTTCTCCGAGGCCCAAATGGGACAAAACTATCCTTCTGACTTGGTCTCATTTTCAAGTTGAAAAAGAACTCTGTGCTAACAATGCACTGGGGATGAACATAATAACATTGCAAACAACACAGCATGGGTTAGGCGATTAGTAAGGGGACTCTGCTGACACCTAATTCATTCAAAAGATGGGCAATTAAAAACTCTACTCAAGACAACAGTGACACCGCCTTAATAACTCTCATTAGTCATCTCACAGAAGTCCATGATCCCAGTTCTCTTTATAATCACATGTGCAACAAGGGCTTCAGCCACACGCTGAGTGGTGCGAAGAAGCCAGTCTACACAGGAAACTCCAGAAACTGCTCAAGAGCACCCAACCTTTGGGTGATCTTTAATTGTAAACTTGATTAGCTCCCATTAAGAGCTAGCCGGTATCCTAGGGCAGGAGAGACTGCTTGGCTGTTAAAAGTAAGCGCTGCTCTTGCAAAGGACTTGAGTTCAGTTCTTAGCACCCACGTAGGACAGCTTATAATTGCTTGTCACTCCAAACCCCAGCTCCAGGGGATCTGATACCTGGCCTTCTTCATTAATGTTCACAAATCCTTAAAAAAAAGAAATATATATATATATGTGTATATATATATATATATATATATATATATATATATATATATATATATGCTAGTGTGTAT
Source organism: Psammomys obesus (assembly GCF_907164565.1). Taxonomy (NCBI): domain Eukaryota; kingdom Metazoa; phylum Chordata; class Mammalia; order Rodentia; family Muridae; genus Psammomys; species Psammomys obesus. Next base: position 3,391,144 of record NW_026596166.1, on the reverse strand, counting down.
GTATGTGTGTTTATACAGACTGTTGTGAGCCACACTTTGAGAAATACATTTTTATGAAACAGCCGGATGTGACTTAGAAATTTCTTCCAGGCCTGTGGAACTCAGCATCTGTACAAGTTACTTTTCTGTCACTGTGGTGACCAAGAACAATTTAATGTGGAGTTTATTCTGGTTTATGGTTCCTGTCTTAGTTAGCAGTAAAGAGACACCATGACCATGGTAGCTCTTACAAAGGAAAACCCTTAATTGGGCTGGCTTACCGTTGCAGAGGTCTAGTCCATTAATATCATGGAAGGAAGCATGGTGGTGTACAGGCAGACATGATGTTGGAGGAACCAAGAGCTCTACATCTTAATCCACAGGTATCAAGGAGAGACTGTATGTCACAGAATTTTTCTGTGTAGCCCTGGTTGTCCTAGAACTCATGCTGTTGATCAGGATGGACTTGAACTCAGAGATCCACCTGCCTCTGCCTCCTGAGTGCTGGGAATAAAGGTGTGTGCTACCACGCCCCGTTGGCTTTGGTTTGTTTGTTTGTTTGTTTTAGTACACTGAGTTTCCCCCGCTCTCTACATCAGATGTATCAAAATCCCAGAAACATCCAGTGTTTGACAATTCCTAGACCAAGGGACTTAGATCATTCTACTTCAATGACATTAAAGTTTCTTGTTTTTTAAGTTTGTGGATGCTCGCTTCTTAGGATATCGTTTTTCCCATGCCAGTCAAGGTGTCTGGCCTGGAAGAGGGCTTGGTTGTTAAGATATTTGCCTGCCCAAACATGAGGATGACAGTTTGGATTCTTAAAACCCATAAAAATCTTGAGTCACATGATAGCCCAGTCTGTAATTCCAGTCCTGGAATGTGGAGACAGGATCCCTAGGGCAAGCTGATTAGTGAAACTGGTCATATTGGCAAGTTCCAAGAGACCATGCATCAATGAATAAGACAACCCCCAGCATCAACCTCGGGCCTCCATTTTCATGTTCACACCCTACAAACATGTGCCCACATACATACAAACATGTCCATACCACATACACACATTAAAAATGAGGAGAAAGAATTAATGGTGTCATCATAGGGATAGTAACTTGCTTTCATGGGTGTTTGCCCTAAATGCCCGTTTAGGGCCTCAGTCCCTGTAAGTGGTCTCCATGTGCTTCCAGAAGTAGGGAGCAGAAGTCATATGCTTATCAAGCTGTCTGCTCCTGCAAGGCATGTCACTGTTCTATCGTGCCTGCTATTTTCTGGACAACACTATGGCTTTCAAGTTCTTCCTTCTTCCATCTCACTCATCATTTTAGGAAGTCAAGGGTCCCAGTGCACCATTGGGAAGTTGAAAACAATTCCTTGCTTCCTTTCTGTGTTACATTCTGTCTTATAATTTGGGGTACACAGAATGATGGAAAGAGCTTTGGTCTTTGAACAAGACAGAGGTGGACTGCAATCTACTGATGAGCAATCTGAGAACAAAGGGGTTTATCTCAGCATTTTGCCTGAGATCATAGATAATTAGTAAATGAACCAAACCCAAGGAGAATGATTCATAGTCTACATTCCCGACCATTCCATATCACACACACACACACACACACACACACACACACACACACACACACAC
>NW_026596166.1:3388495-3389513 GCF_907164565.1 Psammomys obesus | reverse complement strand
CACACACACACACACACACACACACACACACACACACACACACACACCTTTCAAGAAATTGCTGTAACAAGTAAAACAGTGTCCCCAGAGTTTCCCTGGAAATCGCTTTATACCAAGTAGCATTGGGGTTCTCCTGCACCTCTTCCTGGGTGGGAGAACTCCTTGTTATTGCCAGCCCTGGAGCCCAGGCCAGTAACCTCCAGCATAACAGTCTCCTTATCTTACAAAGTCTTAACTTAGTCTCAGGATTAAGTCAGATAGAGTTTTAAACACTTGTTGTAGCGACTAGTGACAGACACATACTGTTCAGGAAAAGATTAGTTATATTATCAGACTTGCTGGGAAACAAAACCACATAGGCAACTCGAAAATAAACCCGGAGACTGCTCTGATCACTCAGGGGGTTTTGTGTTTGTTTTGTTTTGTCTGAGGGTGCAGATGGCTGTTCTTGACTCTGTCTTTGCCCAGAATGAATGATCTTCTGGCATACTTGCTTTCTGACAAACCCACCTTGTGAGCTAAATGAACAGGGCCTAACCTCCAGCTGGTCTTTTACATCTTAGGTGTGCTTTAATTGATTCGGGATGTTCCAAAAGAGTATGACTAGGAATAGGGAAGGTGGAGGAGACCTAGGAACCCATAGTCTCAGCAAATGTACTCAGTAGCCCCACATTTGGGATTTTCTCTGCCCTGCAAGAGTTCTTTCTCAGAAAAACTACAGGTGGAGTCAGCTAGACAAGTTGGGTGTTACCGAGGGAGACTTATTTTTCAAGATGGGGATTCAGTAGAACCAAAGAGAGTTTACCCTTTAAAAACATTCTCCAGTGGATATTTTCGAAGATGAAGACATGGCTGAAGTCCAAGCTTAAAGAAAAACGGGACTACAACCTGAAATACCACTCCATTTTGTCATCCTTTCCTCCTTACATCTCCTGGACCCTTTAATGCCTTGCGAAATAAAATTTACTCTTATTATGAAGTTAACAGCTGGTAGAATATATTCCAAGACTTGGAAGGA
>NW_026596166.1:3207359-3388485 GCF_907164565.1 Psammomys obesus | reverse complement strand
TAGTATCCAGAGCACTGAGGTTTTTAAAGACAGAAACCATGTTCTGGCATCTTGCTCAGCAGCTGCAAAGGGTGTTTTGTGTAAGCAAGCAATTTGACAGAAGCTAGATAAGTGGTTAGCTGGAGGGGGTTCCACACAAACAGACAGTTTAACAAAAGGTAAGATAAGTTAGCTATGGCACCTTGACCTTGGGTTCTTAGAATAGAGTTGGATAATTTCTACAAGATTCTCCATTAAGGAGAGCAAGTTCTAGTAAAACCTGAAATAGGCTAAGAAAGAAAACAAGATGGAGTAAACTTTAAATTGTCTTGTTCTGTCACACTATGAAACAATATGTCAGAGCTCCAAGTGGTTCTGTTCCATCTTCTTTCCCTTCTCCTATAAATTAAATTATTTTGCAAAGTGGGATCTTCATTGCCAAAATTCATCAAGGCAGCATAAGCTGCGTGGAAGACAATATTCTTGAGGTTGGTATAGACTATAGGAGAATTATGCCTTGATTGCTGAATTTGAGTGAGTCAACTATCATCCACACAGAGAACACATTACTGGGCTCAAACATCTTCCCTGTCTCCTGTATGGTTGGTTTGAATATGGGTGTGTCTTGTTGAATAATATAGAAGTCTTTAAGCAACTTTTTAAAATACATTTTCTTCCAGTACATGATTCAAAAGTAGACTACTAAGACTCATGACACATTTTTAGTTATTGTATGGTTATTAGCTTCATGTATCAGGCTCTTTCTGCACCCCTCCTCCAGATAAAGTCCAAATAGATGTCTTGTCCTTTCCTCTCACTATTAGACCCCCTGTTTAGGTTGTTTTTTCTTAGTGGTTACTTGCTTGGAGCCGTTCACTTTCTAGTATGTTTGTTAGGTGTTTCCGCAAAGATAGCAGCTCATTCTTGAAGGTACTATCTGCCGTCACCGGAAAATCTGTGTCCGACATAATGTGAGCATATGACCTTGGTCTAAGGTCCTGAATGTTCAGAAGTTCTTCCTCCTCACCCCATCCTTCTGCAGTTAAACAGTACTGTCAAAAGGCTGTGAGTGGGAACAGTGCATGTCACACCTGGGACAGAGCATTTTAAATGAATGTTTGAACCTTAAATCTCTCTTCTGCTTGCTGCAAAGACCTTGAGGCCATGTCTTCCAGAAGAAATAGCTATAAAATGAGGGAGGTCTCTGTCAGTCTGAATGTAGAAGAGAATCCACAACAGTGGTTTTTATGAGTGAGAAATAAACTTTACGCCTAAACCATTGAAATTCACAGTTTGTTACTACAACACAGCTTAGCTGTCTTGTCTAGGAGATTCGCTATAAATTTAATATTAGAAGAACGCTGGAGTCTGCTCTAAAATCACCAACTTACAGATAAAAAAAAAACTGAGGCCTAGAGAAATGAAGACATAGAGAATAGCAAAGCTTGACCTGGAAATTCTACTTACCCCTCTCTTTTGTTGCACAGCTTATTTTTTGCTAGTTTATGATATACATAAAATATCATAGTTTCAACCTTACTTCTCATCTATCAACAAATTCTTAGTTAACTGTCAAACAGTAGTGGGCCAAGTACAAACAACAAACAAAACAACAACAATAAAGCAAAACCCCAAAAAATATCTCTACTCTTCCATCGATGATGTTCTGCCCTCATTTCAGAGATAAGATAGAGGGTGCTGGTAGACTTTTATAAATATATAAAACTTCCTTATACTGTATAGTTTACTTGGGGTGAGAGTGGGGAAGAAGTCAGGAAAGTCTAGCTTATGAAGATGTATCAAGAGTTCTCTATTCTGGTTAGACCTCTATCTATCTATCTATCTATCTATCTATCTATCTACCTACCTACGTATCTATCCTTCTATGTATGTATGTATGTATGTATGTATGTATGTATGTATGTATGTATGTATGTATGTATGTGTGTATGTGTATGTGTATGTGTATGTGTGTGTATTTATGTATCTATCTATCTAATTCATACACAATTACCTTTGGTGTGTGTATGGGTGTGTGTGTTTATAGATATATTACTTAATTAGAGCCTTGATGCACAGTAGCAAAAACAAAGATAAAATTCTAGCTGAAATAAAAGAAAATACAAATTTAAGACATACTGTCATATCCAAGGCAGCTCATTAAATTGTGAGGGAGAAAAAAAATGGGAGGCAGAGATAAAAGTAGGTAGAAACTGAAGAAACTGGGAAAGCTGGAGTGTGTCAGAATAAGTTAAATAAGCAAGGGTGGTTGACTAGGGCCCTAGAACCATTGTCAAAGCTTCCAGCTTCTGGAACTTTGCTGGATAAGGTTGAAGTCTGACATTTCTAGATAGCCTCTGTGCTCTGTTTATTATGGTGGACTCCCTTTTCTCAGCAGGGTTCTCTCTGAACCCTAAAAACTTCTAAGGAATGTCACATAGCCCTCAGGAAAGATTACAGACCAGACTCTTTCCTTATAAGAAAACCTGTTTATCAAGCATCTGGGGCTTCCTGGAACCCCACCCCCACCCTATGCTAAGGAGATCTTAGTTTTCAGCAACGATCTTCAACTGTACCTTTAGATTTTCCCCCACCCAGAGGATAATTAAGTATTGTATTCTTCCTCTTACGATAGGACCATGCCACTGAATGTAAATGAGGTACTGTACCACTACATGTAAATCAAGTATCCCTAACACCTCTAACCCCAGATAATCAAACACATTCACCCTCAAAACCCCTCCCACTTCCCAAGGTTTATAAGTCCCTGATTTCACATGCAATATACATGTTGCATGATGCATGCTTCGTGCTGCATGATACAACGGGTGCCTGAGATTCTCATTTATTCTGGGGAGGGAGGGCTCCCCTCCTCCCTGGAGAATAGCCACTGAGTGACCTGAACTTGGCTGCCAATCAAGCATCTACCTGCCTGCCACCGCAAGCTTCTGGACCCTGGACTTGACTGTGATCAGCATGTGCATGCAGCACTGCCTCCCAGAAGCCATTGACTTGTATCTCACCAGACCTGCCTTCTGGCTGGCTTTGGACCTCTGCTGTGCTTAGCACAGTAGCTTAACCAAAGAGCTGTAATGCTTCAGTATCACCATAGGCTTTGGAATGCCTGAGCTCCCACCGCCACTGGCAATGTCATTTTAAAAGAGCTAACCAACCGTACCACTCTGTGGAAAACTCTTTTCAAGCTCAGGCCTACCACATGGGCCCCATTCTAAAGTACTCTAATCATTCCCAAAGGAAATAGAACTGCAATCCCAGGAACGCCCTGTTCTTTGTGCAGAAGCAGACAGCTGCATCCCAGACAGATGACAACATCAGCTCACGGCTTAGATGTTACAGTAGATACATTTTGTAGAGTCTAATTTGTGGGACTGTCTTAGTTTAGGTTTTTATTTGCTGTTGTGAAGAGACTCCATGACAACTGCAACTCTTATAAAGGAATACATTTAATTGGGCAGGCTTACAGGTACATAGGTTTACTCCATTGTCTTCGTGTTGGGAAGCATGATGGCATACTGGAAGGCACATGGTGCTAGAGAAGAAGCCAAGAGTTCTACATCCAGATCTGTAGGCAGCAGGAAGAAAGAGTGAGCCACTGGGCCTGGCTTGAGCTTCTGAAACCTCAAAGACACCCCCCCATGTCATACTTCCTCCAATAAGGCCACATCTGTTAGATCTATTAAAAGAATGAGGCTGCCAACCAATCTTCTATGCAAGAGGTTTATTTGGGTATGGAGGGAAGGGGGGGAACAGGACATGATGGGGAGAGAGAGAAAAGGGGAGGGGGTGCCCTGAGAGAGAGAGAAGAGGGAGAGAGAGAGAGAGAGAGAGAGAGAGAGGAAGAAGAGAAAGGCAAGAGTAAGAGAGACCACGTGTCGGGGTTGTCCCTTTAAGAGGCAAGGTAACCCCGCCTTCCAGGTGTGGCCACCTGGCCAGCGACACATGATGACATCATAAGTTGCTAGGTAACCCAGAAGGAGGTCATGTTCCAAAATACTAACAACATCTACTCCAATAGGGCCACATGTCCTAATCCTTTCAAATAATGCCACATTCTAGGAGCTGATGGGGGTCATTTTCACTCAGACCATCACAGGAAGCAACGTAAGTGACACACCCTGAACAAGAAGCTCAGGGTAGAAGCATCTTACCAGTTGCATCTTCATCTACCTTTAAGCTACAGTGGCCTCTAACCTTGCCTTTTTCTTGTCAGCATGGTCCAGCTTTTCCCCAAGCATGCTTCTCTCCTTATTCTATTACTATCGAGAGATTCTCTTGGGTGTTTTAAGTACACTGCTCATTCCATGTCTATTCTTCCTGTTACCAGTAGAAGTGAATGCATGCCTACCATGTTTGGTTCAGGGGCCAGCAAGATGACCCACTAGATGTTTGTCAGCAAGCACCTGATTTGACCACAGTTACATAATTTCAGTCTCTGAGGGAGGGCAGTGCCAGCCCTTCAGCAAGTCTGAAATGGTGTGTGAGAATCATGAGAGGAGACCGGCTCAGTGTTTCTCTTGTGAGCCAGGGATGCAGCCAGCTCAAGAGTTCCTGGCAAGCCTGGCCACCTTCTCTTCCTCCTGAACCTACTTTCCTCACGAAAGGGGAGAGCACCCAGACTTTCTTCATAGCATGTCCAAATGCAGACAGGATGCAGACATGTAGGAGAATGGAGCAGGGTGGCTAGATAGCCATCAACAAACATCAGAAAACAGGGTTTATTCTTTATTGTTAGCTCTTGGTCATAACAATGACTGCTCTACTGGAATGATATGGCAGTCCAACCTTCTATCCCAGTACTCACGGCCCACCAGCGCCTACAGCATTCTGGTAGTCTTCTCCTTTCAAGCTCAGCCCTGGTATTACTCCCCTCATCTTTTCAGCCCTCTAGCACAGCTCTGTCCCAACCTCCACTCCTGCTGGGGCATGTACAAGGGACACTGTGCACTGACCTCATTTTGGAGATAGGTATTAAATTGGAGGACAGCCCTCCTTGTTGATATTAAAATGGAAGTGACTAAGAGAAAGTAAAAGGATTCTATTCTTCAAGGAGTCAGGAAAATAAAAAATAAAAAGAAACGAAGCATACTAAAGGAGAAAAGCAGAGGCCTAGATAATCAGCTCAATAAATGGAGATGGATTGAGGCTGTGACCTCTCATGATTGCTCTGGATCATTAAAGAGCTTTGCTAGTGTGGGAAAAGCCTGGCACTCTCATGAATGAGGCCTGGAACATGATGGCAGAGGACAGTTACAGGCTGCTAATGTCCAATGCGCTGCTCAGTTTTCCGATCCTGTGACTCAAGTCTGGTTCCTCATCTAAAGGGAGCTGGTTTGATGGCCAAGCTTTTCTATTTCTGACAGAAACAAGTTCACGAAACTCTTCCCCTACAGAGAGCTTTAATTGGCCTTCTGTCTAGTGTGTGTATGGAGATAGCCTTCTGCCTTCTTTGTAAATACTTTCCTTTTTTCTTGAGTAAAGAGATGGCCTCAAGCTTTGTAATGGATTTTGCATGCAGAGAAAAGAAAAAGAAACAGCTTTGTAAAACTGTTAGTCTGTGACAGAAAGAAACCTTCTCTTCACCAAGCCAAAAGTGGTTAGTTACTTCACCAGATGAGGGAGTGATGAGATTAAAAAGGTAGAGGAAACCATGAATTCACCATGTCTTTCTTGTTTGAGACTGACTGTTCTTCACCGGGGACCCTTTCCTGTCACTTTTCCTTCCTGTGCTTTGGCTCCACCATGTTTATGTCTAGAATTAGCTGAGCTGCATTCAGAGGTTTTTGGTTCTTTTGTTCCCATTTGGCTGCTGATACACTGAAGAGGAAGTTTGAGAGAATAATCCTTCCATGGGCACAATCAGAGTGTTTAAAAAGACACAAGTGAAGTTTTATATTCAAGACTTCACTGGGGCTGAAAATATCTCTACCAATTGATAGTTACAGAGACAGCAGGCATGCAACCAGAAGTGTTAGAAATCACTGAGAGATTTAGTGTCGAAATGGTGTTTGTTACAGATGAAGACTTGGCCAGAGGACACAGGGAATACTTGAAACCTGCCTCCAATACTTATTTCTTGCAAGTGAACCCTTCCGGGGAGATAGGAGCACAGGCAAGTCTGAACGAGGTAGAGTTGTATTCTATGACACCTGGGGCTTTTGCTCACCGGAAAGGGGTGGGCAGAGTTTGAGTGAGCCACCTTAGGTCCCAGGATATCTAGTTTTCCCTAAGCTGGAATCTTACACCCTTAAACCACACCCATCAACATCGTCCAGAACGGAACCAGAGAAACAAGAAGGAAGTAATGAAATCAGCATCTTGGGGTCTGGTCAGGTGTGCACCTGTGCTCCTCAAAGATGAAGGAGGCCTCTAGAGTAGAGAGGGGCTAACGAGGAAGAGCTCAAGTGGCCTCAAGTGCCTTCTCCATGGAGACTAGAAAAGATGCGCCTTAAAAATGTGGTGTCCAAGGAAACAAAGCTTGTCAGTTCATCAGAGATCGCAGCCATTTCTCATACCCTTTTGGCCTCCTCGACTTTAACTCCAAATTAAGGCTTCAGATCACATCTCTGAGGATAATTCACTAGCTGCTTCCACACCTACCAGTATTCTTTCCTGTTATGTTCTCCCGTCATTTCAAAGAGAACATTTGCTACAAACAATGCCCCCTCTCCCTTACCAGGGAGCTTCTCACTCTCATTCTCTTCACCCTATACAGAGAGAATTCTTGGGAGTTGAATCATGTGTCTGACCCTCAAAGTGAGAGTATTAGGAGGTAGGGTGCTTGGAAGGAGCTACTTCCTGAATGCGATTAGTGCCCTTCTGAAGGGAGGCTTAGAAATCATGCTCATCCTGTTTCATGGTGAGGACAAATTGAGGGTCATCATCAGCCTGCACAACCGAGGAGGTCCTTGTGAACCTGACACTGTCTGTCACTCTCTTATCTCAGGCTTCAGCCTCCAGAACCCCAGTAAATACATTCTTGGTGTTAATAAGTCATTCCATCTGAAGTCTTTTCAGCAGAAACCCAGACTGGCTAAGAAAAACACCACTATGCTATGAAAGTATAATTTTCTCAGAGACTCAGGGTTATGACTTTGGCTATTAACCCGACCATTGTTGCAGTATAGTGTCGCTCATAAGCTCAGGGCTACTCGCCTCTTTTTTTTAAAATGGTCCCCAGGCTGCTTGGCTTTTGGAGCTCAAGGCTTATTTTACAATTTTTCTGTTCATTCCCCAAGTACTGGGCTCACGGTTGTTTTATCTTGATAACGAGAAAGTCTCCTTTAGCCCTTACATCACCTAGAAGTGCATTAGGAATTCAGAATCTGGGCCCCCATCTTAGGCCTTCTCAATCAGGCTTTGCATTTTAATAAGTCTCCTAGGTGTTAAATATGCACATTAATGTTGGAGAAGCAGCCTAGAGTTTCCCAACCTTGAGGGCATATTGGCACCACCAGGGAAGCATTACAAATTCTGATGCTGGACCCGGAGCCCCTCCCCCAGAGCCTGGCCTAATTGGTCCGGGGTGTGGGGAGGGCACTGGAGGTTGAAGAGCTCCCTCTGTGATTCTAATGCGCAGCCAGGGCTGAGAGGCACAGCTGTCTGCTGGCTTTCTCTTAGCTGCATGAACTTGCTGGTTCAGTGATTAGGGAAGCAAGCTTATTTACAATCGTGCAATTGTGTTGCTGGCCATTAGCATCACTCCCAACAAGGCTGGGGGAGCTTGGAGGATACAGAAGTACAAATTGCCCAAGTTTCTAAAGAGCTTCTGATGGGATGAGAATATTATCCTTAACCTTCATATAGTCTGTTATCTAAGTTTAAATGTAAGAAAATGAACTTCAAAAAGATTGACCTTTTCCAAGACCACATAATGCCCAGTCAGCAGAGCTAGGATTTGAATGAATCTCTGGTTTCAAAGCCATGGAACTAAGCAAAAACAGGGACATTTAGTTGGCAACCACAGGATGACTGGACTGTGAACATCAGCGGTAGCTGTTCATGGGTGCTTCTCATTTTCTTCCAGAGTCAGGTTAGTTTTCCTTTGGGCAAAGCTACCAGGTAAGGGATCACATTCTAATCTGTCTTCCCACTTATATTACTCTTAGATGCTTCTCGGTTTTATAGAGGGTGAACTTGGCCACCATGAAGACAATTAGGTCTTGAAGACATGAAGACACAGGTCACATGGAGAAAACCGAGCAATGCCAAGAAACTACACAGCTTTGAAGGAGAGGGTGGGATGATGTGTGGGTTGAAGCATGGTTTACCGCCAACTTCTTAAAAACGTGCAAGACAGTGGCTACAGAGGTGAACACGCCAGGAGCACTGTCTTATGTGATCTTCACTACAGTCTTGAATTCAGCGTTAGCTGCTTTCATTTCATGGTAGTGGGAATGAAGGCTGGGATGTAAATTGATGAGTTAATAGGGTGGAGTTAGCACGGGAATCCAGCTTCAAAGCTTCCACTGGTTCATGATTTAATCTCTTAACTGAACTGTCCTGCTAGTCCATCTTGGCAATTACTTGCTCCAAGTAAAGAAAGGAAAGAACAGATCTCCATCAACCTTCCATCTACCAGAGACATGTTGGTGACAGCACACCTCGCGTGCTAATTCTACCTTCTCATAGGTCAAGAGTGAGAAGTTTCTGATGGGAAATTGTCAGGAAGTCTGGGCTTGGGGTGGCATTGCTTAGAGTTGCTTAGGAACTCAACTTTGCAGCACTTGAAAATGTACGGCTCTTAAAATATTCCAGAATCTCCTTCAGGGACAAGGAAGTTACTCGTCCATTCCAGCGTGGTTGGATCAATGGGCTGGTTACAGGCCTGGACCAGTTTGGCCAGGGTACCCATGAGAACACCTGAGAACAGAGACAGAAATACCTATGTGTGTAAGCAATGATGGGCCAGCCCTGTGGACAGCAGGGATAACTGGTTCTGAGGAAAGACAGGGAGAGAAGGGCACAGGCCTGAGGCATGGGCTTCTGCCTCCTCTTTATTTGGGGAGTCCCGTTTTCAACCATCCATTTCGCCTGGCTGGCGGAAGTGTTGAGGATTGAGTGTTGTGGGAATAAGCTGATCTCAGATTGGAACAGCTTGGGGGGGGGCACATTTGCTGGGGGGCAGGAGGGGAAAGAGGGAAATTCTTTAACAAGGGCTCAATTGATTTTTCTCCTTCTTTTAGAAACCTACTGATAAAGAGATACTCATAATTTACTCACGTGCTTTCTTGCATGCCACCTTGGAGCCTGAGGAACTTTAATTTATTAATACACTTTTCATCCAAGATACAGTCCTTATCTTATTTCCTAAACCCTAGTCTTTTTTAAAACCTGAAAGTCTGCAGTAATCCTTGGTTGCTTTGTTGCCATCATTTGTTTCTTCTCCTCCTTTCTTGCTCCCTCACTGTTCTGTCTCTTGCCATGTTGGCTCTGCTGCCTGATGCAGGATGGGGTAGAGCCCCTTGTGTGACAGGAGAAATAGCACCCATTAATATTTCAAAAGTATTATATTAAATCATTTATAGGATTAAATTCACTCTTTCGTTGACCCCAGGAGCCAGCATTAGCTGCTTGCTTGGCATTAGCGTAGCTGGGGAATGTCTACTAAGTGACAAGATCATTACCGATTAGCACACATTCATGAACCAAGTTGAGGCTTCACTTTGGGAACAGTGGATGCTTTGGACAGCTTATAAGACTTTACTATATCTGTCTCCCAGACACTAGGTGATCAGACTTTTTAGATATAAAGGTCATTCACATTTGCCTATTCTTCAGGTTGCTCTTGGCCAGAAGCTGGAGGGAAAATGGGACAAAGGTGGGAATGGAACTTGGAATCATCCATCAAAACTGGAACACGTTGTAACTCAGGAACTCCTGAGCTGGCTTTGTAAGACCCAAAGTTAACCTGTACTCCCCACCTGCCCAAGGACCAGGTAACTTCCTGGAATGCTGGAAGTTGTAGTTCTTAGAAAATAACAAAGCCCACATGGGAAAATATGATTTTTGTCCTTAAGAGCACCTACAACACATGTCTCGATCAGGGCTACTCAGCCTGGAATCCCAGGAAGTGGTCTTGACCAAAGTCCATCCTAATCAGTTTTTAATTCAAGCTTGCCTCAAAATTGTGGAGCTGGTTTTTCTCTTGTGAATCTCGGAATCAACATTTGGAGTCTCAAGATCAACAGTGTCTTCTGGGTGAAGGTGAGCTTACAATATCCCTAACATCCCACTCCTCTTTACTTGCTTTAGATTTTAATTCATGAGACAAAGGTTTACCTAAGTGCTAAAGGTTACAACCTCGAACTCATCTGCCCCCCCAACTCACATCCATTTGAACAATAAGTTCTATTGATTCTAGATCCCCAACAGAATGTTTAAAGATTTCTTTCTTTTTTTTTTTAAATGTGTACGAGTATTTTATTTACCTGTAGCATGTACATGCAGAAGAAGACATCGGATCCCCTGCAACTGGAAGTACAGACAGTTGTTAGCAGCCACATGGGTGCTGGGAATCAAACCCAGATTCTCTGGGAGAGCAGCCAGGGCTCTTAATCTTGGAGCCATCTCTCCAGCCCTCCCCATAATGGAATACGGGTGGTGGATTCTCTCCAGCCCTGACACCCTGTCCTTGCCTTAGTTTAGAACGAGAAATTGCCTCCATGAAGTGGCAGTACACACTGCTTCCTGCCTTGAACCTGTTGAGTCCGCCAAGCCACACTGTTGCAGCTATATCTGTCACTTACCCTCTCTCCTGTCACTCCTCACTGTGAACATGCCATCATGCCATCCCCTGGAGATGGCCCAACTATTCAAAGCCATCCATATGTCCTTTCCTAGTGGGCTCTGTATGCTTGCCACTCCTTTCCTCTTTCCAGTCCTCCAGCGGTGCTGATGGACTCCAGCCACGCCCATTTCCACCTTCTCATCGCTGTAGCCTCCATGCTTCCATCATGCCAGTTAGGTTTTTGTTTTTTAAACATATTTTCTTAACTTGGTACAAATAGACCCACAGTTAATGCCAGGCTTCCCCTTTGCCTCTTTGGGTTGGTCTGGGCTCTCAGAGCACTCCACACAATATTTCTTCTCTCCTGCATCATTATTTTTTTAATATAGTATGTTTCTTTTTCTACCGAAAAGCTGCTCTTAAGAACAACGACTGTGTTAGATATGCAGTAGGTATTCAATTAACTATGAACAGTTGGTCTACAGTATATTGCAATCCAACTTCTAAAGAAATAAAAGATACAAGGATATTTTTTTAAAAAAATGTTTGACATGGGCAGTGTGGTGGTTTGAATGAGAGTGTCTCCATTAGGCTCGTGTATTTGAACACTTGGTCCCCAATTGGTGTTCTGAATGCTTAGAAATCCCTTATGTTTCTCTCCACACATTCCCTTATTTAATCCTGGTACCTTTTGCTTTAACTATGAATCACTTCCCATGCACTTTACTCTGATTCTCTTGTTTCCCAATGATTGAGACAACCCTTTCCCCCACACAAACCAGCCTGTCCTCCTAGAGGGACTGTCAGGAAGACCAAGTAGGCCCATCCCAGAGGAGGAGACCTGCTGCTTGGAAAGTCCGCTCGTTTGTAGCAAAACCTAAATATAAACCAGCTCCCCAGAGAAGGCTGGAACCCACTCAAGTGTGACCAGGTCCAGACAGGACAGACATGTTCAGAGAGAAGAGAATGAGATGGTATCAAGCCTAGAGGTTTCAAAGCCAGGCCTCAGTGAGGGCTGCTCCTCATCTTCACTGAATCATGTGCGGGTGCAGCTGAGAGTGGAGCCGGTCCGAGCAGGGGTAGAAGCAACAGATGATGGGCATTCTCCTGCCTAAGCTCAAACTGTATAGTCCAAGTGATGAAAGAGATGCCCCTGAGCTGGGCTGGGTTGGGCAACCGCTGTATTGTGATCCAAGACTTGCTCTTCAGTAGCTGTTTGTTGTTGTTCTTGGTTTTTTGGAGGGTGAGGCCATGTTGCAGAGGTAAGTTCTCAGGAGGGAGTTTTGAAGAAACAAAGGTCTAGAATGTGGAAGTTTCTCATACTGCTCCAGAAGGGACATGAATAGGTTCTCACAAGCAGAGGGTAAGTCCTGACTTCACTGTTTACAAGCAATTCAGCTATGTTCACTGTCCTGTGTGATGGGAAGGTGGGACTGTATCGGGACAGATGGAAGACGTTAGCTACAGGCTTTTCCCCTCATTCTCAGAGATGTTCTCCAGGAGGCCATTGGTATGACCACCTTCAAAAAAACATGGACGATTTGGGGCTTCACTGTGTATCTGGGTTTCCAGGTTCTTGACTATCCAACATGCACACTTCAACAGACTGATTAGCAATCAGGGAAAAGATTTATGCCTTAAGCAGTTTGCCACTGCTAATTAAGGATCAACAAACTAAAGAGACACAGCAACTCTAAGCATCAAGGGGCAAAAACACTGCTTGATCCCCTAAAGCTTAAGTCCAGAGCCTCTGCCTCTCTGTTCTGACCAAAGAGGGCCTGAGTCAGATCTGTATACATTTCATGGGTAGATAAGTGCTTCTAAAAATGTTCTGAAGCCTAAAGTCTCAATTCAAATCCCTCAGTTCCTGGGCTTCTGCGGCCCAGCCAGGATCCCACCTGCTGGGTGTCCTACAGACCCAGAGGCTAGGGCAGTTTTCCTAGGGCGGGAACTGAGTCTTTGGAAGGCTGTCATTGCCTCCTTAGAGTCTCATTACTGCTACTTTAGCTTCTTTTCTCTGCCCACCTCCCGCTCTTCCTTCTTTAGCACCTGCCCACTGTCTACCTTGTGGGAGATATTCCACAGATGCTCCAAGGCTCCTTTAAGATCCAGCACCTTCAAGAATCCTCCCTTGGGCCCTCGTTGTTACTTGGAATCTCTGGGTCTGTGGCTTGTAGCCTGATTATCCTGTACTTTCTGGCTAATCTCCACTTATAAGTGAGTACATACCATGTGTGTCTTTCTGCTTCTGGGATACCTCACTCAGGATGATCTTTTCTAGATCCCACCATTTGCCTGCAAATTTCATGATTTGCTTGTTTTTAATTGCTGAGTAGTCCATTGTGTAAATGTACCACAATTTCTGTATCCATTCTTTGGTTTGAGGCACATGTAGGTTGTTTCCAGTTTCTATTATGAATAAAGCCGCTATGAACACAGTTGAGCAAGTGTCCTTGTGATATGATAGAGCATCTTTTGGGTATATGCCCAGGAGTGGTATAGCTGGGTCTTGAGGTAGAACTGTTTCCAATTTTTGAATCGTTTTGATTTGTATTTCTCTAGTAACTAAGGACACTGAGCATTTCTTTAAGCGCTTCTTGGCCATTAGTGATTTCTCTGTTGGAAAGTCTCCGTTTAGCTCTGTACCTCATTTTTTAATTTGGGTTATTTGCTTTTATGGTGTTTAATTTCTTGAGTTCTTTATATATTTTGGATATTAGCCCTCTATTGGATGTAAGGTTGGTGAAGAACTTTTTAATTCTGTAGGCTGCCATTTTGTCCTATTGACAGTATCCTTTGCTCTACAGAAGCTTTTCAGTTTCATGAGGTCCTATTTATTGATTGTTGATCTTAGAGTCTAAGCTGTTGGTGTTCTGTTAAGGAAGTTATCTCCTGTACCAACAAGTTCAAGACTATTCCCCACTTTTTCTTCCAGTAGATTTAGTGTATCTGGTTTAATGTTGAGGTCTTTGATCCACTTGGACTTGAGTTTTGTGAAGGGACTCTCACTTAAAAGGGGAAATAAAATAGACATCTGAAGTAGATGTAGAGAGAGAACTGGATAGTAGAGGAATAAGGAGGGGAATGAAAGTGGGAATAAGGAGTGGGGAGCAGGATGGCTGAGAGAGAGAGAGAGAACAGAAATCAGTGGGGGGGTGCATCTCTGGGACAGGAGTCTATGGGGGTGATCCTAGCTGAGACTTCTACCAGAGGCGGATATGGAGCCTGAAGAAGCCACTTTCTATACTCAGGCAGGACTTCCAGTGGAGGGAGGGACACACCAACCCACCCACAAAAACTTCGATCCAAAATTTGTCCTGACTACAAGTCATGCAGGAAAAAAGATGGAGCAGAGATAGATGGAATGGCCAATCAATGACTGGCCCAACTTGAGACCCACCCCATGGGAGAGAGCCAACCTCTGACACTATTAATGATATTCTGCTCTGTTAGTAGACAGGAGCCTAGCATAACTGTCTTCTGAGATGCTTCATCCAGCAGCTAATGGAAACAGACGAAAAGACCCAGAGTCGAACAATAGGCGGAGCTCAAGGTGTCATGTGGAAGAATAGGGAAGAAGGAGTAAGGGAGCTGGAGGGACCAGGACCACCACAAAGAAGACCTGTAGAATAAACTAACCTGGGCCCATTTAGAAGTTTTTTTTATTAAGCAACCAGTACCTTGGTTTAAAAAATTTTTAAATGGTATCTCGCATGAACAAATTCATGCATATCAATTTTATGGTTATTGTTTTTGTGACTAAATATAGACATTTCTCAGGTCAAGAGTATTGTCTCCTGAAAGCTTTGTGGCCTGAGGTTTTTCTCCTTAGGTTTATGATTCATTTGTAATGTACTTGTGGCATATAATGTGAAGCAGAGGCCATGATGCATTATTCTTTATTAAAATTCAGTTTTAGAGTATTGCTTGTTAAAGACATTTTTTTTTTCTGAGCGAATAATTTTGACATCTTTGTTAAAGACAATGCCTGGTATGCAATTTCCTTCCTCTTTGTTGGCTTCCAATGATATACTTACTTATCCTTACACAAAACTCACATAACTGGGTTACTGCTATAACCATATGCTGAAATGTAAAATATAAAAATTCTCTAACTCTTTTTTATTGTTTTTGAAGGTTACTGTTCTATCCTGAATGCATTTCCATATGCAGTTTGGAACGAGCACACCAATTTCTAAAAAAAAAAGTAAAAAGTTCTGTGGGATTTTGAATGGCATCTCATAGAATGCAGAGTTCTGTTGGAGGAAGAGTGACATTTTAAAAACAACATTGTTTTCCAAATTATAAACCCTGTATCTCTGTCTTCAGCTAGGTCTTCCCCAATATATCTGAGCAATACTGTATCAAATGGTATGTATACCTTACGTACGGACAGGTAGGATCAGTAACTATTGCTCTGGATGGCTGGAGTCAGAAACCAAGGACCAATCAATCTTTCTCCATGCTTGCACTGTGCTCTTTTAGGGTACCAGCTGCCACAGAAACGCCTTTGGTCTGCAGAGGGTACTTTGGTAAGCGAAGCAAGGCTTTCCCAGGCTTTAGGAAACTTGTGTCTGCTCGGAACTTATATCAGTTCATCTTTGCTGTTGAGGCACCACTTGATGGGGCGGGGGGTGCAGGTTCTTCTATGGTGAAACTCACGGCTGACAGAGAACACTCCATCCAGCCCCTCGACAACATTGCTCATTCAGAGAAGTGTTTCCGTTGAAGTCCTGGTATTTCTTGCCTCTGCGGGTTTCCAGCGTTTCTCTGTGTACAGCCTGCCAGAGTGATTTTTTTTTTTTAAATGTAAGTAGCCTCATATCACTTCCAGGATTAAAATTCCCCTGTGGTTCTATTTTAGAAGGCTATTGTTATGCAACAAGGTACCCTGAAAATTTGAAGTCTTCAAACCATTACAATCCTGCAGGTCACCACTGTAGGTGGTGACTGTCAGCTCTTCTTCTGTCCTTGTCCATGTTTGCAGCCCTGAGGCACTCCTGACTGTCCAGTTCCCTAGTTTATACGTTCGGGAATTCACTACTTGGCCAGATTATTGGCTAGGGCTTGACTGTACGGTCACTTTCCACTTAGTAACACACTCTGGGATTTCTTACTTGGTGGCAGACGTGCCCCGGTAAGGTAAAGGTGGAAGCTACAGAGACCCTTCAGGTTGAGGCTTTGGAATTAAAACATCATCCCTGCCATGTTCGGCAGGCAGGGCAAGTTCTAAGGTTAGCACAGATTGCAGAGATGAGAAAATAGTCCTCCAGGCTGGTGGAGAACGGCAAAATATTGTGCTTCTTGGTTAGTTTTTATTTCTCACAGTTTCCCCTCGCACTTAGAATAAAGCTTAAGTTAATCATTTATTAAAAACAAATTCTCATATTAAAAGTAAAGTAAAAAAAATAATAACCCTGAGTATTCTAGCACCGGCTTCTCCCTCTGAATTAATCGGTTACCCATGTCTCCTTAGCTTGCTATAAATGGCTGCTCTCACTTCAGGGATTTTCTGTGGGGTGTTTCCTCTGTGTGGAACGCTCTTTTCTCAGTTCCGGGTGAAATGGAATTCTGTTTTCTCTTTTAGTTCAAACGCCAACTTCTAAAGCAACATTCCCGGATGCTTCTCCCAGTCACTCCATGCCGCCTTGTCCTGTTTGACTTTTGTCTGACACCCAGCAATATCAGACAAGTCTTTTACCAGCTGTCTTCTCACCCAGCGTGTGAATGCCACTCGTTGTTCTAGTCTGCTTCCTGCTGTTTGAGATCAACACCAAGACCAAAGCAACTCGGGGAGGACTTCCAGGTGACAGTCCACCAGCGAGGGAAGTCAAGGCAGGAATGCTGCTTACGGGCTTACTCTCTGGCTCAAGCTCAGCTATCTTTCTCACACAGCTCAGACCCATCACCTGCCTAGGGATGGTGCTGCTTCCACCTCAATCATCAGTGAGGACGATCATCTACAGACATGGCTAAAGGCCAGTCCGATCAAGGTGATTCTTCAGTTGAGGTTCCTTCCGCCCAGGTTGCAGGGAGCCATGGAGTTGTCCTGGGCCAGCTGCCTTGACAGGCATGTGTCATTGGTCTTTCAGGTTTAGAGTCCACGGCTCCTGGGGCACAATGTGTCTTCCAGTTCCTGAGAGACCGATGCACTCCCTCAGGCAGCGAGGTGATCAGGCCACTTTGTGTTTCTCTCTATGTCCCTTTAGTAGTCAAGGAAGCATGGAAGCCTGACAGGACAATTGGTCTTAGACATTAACGTTGTGTACTCTGTAGCTCATTGAATACTGGCAACTACAACTGTATTGATCCTGGCAATTGCCTTTATATTTTGCTTTTGATAAAGTCATTAAAAATCTGACTGCTCTTAGTAAAATTGCCACATCTTAGGTTTTTCTGTGACCCCTCCGACTGTCCTAATTTAATTCCTCGAGGCCGTATCAGGTGACACAGGCCAGGTAAGTGAGCATGGACGCTTAAACCGGCTTACTCAGGGTTGTGTCAAGTTGACAATGAACCTAACCAGGACACTGACCCATTAACATTCTTACCCCTCCCTAGTTATGTCTGTTAACACGTAGCTGTTCCATAGTGATCTGCTAAGTAAGTAACCTTGAATTTTTAAAATTTCTATCACTTTATGCAACAGGACAAAAGTGAGAAAACAGATAAATCAATGGATTCATTTAAAAAAAAATCTGTAGGCTCTTTTCCTGCAATTATTAAGTATGACCACCAAGTGGCAGGGGACGCCGTATTGATTACACGTACTGTATTAGGTGCAAGGACCTTCCTGAGATTCAAATTATGTCTTTTGGGCTAGAGATTAGCCACCTTGGGGCAGTGTTTGAATAGCATACATGAGGCCCTGGGATGAACCCTAGACCTGACAACGAAAAGTCATTAGCTAGAGTCTATGCGAACCGCTTTATAATTAATGATGAATTAATTGTATAGTACATCTCAAGTGTGTCCACTTGAAAAGCTGAGAAGAAGAAAGTTGTTTTAATTTGTTTTTAATTATTATTACTTTGAAATATTCCCCGCTTATGACTATGGATTCCACTCGAGTTCCCTAGCTTCAGGGCTGATATGATGAGCTGGACCTTCCGGCTAGACTCATGCAAAGCCTGGAGTAGGCTTTGAGCCCTGTCCTCCCCTTGAGCCTGCTGAAGACTTAGTTTCCCAACTGCCTCTGCCTCCTCTTCTCAGCACCTGCCCTGCTGCTTCCCTTCCCTACAACACAATTACACAGAAAGAAAGGAATCCCTGTTCCATTATCCTGAAAGCATAGCGGTTCTGGGCCTGCTTCTCTCTAACAAAGAAAGTAATTTCAACTTCTCTTTAAGCAGCAGTCAACCGCCTCCGTTGTTTTCCCACGGGGAGTTCTTTAAAGCACTGATTATGTACAATAGGACTTAGCTTATCAGAGCCAATAGCAATGGTTTGACAAGAGGCAATTTATAAAAACTGTTTTCGTGATAAGAATTTCCCCAGAAACTCTTTTCCAAGAGAGAGAGCTAGAGCCCCTCACCACAGAAAGGTGGTGACTGCCAAGCACCTGCCTGGGCATTTGAGCTTCTCTGCACAACAGCTCTGCACACTCCTCCCAAAGGGCCATCAGCAGAGATCTCCTCACTGAGGTGAGGCTACGAGGGTCCCACCCTCCCTGACTCAAGGAAGGAGGCTGTCCAGGGACCATCCAAAAGCAGAGCGTGCCACAGAACAGACACCTCATCTTGCCCAGTGATGACTTTTTTTTCCTGTGGACATGGACAACTTCCTGTGTTTGCATATTGCTAACAAAATCCAATCACCATTAGGTGAAATGTATTTTAGAATATACATGTAAGCAGCACTCATTAAAACTATATTTGTACATTATGAATATCCACTGAACGAATGAAAATGACCGTCCAGAGTTTATAGTCCATAAATGTGTTAGTTCACATTAGGCCTCCAGTCTCACTGAATTGTACAACCTATTAAAAAACAACAACAACAACAACAACACCTTCCTGGAGCCTATGAGAGTGACCCTCATGAGGAGTCCCAGTTATGGAGGATACGGAGCCTGAACCAGCCATCTTCTATGACCTGGCAAGGCTTCCAGTGGTGGAACCGGGACACCAACCCAGCCACAAAACCTTTGACCCATAGCCTGTCATGTGCTGGGGCAATGGTAGCTCGGAGCTTGTGGCTAACTGATGACTGGTCATGGTTGGGAGCCCATGCCTGGCACTGCCTGCATGCCCAGACCTGGAGTCTGGATGGCCAGGAGACCTGGGGTGGAACTAAGCATGACTGGCAAAGAAAGAAAAGTCAATGAAATGACTCCTACTGATATTCTGCAATGCTCCCATGTTGAATTAAGGTATTAGTAGAGAAAAAAAAAAAGTCAATGAAATGACTCCTACTAATTTCTGCAGTGCTCCCATGTTGAATTAAGGTGTTAGTAGGGTATTACTAATAATTAAGGTATTATTCTTCTACCTGCCTTAGCTCCCAGATAATTAATACAGAGACCTATGAGATTTTATTAATAAGCTTTAAAACACTAGAGTTGGGTGGATTCATCTACTCTAAGCCAGTTATGCTAGTCTGGCTACCTCCTAGCCACATGCTGTCAGTCTCTGCCATCTCAGTCTTGCTCTGGCCTTTTGCTGTAACCTTCTGTCCTCATGGCTACTTCTGCTAGTTCTCCTCACTGACACTTCTCTCTCCTTCCTCTCTCTACCTGAGACCCCCCAGACTGGGAATGAAGTTCTGCCTGCTCTCTCCTCTGCCCAGTCTTTGGCTCATAAATTTCTTTATTAACCAATCAGAGATAACTGGGGAGCAATTGGTACACAACATTGAGACGGAGGAGATTCTTCACTGAAATGACAAGGCCTACCTCTGGACTGCAATCAGATTTTGGAGCACAGGAATCAGCATCTGATACGCAGTGAACATCTCCCAACACTCCTGATCTGTGACTATCCCAACTGTCATCAGAGAGGCTTCCTCTTTGCAGCTGATGGGAGCAGATGCAGATACCCACAGCCAAACATTGGGCAGAGCTCAGGGAATCCTGCAGAAGAGGGGGAGGAAGGGTTGAAGGGGCTAGAGGGTTCGAGGATACCAAAAGAACACAGACCACAGAATCCACTAAGCGGGGCTCACAGGGGCTCACAGAGACTGAAGCGGCAATCATGGAACCTGCATGGGTCTGTGCTAGGGTACCTGCAAATATGTCATGGTTGTTTAGCTTGGGCTTTTTGTGGGGCTCCTAACAGTGGAATTGGGGTGTCTCTGACTATTTTGCCTCCTCTTGGGACTCTTTTCCCCCTGCTGGATTGCCTCTCAGCCTTGATACATCTTGTTATGCTGTGTTCATGTTTGGTTGCTATCCCTGAGAAGCACGCTCTTTTCCTGGGTGGGGGGGGGGGGGGGGGTAATGAAGGAGCATTGGATGTGGGGAAAGAAGAGGAGAGGTGGGAAAGGAACTAGAAGGGGTGGAGGGAGAGGAGGGTGAGGTTGGGAAGTGTTCTATGAGAGAAGAACAAATAAAAAGAAAATGAAACAACAACAAAAACCCTCCTAGCTGAGTGTGGTGGTGCACACCTTTAATCCCGGCACCGGGAAGGCAGAGGCAGGTGGATATCTGAAATTAAGGTTACCCTGATCTCCAGAGTTCCAGGACAGCCAGGGCTACACAGAGAAACCCTGTGTCAAAACAAACAAACAAACAAACAAACAAACAAACAAACAAAAAACATTAAAACAAAACAAAATAAAATACCCCTCAACTTCTTAAACTATGTATGTATTTATTTTTATAAAATTTAAATATAGCACTATTCTGTTTTAAATACATGAAAGTATACACAAAATATAAATTTAAATTGGACAAAAAGGTATACTGTGGGAAACACGATGGCATACTACAGCTTCCACAAGATTTATGTGTGTGTGTGTATGTGGTTATTTTACTTAATTTAGTTGTTTGTTTGAAGGTGCCTGGGGAGGTTGCAAGTCTGGAGAGCAGATATGAAGGGACAGGGGATGAGTAGGATTGGGGTTCATGATGTGAAACTCACAAATAACCAATAAAAAGTTTTTTTTTTTAATATTTATCTTGCTCTGAACATGTGCTCTCTGACATTAAGTATTCAGTGACATGCTTCACCCCACGAGACATTAGCAGTCATGACATGAGAGGAGACAGCAATAGGCTTCAGGATTGGACTATTGGAGTTTTCTCTCCAGCAATCAGCCACCCTCAGAGGAAGCCAAGCCCACTGTTCCCAGGTTGAAGTCCTGTGGAGCAGATGTGGTGTACCTACTTCAGCTTACTGTTGGAGCACCTCTCAGAGTTGTCAGAATCAAAATGGAGTCACGTTTGTTAGCTCTAACAAGTAAGTGAAGCCTAGAGGTTAGGAAGAAGGTTGCCTGATAACAAGAATTATGCAAGATTAGCACTCCAACTCCACACAAAGGCTATACCATACACAGAAATGCTTCTGTGAAGACCTCTGTCCTACACTGCCTTCAACCAGGGCCATCTTCCAATGATTATTATCCCCAGATAGCTTACATAATTCTCACTTTTGCTTTTAGAACCTCCTCTTTGCCTCAGCCTCCTTAAATATACTTATCACTGACTTTACTGTTCACATTGCCATTACAAAACTTTGCTGTTCCCGAGGGAATCTCATTTTCTTCGCAGAATTTCCCACTGCTGTCTAAGGTGACCAGTTTCTTGGACAAGTAAGTCAACCAAAATCAGGAAAGCCACACAACTGAGCTGTGAATAATTTGAGAAACAAGGGCATTGACTTTACTGCTGCAGGGCCTTGATGTTTTGTATTTGATAACTAGATTCGCCACTCAGACAGGAGATCTCTCTTCACACATCTTCCTCCACCCCCAAACTCCACTCCTCCCTCCCATACTCCATTTATCACCTCCTCTGTCTCCCATCTCATGCACCCCTCCTTTCCTATTGGCTGATTCTCATTAGCATTTGAGTCAGCTCTAAGATCTTCTAGGTCTCAGCTCCCAAATATTTGCCCTCTGTTGGTGTCCTTTTTCTTCAAGGATCTTGTCTCACTTCCTCCTTGGGAGAGATTATCCCACTCTCAAACCCCACTTTTTACCTTCCCTTAACTCTGGGACTGAAGACAGCTTTGTCTTCCTGTCCATCACACCACTGGAGCTGCTCTTTCTAGGCTCATCACGGTTTTTGAGTTGTTGAATGTAGTGAATAAAACCTTTGGTTCCTTTTCTTTTTCTTCATGCATACCATCTTTGCAGGCTTTGACATTTTGACAATCCACTCATTCCCAAAGCCTCTGCTCAATCCCTCTGATGAGATCCCTTCCTGGGTCTCCCCTGTTGGTCCTCACTCTACCTCCTGGGCATTTCATTTCTTCTCTTAAGTATTACTTTGTTCCCCAGGAGTATTTTCTTATCCCTGTACCTGGAGGAAACTCATCCCTATCTCATCACCTTGCTTCTGAGACTAGGGCAAAGCCTCCTGGTCTATAAGTCTCACCTGTCCCCTCTCCTGTGTTCAGACATGGAGTCTACTGGATATGCCATAAGCAGACACGAGAGCTCTAAAATATAATTTACCATTTGCCTCCTCTGGATGGTCTTCCTTCTTGGTTCACCATTTCAGTGAAGGGTACCATTTCCTTCCAATAGCTTAAACCAGAGTACTCTTAGCTTCTCTCTTGCACTCTTTTCTTTTCCAACACATTTCCAGGTCCTGTTAACATTTCCTTCCTAAAATATCTTCAGTCTGTTCACATCTCTCTATTCCATGTCAGTTGACTGAGTCCAAGCTACTGTGACCATTCCTTTGATCATTACTTTGCCAGGGTCTCAACTTGTTTCCCAACATTTCTTCTCCTGACTCTGTCCCATTTCCCACATTGCAGCCAATACATCTATCTTAGTTGGACTCTTATTGCTATGATAAAAGACTATGGCCAAAAGCAGTCTGGGGAGGAAAAAGTTTAGTCCAGCTCACAGCTCCCTATCACAGTCCATCACTGAGGGAAGTCAGGGTGGGAATTCAAGGCAAGAACCTGGAGGCAGGAACAGAAGCAGAGGTTATGGAGGAGTGCTACTTACTGGCTTACCTCTGATGGCTAGCTCAGCATACTTTCTCATGCCATCCAGAACCACCTGACTAGAGGTGGTGCTCCCTCAAACCCTTGTGGGCTGGTCTCTCCCAAATCAATCATTAATCAAGAGAATACCATCAAAGACTTGCCTACAGGCCGGTCTTATGAAAAATTTTTCTCAATTAAGATTCCCTTTTCCCAAATAACTCTGTCTGTGTTAAGTTGACAAAAAACTAACCAGGACACTGTCTTCCAAAATGGAAATATGATTGCATCAGTCTCCTACTTGGAAACTTTAAATGGTTTTCTGTTGCCCAGAGCCATAGGAGGCTATTTGTGACCTTGATCTTAGTTCATTTCTTCAGCTTTTCCTCCTGACAGTTCCTTCTTTGAGTTAGTGGAAACATAAAGAACTTCTTGAAAGTTGCTCAGACATCTTATTTTCTTTTTCCTTGAACCATTCACACCTCCAGTTCTAGACTGAAGCAGCCATATTCAAGTCTTATGCTGACAGGCTAAGGAAGAGGCATTCCTTATGTCCTCAAAAACCCTCCCATTATTTCTTGCTCCCATTACCTCCAATGGTTTTGTTCCTACTCTGTGAAATTTGTGCAGGCAGGGATGTTGTCCTATTAGTCACTATATCATCAGAAGTTGTCACATTTGGGAACTAATAGGTGCTCAGTAAACAGTTAGCTGAGTGATTTTTTTTTCTACCTTCTACCAAGCTCGGATTTTTTAGTTCCTCACAGATTTCTTCTTCTTGCCTATCATGTACAAAGGGATTTTGTTCTCCTTTTATTGGCACAATCTTTCAGTCCTATAAAAATGTCCTCAATTCTTTTTACTAGCTATGTCAGAGCAATAAGCATTTCAGGTTTCCCAGCTGTAATGACCGCTGTATGGGGGCATGATACACTAATGCTTGCTTCAATAAGCCAAAGTTATTGTTAAAACAAACCGAGCTACCTCCGGATCAACTCCCGTTTTAAAGTTCCCACTAAAATTGATTCTGTGAAAAAGGCTTTTAAAAAATATCCCCCTCAAGGAGGAATATAGACAGGGAGGGCTGTTACCTCAGTAAACACAGCCTATTTGGAGAGCCAGCATGTCTCACTCCACTGAACAGGAGGTAATGATGCCATTGGCACAGCATAGTGAGAGTCTGTGTCTGTTCACACTAATGGGCTCAGAGTTCTGAAAGGTTTGGAGCACAAATGACTCTTGGTTTCAGCAACCCATGTCTTGGGGAGTGACTCAGGTATGACAGGGGCACAATTCCTGCCTTTGTGTGATGTGAGCAACAGTGTACAGAGCACTCTAGCAAGAGCTGTCTTGTTTGTGGGTATCACACATTCTCAGAACTGGTAAGCTGGGGCATCACAGTTCCATACCTAAAATCTCATCAGTGTGTTGAAATCTGTTGCTGTTACCCTCTCTCTCTCTCTCTCTCTCTCTCTCTCTCTCTCTCTCTCTCTCTTCTGGGACTGTGACTTCTATGCACTATCTTCTAAGAATCTCAAATAAAAACAGCCATAGACTGAACATTTTCTAATCTCAATTTGGGGTCTGTTGCAGGATATTTGATCACACTGTGAACCCCGAGATGGTGTACTGGAAAATCCTGTGGCTACTTGTGGTGTGGCTCATCCCTAGCGCACACCTTTGATCCAAGAGCTTTCTGCAAATAGGATTAGATAAAGTCAACCATAGGTCAAGAGGTGGAGCAAGCAACCAGCTGAAAGGGAGTGAACATAGGAAAAAAACCTTAGAGAGTGAGAGGAAGTTCAGAGGACAGATAGAGGGACACACAGGAAGTAGAAAGGAGGAACATTCAGTTTGAAGGGCTTCAAGACAGTATGGAGAAGGAGAAGGAGCTTTTTCCATCTGGGACACTGGGTGAGTACAAAGCTCAGCTGGGTGCTTTCTCTGTCTTTTTTAGCTAGCGTTTACCCCAGCATCTGGCTTCTGAGTCTTTACTGGTAAAATCAAAGGTTTGGGATTTTGTTTAAAAACAACATAAATCCCAATGTTGGAACCAAGGGTCCTATTGTTAGAATAAAGAACAACAAATCTGGAATTCTGTTTCAAAATGAGTAAGAAAGCTCTGAATTCTATTTGGAGACTTCTTGTGTGTTCATAAAGCTAGTTAGCTTTCTTTCTGTTTTCTAATTTTTTAATTTATGTGTTCTGTAAGAGCAGTAAGTGCACTTAGTCAGGGGGCTGGTTCTCTTGATTCCTGGTCCTTGTGTTCAGCACCAGAATGAAATGTGCCCTCAGAAGTTGGAACACATAACCTGGACAGACAAAGAGAGGAAGATGACAACAGACAGAGATGACTAGAAACCCAGGCAAGATCTCCAAAGGTCAGATGACCCAGGGAAGCCCCAGTTGATGACACGGGTCCATGAGCTGTCAGTTGTTTCTGCAGGTTCTGATATGTTTTTCACAGCAGTCATTGTTTTTCTTTAAACAAAGAAACTACGCTTTTGTGGTGTCACCAGGTGAACCAAATGTGTGAAGACATATACTATGCGGCAGAGAGAAATGCTGATGAGAAAGCGCAGGCTTAGAGGAAGGGTAGAATGGAGGGTCAGCCAGCCTGCCAACCTCTGGGCTGGCATGAGCATTCTAGGCTCACCTCCACCCCAGGGTACAGAACCTGCTCTCATAACCCTGCCAGACCTTTGGTTTTCATCTGAAGAAATAGAGTTTAATATGTACACTGTTCTGGATATTATCTTTCTAGCTGTGAAAAAAAAATCACAAGAACATAAGCAAAGTGCTTCTAATGGCTTTACAAGGAAGTGAAGTCCCCAAACTCTTGAACTCCTGATTACTAAATGCCTCCATAAATATATATATATGTATATACATATAATAAATACATGCATATATGTATGTATATGTAATTATTAATATAATATAGATACATTGTAAACATATCCTACTGTATGAACAACATACACATGAAGTATAGATAAAGCCAGGAGAGCTTTTAACAAAATCTCAGAAGTTCAATTCTACCAATAAAGACCCGGAAGCCAGACCCTGGGGTGAAAGGCTGCTAGCTCAGAGAGACAGAGAAAGCACCCAGCTGACCTTCCTCCTCAGCCAACGTCCCAAAGAAGCTCTCCTTCTCCATGCTGTCTCCATGGGACACCCTCAAACTGAATGTCCCTCCCTTCTTCTTCCTGTGAATCTCTCTATCCGTCCTCCTGACTTCCTCTATGTTTTCTCTTTCTATGTTCAGTCCCCGTCAACTGGTTGCTTGCTCCACCTCCTGACCTATGG
The DNA here is from genome assembly GCF_907164565.1 of Psammomys obesus. NCBI lineage: Eukaryota > Metazoa > Chordata > Mammalia > Rodentia > Muridae > Psammomys > Psammomys obesus. Next base: position 3,362,349 of record NW_026596166.1, on the reverse strand, counting down.
TTGACTTTATTAGATGCTGTTTACAGGCAGAAAGTTCTTAGATTACAGGAGTGTGCTGGGTTGAGCCACACCACAACTAGAAACACCACAACTAGAAACTAGACAACACAATTTCAGGGTTCACTGTGTGATCACATATCCTGCAACACAGGAGTTTACGTGGCCGGAGACAGACATTCAGTAGCCATTCTAACACAGTATTTTTTCCCCCATAAGATGGGAAAGTACCTGCTAGGCTTGCTGTTGTGGAGGAGGGTCTCAGGCAAGACGAGAAGCTTTTTTAGGGGCTTGTGTGTAAGCATACTGAGCCGAGGGAAGATCAGGAGAGTGAGAAGCTGGATAATGGTTCTGAGAGAAGATTTACTTAGCCTTCTTGTTTCTAGCAATTTCCTTCCTTTCCTAAATGAACAAGAAAGAACAACCTTTACAGACTGAACAAACTCTTCTTAAAAATTCATAAACCGGAGACAGTAAAGGAGGACTCTAAAAATAACATGACCGTGTTGGGGCAGGTGTGTATAGGTACTAGGTTCCCACAGAGTAAGGAGTTGTAATGACAAGGCTTCTCTGCATGCTTCACCCTTAGTGAAAGGACAGACTGGGGGGGGAGAAATGCCCCCCCAAAGGACACAAACAAGGAGGACGAAGAAGGTTTGTAGTTAAGGCCCGATTTCAATGAGCGTTTGAGATTTCAGTTTACACTGCTCTTACGTACCCCAAAGACAAAACAAGTAACATTAGTGAGCAGTTACTCAAAGTACCCCAGTGTTGAAAGCAGAGGCCAATGCAAACCTTCTAGGAAGGAATATGCTTTGCCTCCATTCTCCTGGAGTCCCCACAGATAAAGTCCTGAGAAAGATACAGAGAAACCAGATGCAAGTCTAAACACACTTCCAGAGAGAGACAATCTGGAGAACAGCCAGGAGTCACAGCCCATGAGAAGAGAATATGCTGAGAAGTTTCTGGATTTGCAACTGCAACAAATTCCAAGCAGGAGAATATAAAGAAATCCACACGTTGCCACACTGTGGTGAAACATCTTTAACACCCAAGGCAAACAGAAGATCTCAAAAGTGGCCGGAGGGGAACATCAGGTCTTAGCTACAGTAACGCACTGACATTGCCTGCTCAGCAGCTGCAGTGGAAGGCAGCAAGAGGGACCCTATCTCCAAAGGGCTGAGAGAAAGTAACTGCCATGAGGCATAGGGTGACCATGTTTTGAAGAAACATAAAAGGAAAAAGTATCTTTCAATGAAACACCAGGAGAGTTTGCTGCCAGCAGAACTTCCTAAATAATCTCTCCAGTGATCCCTCCTTCTGCCCAGAGAACAGTTCTCAGGGAGGACGCTGGCTGTGAGATGCAGCAGATTTTCTCCATAAAAAGACATCCTTCTCTCTCCACCTCTCCCCCAGTTCTTCTCTATTGCTAGTTGTCTGTTTTCAGGGTTCCCTGGACTAGGGAGGTGTAAAGACTCCTCTCTTTTCCCTCCTCATTGCAGAAGCTGCATAGAGGAGCTACTGAGGAGTTCTCTGCACTTTTAGAACGAGCTGTCTTCACCTGATGTGAAAAATTAGACTCCTTTCATACACAAGCATCTCTCCGATAGGACCTCTCCTCTGGGGCTCCCAAGGAGGCAGGGCCTGCTCAGTTGACACAAGAACGAGATTAATGTTCTTTGTTTCCCAACCAGCCTGATAATTCATCCCCATTTACAGTAGTTCAATTTACTTGTTACCATTTGGTATTTGGAAGCCACTAATAGCACTGTCAGGTAAAGTGAAAGAAAAGCAATGGGGAAAACACCAGGAGGCATAATTAAAATGAAGTGCTAATAACTCTGCCCATCAAAGAGCCCCTTTCATTGTGGCTTCAGCACAGTTCATTAAGCAGGCCCGCCAGCTGGAAAGGAGCAGGCAGAGTGCGTGCCAGAGTGGGCCTGTCCTCCAGGCCCAGAACATGCTCACTCTTTCTTCCCTTCCTCGTGGCCCTGGGGACCAGTCTGTCAAGTGTTCCAACGAAGCCCGAGCTCTGGGGGTCCCTCAGCACCCCACCCAGACAGGAGCGCCAGCCTTGTAGTGAATGTCCCGGGATGGAATGTTTGTAGCATCCCCTGGGCTGTGGAGGTTGGGTTGACTTTTCTTTAGGGTCCTGAGAGCAAATCTGTATCTCAGGATGGAAGAAGGATATGTGCTGACAAGAGTCCAAACTTGAGCAAGCATGAGAGAAACCCTAAGACGTGAAAGTAATTAGTGATTTTCGGATGATACAGCCTTTCCATTATCCTTCATGGAGAATGAAAGTTCAGGCATGGAGCCAGCCTCATTTGTTTCATAGAATCTACTTGATTGAATGGAGATTGTCTGTGTCCCCATCCCACAGATGGGAGGCAGACAGTCAAGCAACAGGGGTCCTAGGGATTCAAGGATCACCTTTCCAGTCCTTTTCCATGCAAAGACAGCCTGAGAGGTAACCCAGGAAGATATAACATTGGTTTGTACCTGCTAAGCTCTCCTAGGGAGCCAGGGAAGGCTCAAAGGTTGACACTTAGCGCATCCAACCTTCACAGCAAGCCTTCTACAGATAGGAAACTAAGGCCTTGACACGGTTAGTTTCTTGTCCCAGATCATACAGCCAGCAAAGCAGCTAGGATCATATCCATTGGAACTTTTGTCTTTCATCTCCTTTGTGGTTTTCCTTTTGTCTTCCTTTCTTGTCTCCTCTATGCCTGCCATCTCTCTCTTCCCTCTTTGTCCTCTCATCTCTAAACAGGGTCCTGGTAGGTTCTAAAATGTAGACAAATATTTTCAAAGGTACACAGCGTTTCCTTGTTTCCCAGTACAGGCATATAGTGGGTTCTCAGTCTAGGTTGGGTCTTCCTGGCTTGCTTTTCTATGAGAGAAGATTATGATTAAAGCATTTGTTTTTGAAGCTAATGGCATGAGACACAGCAGGCACTCTACGGATGACAGGAAACCTAGCTGGCAAGGACTAACCCAAGCCTTGGCAGTGTGACTTAGGGCTGGAATTAATGAGCCATCACTTCTTTGTGACCCAATTCAGGAGACACATCTAGGACTGTCCCAAGGCTGGCATCTCTAAATACATCCAGGTGCGGGGGTTTTGCTTCCTTGTCCATGGCCTGGAAAGCTCCCTACTGACAGGGCCAACAGGGTAGGCCTGCCCAGTAGTTTCTATACCGCACCTCCCACAAGCAGGTGTGTGTGTTGGCCTGCCTGCAGCCGAGATGACTATCTCCCAGTGTTACATGCGAGGTTTATTAAACTTTGGGGCACCAGAGCTTTGTTTGTGACTGGTCAGACTCCAAGTCTATCTGTGTCATCATTGTTACCCATTGTGCCCACTAGGGTGTGGTAACACCTCACAACTGTTGTTGGCTTTGTCCCATTGACTAGACAGTGTATCTGAGGGTTCTCAGCCAAGAGCTCTAGCATATAGCAATGAACTCTGCTTTGAATTATTGCAAACACTCCTGGCCATTCACAGGCAGGAAAGATGTCATTGTAGACAGAGATACAGAGCAAAAGACAAGCCATGATGTTGTAGGTCACACCATAAGAAAAACAATAAAAACTGGTGAAGGTGGAATTTCTAGGCAGTTGTTAGGGCCCAGGTGAATAAGGTAGGAGATGCTGAAGGTCCAACTTAACTAGCATCATAATAAGACTGTCTCCTGCACTGGGTTGACAGGCAGATGTGTGAAGAAGCATGTCCCAAGTATGGATTCCATCTTGTCACAAGTATCCCTTCAGAGATGACCACTCAGGCATAGTTTATAGCCAATTGAAAGTCTTTATTCCAGCAGCTGGGACCACACTCAGGCATTCAGGGACCTAGGTGTGGCCCCAAGTGTCCAGAGCACAGGGTTTTTAAAGGTACCACATCCTGGCATCTCAGTGGGCAGCTGCAGAGGGCTCCGCTAGGACATCTGGACCTTGGGTTCTTAGACTAGAGTTTGGTAATTATCTATGGGGTTCACCATCAAGGAGGACAAATTCTAGTTAAACCTAAAATGGCCTCAGCAAGAATACAAGATGGAGAAACCTCTGCCCTGTCTTGCGCTGTTACAATCTTAGTAGGTAGACTCCTGCCGTGGTTCATCTGGAAGATTATCCATGGAAACTAGAATTCCTTGTTAGTATTCAGATGAGGAAAAGAAGATAGGAGGAAGCAAGAGATAAACCTGCCAATTGGACAGGCATGAGAGGTGAGGCATGTGGACTGCTCTAGACCACAGATAACCCACAAAAGAAAAGAGAGTGAGAAACACAAGTCTTCAACATGACACTGGGTCCTGCCTTCTGTACTTCATCAAGAAAGGAATTGACACAGCTATTTGGAGGTAAGAGAAGGGCTGAAGTAAAAGGGCTAGAAATATCTGACATTTATCCCAGTAATCAGTCTTATGACAGTCGTAGGTTGGAGCCATTTCTCCGTTAGCCAAGTCTTTATTCGTTCCATTTCCTTTCATTGCTTCCACTGGTCCTCTGAGATCCATTCAAAGTTCATTTTCCCCTAAAGCAGCCTCCTGGAGATGGCATCACCAGACTTTCCTTGACCTCTGGCCTATAGTTGGTTTGTGCCAATAGGAAACACTATCAGAGATCAGAAAGTAGAAGAAGATGGGGGCTAGCAAAACACACCCAGGAACCAGAGGTCTTGGCTTCAGGGCCATCTTTCTGACAGGGGCTAAATGACCTTGCCTCCATGAATACAGATCTCAATGGGCCAGGTCAGGGGCGATAATGGCTTTGCATAGTCAATAGTTTCTGGGCACTAACTCAAGACTCTGTGAAAGGCAGGGATGAAGAAAGTAGGAAAGAAAGAGTTCTACATGGAGAAACACAAAGTGCAAGAAAGGGAAGGAGAGAAAAGATTGGGATGACTGAATAAGAGCTCTTTTCCTTTGTTAAATAGACTGCCCATTTCTTAGGCCCTTAACTCCCCTTTGGAAGTAAGTACAAAGGTGAAGTTATTTATCATAAGTAATCCAATGATTAAACTACTACTAACAAAGCAAAATTTAGTAACTTATGCTTCAGAATAATTTGTCAGGCTTTTTAAAAATAAACACTCTGGCCCTTTAAAGAATAAGAACACAGTTAAAGAGTCATCTCTTCCATCCTTTTACTATTTTCAACTTAAGCGTCTGAATGGCCCAGTAACTCTGTCTGAAGAGATTCGTGGCCACAGCTGTCCCACTGGCCAATGGCTCTAGGCTTTGGTGGTCCATCTGCCCATTGATTGTTGTTCAATGTCTGTTCTCCTTCTGAGATTATTCAACTTTAAAAAAAGAAGACTCCATAGCTGCACTTTGGAGAAACCCTGTCTCAATGGCTGTGGGGTCTTTGTGGTCTGCTTGTCTATGGACTTTCATAATAAGGAATCGATTCTTAAGATCCATGCCTAAAAAGCAAAACCAAACCCCCTTACTATTGATTATTTTCTCTCAAAGGGGAAGCCCCATAGACATATACATCTTAGGAGCAAAAGAAGTAAAAAAACTGGAGACTCTATGCTCTGGGTCATCCCTTTCTTCCACACCACTTAAATCTTTAAGTATCTCTCCCCCACTCTCTCTCTTTCACACACAAAATCTAGCTGGATAACATCAAGATGAGGCAGAGAAGCTAAATACAAACATCCACTCTTCACAGCTCCCTGACCAAGAATCTTTCTTCAGGCAGGCTACACCTGCTGAGAAATCGGGTGATGGAAACTGAAGAAAAATAATTGGGTAGAAACTCTGAGTTACAAATTTTCAGAGAAGGGTTTCTTTAGCCTCACTCAATGTAAAAATAACAACTCTGTGATATATAACATCTTTTCTTTCATCTCTTTATCACAAACTGCCTCCCAGAGTAAATTTATTTGTGATTTGGACAATGTGTGTTCAAAGTAGAGACAAACCTGAAATGTTTTTAGTTGAGATTTAGAAACAAACAAACAAAACAACAACAAAACCCCAAAACCTAGAAATCTATTGAGCTCTAGCTGTTTTCCTGTGGAAGACTAAGAGTATCCAAGGCCTCTGTTTTGGCCCCAGGGGCTTCTGCATTGGGCACTCCCACCTGGACTACTCAGTGGATGTCTCATCTCTTGCTATGGACTCTCTGACTCATGCTCTGAAAAAATGATCTCTACTCTCCCAGTTCAAGACATTCAGATTCAGTGACAGTACCATCCCACCCCCTATCAATCTCCTTCTCAGGGAACAGAAAGTAGGTTAGCGTTGGCGGGCTTGAGGAGAATATTGAAGGCAAGAGTGGTTATGTGAGACCAGAAAAGAAGTTTCAAGGGTCAATGGTTTGACATCTAGAACTTGTTAGGACGACATCCTGGTGATTTTCACAGGCAGCACTCATCCATGAGCCCCAAGGTAGTGGACACATGGATCCACCGAGACTGTGGATGGCAATGGAAGGTCAGCTTGGAAGGCAGAGGAGACCATGGGGAAGCATGTCATTGGCATGAGTAACTATAAAAAAAATACAGTAGTAAGGGCTGGAGAGATAGCTCAGTGGTTAAGCACACTCATTGCTCTTGCAGAGGACCTACGTTTAGTTTGAAGCACCTACATGGTGGCTCACAACCATTGGTAACTTCAGTTCCAGAGGATCTGATGCCCTTTTCTGAACACGTGCACACATTGGGCACAGCCATACATTCATGCAAACACATATAAAGTGAAATTTTAAAAAGCTAATTTTTAAAAAAGGACAAGAGCCAGAAATCCCATGAGTAGACAGGAAGGCCTCTAGCTATATGAGAGAAATAGGGAAACAGCCAAAAGATATGATTCCACATTTAAAGCAGGAGAGAGAGAGAGAGAGAGAGAGAGAGAGAGAGAGAGGAGAAAGGGTCTGGGCTGGGCTGCCAAACTCCTGCCCTGTGCTTTTCTACCCTGAAGTTTGACTTTAGCCCCCAGTGAAGAGCTCCAGGACACAATACAGTGCTTGGGAGCTGGCCTCTGAGCTCCCACCAAGCGATGCCTGCCCTCCCCAACCTCCATGCTGGAAGCAGTTTACAAAGAAAGCTTCAGGCAGCTTCAACTCAGAATTACTGTTTTGTTTTGTTTCTTTGTAATTAAAACAAATTTATGGAGATTTATTTTCATAGTTGGGTCTAAACTACATACACTTTAAAACTAATATTTAAACTAGCATACAAAGCAATGGGTTTTACCATGGCAGCTTCATACATATGTGTCATTATACTTTGGATGACCCCAGGTACTTCATCACCATATTTCTGCTACCTGGAGTGCTCGTTTGGTTTGTTAAGAAACCTCAGGCTGCTCCCAATTCCAAGCATTAATATGAATACACTCAAATAGTTCAGTAGCTTTTGTGGAACCTAAAGAAATTCACTCACAGAGAGAGAGAGAGAAAAAAAAAAAGTCTGGTTTCATTTGACTCTTCTTCAGAGACACCAACAGAAACCCTGTGCCTGAGCTGGCCCTGTTCATCTCATTTTTCTTTTTCTTTCTTTCTTTTTTTTTTTTCATTGCATCTCACATCTCAGCAGCAAGCTTATCTTGACTCTATTTCCAACATCTTCCATATTATCCTCGTAGAGTCTTTGTAACCATTCACTGCATTGAAGTTTAGAAAGCAGTTTTCTTGAAAGATAACAGCGGAAGCTAAATTCTCATAAAGGGCTGTCACTGGGGTTTGAAGAGTAGGAACGAGTCGGCGGGAAAGATAAGACCCTCCCTTCACGTTAGGACCAAAGAAACCTGAGATCTTTAAGAAGGCTAATTATGAACTGCATACTTCACTGGCAATGCCAAAATAGATATATTATACTTTACAGTAAAGAAAAATCACCGCCTGTAGAAAAGCCAGGGCACAAATTCCATTTAATCATCATTTACACAAGAACTTGGAGTCCCGTATGACTTATCCCTTATCGCTTCAAGCATTACGTCATTTATTCCCAGCTCAGCTCAATTCCCTTGTGTTGAATGGCTTCCTTTACTGAAATTGATCTTTGTTAATACCAGGCATAATGTGTTCTCCATCTTTTAAAGGAAACCAATGGACTCTTGCCATGACAGGACATAACTGGAAATCTATGTACTCCGGACACCGATTCCCCATCAATATGCTGAAATGTCTTTTCTTAAAAATAACAACCTTGCATGAATTTGATCACTTTCCCAAATTAGTGTAATTGATGCACCCTGAAGCCTTAATGATTCAGAAAGTGCAGACTCGGAGGATATTTAAATAGCTATTTTGTAGGGAGGTAAAATATGGGCCAATTCACTGCAGACATATTCCCCTAGTTTAGGTAATGCTCAGAGCTTGGCTGAGGGAAGGCCAATGTGTCAGGAAGGATGTTCTTAAATGACAGAGGGCAGCTGGCTTTCCACCAGCACGGTCCCCTTCTTCTTAGTGCCTTCAGTAAAAGACCCAAAAGTCTACACTTGAAGAAATGGTAGTAGGAATTATTTCACTCAGGGATCCCAAAATTCAGATGAGACTCAGCTTCCTTGCCTACAACAGTTCCTTCTTTAGATAATTACTCGTTGATGTTGAATCTGCATGAAGGATAAAGCATGCTTGAGTCTGGAAAAGAGCTCTGGCTCCTTAGAACTTCCTCCCACAGGACAGCCTTACTTCCTCCAGCGTGGCAGCGATGAGGATGCAAGGTATTTCAGAGTCACTGGATGAAGGAATACATCAATGAGTAAACTCAACCAGCACCCTATAGGCATTCCCCAGATGCCTATTACCTAGAAGGAACTGGGTGGACAGCCTCAGGCTAAAAAGATGAGTGAGTCTTCACTCATCCTGCCCAGACCTTGGCAGATATGAATAATCAATCACAGCATTCTCCTACAATATGACCTTCAAAACATTTCACAAGGCAATATTCCAGGAACTCACTATCAATTGTTCAGATTTTATACCAGGTCTAAAGCCCTCAGAATTTTTAAATAATTATTGGGGCATAAATGCTCCTTCAACCTGATTTTGAAGCCATGAATACATGATAGCTGCCACCTTGGATCTTTGGGTCTGCCCTGCCCCTAGAAACGTCAACAGGAGTTGGAACAGTGCAAAACCAATGTCTCTTAAATGACACAGAGGGCAGCTGATGTCCTCTCGCTATGGTCTCTGCCCTTCTTGGACTTGCCTTAGAAAGATGCTATAATCTTTCTGCCTTGCTTCTGACTTCAGTTGGCCTTCCTCTATCTGGGTTTTACTGTGGCTCATTTAAACTCACATGAAGTCCACAGCTCACCCCCTGCTCCTATGTCTGCTCCCAGGCCTCTGACTATTTGCCTATAGTTCCCATGACTGTGGCACGTCAGGTGCATTGTGCTGGGTATTTCCTAAGGTTGCCAGCCTCTGTCTGGGAAAGATCCAACACATATTCAGTGCTGAATATGTGTCCATTTGTGGGGCTAGTAGGCTGCGTGACCAGGGGAGCCAGTCCTGAGCAACAGTGAGGTCTAAACCCCGAAAAATCTCATCTTAAGACCAGAAGGAGTAGGAACTGCTTCCTCATTGCTCTGGGCCTGCATGTCCCAGCACACAGATCCTTGCAACCCTCACCTTTGCTACCCTTGAGTTAATCACACAGCCTGGTGGCCAGGTTTTAGTCTAAACTTCCTCTCTCCTTATATGGGCATGTCCAGCTAGCATCATGCAAATGAAGCATTCCCAGCACTTCACCCCCAGCCAATGACATATACTCATATCCCAAATCCCTACCTACTCCCCACAGCTTATATAGCTCTTATTTTCCCCAAATAAAGAGTGTTGTTAGGCTGTTTCTCCTGTTTTCAACTCTGACTGAGATCCCGCCCAACACATCTTTCCTGGCTGAGTTTCATTCCCTCCAGTCTAGCCTGGTGTACAACAGTTCCTACACACCCTGAGGGAAAAAACAGAGCTGGGGGTAGCATCTGTCCATGTCTTTAAATCTATTGACTAAATTAATTTTTAAAACAAACCTAGGAAGTTGAAAGAGCACCATCATCAACATTGGGGAGATGAGAGCTTCAGAGTTGTTAAATAATGTGCTTGAGAGGAGGATCACGGTTCTGGTAAATGGCAGAGATGAGGATTCAAGGTCCACCTCCCAATTCTGCATCTTTCATACTCCCCCATGCCTCCCGGGCTGAGCATCCCATAGCATATGGCAGGAAGCTCGGCCCTGCTCTTTCTTTTCCATACCTCTGCCCCAGCTCTGTTCCTCCAAGGTGGCTCTCAGCATCCTGTGGCCCATGGGAGGGGGAGAGAGAAGCAACAGCAGCTCTCTCTGTGTCTGAGAAGCTCAGCTCAGTGATTTGCAGCATGAGGCCTTATAATTAACTAAATAGGATCCTTCGCAATGAGACCATCTCACTTGTTTTTATTACCACATTAAAATGTGAATCTTAAGCAAAACAAGAATATAAATCTTACTGGAGAAAGCTGGAGCTTGCAAACAATATATACCGAACTCAGTTCTCAGTAGAAAGGCCCTCCAATAGAAAAAGTCTTTACTGAAGGCTCTGGGCCTTCATTTACCTCTTTATTTACCTATTTATTTATTTATTTTCCTTTGTTGGATGCCTGCAGTAAGGGTGTTATGGAAAAGAGCATGAGACTAAGTGTATTTTGGTGATGTGGTGAATGAATGGGGTGTTTGTCTGGGTCCCAGTAGGATTCTGGATGCATAGTCAATAAGATACCCAAGAGCAATGTTCTTTAGACTGAAGTTGTTCAGTGTTTTCTCCCTTGCCTGCTTCGAGCATTTGAATAGTCTTCATTTTAGAGAAATGAGCTGTGCACTGCAGGACATTTACATCCCTGGAAACAGACTCCCCTCCTCAACGTATTTTCTAAGTACCCCGGGCAGTGAGTACCTCTAAAACCATGGGAACCGAGAATCTAGGGGTGATTCCACTTTCCTGTTTTCCTGTGCACAAAGCAGAGGATGCCCTCTGCTCCCGCCTTCCCTCCAGGCTTTATGTTTGTTCAGAACAACAGGATAAGCAAAAGAGGGAGGGGAGAAGAACAGAGAGGATGCTCATTAAAGCAGCAGAAAGAAATTTCTCATAAAATGTAAAATATCAACTCTCACACGAAGAGAAAATGAAAGTATGTGCTCAATAATGAGGAAATCAATAAGACGTTTACAGCTAGTTCAAAAGAAGTTTTTTTAAATGCATGTGTTCAGATCATAAGAAAGCTGATATGTATATGTGTGTATGTATATATAAATATGAAAGTGGTTGATATCTCTAGGTTAATTATCAGCTTTGTTTATCCTAAATAAACAAAGGGTTTGAGTCTCTATGGGTAAGAGTCACCTGGTTGAGAACTAGAATTCTACATCTTGATAAAGTTGTAAATAATTTGATAGATCATAAAAGATGACCCAGAAGGGACCTACTCGCTGACCTTCCCTTTCCCTAAGCCTTTCACAAGCTTCCCCCACCAGGCAGTAAGTTATGATCTGTGTCCCTAAGGAAGGACTTTCCATTCTGCCCTAGCCAGAGCTAAACACAAAAGTGGGCCAAATAGACACCAGAGGGTTTGAGAACGTGAAGGACAGACAACACTTGGGCCAGCCGTCCCTAGGGGAGCTTGGACCATAGGGAGGTCCAGAAGTGGGCAGAGATGAGGTCTTTGCAGATGAATCATTCAGCAGGGAGGTCTTGCTTGGCCTGGCTGCCCCAGCACCTCTATCTACACTCTGTTCTTTACACATTCTATATAGTCACTTCTCAACCCAGGCACTAGGCCAAACACATCCTTGTCTTAAGCCTGGCACTTCTGTTTCTTCTCCTTAGAAGTCTGTTCCTGCAGATTTTTGCATGCCTGCTTCCTCATCCCTCTGTCTCAGCTCCACTGCTATGTCTTTAGAAAGACCTTCTTCCCTTTCTGGTTCCCTATCAATATCCTACATCACCCTCTACATTTGCTTGTGTTCGGATATATGACTTGGATTTTTTTTTTCCTCCAGAACATAAACCCATAGGGCAGATAGTGTTGAGTCTCTCAAACTTCCCAGAGCCTCGGACTCAGTGGTGCTTCTTAAAATTTTTCAAATCTTCCTACAGCTCAGGCAGCTAAGCCCGGGCAGCCCACATATGGCTCAAATAAGCACAGATGTCATATTTGGATTTGGTCTCTTACTGAGGTAAGAAGATACTCTTCACTGGAACGGATACAAACTGCAGTCTCTGGAGAGTTAACATGTTCCTCAAAGGAAAAAGCAGCTAAGTTCCTTGCACAGGCCCCTCTGTGCCAGGCTCCTTCCTGATCCACAGCAACACGTTAACCTCACTAGGCAAAGCCCCAGGCCAGGGAAGGGAGGAAAGAAAATACCCCTAAGTGAATCAGTTGATCCAAGCTACTTCCTGATTTCATGCAAAATGGAATGGGAGAAGGTTAGAAGGCACTTGCTTATACTCCTAGTGCTCTGGAGGTAGAGGCAGAGGATCAGAAGGTCAAGGCTAGCTGAAACTACATTAAGTTAAAAAAAAAGAAAGAAAAGGCATTTAAAGAGAAATTATAAAACATATGCTTTAGACTGTAACCCCTTGCTCCCTCGTTTATGTTATTTGCCTTGTCAGTACAGTGAGTGTCAAGAGGATGGAGTAGAGGGGCATGTCCTCAGTTTGCATCATCACTCTAGGAACTCTAAGGCTTTCCGCTCACATCTACTGAAAACTGCCAAGTGTCAGGTTTAGTCTCCTCACTGGAAAACAATACTGCACAGTTCTACTCTTGAGAGTCTTCTGGTTGGCCAGAGGATGACAATCCAAAATAATAATAATAATAATAATAATAATAATAATAATAATAATAATAATAATAATAGAATAAAAAGTGAACCACATTGCCTTTAGAGTGGATGAGTGTGTAGAAAAACACAGAAAGGGATCAGGATGCAGAGGACCAGGAATATGGCAGAAGGCAAAGTTGGGTGGGGTATCTGTGGTCAGGAGAGACCTCATCCCAGCAAGGACCAGGGAAGTGCAGAAAGAACCTAGATTAAAGGCAAGGTCAGAGTGTGGAGTCAAGGTTTATGTGAGAGAAGAAATAGGACAAGGCCAAGGCGTTTAGAATGGGGACGTTTAGAATAGTCAGCCTTCACAGGGCCCGGTCATGTAGGGTTTATAGACTCTGAACGATCATGATGAGACTGTAAGTTTCCTGTGGCTGTAACAAATTACCACAAATTTGGTGGCTCAGTACAGCAAAATTTATTCTCTCACATTTGTAGGCTAAAGTCAGTTTTACTGGGCTGAACTGAAGGCATGAAATGAACTAACACTTAAGAGCTCTGGGGGAAAAAAATCTGATTCTGCTTTTCCAGAGTCTGGTAGCTTGGGCTATTCCTTGGTTCGTGGTTGAGCTACTCAGGTTTCAGCCTCCATGCTCAGATTGCGTCCTCTTCTTACTCTACTGAGTAAATGTCTGTCCACCCCCTTTGATGTGGATATCTGTGATAGCACCTAGAGCTCACCCACAGAATCTGAGACAAGCTTCTCACATCAAGATTCTTAGTTAACGCCACAAAGAGACCAAAGTCAAGACAGGTTCCCAGGATTAGAACATGGATATCTTCGCTGAGACTGTTTTCAGCTTCCACAACTACCATTGGTAGGGACCCCATGCTATTGAGAAAACGTGACATCAGTTACCTTTACTAGTGATGCAGGGATCCTTTCAGTAATGAGAAAAAAATTGCAGAAGTAGGATAAGGTACGGTAGGAAGGCTGTTCTAATGACCCTTGTGAGAGACCATCTTGACTCAGGTGAGCATGGAAGCAGTGGAGATAAGTGAAAAAGAGTCAGTTCTGAGTGTTTCTGAAGATAGAACTAATGATGCCTGTTAAAAGATTTGATAAGGAATTTGAGGGACAGTATCTATAGCAGCAATTCTAAGCCTATGGATCACAACCCCTTTGTGGGTTGAATGACCCTTTTACGGGGTCACCCAAGACCGCCAGAAAACACAGATATTACATTATGATGAATAACAGCATAAAAATTACAGTTATAAAGTAGCAATGAAATAATTTTATGGTTTTGGGTCACCGCAACATGAAGGACTATATTAAAGGGTCGCAGCATTAGGAAGGTTGACAACCTCAGCCCTATGGTCTGACTGCTGATAGTGTTGCAAAATTGTGTAGGAAACTGGAATTAGTATCTTCCTTAGTCTGCTAAATGAAAACACATTTCTGAAGCAGGAAGCAGCACTGATCAGGCACCATGTCTGCTGGCACCTCAGTCCAGCATCTTCTAGTTTCTAGAATTACAGGAAAGAAACTTACATTATTTAAGAATTGACCAGGTGAAAATACACACCCGAAGTCCCAACACTCACACCTCGGGGGGTGAGGCAAGAGAAATTCAAGTTCAAGGCCAGCCTGACTACATAATAAGAGTCGATACGGTGGTTGGTGTTCATTATCAACTTGACAGAATTTGGAATCACCTAGGAGACACATCTCTGGCTGTTTGTAAGGATATTTCCAGAGGAAGAAAGACCTACCTGAAGTGAGTGGCCCCACTCTATGGACTGAGGTCACAGAATGACTACAAAGAAGAAAGATGGGTGAGCATCAACACTGACCTCCCTTTATGTCCTGACTGTAGCAACAGTGTGACAAGCTCCTGTCACCGTGCCTTTCCCACCACGACGGGATGCCCTTTTCAGAGTGTGATCCAAAACAAACCCTTCCTACCCTCTGTTGCTTCCTGTCAGATACTTAGCCACAGCAATAAGAAAAGTATCTGGCTAAAAACAGATGATACATGATGAAGTCATCAAGGAAGAGAAGTCAGACATGAAGATGGAGGCTATTCCAACACGAGCAGCTGGCAGAGACGAGGATGAGGAAAAGGACTGAGAAGTATTCACTGGGACAGGAAGAAAACACAGAGAGTACTGGGTTAATACCTACTTGGCAGCCCTAATGAAGAGAAAGATGAAGGGCCAAGAGATCAGGAAAGTGAAGACTGAGTGATCTTTGGATTTAATCAAATGGGGATCATTTATTTAATTTAATTTAATTTAATTTATTTTATTTTATTTTATTTTATTTTATTTTATTTTATTTTATTTTATTTTATTTTATTTTATTGACAGGGTTTTGCTATGTAGCTCAGACTGGCCTGGAACTTACAATCCCCCTTGGCTGTGCCTCAAGATATACCCTACCATACCTAGTTTCATTGGTAAATTTGACCAGAAGTTTGATATTAGAAGATTTAGGAGAGACAGGAGGAGGTAAGTTAGAGGCAGCCAGTGCCCATACCTCTTCTAAGCAGTTTTGTTGCAAACTGGAACAAATAAATGAAAACAGTGAGGGAAAGCAGAAACGCTTTTCTTTCTTTCTTGAAGACTTTTAGTTTTTTTTTTTCTTAGCTTTAATTTTTTTTTTTTTTAGATGAGATAAATAACTTCTTGTTTCTATACTCGTGGGAATGACCCAGTTGAGAGGAAATTGATGATGTAGGAGAGAGAAGATAAACTACTGGAAGGTGTCCTTGAAAAAGGCAAAAGAGAATGGATACTCATCGCAGCTCATACCCCCAGAGGCAGAGGGTATGGGTGCTGGTATGGAGGGTATGGAGGCAGATGTGGTAGAAACTGCGGGAGATGCCTGATTGCTTCAGTTTTCTAAAGTATTACAAATAAGATCATCTGTGTAGAGCAAGGATGGGGAGGAGGCTTGGGGACCTGAAAGTCTGATAGAGGGGAAGCGAGTATATGAGGTGGAGATGGCTTTCCTCCTGGGTGCTCTGTCTAGACCTTTGGTGTGATGTCTGGAGAAGCCTGAATGACACCAAGAGCTCCAACCACACTTGAGATGTGAGGCCACGGGGCTGGGGTTACTCACTGGAGTTTGGAAGGGCCAAGTTCTCTTCACATGCAGCCTTCAGGTCTGGTGTTAAGGTGGGAGAGGAAAGCTTAGGGCTGGAAGAGTTTCTAGAGACTTCAGGCAGGGTTTCTTTTTTCAGTTCTGGGTGTCCTGGAACTTTTTCCATAGACCAGACTGGCCTGGAACTCAGAGATCTGCCTGCCTCTGCCTCCCTAGTGCTGGGGCTAAAGGCGTGTGCCACCACGCCCAGCTAACTTCTGCATAGTTCTACGAGTGGGTGTTTCGTAGAGGTGGAAAGGAGCATCCCTGAGAAGAAATGAGGCTGCGGATTGACTCCCTGCCACACTCAGCACATGCTCTGACCTTTATGAAATTGGGTTAGCATGGGGCAGGATGGCTGCTTGGGGTTCCAAGGCCTTTTCACACAGCATCTGGGAGCTCAGTGTCAGTTTACCTGACAGGAAAAGTTGTGAGCTGAAAGGGCCATGTTCCAGTTGGGGATTCAAAAGGACAGGGGCTGTTTAGTGGCAGAGACAAATATTCAGCACCATCAGTCTCCCTCGGAGAGGGGAAGAAAAGAAGTGATAGGGATAGGCCTAATGGCTGTGAGTCACAAGCCTGCCCCAGAAGAGGGCTCACGATAAGCCTTTTGATCAGACAGCCCCAGGAGGGAACCAGTCCACCGGATTCCTTCCTGCAGTTCTGCAGAGAACAGGGGATCACGGGCCCAGGCAGATGCTCTGACAAGTGGCCCAGCCTCACGCAAGTTGGTGAGGTCTATTTGGGAGTTAGTCTAATCCTTCCTGGTCCCAAGAGGAAACAGCAGAGGCTTTGAGGCTGTGAATTAAGCATTTCCAGCTGCAGACATGCTGCTGACAGCAGCAGACAAGGAGGGATGAGTGACACACCCTCAAGCTGGCTCAACTTGACAGCGTTCAGAGGGCTTGTGTTCCGAGCACTTAAACTTGCTAGTGGGGATCCATCAGCCCTGTCTGGGAAGCCTTCCTCTGAGTTTGCAACCTGTGTGTGGATTCCGGGGAACAGCAGAGCAAGCCGATGATGGCTCACACCTGCCAGCCACACCGCGCACTGCCACACCCGGGCATGCACACACAGGCCCTGAACTCATAACCTCCGCCCCCGGTCCATGTAACTCTGACCACACGAAAGGCCGGTGTGTGTTAACTCTCGCAGCTCCCAAGTGAGACAAATCTGGCGTGTTTTAGAAACATCTCACAGGGCACTTAGAGCTAAGAATTTCAACAGCCAGATGTGGCGAGACCTGTGAGGAGGGAGAGAACGCGCTAAAGGACAGTCAGGGAGCTTGCCCATTGGCTTTCAGGTCAAACGACTTCTCTGCACTTGTCCTTGTTTGAAAATAAGAAAATCGGGCCAGGCAGGCTAAATCAATGTCATTCCTATTTCTTCCTTCTTTCCTTCAGAAATATGATATGCATTTAAAATATTATGTATTTTTAATCAAATTGAAAAATAATCTCCTCAGTGTTGAAATTGGGGAGGGTTCTAATCACCCATTCTTGTTCCCAAAATAATTGGCACAGAGACCCATTAGATTTATTCAACAAGCATTAAAGCACTAGAGCTGGGAAGATATTGATCTGTTCTAACCTCTCTGCTAGTCTGGCTACTTCCCAGCCACATGCCCTGAATTACTTGCCATATTGGTCCTGCTGGGCTGCTTCTGCTCCATCAGGTCAGTCTTCACAGTTACGTCCGTTCTCTCCCTTCTCCTTCCTTCTTCTCTCTACCTCATGGTCCCTACCTGAGATCCTACAACTGAGCATGGAGGTCCAGTCTCCCTGTCCTCTTTCACCCAACTATGGGCTGCTCAGCTTCTTTATTAACCAATCAGAGCTAACTGGGAGCATCAATCATCTGAGTACATGGTGTACCAGACCAACCCCCAACCCCTCAGTCTTAAACTTTCGTTTCATGCTTTCTCCAAGCTGGTCAAGGTAAAATTAGTCACGTCATCATTTACTGTTTATTATTATTAAAAAATTACTCAATTGGGTGTGGTGCTGCACATTGGTTATCCCAACATTAAGGCAAGAGGATTGAAAGTTCAAGGCCAGCCTGGGCAACACAGAAACCTTGTATCAGAAAAAAAAAAAAAAAAGCTCATTAATCATACAAATTGATGGGTTTCACGGTGACATACATTTCTATTAATCATAATAATTCATGTATAATAGTTCAGGGCTTCACAGACTTGTCTGGAAACCACCATTTGGATCTTGTAGGTTTTGTGGGCCACCTGTCGGGTGAAGAAGCATCCATAGTAAACAGATGAGTGGACATGGACAGAACTGCAGGGCCAAGCTGAAGGGACCAGGTCACTTTATCTTCTTAACCTTCACCCTTGTACCATTCCTCATACATCCCAAACTGGTAAAAAGAAGTTCACAAACAGCCTTTCTGTACTGGATGCTTTTTCTTTAGATACATCACTTCGGATTCAAGAAGGGAAAAGAGGGAGAAATGAGTGAGAAAAACTAACGGGCTACTTGGCGACCACATGCATATCTGACAGTGCCAGGGACAAAGCCCAGAGCTGAACTGTGGAACCTTCAGGGTCCTGTCATCTCCCTCCTTCACCAAAACAAAGACTGAGAAGGAGACACAGAATGTCTGTTTGTATAGAATTTGCCCATTGGCAGATTGTTAACTATATAAACTCATCTGCCCAGGTGTGTAAAGGCTGATAACTTACACACCATCACCTATAGCTACTGGTGATGTGTCCTGGGCTATCTGTGCAGTCCTCTTTTCCCCACTTCTAATAATCTCTTCTTACAATGCAGCCACACAAAGCATCCCATTCTTGCCACAGGGCCCTTGCACTCATTGGTTCCTGGACCTGAGACTTAACCCAGCACCGTCCCTTGTGTAATTCTTAGCAACCCATTCTCCATCATCACACATCCTAAGTCTTGTTATGTATTTGTTTGTCATGTTTTAGGCTAACATCTGCAACCCTACAAGAATTTAGAGGGAGAACAGTAGAAGACTGTCTATTTTGTTAATACTCTATTTGCCAGTTTCTCATACCATAAGGTGAGTCAGTGTTTAGTTCACATTGTTGGATAACCGACCAATCCTTTCCCATTCTGATAAAGGAAAATGCTGACCCCTTTTCAGGGGGCAAAATAACTAACATCTTCTTCCAGGGATGCCCAGGGAGAATGAGAGACCCCCTTCTCTCCTACACATGAACCAGTGGCCTGAATCTATGGCTCAGGAGCAGCACAGAACTGTCTGTAGACGAAGAAGTATCAAAGGGCAGCAAAAAGACAAATGTCCGTGGAAGAAATGAAGAGAAAGCCCCAGTTTTTTCTACCTGGTTGCTGAAGAAGAAGAAGAAGAAGAAGAAGAAGAAGAAGAAGAAGAAGAAGAAGAAGAAGAAGAAGAAGAAGAAGAAGAAGTCCCTGCTTATCTTTTACCTGGTCATGTGGGATCTAGTCCTGGATTATAGGGGGGAGCTAAGTTCTTGTCTGGTTTTGTTTGTTTGTTTTGTTTACTGTGTTATCTGAAATACTATTTCTTTTGGCTTCAGCCTGTCTCAAACATCAATATAAACTGGCAAAAAAAAAAAAAAAAAAGGCTCAAGCTCATGGTTAGGCAGGACTCCTGTTTGCACTTTGTGGAATCAGTGACCATGGCCTAGAAGGTTTTGAGTGGGTGGGAGCTGTCAGCAGGCTGAGGTCAGTCTCCTCAGTGTGCACACTGAATTGCATAGTCTCTGAGACAGGGTCCATTTTGAAAATGCAACCAGTTATTTTCTGTAAGGAGTTTGTTCTCAATCACAAAAGACCTGAAAATGGCTAATAAATTTGGTGGGACATTTGGACAACACAATTATAGAACCACTTGAATGTGTAGCCATTCTTTTGGGGCCTTGGAAACCTTTGGAAATGTTCCCTTCTATTATGACTACAAGGATCATTACTCGGCAAAGAAATTTACCCCAGTATTGATCTGTGAACATAAAGAATTATGTGTCAGGATAAAAAGATATAAAAATAAAGTCTATTAGCTTATTGACAATAAAAGCAGAGGCCGAATTTTCATAAAAAGTGAACCACCAAAAGCTGCTATCTAAACTGGAGGAGCTGAGAAAATCGAGCTTGATTGCTCTCCCCTGAGTCAGTGGCTTTCCTAGTTCTGAGCCCACAAGAGTCTCTTGGAATTGCCTACCATGAAGAATTGGTCCCCGATTCCCAGGCAATCGACAGCACACTGACAGCTGTGGCCCTCACTGCTATCTTGACCCTAATATCCTGGCCTCTCATCCTTGCATTTATTAGTATTTCTTGGGTGAACAGAAGTCCAAGAGACAAAGATTTTGGAGCCCCACAGCATAAATGGGGACACACATAAACAGAACATCCCAGTAGCATAGGCTGAAGAGGAGGATGGAACAATTACTCTGTGAAATTGTCACAAAACTGAGAGGCAGGTAAAATTCAGGTATAACCTATGTATTTTTTTTTTTAAATCTAAGACTGAGGAAAAAAAATCAGTTCTTTTCAGAGAACAGTTTCTGGCACATAACAACATATTTTCAAGAAGTGGTTTCTAAGTGAGTCAGCATTATGTAATTTGTATAAGTAGAAAAGTTCTAAAGTATGCATGATTTTTTCCTGTTCTGCTTTATGTCTAACTTTGTTACTCAATTTGAATGTGGACACTTGGCTTGGCTGTCTCTAGAAGTCATGTCCTGACAATTTACCAATCTCATTAACTGAAGCTGGACTAGAGTTGGGGGGAAAGTCCGTTAATGTGGAAGTAGAAGAAATGCAGTTTACCTAGTGTGAGCCCATGCATCTAAATATTATTTCTTTTTTCCTGCCACTTGGATGAGTGGATGGATGGTTAAATAGATAAGTAAGCATACACACACACACACACACACACACACACACACACACACATACATGAACATACTTAACTTTTCTTTTTCTGTAGAACACGGTAAAGACACAGCTTACCTCACACGCTATGAAGTAGTGCATTCTTTTCCCTACCAGAGTTCTTCCCTTTCATTAAATTGCCAGAGGACTGGCCTGGCCTTCGTTACCCTGCTTCAGCCTCTCATTTGATTTCCATTGCAGGCTCCCCATCTGGGTAATGATTCTAATTTTGAAAGCTCTGGAGGTTACAGCAAAGAAGTTAGTCCAGGAAGAAATAGACAGCCAAAGTGTGATGTGTGATGCTGGCTTGCCTGCCCTGTAATTCAATCTCTGGGAAAACAACAGGCTGGAAGCATGGAGACCCAAGTCTTGGTCTATACTAGTTTATTTGCAACAAATTGACACCTAGAGTTGCCACTAAACACTTGAGAAGAAAACATTAACTATTAGGTCAAAACAACCAAAGCCTTCTAAAAGACCCCAGTTTTTCCCATGCCCTGTTCCCCCGATCCATCTACTGTTCCATCAACCTGTCTCTCCCCTCATCCTTTCCATTTCCCAAAGGCTGCCTGCAATCCTTAGTGTCTGCTTCCTCCCTCTTCAAAGATGAGTACATTCCACCCCTGACCATTCTTTCAGAGATACATTTCCAATGTATACCTATATGTGTGTGTG
The DNA here is from genome assembly GCF_907164565.1 of Psammomys obesus. Taxonomy (NCBI): domain Eukaryota; kingdom Metazoa; phylum Chordata; class Mammalia; order Rodentia; family Muridae; genus Psammomys; species Psammomys obesus. The sequence goes on along the minus strand of NW_026596166.1, from coordinate 3,340,877 downwards.
TGTGTGTGTATATATATATATATATATACATATATGTGTGTGTGTGTATATATATACACACACACATATATGTATATACACATATATCTTATTGGTGCCCAGTAAGTGCCCAGTGAAGTCAGCGGGATTGGAGCCCCTGTATCTAGAGTTATAGGTGATTGTGAGCCAACCATGGTGCTGGAAACTGAACTCAGGTCCTTTGCAAGAGAAGTTCACACGCTTCACTGCTGAGCCCTCTCTTCAGCCCCATCCCTTTCCACTTTTAAGGACCTTGTGACTATGCTAGGGCATCCAGACCTTTCAGGATAATCACTCTCTTGCTGACCTTCAATCACTCACAGAGTAGAGCCTCTTTGCCATGAAAAGTAAAATATTGCCAGTTTTTAGGAAACAGAACTCAGTTTGGAGATTATTTTCCCACCTATACTGTGAGTGAATTCTCCCCAGGATGTAGCTCAAAAATCAGGTGATGAGGCCTTGTTCTACCTCTGCTGATTTCTCGGAAGAGTCAGGGAATGTAGTAGGGGAGTAAGGATTAGGACACTAATTAAAAACAAGTGGCAGATCCTCACACCGCTGAGTCCTATTCTCCAGTATATCAGCCACCGCAGTCAATAAAGACCAGCTGTGAAATCATTTCAGGCCCTGAGAAGACCACACTGAATACCAGATCACAGTGGTGTGGTTTTTGGTATTTGTCAATGAGAAATTTGGGGTATAGGGAGGTAAATTTCAAAGCAATTTGTATCGAGAATTATTTCAGCTACAAATAACAGGGTAACCACATAATAGCAGCTTATGTAACAAAGACATTCTATCATTTCCTATAAAAAAAAAAAAGCACAGAGGCAGGTAGGGCATGGGGCAGCAACTCAGGAGGAGCAAAGACCCCAGGCTCTTTTTACCTTTCCAGTCTTTCACAGGAGGTCAGTGTCCCCTTCAAATCAGTGAAAATGGATGGCATAGTTCTAAGAATTCTTACCAAGCATCTTCCCCAAAGAAGGTGATGAATAAAAGGACCCCTTCTCCTCTGAGTTTTATCACATACCTGGCTTATTAGTGGGTGCTGAGAATTGTCACTCAGGCCCTTGATCAAGTGATAGATCTCTCCAGCCCTCGTGGTTATTTTTCAATCTGCTACTGCATAAATAGATAGGGTTCTATTTAGAAAGCAAATCTGATGTCCAAAACCTGAGATGTGTGTCTCCTCAGTGAGACAAGGCCACTTTTCAAGTCTCATTTCAGACCTCTAACTTCCGGAGTCATAAGGTACCGAATTTGTATTGTTTAAACAACTCAGTCTGCAGCCATCTGTTAGAGCTGCATTGGTAAGCCAATATCTTAAGCTGGCTTGATTGCCTACAAAACCGGGCACTCCTGATTTACAAAGATCTGGGTGCTGCCCACCCGAGGGAGCCACTGAAAAGTAGAAACTCAAGCAGAGATGTGAGGGACCAGCCTAGGTGCTGGGGTATACTAAATTATCACTGTGCAGGTAGCTCTTAAAAAATCAGAAACCCCCAAAATAAGAAAGACAGTCCATACTAGACTGAACTTATTTTTGTTTATGTTTTTTTTTTATTTTTAGAAAAGAGAAAGACAAAGGCAGTAAACTTGATAGTCATGATCCCATGTGACATCCTTCATCCATCTATTACAAGTTGTTTACAGAAAACCTACAATGATACCAGCGCAATAACTCAGCATTAGAAACACAAGACCCTGTTCCTCCCCTTGGGTAATCACAATATGGATGGTTAAGAGTACCTGCAGGGGAGAGCTCGGAATGAAGGGATACCTCTCAGGAGGGCAACCAGCCTTGCCTTGTGGTCAAGAAGAGTTTGGGGGAAGAAGAAATACTTTAAGAAGGAGGTGAGGGGGAATAGAATTAAATAGATAAACCACAGGATGGGAAGAGTAACTAAGACTCCAGGCAAGGGGACCAGCTTTGTACAATCTAGAAGAAAAGTACCAGAAATCATGAAAGTAAATATATTTCAGTACAGCGAGGGTAGCACGTGACTGTTGGTGTGAGAGGTCAGAGGTCAGATGGTGTGTTTAAACTCTATCCGAGGGACAATGGAGGGGGACAAAATCCATCTGATGGTGGGAACCAGGGCCAGTGTTGGATCAAATTATTGGTCTCGGTGCTCCTTGTAGCCATACCCTTGTCCTGGCTCAGTCAGTCAAGTGTGCTCCTCTACCTCTTGACTTTGAGCAAGGTCACACTGCTTGTTTTGGTCATTGGCAAGCATGTGGAAGTGACCATGAGCCACCTGAAGGACAGCTTAAGAGATGCTGAGTATTTCTACTTGTCCCCTCTGCATTTGCCATGAGAACAACATGCCTCAGCCAACGTGCTGAGCCCAGTAGGAAGATGGGAAACAAATGGAACAGAGCCACCCCAGCTGTGCAGCCTGAAGCAGAGCGGGACCAGCTGCTCCCACAAACCATGAGAGAGAATGAGATGCTTTCGTTTGTATGCCGCTGTAATGTTGAGTTCTGCAACATGTAGCGTCATTGTGGCCATAGCTAACTGAAGAGACAGCCACACTAGAAAGAAAGCGGGCAGGAGACTGCTGTGGTTGCCAGACACCCACAGAAGTATCAGGACCCAGAAGCTTGCTAGGGAGTTTAGAATGTCTACGGGAGTCTTCCTTGGGTACCTACTCACTGAGAAGGGGAACACGGAGGGAAGATGTACTGTTGCGTTGGATCCGAGGCCTTGAAGACATCCGAATAGGGGTATCCAGGAGACATGGGCTGGGAAGAGCAGGCACAGTCTGGGTCATGCCTGGACACACGTGTAGACCCAGAAGCAGTATGCTTGGATAAAGATATGCAAGAATAGTGTGGGAGTCAGAAGAAGAGGCCAAAGAAGCCCGCGTCCAGCAAACTCGCCGCTGAGAGAAGGATAGAGGCCCAGGGAGCATAGTGACTGGCAGCAAAAGAGAGCTCTGCAAGGCGAAGTATGCTCAGTTCTGCAGGGACCTGAGAAAGGAGGAGGCAAAGAATTGACAGGGAACCACAAAGAATTTACAGTCCAGTAAAGGAAAAGAGAGAGATCCCTGCCCAACAAGTTGAAAACAATCCCCACAGTAGACAAGTCAGTGAAGCCTCAGGCACAAGCTCAGACACTGATGTGTGTTGAGATGCCCAAAACTGAATAAAAGCAAAATCCTGGGCATCTTTGGATCCCATCCTGTCCTGATCCCTCCGGGAAGCAGAGGCTTGGAACAGACTGTTGCTTTCCCTACAGCAAATCCATGTCATCCTGGTGCCTCTGCTCTGAGGCTGGCGCCTGATGATTGCACTAGCATCCTGCAGGGGTGGGGGTTGGGGTGAGGGGTGGGGAGAGGGGGAGCGGGGAGGTTGTAGCTCTGACTCAGTTCTCATTGGCCTGAGAGAACTATCTGAATGCCCCTGCTCCATCTCACCTGGCTCTGCCCTTAGGATCCCTGTAGCTCCTGTTTCAACAGAATGGTGGGTTCCTTGCCCTTCCCTGGGTTCTGGAGTCTGAATGCCTCAGATTAGCTGTGGCTGATAGCGCTCCTTCCTGACTGGCCAGAGAGAACACTGGAGGACAAGTGGAACACGAGCTGTTTCATGCAAAGCTTGGTACAGCGTGAACACAGACACATATGGCCACCAAGCCTAGCACCGGACTTTCCAGGATGCTCAAACAATTTCCACATTTGTCACCTCAGAGGCTGCTCAGGTTGAGGAATGCCAGGGACTCGAAGTTTGCTTTCCTCTTCAATTGGAACTGACATTTCCCCACGATTGGATTACTTTGAAATCAAGAAATTGCAGCTCAAATACTTCATAAACGTATTTCTGTTCTACCTTACAGCATTTATTACAAAGATTGATCAGCCAAAGAATATGGGCTTTCTGCTCTTTATTTCCTGTTTTATTGCAGTCACCTTTTCAGATGGGGGGGGGGAGTGTTATAGTTGGCAGTATGGAACGGCTCATGGGACACAGATAGCCATGCAGCTCAGTGGAGACAAGGGTATCTGTGTTCTTGTAGACTCTGTTCTGTTTCTTCTACTTGTCTCCTAGAGGAAGGGTCCCAGAGAAAGATATCAAGCGTCCAATGGGAGGAGGGTACAGAGGGCAGTGATTAGAGAAACAACAGAAACTCCATGTCACATCACAGGTGAACCCAGGAGAGTCAGAAGGGAACACCCACCCTCTGTCACCCCTGTACAGAATGTGCAGAAGGGGCTCTTGGTGAGGGGGATGGGTGGGTCATGATCCAAGAATTCAGGAAATGCATTCTGGGAACTCTGGAGAGGAAAACCTTTGTGGGTAAGCCTTAGCAGGTATGTGTTAAGTGAACTTTTTTTTTTAGGGAGATAAGAACAAGTATCTACTCACTCTAGAGAGGCCATCAGTGACAGACCAAAGTAGGATTCCACCACCTTGGTTAGCCATTGCATTGACTAAGCTTTTCTTATAGAGCATGGGGGACGCATTACTTACAGCAGCTTGGGTGATGCTAAAGCAGCCGCTGGAGCACGAGCAACAACTTCCCTACAGATCCAGAGGTGAAGTCCCCTTCAGTTAAACTTCCACCCTCAATATACCCAAGTCCCTGCTGAGACCATGAGAACACCTGGGGCAGAAGTGCATACAGGTGGCAGGGAGGTAGAGGAGGGAGGGCTGAGATCTCAGACAAGGGTCTGGTGTTCTTTCTCACTTCTTCCACAAGGGAATATCTACAAGCCCACTATTAAAGGTCTCTTGGGAGTAGCCACAGCTGTTCTGATGGAAGTGGTAAGGTCTGACATGCTTGGAGAACTTCATCGTTCTCCAACAGTTTGTGTATGAGAAAGAGACTTACTTGTCGAACAAATGTTTTCCTAGGAATGGCAGGCGTGGGGAGGAATAGGGACCCCAAAATGAACCATCTCTCTCTGTTTTCCAGAAGATTCCAGTCCTGTGGGGGTGTCGCTAAGGATAGAGTGAGCCTGGGGTTCTCTGAGCACCCTGTGGAAGGTTTCCTGGGGGTTGGAGTCTGGACTTGCTCCCGTGAAAGTCCCCTTTGGTGTGAGACAACTGTCTTCCAACTTGTTAGGCCTGGATTAAAAGGCTGAAAAAAAAAAGGATGCAGAGGCTCAGGGTCAAAGGGTGACAGGTGTACATTTGGTAGCATAACACTATTCTTGAAAATCTCTGGTCACTCACTCCCGGTGATGCAGCCTTGCCAGGCCACAGAGGAAGGGGATCCAAGCAGTCCCAATGAAGCTTAACAAGCTACAGGCAGACGGCAATAGTGGAGAACTCCCCCTTTCAGTGGACTAGGGGAAGGGAATAAAGGGAAGAGGGAGGGACGGTGGGATTGGGGGAGTTGAGGGAGGAGACTTCAATCTGGATATATAATGAATAAATTGGGAAGAAAAAAATTAAATTTAATTTAAAAAAAAAGAAAAAAATATCTCCTAGATGGGAGTTGGAAAGATGACTCATCCATCAAGAGCACATATTGCTCTTTGTGAGGACCTGAGTTCAATTCCCAGTATCCATATCAGGCAGCTCACAACTTCCTTTAACTCCAGCTCCAGGGCATTCTCTGTAAAGGTACCTCTCTGTAAAGGTACCTGAGCTCACACGACATACCCCCCCACACACACACATAATTAAAAATAAAAATAAACCTTTAAAATGGGATCTCCTGGACTGATACACCAGGCTGCATCGTTTCCTGCGTCGGTAAACCTTTACCTGTTTAGATTTCCATCGCTTTAGTTTTCAGAAAGAGGACACACACGGTTCGCCTCACAGAGCTGCCGGCGGAACTGGATGGGAGGCTTCAAAGCAAGTGTTAAGGACACACCAAGAGGACTCTGTAGATGTGAATGTCAGCTCCCACGGAGTGGCAGGATCTGACGGTTGTGTGTAGCTTTTTGAAAGGACCCGAGGTGAAGCACGCCTGCAGCTTGCACCTTTGTTCACCGTCAGCCCAAGAATAAACAGATGAGACAAACAGAGCAAGAGTTTTCTTTTCTTTTCTTTCTTTTTCTTCTATGATCTCTCTATTTAGCGAAGGGCCGCTGCAGCTGTGTGCATTGGTTGGCTCAAGTTGATTAAATGACTTGTCCCAAATCCCATATTGAGCTTACCAAAGACTACAACCTAAACTGTAGGCTCAGGCTCCCTAATAAATTACCTTACCTCACCCCTGTCAGGCACAAGCCAGCCTGACCTGCCTCCTACCTTCACTAAGCTGGTTGTACAAGACAGAATAATTTCATTGGAGCAAGCCATGCGTAGAAAGAGAAAATGTCGCTTCGGGCATTTTCTTGGGTGTTTGAATTTAATATTAAGGTTAGTTCTACCCATAATGGGCAAATACGACGTGATTGATTTTTCTTGGGTTTCTCTGACAGCAGAGAAGAGAGGCTGAGAACAGCTAGCTCTGAAGAAGCAACAGAAGGAAAAGGGGTTCCTGGCACCCCTCTTACTGCTGTTAATGGGAATGATACTTTGAACTGTCAACTTCCCTGACTTTTCATCTAAAGGAAGATTGTGGCTGAAATTATTAATAATAGCAAAAGAAGCTGTTAGTGCAGCGAGTAGTTTGTAGCAGTGCTTTATAACAGATAGTCATTTCTATTATTTAAATACAAATTAATTCATGAATTAAGCAAGATATTGACTTTTCTTAGGGTAGTTATGGCAGCCCTCCTAGCTTAAAATCGTTCCTTGTTGTGTTCTTTAGGTAATTAAGACACTGTTTGCTTGTTCCATTGTGTCCATGTAGAGGATTGCATCCTCTGAGAGATTACAGCACGCAGTCTATGCAAAAGCAGCCGCCTACAAGCTCTGGTCCATGCAACCTGATCCTTTTCTTACACTTTTTTCTTTTTGGCCTGCGGTGTGTGTGTGTGTGTGTGTGTGTGTGTGTGTGTGTGTGTGTGTTCATATGCCCATGTGTATGTGTGTGTATGTATGTGCAAGTGTGTTTGAGGGCTCGTATGTCCATGCACACGTGTGTGGTATGTGTTTGTGTGTGATGTATGTATATGCATGCAGGTTTGTGTGGGTGATCACATGTCGATGCGGGCATGTTGTGGGGAGGCCAGAGACTGAGGTCAGGTGTCTTCTTCCTTGTCTGCACCTTATTTCTGAGACAGGGTCTCTCACTGAACCTGGCTCGCTGATTGGCTAGGAGTCCCTGGGATCTTCTTGTACCCACCTCCCAGCACAGACTGCAGGCATGTGCCAACACTGCATTCTGCTTTATTTCCACGTGAGTGCTGGCGAAATGGACTCAGTTTCTCATCCCTGCACAGTACTCACTTCAGCCGCTGATCCACTGAGCCTAGCTCTAATGCTTTTCATACTAGTAGACTTCCTGAAACACTTTTTTTTTTTTTTCTAATTTGATGAGATAATCTCCCTGTCCTTGGCTTCATTCACTCGGCTCATATGCAAAATGAGAAGTTCATGAAGCCTGTTGCACACAGCTGCCAATTTGCAACCATGATCCAGAAGGTTCTGTTTTGTTTTTTTTTCTGCAGGCAAGCTCATTGAGAGGGTCCTTTTACCCCTCCAAGACTGGAACCTCTGGTTTAGCTATGTGGCAAGGAGGATGGAAGGGGTCATCCTGAAGTCCTCATTGCTTGGAAGTGTAAGCAACGATGGGTCTGTGAATGGGTTTGCTTACAGGAGCTTTGAAGGTCCTGACTACTGAAAAAAAGAAGAGAACAGGGCAAGATGAATGGGCCAGCTTCTTGGGAGGATTCACTGCCAGCAGACATGAGCTGCCGGTTTCCATTTAGTGTCTCTGTATCTTCCTGAAGGCTGAATTTTACTATTTGACTCCTTCTATCTCCTTTTAACAACAGGCTGCATATAAAATAAATTCTATTGACTATCAAATGAGGCTTTTTGCTGACCCTTTAAGAGATATTCCAGATTACTTTTCAGATTCGTTTATAAGACAGGTGTATTTCTGTCCCATTTATTGGGCATGTTAATTGGTTTTGGTTTTGTCTTGGGAGGGCTAGACAAGGTCATGGCTGAAAGCCACTTGTAGATAAACGACTACAGGATGTAAGTGTATAATGTGGCTACCACCAGTTCTGGACTGTGATTTCAGAAACCTTGAGAGTCAAGACCAGGGGTTTGTAATTCATGCAATCCTATTAGTTCTGTTCCATGGTCCGATGTCATAGCTACAGCGCCAACCAGCCAATAGAGGTCGTGCGTAAGAATGGTAGTAGTTGTAAAAAGCACTTACATAAATTGGCATAAATCCTGGAGTCTGAAGGCCTGGATGTCGGCAGCTTTGGTATTTAAGGGCAACAGAAGGTGAATGGTTGAGCTCAAGAAGAGAAATAACATTGACCTGTCCCTCTAATGCTTTCATTAGATTTGAGTAGACCCTCAACAAATTGAATGGATGACGCACACCCTCAAGAGATTGGCCGGGTGTCATTCACTACCCTCTGCTGGGCACCGACACCAGAGTTACATGCTCATTTGGCCACCTGTCCTGGGTCATGTTTTGAAAGATGGAGTCTTTTGGAGGCGTGCATTGAGGTGGAAAACCTGTTTCATCATAGTTGCATGTCTGATCTGCCATTCAGCCTTTTCCCTCAGTGAATTTCTGCTGCTTTTGCCTCTGTACTTCAAACCTCACCTGCCAGTAAACTCTAGAAATTGAACTAATGTTTAAAGTCACCAAGCTAGTCACCCAACCGTTTAAAAGGTGCCATTTCTGCAGGATTTGGCCATTTCTGTTGAAGGCTCTATCAGTAGTCTGAGTTTTTGAAACTCAGTAGTCTTTGAAAAATAAAATTGTTGCTGTTTTATTCCCCTGATATTTATGTGCCCTTGTGTGGCTTGATATAACTGGATCTATTTTCTGCACACACCCAGTATTCCTCCTACACAGAATCCTGTACATAGCCAATGAAACTCTGTGTGATGCTCCACTCACACCATAATATGTCCATCATGTTTGAACAAATTGGAACTTTGCAAATCTGTGCTACAGCAGAACAGGCTGTATAAAGTTTTGTTCGGTTCTCACTCCTTAGCTGTGCCCAACAGAAAGCAGTAACTAACCTCACAGCAGCAGCTTGCATTGATAGCAATAGACAGAGTTCCAGAAAGGCAAGAGCACAGGAATAGACATGAAGGCTTCATGGCTGGCTTACGGTTTCAGAGGTTTAGTCCATTGTTTTCATGGCAGCAGGCATGACAGCATCCAGGCAGACATGGTGCTGGAGGAGCCAAGTGTTCTACCTCTTTTCAGGCAGCAAAGCCTGCCTCCACAGTGACACACTTCCTCCGACAAAGTCATGTCTACTCCAAGAAGGCCACACCTCGTGATTGTACCACTCGTCTAGTAGCCTTTGCTTGTAGCAAGCAGGCAGTTTAACTCTTTAGGGGTCAGTGCTTTATAGCTGGTAAGAAACTCTGAAAAACTCTTGCAGTCCCCCCCCCCAGTTATTCACAGCAGTTGGCAGGCAATTGAAAAGAGAAGGAGCAGGGACTTGAACCTTGGACTAAACTATTTAGGTTCTCTTGCTCCCCTGCAGCCAAGGCTGCTTTCTCTAGCTAGTTCCTGGGTCCCTGGCCCCCTGGTGACAACAGGCTGTTAAGGGAGCTTAGCCCACAGGAAAAATTCTTGACTCTTACTTTCAGAGAAAGGACAGTCTGGCTGGCTTGGGGCTCCAGACTTATTAAATCTCCATGAGCCAGTTAGAAAGAGAAAGGAAAATAAAATTCTCATTCATTCATTCACACACACACACACACACACACACACACACACACACACACACACACATTTTCAACAAAGAAGACAAGGATCCCCCATTACGCATGTACATTCATGCAGACATATAGATATAATTACATACATACATAGATACACACATATAGACAATATATACAGATAACTAGACAGACAGACACATATTTGCATACTTACAACTCATGGATGAATCGAATTTCAGCAAGCTCTACCAACTTTATTGTCTTGTCCATAGCTTAAATACCTCCAAGACAAAGTCCTCTACAGCTGAAGAATTACCTCACAGTCATAAAGCAAATAGATAAGATTGTAGGTTTATAGATCACATGTTTCCCCAGTTAAAACTAAACATTTCTTACTTATGTCTGCATTACACAGGTTCAGAGTAAGTTTATAATGACAAAGGTTGACAAGTTATAAAGGTTAACAGGGTCCAAGGGGTTACACTAAAATAATTGTTTATATGTCTTTTTAATTAAAGTTGACCTGGCTACACATTTTCCTGCTATCTCTTGGTTCAAAGTGAGTTCAGGATTGTATTACTGTCTTTTATTCCACAGTTAGTTAATTGTCTGTTTTCTGTGTATATGGAGACCCATGACTTTATCTCTAGAGCTAGAGTGAAAGTATGCCTGAGCCGTAAATCTGTCTCAAGCCTGTTTTTTTCAATAGTGAAGTTTATGTGTCAGTGACAAGTGAAAAAAAAAAACCACAGAATTCCTAGCAGATTTTGTTATTCTGCAGAAGGGGCTAAAAAAAAAATTACTTGGATCAATTTAGGAATCATGATCAGGGATTATGAAATCATCCTCAAATTGATTCTGCAAGAATCTGCCTGACAGAGTGAATCAGTTACATCAAAGCATAGGCAATGAAGGTTTCTTCATGCCATGCCAGAGATATGCAAGGGATGCAACAATGAAAAGCCTGGGAATGCAGTCAGCAGCAAGAAGGAATCCTGGAACAAAGCTCCCGTGGTCCATGCCTACCAGGGCACATCCATGGCAGACCTCACAAAGGGGCAGACTGTCCCCAGGAAGCTCACTTGCTTGCCTCAAGTCCATTCCTGCATGGCTGACCTCTGGCAGGAGGCCACAAACCACCAGACTTGGGATCAGGTGACCTGGGCTCTCTGCTGGAGAATCTGCGGCACCCAGGAAGTGCAGTGTGTTAATTATATGGAACCGAGCAGAGTGGCATCCAGCTGGACAAGGAGGCATGTCACCACCCACAAGGAGGGCTTAAGGTGTACAGCAGGATCAAGGAGACAGGTTTAACCAATCTCAGCAGGAACAGACCGTGTAGGGGAACAACCTTCAGGTTGTAAACAACCCGGGGAAGAGAAAGCTATGGTGGATATCTTCTGCCCACACTGCCAACACTCTCCTGAGGAAAACTTTGTCATGCCTCAGAACCTCACCCCAGGAGGAAAGCTTTGCCATTTCTCCATAGGTATGGGGCTCTGAGGTACCCAACATGGCTATGCCTATGTCAATCACACATAGTCACTCAGGACTTCACATGCCCCAGGCTTCCCCAACTCCCCACACAACATTACATAACTGTGCTTAAGTATTTTAAATCCATCCAAGCTGGGCTTGGTAGTACAGGCTGGTAATCCCAGGAAGCTGAGGCAGGGGAATTAAAAGTTTAATTCCTGTCTGGGGCACAGAGTGAGTTGAAGACCATCGGAGGGGAGTTACTGAGACTCTATCTCAAAATATAAAGTAAAGAGGTGCATGGGGATTACGGCTTAGTGGTAGAGAGCTGGTCTAGCATGTGTGGTGCCCTGGCTGCTATGCCTAGAAGAGCCAAAAGAAAAAAAAAATCCATCCAAATATATTTAAATCCACAGCTTCTTAGTGTTGTCTGGTAGGAAAAACAGCTGAGCACCGGACGATGAGCGGCACGTACTTATTATCTTGAAAACTGGTAAAAGTGTTTGCACCGCCTTCCTGCTGTGGGCTGTAGCACCTGATCAGAGTCACATCGGAGTGACAGCTCTTTATGGAAGGGTTCCCACTAATAAAAAGAAATGATTGAGGCAGAGCGTCATCGTTTCGCAGCAGCCTCGGTGAATTGATGGAGGCAGCATTGAACATCTGCAGTTCAGCCAGTCCTATCTGGCTGCTAATGTCACCAAAAGGGAGGCATGCGGGCAAGATCCTCTTCCCAGTGAAATACACCACAGCATCTGCAGTCTTACCAAAGGGACCAGATTTAAACCTAATCAAGCCTGGGAATCTAGGCACCTACCTGCAGGAAATAAGGGACTCCAAGGAAAGTCTCAGACCGTCCTCTAAATACACAATCAGCAAAATTCAGACTGTATGAAACTTGACGAGTTGAAAGCCTAGGTTCTTCAGACAGAAAACTGACAGGAGGCAATCTAGGTGGAACTTGTAGATTAAAAAAAAAAATTAAAGTTATACTCACTTTTTAAAGGTCAAGGTGGAATCATGGTGTCTTAGGGACCTCCTCCCTTTGGGAAAGCTGTAAAACACACACACACACACAAACACACACACACACACACACACACAAATGACTGACACTCAAGAAATGTATCAAGCTAGTAGCAATAACAAAACCATCCTTCCTGTGCAGATACACAGCAAAGCTTTTTCTTTGCTTTAGTTTTGTATGTATGCATGTGCAGCTGAACACGTGTGTGGAGTGAGCATCTGTGTGTGTGCATGTATGTGTAGAGGCCGAAGGTAACCTCAGCAGTTATTTCTCAGGAGTTATCTACCTTGTTTTTGAGACAGGGTCTCTCGATGGGACCTGGGGCTTATTGCCCAGCTAGGCTGAGTGTCCAGTGAACTCCGGGGATCCTCCTGTTTCTGCCTCCTCAGTGCTGGGGTAGTAAGTGTCTGCTACCGTGGCCCCCTTTTTATGTGGTTGCCAGGGACTGAACTTGGGTCTTCATACTTGCCTAGGGAGCACTTTACTGAGTAAGCCCAGAGTGGTGCTTTTTCTAATCTGCTTTATCTAGGATTATGCATAGGTTTGCCTCTTAGCCAGTTTACACCACCTAGGACTTCACTTGAACGGAGTAGTTTGTTCTGGACTAGCCTGCTGTGGGTGGAGGCCTATCAGCGAGATGAACAGGGCAGCCACCTACTCTCATACATCTTCGCCAAGGTCACGGCCAAATTCAGGGCTTGCTTTTTCCCATCCTCTCTCCATGAAAACAAAAGCACAAAAACAAAGGCAAGGCCTACTGGAGCTCTTTTCTCACCATCCCTGCGGAGAGCCCAGGAGTCCTATCTGGCTGTTTCACGACAAGCCAATTAGATAAAGATTGTTAATCAGAGTAATGAAGGGTCCAGAGGAAAGGAAAGCAGGGCAGGAATGTAGCAGAAGCAGTAATGGAAGACAGCAAGGGCCCCTCCCACTCTGCTGTGATGTTTTATTCAGGCTATTTGCAAATGAGCCAGCAGAAACAGCATTAACAATAAATGAGATGCATTAGACGGAGGAACAGTTGGGAGGGAGACTTGTTCTTTTCCAGCTCAGCTCACAAGCTCCCTGTGTGGTGAGCCAAGGCCAGCCCTTCTTACGTGGCTTTACCAGGCCTCCACCTGTCCGTAGCTGTCTGGTGAGACCCACATCCCATTTGTCAAATATCAATTAAAATCCCAGAGACTCTTGAACAGCCAAAGGGCCAGGCTGCGAGACAAATGCGATGTATAACCCAAGGGCTTGACATTTTCATCCTGAGGTTCATTCCCTGAAGTTGACACAGTCCAACCATGGACACTAAGCAACCATTCTGCTTTGTTAAAATGAGCAACACTGATTTATGTATCACAGTTGACCACGTAGGCTGGCACGCGGAGGCGCCCAGCATGCTCCACAGAGATCCCTAAGCAGTAGTAGTTGCCAGTTTAATAAATGAAGTAAGCAAAGCCACACAGGCTCTTGAAAGTCTCACATTTAGGAATCCAGCTGTTCCGCAATTCTTTCCCTCTGGAAAATTTCCACAAACTCATGTCCTTCATTTGCCAACCCTCCCAGTCTTGAACAATCCCTTCTTCCACCAATCAAACCTACATGTCGCTTATTTCTGTGAGCTAAGGGACGCACGAAAGTCCAGTGGTCAAAATTTCAATTTTATTTGCTAGTCTGTCAAGGCACCAACTTTCTTTTCATGTAAATTCTGATTCTACCACAACTAATAATTTCCTTTTTAAAATAATGACAATTGCCAGTCACAGAGTGACAGCAAACTCTCCACACACATTCACCTGAGCCTAGGGAGAATTCTCGTTTCTTTCTTCCTTCCTTTCTTTCTTTCTCTATCTATTTTTTTTATTATGTACACAATGTTCTGTCTGCATGTACACCTGTAGACCAGAAGAGGGCACAAGATCTCACTATAGATGGTTGTGAGCCACCATGTGATTGCTGGGAATCAAACTCAGGACCTCTGCAAGAGCAGTCAGTGCTCCTAACCTCTGAGCCATCTCTCCAGCCCCCAATTCTCATTTCTTAATCCCAGACCTTATTCTCTTAAACCACATGCTACATCCCAGAGGCTCTTTGATAAAGAGGGGAGCTTTGCTTTCTCTCTCCTCTCTTTCTCTCTCTCTCTCTCATCAACCTTTCTGTAGTCTCCACAAAGCTGGTCATCCAGTAGAGACGTGTTGTGTTTCCACAATTGTCCTAGTAGAGCCAAACCACCTCTGAATTCCTGCTTCACACTAGTCAGCCTCGTGGGCCAGGGGCTCCCCAGAAAAGAGGAATAAAGGAAAGCCTAGTGTCCTACTGTAGCTCAGACAAAAGCCTCCACCGAGAGCTAGGGACATAGCTTAATCTCAGCTGCTGGCCTAGTATACATGAAGCCCCAGGTTTGATCCGCAGGACCACATACACTAGGCGTGGTAACACATGCCTATAATCCCAGCATTTGGGAGGGGGAAGCAGGAGGTTCAGAAGTTCAAGGTTAGTCTTTGCTACATAGCAAGGTTGGAGCCAGCTTGGGCTTTTTGAGATCCTGTCTCAAGGAGGAAGATAAGACAAACCAGAAGAAAAGAATCTCTGCTGGCATTCTGGCTTCCTGTTGGGCAGGCAGGCAGACTCTGAAACACATGTTTGGTTAACATTCCCCCACACTCAGCTCTTTTAGAGGTTTTCCAAAATATCTGACACCCTGGGAGGGCAAGAAGAAAAGGCGTAAGGAGGCCAGAGGGAAGAAAGTCTCCACACACCATGGCTGACAGGCCTCTTTGCTTGCCAGTGTTCCCTCAGCTGGGAACTGCTTAATGATGTGGTCCCAGCTCTCCTCCAATACACTCTGTCAGAACCCATACTAACAAGATGTTCAGGGGAGAAAATACACATTAAAGATTGAGGGGCCCTGAGCTGGAGAGAGATAGCCTAACTCTGAGGGTCTCAAAGATGGCTCCCAGAGAACAGCAGCCTGTGGGAACCTGCTGGGAATAAGAAACTCTGGGGGTGAGGTTACGCACTTGTGCCGAAGAATCCCTGTAGGTTGTTTACATCCCAGGATGGTTGAGAAAGCCCTGTGTAGACCATTAACCTCCCTAGGCCCTGGCTCCCTGCCTTAGGCACTGCACCTAAGCTGCAATCTCAGCCAGCACTTGGGGGAACGGAAAGAAGGCCTGGTGCTTGGTTTTTCTCCTTTCCATTTGATTTCCTGTAGAATGGTTCTTAAAACTCAAGCTTCTGAGCAAAATCTCCTCTTCTCTGTAATTTAATGCTTCATTTGCATTGCCAATAATTAACAGAGAGAAAGAAGTCCCAGGGGACTGCCGGCTTTCAAGCTCTGTGGCTGCATCTGGCCGGAGGCGCTGCTGGGAATGAGAGACCCAGACTTCTCAGCTGATTGTGCCAAGAGCCAACAGGGCAGGGAGCCTGGAGGAAGAGGAGTTCTTCCAGGTCAAAGGTTGGTTTGGGAGTGACGGTGTACACATTACCAGCACAAGATAGCGCTTGACCAGAAAGAGGTCTACACAGAAGTAGATTATCCCAAATCACAGAATCTCTGCCTGTCACTACCTAGTCTGAGCAGTAACTAGCCTCCTCCCCAGACCAGAATGCATCGATTTCTTTACTCTGTGCTGGCACCATCAATGCCCACACACATGAGCATGACAGTGTTCACCCAGTCAAGGAGCCTTGGTTGAGGTTGTCAAATTGACCAGGCTCAGTGCCTGGCACACGAAAGCAAACGTTACTCCACACAGTATCTTTCTAGTGAAAGATGTCAGTGGGTTCTTGGTTGAGTGTGTAATTACAACCCACATCAGAAGAGTGTGTAATGGGGAACATGGCCTAGTCTCAGATAGGAAAATGGTCCTACGAAGAAGGTGTTAGTTTTTGTTGGAGTTCAGAGAGATACAATGGAACTATTAGAGTAAAGTCAGGTATTCCTCCTTAGAGAACTTCACAGGCAGAAGAAAAAGATGAATGGAGATAGGAAATGGCACATTTAAAGACTAGTACAGTGTTTCTCAACCTGTGGGTCACTATCCCTTTGAGGGTCAAATGACCCTTTCACAGAGGTTGCCTAAGACTATCGGAAAACACAAATGTTTACATTAAGATTCCTAACAGCAGCAAAATCACTGTTATGAAGTAGCAATGAAAACAATTCTGTGGTTGGGGTCCCCACAACACGAGGAACTGCATTAAAAGGTCACAGCACCAGGAGGCTTGAGAACCGCTGGACTAGAAGGAGAAAGCAAGAGACCCAAACACGGCAGAAGGAGGGATGGCGTCAGGAGGGCTAGGCCAGACATGTTTGCAAGTAGTACCGATGGCAGAAGTATCTGCACATTGCAAAGCCATTGTGGTGGCCCAAGGAACTCTAAACAAGTTCTGGGTAGAGGGGAAGAACAGAATGCAGACCCAGAGATTTCAACAGTCCTAGAATGTAGACGCTACAGGACAGGAAATGTATAGGGGCAGCTTTCTGGTCAGTACATACAGGGCTGAAAACAAGGCAGGAAGTTGCCCAGGCGAGAGGCAGAGTCTACAAGGCGACGATGAACACCCAGGAAAAACAGGTGACAAAATCTACGACAGTCTGTGGGAGCAAGACTCAGTGGTTGGTCACAGTGGCACAGGGCTATGACCTCAGCCAGTAGAGAGATGGAGGCAAGAAGGCTTCAAGTTTGAGGCCAGCTTGAGATACAGAGTGAGACATTGTCTCAACATAAAACTTAAAAAGAGCCGTGGATATAGTCCAAGGGCAGCATGCTCAGGGCCCTGAGTTCAGTCTTTAGTGCCACAAAAAGTGGGGGGGGGGAGAGGGAGGGAGAGTGCAAGGAAGAGGGAGGGGAGAGGAGGAGTGAAGGAGGAGGAGGAGCAGGAGGACCGATGATGAGATGATGAGGAGGATGAGGACCAGTGTGGAAGAGGAGGAGGAAAGAAACAAACAGGACTCAGGGTTTAATTAAAGCAGGTGTCTAATAGCTCTCAGTTGTTGGGGTTACCAAATGCATCGATTAGAGTCTTCCTCTTTCTGTCACTGTTTCTGGGTTTTGTTGCTTAGTTTAGGCCTGCAGCTGCAGGTGGAAAATGGGGAGAAGGGGGCTGGGAGAGCAGCTCACTTAGTCATGTATGTCTGCTGGAGAGACGAAAACTGAATGGCTTTACCTACTTAGAGTGGCAGTTTATTGCCTGTTTAGCTTACAAGACAGCAATCCCCTCCCTGAAGGGGAGGACAGCATATAAATGCAATTTACGTCTCTGGCAACTATCTACAACCTTCCCTTAATGAATCAGTCAAACTACCATGAGCCTCCAAATTGGGTCCTGTGATCCTTTCATCTTCCAGGTTCTTGCCTTCAAAGTTTATGACTGAATTGTTGAATATTTACAGCAAATGAGACATTTCTGTGAGCCTGGGAGAAGGGGCTCCCTTCTCCCTGAGAAACCAACGGCAGGGAATTGCAGAAAATGGATCTAGAATAGTGGGGTGTTTTTTAAGGGGGGTGGAGGGGTGGGGGCAGGGGGTGGGGGTTGAGAGCATTTCTAAGGATCAAACATACTGGATACAAGCTCTATCAACCCAGCTATACCCTGGCCCTCCAGCAGGGTTTTTTTTTTAAAGCAGATTTACAGCATCTGGATCTGGATCTTGGAAAGGCATTTAGACAGCAGACCAGCAGCGGACTTACAAATTATTGTGTCGAAGAGGGAGCCCAAAACTGCGGCAAACATTGACTGTACACTTGACCTGTTTTAAGCATGAGGAATTAAGATGGATCTAGGTTTCTGTGTTAGTCAAGGTTTGGGCAGAGATCAAAGAAGATAAATTAATGAAGAGGTGTTAATGGAAGCCAAAAGGGGTTATGGAAACCCCAGCCTGTATGAAAACCTCTGACAACACTCCCAGGCATGAATGGGGCGAAAGGACTGTGTGCCTCTTACTCCTTTAGCTGAGTGCTTCCCTGAGTCTCCAGGGGAACGGACGGAGCCACATTCTCTCACCGAGCATCCCTCTTGGCCCAGTGAGAACCCGAACCAGAGCCACCAAGCAAGAAGTCCTGTGAGTCCTCATGCTCACTGCCTGGAGCCACACAGACAGCTAGGCACAGAGAAAGGCTCCAAGTTTCCGAGTTCGGAAAATCCGACCGTGAACACAGAGGCTCGTTCAGAATTGTACATTCATTTGAATCAATATGCTTATGCAAATCTACGGGTTTCATTGTCAATGTTCCTCTGGTCTCGTGATACATTCGAGCCCACATCGACAATATTAAATGAACCAACAGAAACTGGACTTTTTAGCTCAGTACGTGTGCCAGTGAGGCTAGAAGGAAACTGTGCTGGGCAATGCTGTTCGGTAATTCCTGGGCTTCCCCTCTGAAGTCAGCTGTGCCTCTGGCCACCGGCCTCTCTTTACCCAGACCTTCAAACAAAAGGAGACAAGATTTTGAATTATTGATGAAATCAGACAAAGTTTGGGGATTACATGTCTCTATCCTGCCTGTTGTTTGTCCAGTAAATAGCATTTTCTCTGTAAAATTGGAGCTTTCATCTCAGGAGTGTGGACCAGACTTAAGCAGACGTGGAAGCTTCCTTTGGAGAAAGCCCTCTGTGATGCTGGTGCGCTTTGATCTGCGCCCTTTCGGAGGCTGTGAAAACAGAGGCTGCCAGGACACTTTCCCCTTGGCCCGGTCCACTTCTCGCTGTGGAGTACACAGAGAAACAGGCTTTGCTCCTGGTCTTTTTCCTGGCTCAGCTAAGGTCCCTCTCAGTGGAATTTACTAAATTCTAAGCAGTTAAAAATGTTCCCTTTGGTGAGATACACAAAGAACCCTTCTTGGCCGGAATGGAGACAAGGCAGACCTGCTCAGACACTGCCCTCTGCTGGACCCTCCTGGGATTGCGCATGCTCCCGGAGGGCTGGGCCAGCTCTGAGTGGTGGCGGGCGGCAGTCTCAGCTGGGTTGCTGAGACACCTGGATGGTGAACGCAACCATTTTGCCTAGAGCACCACTATCGTTAACAAATCCAGATACAAAAAGAGACGACAGGACTTAGGAAGACTTTTTTTTTTTCTTGGCTAATTGGCATAATAGAGATTTCTAAACAACGTGCAAAAACCCCAAGTGCATATAAACCAATATATTGGACTACACAAACACCCAGAACATCTGTATGGCTGGGGGGGGGGGGGCATGGAAAAAGTTAAAAGACAAAAAAGTAAAATGTTTTCAACACAGGATCAGTATATAGAATATATAAAGAACCTCTAATTAAAAAGAAAAAAAGGAATGAGAAAAGATCCCATAGGAAAAAGTTACAAAGATATAAAATGCCAGTTCACAGACAAGAAGTACAAATAAGCCACAAATACACAGCCAAAGTACTCAGTTTGACTGTCAAGCAGGAAAGTCCAACCATTACGAGACATCTGCAAAACCCAAACCAAATGATTCCCATACCCTGGTGTCAGGATTACAAGTTCTGTCAGCCTCTGGCAGCAGCTGCTCAAATGTGAGATGACTTAAATTTACCACCCAGATGAAGCTGGCTAAACACATTGGCTCATCCAAAAATGCATACATAGATCAGGGTTTTTGTCTGCATGTTGCAGTGCTGGGTGTGAGACCAGAGGCCCTGTGCATGCCGCACCATCATTTTACCACTGAGCTGTGCCCTCTGCCCCATTTACGCTAGTTTTTTTTTTTTTTCCTAATGCATTATATGCACTGACAAGGAAAAAAAAATCTCCCAAAATACTGTCAAGTGAACAAAGAATGACACCTGCTACAATAACATATATAAAAAGCCCAGGCATACAACACAGTGCGTTTTTCGCCAAGCACAGGTAGCACACGTGTTTAATGCATTGAGAAATGCATAAGGCGTATTTTGACTGACAGTGAGAACTACCTCTGGGATAAAAATGAGAAGGGGGGTGTCTGCCTCATCTACAATGCTGTTGTTTGTTTCTTCTAAAGGAGGGTACTTTCATGGATTTATTGAAATTACTAAACGCTGATTCTAGATTTCAAAAGAAGAAACTCTTTGTTTATCCAATTACTGCACCTGGAAAGGTCAGGGGCTCTTGGAGCTAAAAACCAAAATAGGGTCTTAGGTGACTTGTCAGGAGGCCCGTTAAGTAGGATACATTGTGGTTGTCATGGAGATGGCTTCATTCAATAAATACCAACCACCATGTACACCTAGCTACACAGAATCTCAGATACTAATCACTTCCCATTCAGTGTCTTATATGTGAGACACAGTTCACAAACCCTCTGGCAATAATCCTTATTTAAGGTGGCTGATGTTAAATGTAATAACTCATTTAAAAGTTCCCCACGTCTCTCTCTCTTCCCTCCTTCTGTCTATACGGGGCCATTTAGGTTTAGAGGTATTAAATAGCTTGCCCAAAGACAGTTAGCTGATATGTGACCTGGGTTTTTCCTAACTGGAGAGCCTTCACAGTAAGCTGCTTGAACTGTATCTCACAGTCATGTGAGATACAGTTTTGTAGCCTTCTTAATTTCAAAATATCCATTTCCTGTCAGACACTTTCCTGGTTTCTCCGCCATTCATGCTGTGTCCCTCTCAGTCAGAATCATTGCCGATCCATTTGGGGGAGAAATCAACCGCAGGACCAGGTCCTCTTCTGACTCCAAGACAACCAGAAAGCCAAAAACTACGAGACTGCCACAGGAAAACGTCAAATACTTAAAAAAAGATATGTTGGGACCCAAGCAACTGATAACAGCAAAGATTAAAATCCAACAATAAGGCCTGTCCTTAAGAACCTCTCGTCGGATTCAAATCGGTCCATGTGCCTCATCTGAAAATTTCCCGTCGCAACCTGAAATGCATCCCACTGTTACAGCCTGATGCCACTGCTGACCCAGCCCTGCCAGGCAGAGAAAATGCATCTCACCCAGGAGATTACAAGATGCGCCCCCGGGGGGAGGGGGACTCTGGGGTCCCTGTTGCCGTGGGAAGGTTTTCCCGAGATGTTTCTGGAATGTGAGCAGACAGGGCGTTGCACTTACAAATCAGAGCTATCGTTGCCTCTCCATCTTTCAGCCCCCCTCCCCCCCCCATTACTCAAGAACACACGTGTCTATGAATAATTCATAGCCTGGCAGGTGACACGTGGGTCTGAAGGACCCGCACGTTTATGGGACCCAAAGTGTGAAGATCACACAGTGGATTTTAAGTAGCATCACGTAGCAAGCCCGAGAAAGAAAAAAAAAAAAAAGAAAAGAAAAGAAAAAAAAAGCTCTGGAAATAACAAGCGCATCTAAGCCGCTGGCTGTATACACAAACATAGCACCTCTCGGATAATAGTAATTGAAAGTCGCTAGTTTCCAGAATGGGGAGGGGAAGATAAATCAGGAAAAGCAATCCTCCAAAGGATTAAAACATTAGGGTTTTAATGAACAGTGTGTCAGGACAGGGAAGGACATTTATATCTCCTTTCCTGGATTGGAAGTCCTCATTCTTACTCTCAGGGGAACGTGACAGAGGAGCAGAGCAGCAGGCACGGGGAGTGGAGGACAGTGGCTACAGAAGGTCTAGACCCATTCTGGGATTTTATTCCTTGGCTTCCCAACAGCTGAACTCTGATGGAGTCTGCCCACTGAGGCCAAGAAGACATGCTGTCTGCATTTGTCAAGCACGAGATAATGCCGCAGCACCATCCATATTAGGGAGAACCGAACATTAGCCAAAGCCTTGTGGTGTAGGGTGGCCAACTGGCAGGGGCTCAGCCCAGAGATTTTTGAGGGAAATAGGGCAAAGATTTTGAAAAATGTTTTCCTGTCCAACATCAAGAGCACATGAAGGACATCATATCTTGAACTGTGTTCTTCTTAGGCCTATAACGTTTCCAGAGAGAAAGGAAACATGCAGATAATGTTCCAGGAAGGTCCTGAGATCTCACAGCTCTATTGTGTGTACACAACACACACATACATACATATACACACACATACATATATACATTTATACACACATATATACACTCATATACATACACACATATACACATATAAATACATATATACACATACACACATACATACACACATATATACATATATACACACATCAGAACATTCTTATCAGCTCTGTTGTGCAGAGAGTGTTACTGAGGAAGGATTTAGCTGTTTATCTAGTCTAGCTTCCTCCAGGTATTGTCTGGAGATCAGAACAAAGGTGGGTGCCTTTATCCTTGTCTCATTTGGAAGGATGCACAATCGAAATATTACTCTGCTCCCCATCCCCACCCAGCCTGAGCAAAATGGCTCGCGTTTAGGAGCAGAAGCTATTTGGAGATGTGGCAGGAAGAAAATTAATCTGTGAATGGAAAACAGAGCCTTTAAAAGCCTGCCCACATTGCAGAACTGGAAATTGATGAACTTCTTTCCCATTTCAGCAATGACACCACCAGGCAGGATTTGTTTGCGCGATAACAAATTGACAAACTTGCTGGGTCTGGAAGATGGCTCTGTCCGGTGCTGCACCTTGGCAGAGCCGGGGGAAGAGAAACCCAGGACTCACAGAAGCCAAACATGAGGCTGCGCAGGAGCTGCCGTCCTCACCCCACAGCTTTCTCCTCAGGATTGGCTTAACAAATGCGACACCATCTCCAGGCATTTGTGGCCGCGGCTAAGTAGAAGAGGGTTGGGTAAGCAGGGTGGACGATGGTGAGGGCTTGCCCTTTATCGGCCCTTTTAGGAACATTCTTCCCAACATAGGCAGCACAGAATGGAGATAAAGGGTGCAGACTGCCATCCACAAACCTACTTTGAAGTCTCACTTTACTGCTTACCGACAATGGAATCTCTGACAAACTGATAAACCACTATAGGCCTCAAAAAGCACTTTGCCATAAGATGGGTGTAGTAATACTATGACTTCATCGGGCAATTCTAAGAATTTAATGAGAAATGCACAGGGATTGCTTAGCATGCTGCTAACCAATAGGTCAGTTGCTCGGTAAATGTTAGTCAGTATTGCTACAATTGAGATTCCCTAACAAAAGCCTCCATGTTCAAGTGTAAGCATGTTCCTTAAAATATGAGCTGGCATGAACAGCCCCAAATGTTATATCCTTAGATATGTCTTATGTATTTAGGTCAAATGGTACATGCTATCGCTTTCTTCTTTAGAGAACTGAGCAATATCGACCTCATTATGATGATGGGAATCTGTGAATGAATGCTGTTTCCACAGAGCCAGCACTATTCACAAGACACTGCCTAAATCATGGCTATATCTCAATGTATACAGTCTTTTCCAAGTTCATTCCATCTCCCTATTTATTCAACCAACATTAGCCGTAGAAACAACAGCATTACCCAAAAGGATTATACTGAGGGACAATGACTATGAGGATTATCTATATCCTCACTGGAGCATGGTCAAATTCCTCCTGGCCAGCCCCACAAGGGAGGGTAAGTCTTTCCCCTTCTGTACCCATGCCAGAAGCCATTAACCGAAGAAAGCCTTGCAGCTGCTGGCACTGGGTGGGGCCAGCTCTCCTGAGTGTGTGGGAGGAATGTGTGTGGGGGAATGGAAACAGCTCTCCTGTGTCAATGGCACCACCTGTGCCACCATGCTGTGGGCTGGTGAGGGGTGGGGCCAGCTCTCCCGCTCCCATTGACATCAATATAGCTTCAGGTGGCAGCCCAGACCATGCACATCTGGGCTTCAGTGATAACACAGGCCGAAGACATCAGTACAGCCTTCAGCCTTATCAGAACCACTGACCAACTCATGGCCCTCAGCAACTGAGCAGACCACCAGCCTCAACATGGTCTCAGGTGGCTACACAAGCCATGCAGACCAGTATGCTCCCCTCCCCCAGCAGCAAAGCCCGAGGACATCCCCAAGGCAGCAGTCAGCAGTACAGATTGTACATGTCTACATGGAGCTCAGGCTTCATCATGGCCTTGGGCAACAGCGTGGACCACAGACACCAACCTGGCCTCTACCTTTCCTCATCTCAGGCCTCTGTCGTCCCACTGCTTGGTGGCATGTTGGAGGCAGGGTCGGGGGGGAGGGAGGGCAGTAGGCTGAGCCTGCATCTGTGTAAGCTCCGGATGTTATACAATCCAACTGGGCAATGACAGCATGTTGACCTCGGCCCTCTCTCTCACCTGTCACCACAATCAGGTCTCCAGTTCTACCTCTGCCCTCTGTGCATGGACTGTTCTGCTTCTCTGACTTTCCCACCTCTCCCTCCCATATTTATTCATCGTAGCGGAGCCCACCACCCCACGCTGCAAGGCGTCGTGGTGACTGACAATAATACGTTGTAGCTTTAAAATTAGTTGAGAATATTAAGTGATCTTACCACACACGAAGGTAAGCATGTGAAGAAATGCATACATGAATAGCTTAGTCTAGTCATCCCACAATGCATACACACACACACACACACACACACACACACACACACACACACACACACTGTATTTGTCAATTAAACAACCCAGAGACATATAAAGGAATGACCTAATCTACATTTGAATGTGGCCAACATGGCAAACTGGCTCCCAAAGTAACTGATTTCGTCTGAAAGAAAATACTTCTTAAAATTTACCCACTGGCTATTCAGCGAAAAGCTCAGTTACTATTGTGAATGAAGACCCCCTCTACGAGTTGAAGGTGGTTATAACCTCCCACATGTCCTGCTCTGCCTCTGACTCTTCCATCACAGACACCCAGCTCAAGTACAGCTTGCAGAGATTTTCATTAGGTCTAAACCTGCACTATGCAAAAGGACTTCCAGGAACCCTGTGATGTATCTGTGTTGTCCAATACACTAATTACCTATCACACATGGCTCTGAATAATTGAAACACAGTTAATGTGGGCAACTGAACACTTAATAACTTAAATTAATTCTAACTTATTTAAATCTAAATGTAAACAGCCACACATACCTAGTGGCTCCTATATTGGCCACCACAGTTCTGGTCACCTCACACCCTAACATGCTACTTACTAATGACGTGGATGTTTTTGCCATGTTTGCAAATTGCATTTTGGAATCTTTTTCTTTGAGTGTTTGGGATAGAAATGCAATAATAATTTTTTTTTTTTTAATGATCAACTCAGTACTTCTGCAGTTCTGGAATGGAGTGAGGGTGATAGGTAAAGAAGCCTCCTAATTGACCAGTCCTCACGTTTTCACAATGCCCTATTTCCTGTGAAGAAAGCCATCTGTCAGAGGGCAGGGAAACCCGGAATGTGCAGAACATTAGCCCCAGTCTCTGGAGGCCTTCAGTAGAGCGTGGAACAAAATGTAGCCATCAGCCTTCCACAAAAGTAGCAAAAGGAGAGACATACTGCACCTCACAGTTTCAGGGACCCAGCCCATGGTCACCGGGCACCACTGTACCATAAATACATCATGGCAGGAGAGCCCAGTGGAGGTCTTTTTGCCTCGTAGCAGAGGAAGGGGCTGAGATCCCACTTTGCCCTACAAAGGCACACCTACAATGAACTAACTTCCACTCACTAAGGTCTTCTTCTGTAGGGTTCCATCATCCCCCAGTAGTACCTTAGGCTGGTGACCAAGCCTTTAGTACATGGGCCTTGGGAGAACATGTACGATCCGAACCATACTAAGGCAAGGCAAAGAAACAAAGTAAAGGCGCCACACAGTGGTTTTAGCGAAGCAACTGCTGTGAGTCTGGTGGGTTGCAGGTTTGAGAGAAAGAGTCCTGGAAGAAAATAAGCCTAAGCTATACCTTGGAAGGTAGTGCAGTAGAGAGAATGGAGACAGTGGAGCTACCAAAGGCACACAGATATCACAATTTCCTGTGAACATTTCACATAACCAACCAAACTAAAACAGCTAAGCAGCTGATCTTAAACTAGAGAAATGAGCTTGGGTTCTCACATGGTCCCGATGTGATCCCATTGTTGTAGTTTCAGTGTGCTTCATACCCCAGTCTCATGGTTGAAATTTACCACCATCCCACGCTGAGAGGTGGGATCTTTACAGTTGAGTAGTTGAGTAGAGGGCTCTGTCCTCATGAACGAATTAATGTTGGCCTCCGGGGACTGGGTTTAACAGGAGTGTGGGCTTGTTTCAAATGTGAGTTTGACCTCCTCATAACGGGAGGTCAAACTTGCATAGCTTCTGGTCGGATGATGCCATCAACCAGGCTGTGATCAGCAAGAAAGCCTTCATTAGATGTGGCTGCTTGACCTTGGTCTTCCCAGGCTCCAAAGACATGAGCCAAATAAATCCATGGTCATTATAAATCCCCCATCCCCAGCCACAAGGTACTCTGTTGCTACACAGAACAGATGAAGAAATGCAGACGATGGAGATAGATCAGGACGCCATTGCAATGCCATGTAAAAAAAGGCCTTGACCTGCTGGTGCTGGCATGATGATGAAAAGGGGCTTAGAGACGAGGAATGAGGGCAGTTTCTAGCTTATTAAAAGGCAAGAAAACAGGCATTCCTCATCCAGAGCCTTCAAGAGGTACACATCCACCCAGAACCTGACTTTTATCCCAGGGAAACCTGTGTCACATTTCTGACCTCAAAACTGTGAGATGATAGATCGGAATTGTGCTAGCCTACATGTGTAACGATTTGCCACAGCAATCTAGAAAACTGGCCCAGGTGCGGAGTTTTCAAGCAGGCGAGAGGAAGGGAGCTTCCCCCAGGGAGGGCCCTGCAAAGCCCACATTCCTAGAAGCGGTCTGGGGAGAGGAGCAGTGAGCAGGTTGGGAGGAGGGTGAGTATCAGAGCTGCGGAGCTCATGGCAGAGGTGGTGCTGCGCGGGCACCAGGGTGCAGGCAGCGTGCTTCTACTTGCTCCCTGCTGCTGGGCACCACTTTTTAACACCTGTCTCCTGACATTTCCCTAAAGCCCTCCTGTACCCATTTAGCACCGCCGGAGGCACGCCACCCGGTCACACAGACCTTTAACAGCGAGCGAAACAGTAGCAGGTGTCAGAGCCGAGAGAGGAAAAAATTTCAATCCCCACTGGAGGACGAAGATCATTTTATTCATTTCCATTTAAAGGGAGAACTGAAAAGCATGAAATCACATGCCAACAGGGGGAGAGAGAGCTCAAACTAAAATAACCTTGACGGCTTCCAGGTCATGCTTCCCAAGGCTGAAGTCCTGCTGAGGAGCAGGATGTGTTTGCACCCGTAGCCTTCTACCCCCAGCTCAGCCACAAGCCCTGGTGGCCTGCTCTCCCCCTTCCCTTGGACCTGACCTGGACTTACATCTTATCTTGCTCCAGACCCAGCCCACTGTCTTTTTTCTGGATCCGTTCCTCTTCTCATGGAATGATCCACACCCAATTGAGAAGCGCAGAGCTGCTCTCTCTTCCTCATCTGTCGCTCCACCCCACTTCCCCACGCGCAGCTACCCAGCATCCTCTCCCAGTCGGCTCTGCCTCTGTGCCCTCCATTCCCACCACCTAGGACCCTCAGGCAGCAGCCATCTCTGTCTCTTACATGGACTGTCTCAGGATCCCCTGACCCTCTCCACCTCTCACCCAGACTCTGTTTCCCTCACATATTTTCCAAACCTAAAGCACAAATCTGGTGGTGGAAGGACACCCCCAACCCCTTCCTCTGCTTACAACCTTAAAGTATAAACTTAGCTTCCAAACTCAGGCTGTCAAAGAGGGCATTCAACAATTTGTCCCTGGTTAGTTATCTGATGGTTCCTGGCTACCTACCAACTGTTCCTACTCTGTGTCATTCTCATAACCTCTGAAGTTCTAGGCCATTTTCCACATACCCTTGGCTTTTAAAGATCTCTTTTCTTTGTCTTCTGATGAGCTCTAGTCCCTCAAGACCCAACTCTTGTGTTTCCCGTTGGCCCTTCTGTTAACTGCCTCCTATCATGTGTCTGTGTCTTTCTGCCTTTCCCACTGGCTTTTGGAGACCACAGGCTGTGCCTTGTTCAACCTTTCATCCTTAAGAGTCCAGGAGAGTGCTTGGCAGAAGAACCTAAAGCAACAGCCTTGGAATGTGTGAGCCTGTGAGACCGGGAACCTGCAGACAGTTAGGGAGTTGGGGACTTGATGACATGAAGGGGGAATGATGCTTCTCCTCGGGGTCCTGCAGCATCTATCCAGACAAGCCCCAGGCCTCCAGGTCAAGGGGACAAACCGAAGGCCAACGGTGAAATCCATCAGAATAACAAATGGACTGTGAAAACGTATGTGTCTGTCTCCGTGGTGTCACGGGACAGAAGTTACTGCCTGTTTCAGTGCTGGAGAGCACGCAACACTGCGTTCTGCCCTCCTCTGGAGAGAGGCCATACCTGGACTCAGGCCACCAGGCTCCAGCTGCTGTGAGAACCAGGGGATGAGGACATTGGGAGCTGCCTCCATCGCACAGGCAGCTAAAAGCTGATCTCAGTTTCATTTATAAAAATTTATTGCTATTGAGGTAATAATCATATAAAATTCATAGGTTTAGAAATTAATAGTTGAGTGTGTTTCAGTTCATTCATGATATTGGGCGATTATTACCACTTTCTATTACAGAGCTCACTGTACCAAAAGGAAATCCCGTGCCGGTTAACTAGATACTACCAACTTCCCGGAAGCCATAGATCCACTTCCTGTTTCTATTTTCTTATTCTGGCTATTTCTTCAGATACAGAAACTCAATCAGCACATGGCCTTTTGTGCTCACTTAACATTTTGAGGCTCACCTGGACTATAGCATGTACCAGACATTCCTGATATTTCATAGCTGATTAGGCCCCACTGTGAGGACGCAGTGCATTTGCTTATCAATCATCAGTTAACGGACATGTAGATTGGTTTCGCTTTGCAGCTGTGAACATCTGAGGACACGTTTTTGTGTGAATATGCTTTCATTTCTCTTGAGTACATAGCTAAGCTTTGAAATAAATTACTGGGTCAAAGGTTTATTTAGCTTTTTTTCGGGGAAACCCCATTTTAACCTCTCACTTTTGAGGTTAAAGCCTGCTGCTTTGGAAATCTTGCTGAGGCCTTAGGTTTAGACACAGGGTTCCTATCCAGTGCCCCATGAGCCAGACCTCACAGCAAGGCAGCTTTCAACTCCTAGAGCTTTAGACACCACCAGAGACCACAGTGAGAAGACTGCCCATTCCCCCCCCCCCCGCCACTGACCTTGCTCACCATTCAGCAGGGGACAGGAAGATGATGCCATTCTGGTGCTACAGGGCATGGGTCTGAAGGAAGGAGTATGTTAAAGGGTGCTGGCAAAGCTTCATGGGGGTATGGTGCTTGAGCAAGGACCTGAAGAATAGCAGTAGTTGTTTTGTTTTTTTTTTTTAAGTATAGAGGATTCAGATTTCAATCTGTGGAAACCGCATGTGCTAATAACGGAAGGATACAAGAAGCAGAGGCACCACACAGGGAGGCCTAAGCCAGGTGTTCTGTTTCTGTTGTTGGCATCTTTCTTAAGGAAGGGGGATGGCAGGCTCCGAGGTTGGACTATCAGACAAAGTAGAATGCAAAGGCTCCTACGCTTACCTCTGGGGCATGGCAAGACCTTGCCTTGCTCTTGTCTGTTCTTCACCAGTCTCTAGCTCCTCAGCCTTATGCTCTGAGGCTGTGCTGTAGTATTTCATTCTAGAGGTTTCTTGAAAGTCATATAACTTGCTGAGAGGTGGTGGTGCACGCCTTCAATCCCAGCACTCAAGGCAGAGAAAGGAGGTCTGGGCTTTTAAAATGGAGCAGTGGAAAAATGTTACAGAGCCAGAGGGAGGGAACTATCACAGTCCATGGGACCACATCCCGAGGCAGCAATCTACAGCCCGTGGCCAGATCCAGCCTGCCACCTGTTTTGGGGTTTTCTAAAACTTGAGAACAGAGTTCACATTTTTTAAAAGTTGGTAAAAAAAAAAAAAATCAAACAAAGTAGAATGTTTTATGATACATAAGAATTATTCAAAATTAAAATGTAGGCTTCATAAAGTATTAATTTTTATGATAAAAATTTTTATAGAATTGTTCTTTCTCTCGTTACATAATTATGTTCATTATGTCTTTAAATTTTCCTCTTTGTGCCAAAAGCTTTCAGAACCTATTATGTGGCCCTTCACAGAAGCACATTCCAAACTCTTTCTGCAAACATCCTCAGGATGATGTCGTTTTCCCATCCCACCCTAGCAGCAGCTCCCTACTCCAGGACCCAGCTCCCCAATCCATTCCCCAATGTCCCACACCAGAAATCCACTCATGGCCAAACAGGCCACAGTCCTTAGCTGCCATGATAATCACTCAGCCTCTTGGACTCAATACTCAGCCTCCAATACTGCCCTTCCCAAACCCATCTTCTCACATCTTATATGCTGCCTCAAAAGTCTTCAGGAGAAGATAAAGTAACGCCAACTCACAAAAGATTGGCAATGCTTCCTGTGAGCAAGGATAAAGAAGTACTAGTTCCAAAAGCTCTCATTTACTGACCTCTGGCTGGCCATGCTAAAGACATGTCTCAAATACTTGGAATCCTCTTCAAAGTTTCCATCAACGTCTTCTTCACAAACATGGCATTGATCCTCTAATTCCACTTCTCTCTTTGCAGAGCCAAAAGGGAATCTTTAGCACGACACCAAGATTACACTAACTATATAGTGCCATCATGAGCAAGGCATTGTTTGAAGTCAGAACTTCTAGTCTTTGATGGATGCTTGAAGCTGGATAATTCTTTGTTTAGGTGTTGTACTTTAACATCCCTGACATCTAGCCAGTATGCAGAAGCCAAAGGCAACTCTCTCTACACATGGCAACCCAAACTGTCTTCAGACACTGACAAATGTTTCCAGGGAGAGGCGGTAGTGAAGAAATTTCCCCAAGCCAAATATCACTCTCCTAAACATTTTATATAGAAACTCACAAAATTCTATGAAATGTGTCATGGTGTTAGCGTCCTAGGGATGAGCAATGTTTGGCCCTGCCAGGCTCACTTCTCCAAGGTCTCACAGCTGGCTACTCACACAGTCACACAGTGGGTTGTGATCTGACCCTTGTATGCTTTTACTACTGACAGTTTTAGCAAATCTCAGAAGTTACTGAGTCGATGTCCATATTGGCAATTTTAGGGATTCCTTCCTGCCCTCTTGGAGGATAGAGTAAAAGTGACTTTGGCCCCAGGAGTCATCAAGGAGATAATGCTGGAGAGTGAGATAAAGAAAAGGCTAGAGATAGAGCAGAGGCAAGGCTTGGGAATCTATCTGAGGCCAGCTATGTTGGTGATGGAAAGCCACAGTCCTCAGGACTCTACATGCTCATGACCAGCTCCTAGCTGTTTATTTCTTCCTCCTGTCTTTCTTCCTTCTCTCCTTCTTTCCTCCTCTTCTTTCCTTCCTTATTGCTAATGGGTTACATTCCTACCTGTCCAGATGCAGTGAGGGGGAAAAAAAAAAAAGAGAAATGTGAGTGTTAAAATAAAGAACAGAGATTAATGAGGCAAAAACAACAACAACAACAACACACACACACACACACACACACACACACACACACCAACCCTCACTGAAGAACCTTCAAGGACAGGAGAGGTTTTCATTGAATAACAGCTGCTACTGGCTGTAAACAACAAAAAGGAGATTATGAATGAATTAACGTCCCTTCCTCTGGAAGGTTCAGAGGTCAGCAGCATAGGAGACTGAGTGGTTTTTCAAATATGTGGCTTTCACCTTCTGGTTCACAAAGAGGGTCTGGCACTTCCTGGCATCATACCCACAGTTAGGCAGGAGGTGATGCAGAAATGTAGATGTCAACTGGGTCTCTCCCTTCGGGTACGTCTCGTGGGCCAGAACTGTGTCACAGGCCCATCCTGGCTACAAAGAAACTGGAGGGAGGTTTTCATTTTCAAACTGTCATATTATTACCTTGAAACGGTAGTGAATTAAGTTACTGAGGAGAAAGGGAAGAATGAATATTGGGAAGGCATCAGCAGTGTCTTCTACGAGCTTCAAAGGCATCCAGCATTCCATGGGGGAATCTACCTCGTGAGACCCAGTGCAGCGAAGGGGGGGGGGGAGAGAGAGAGAGAATGAGATGGAGTCGGATGGACAAAGTGAAGTCAGACTAGTGGGATGGAGTGGGCTTCAGTGGGATGAAGTAAGATGAAGGGGGACCGAGTGAGTAGAGGGATGGAGCAGGATGGGGGGAGTGGGATAGAGTGAATGGAACAGTGGGATGGAGGGAGTGGAGTGGGATGGAGTGAAGAGTAGGTGGGGTGGAACGAAGTGAGATAGAGTGGGGCAGAGTTTGGCATGCAATTTACGCTCTGGAGACATACTAAATCTTGACCTTTCTCCTTATTACACTTGGGCCCAGTTGCTTTTCCGTTTGCCCCGGAGTTTCTGTAGGCATTGCTTTTTTAAATTCTACTTTATTTGGGGTTCCTAAAGCCTCTACCTACCTTCCAAGCCTCCAACCCTAGGTGGGAGAAGAAGAAGGTTTAAAGGGAAAAAGGATGTAGACCTCTTTCAACTTAATGGCAGCTGGTTAGGGTTGTTGGGTTCTTGGTGGGCAACAGCAATTTCAGTCATCAGGCTATCTCACAGTCCAGCAACAGCAAACAGCAAACAGCAGCAGCAGAATGAATAAGCAGCCTTCTTCCTCCTCAGTCAGTCTCCTCAAAACTGTCTCTCTGTCAGTCTGCCTCCTTCAAGCTTCTAGCCTTCTCTCTCTGGGCTCTTGCATTAATACTAACTGCAGCTGGCAAAGACCACACCCCTCCCCATGTCTCAAGGTGTCTCAAGAGGCAATTATCAGCTTCAGACAAACTAAGGCAGCCCCATATCCCACACTTGGGATTAAAGCAAAAACCTGCTTACATAAACTTAACCGAGTTTTTAAGGAAACCGAAACCTCCACCACAGAACCCAGTTTGAAGTACAACTACTACCTACGCAACAAATCAGCTTTAAAACGCTTGCCAAATTGTCAAGGTGTAGTACAATAAAGACTTGATAAGTATTAACTATTTAAGACTGTTGCTATTTATTGAATATCTCCCATAGGCCAATCTCCTCTAACCCTTACAACAAATACACGAGTAGAGTAAAATACTTCCCCTACCCTCCAGGTACGCATTTCAGAGGGTCCCAGGCCCAATGCCAGGTGTTTGGCTGTTTTATTGTGGTTTCCCTGGCCTTGAATTAAGAAGGTGTCAGTACCTTAACAGCTAGGACTCAGGGAGAGATTAGTGAAATCAGCACAACGGTGCGAAAATTCACAGCCTTCGCCTCCCACTTCCCAGCAGGTCTTGCCCTGACTTCTCCCCCAAGTTGTGGGTGAAGATATAATCTAATTTCCACTCTTCTGTCTTGATTGGCAAATTGGCTCACCCACCCTGGGTCCTTCAGGAAATGTGCTAATGGAGGGCTGGAGGTAAAGCAGAGGCTGCTGTGTACAGAGCATTCTGTGGTCAATTAGGTCAGGATTGGATTGACCTAGAAATCCATAGAGATGGGAGCTTGGGGAGAAAATACTAGGTTGCAGAAGACTGGAATGGCTGTCCCTGAAAAAGGTCAGCTCACACCAAAGAGAAATGAAGTTGAATGACACAGAGCCCGTCACTGGGAACTGATGATGAAGCCTCCGGGAGAAGCCAGCAGGAGTGGAAGCATCGGTCCTGTGGTTTCAGAGGCCCTCTGACAGCCCCTCTGACACAAGACCCTAAGACAGAACCACCCCACCCCCATTCAGTGCACCTCCAAATAAACCGTCAGAGTTTAACTTGAAAATCGAAACTAAATGAAATGCTAAATTCCTGGGTGTTTTCTGAAAAAAAAAAAAAAAATTAAGACTCTCAACTCCACAGGATAAATCTTATTTCTAGGAATGTTTCCCACAGAGATTATATGCAGAGAATTTTGCATTGTGGCATCATTTGTAATAGTGTCAACTGCGGGATCAACGAAAACATTCATTACTAACAGAATAACGACAGTTATAGAATATATATGTTTCAAAACCAAGATGTGTATCAGAAATGACTAACACGAAAAGATGATTTGGTCTACAGTTTCATCGGGGAAATTGTGTGCTTCAAAGCAGGAAGACTATGTATCATTTATGCGAAAATAAAGAAATATATACATAGAGATAGATAGATGTATGCACGATCGTATGGATATACACGTAAGTTTAGAAAAATATTGGCAGAAAGGCAAGAACATAGAGGCAAAGGCAGAAATGTCTGAAAAACTGACATCAAAACGTTAGCACTGGCTTATCTGCATATAAATTTTCCACAAGCCAGATTTCTCCCTGTTGAAGTGGGAATTTACAGATAAGCAATGGGAGGAGGCTATGATGGGCCATATGCTATAAGGTTGGAGTTGGAGTCATCAGTAGGAAATTGTGTTTAGCTCATATAGATGCAGATGGCTCCATATTGAAATATTTATAGATCTCTATATACTTGCAGATTGATATACACACATAAATGTGCTCTGTCAGCTGAGAGGGCCTGGAAGAAATGATATTCACATAATAAGGAGTATCTTTAACACTGGGACTATTATGCTTTTTCTTTTTTCCTTCCTTCCTTCCTTCCTTCCTTCCTTCCTTCCTTCCTTCTTTCCTTCCTTCCTTCCTTCCTTCCTTCCTTCGTTTCTTCCTTCTTTCTTTTTTGTTTTTTCTTTCTTTCCTTCCTTTTTTCTTTCTTTCTTTCGTCCATTTTTCTTATTTTCTGTCTGTTTCTCTTCCTTATGTTGGAAAACAAGTTTTTTTTAAATAATTTTAATTATGCGCGTGCATGAGTGCAGGGTCCACGGACGCCAGATGAGAACACCGGGTTCTCTGGAGTTTACAGGTGGTTGTGTGTTGCCGACATGAGTGCTTGGAAATCAGCTCTCATCCTCTGCGTGAGAAATGTGCACTTTTAGCCACTGAGCTATCTCTCTAGCCTGGGAAATATTTTCTTAAGCTGATCCCATGTAGAATGTATCATGCAATAATTCTATTCCTACATATACACTCAACGGGAACTACACTTACACTGCACTTACAGTGCAGTGGTCACAGGACCAGCATTTGTAGTAATTCCAGTTGCAAACCATTCAGATGTCCAAAAACATAGAATGCACAAATACGTTGTGATGTATTTATGCAATACTACAGCACATACAACTAAGTCAATGAATTAAATACTGCACAAAGTCCACATCTTTATTTCCAGTGCTGTTCTCCCATGGGAGGAAACCAGGTTCCTTGGAAAATTGGTTGGTTCTAAGATATAGGCAGGAAATCTTGTGGTGCTAGAAAGTAAGGACCTAAAGTCACATGCTGTTTAATGACAGGTACACATTTGTAGAGTGAATTTGTCATTATGTAAACATTATAGAATGTACTACTACGTGCTATAGGCAATTCACATTAAGTGATGTTTTAATGCAGTTAAGAGACGTAGAAAACACCAAAAGATTAAAGCTGTTGTCAGTTTACTGTTTTACAGTAAGTAATTATCATGGGTTGAAGTAATACACTTAAATAATGATTAAAATGTATGCTGTAATAAGTAATAAACCTTATTATTATTTTCAATTATATATCTTACAAAATTTGTGCTTTTATATGGCTGAGGTAATTTTGCTTAAATAATACTCATAAGTACATGGGTGATGCATTCTGTTTCGTTACAATGTCCACAGTATAATAATGAGAGAGAAATTTTCAGCTCCATTTTAGGCTTAAGGACCACTGTCATAGACGCTATCTGTTGTTGACTAGAATGTCATTAGTTAGCATGTGACTGTAATTTTTAAGAATCTATCTCAAATGGAGTGCCCAGGGACAGGACATTTATATCATATTCCTTCATCGGAAGAAAGGGAAGTAGTCATATTCCTGTGCATGCCCCCATACCCAGGAGGACACAGGAGCGGCACAAAGTAGGGTAGGCAAATTACTTAAAAAAAAAATATATATATATATATATACATGAAGTTGGGGTGATGTGGAGGTGGGAGTGAATCTGAGGGGAGTTAGAGGAAGGAGTTGGAGTGAATATGATAAAAATCCGTTGTATGAAATTTTAAAAGAATTACTAAAAATAATTTTGAATACATTAAAAAAAAAAAAACAACAACCTTCATGGGAGCATGTCAAAGGAACCTAGGAACCAATGACCACAACAAAGACCAAATGCTAGAAAGTTCAAATAATAAAACAAAGTTTTCCTGGATTAGACTACAAATATCTCCATGGTGATAAAAGTGAATGAGTAAATTAAAATATGCAGGTGAGAAGAGAGAGAGAAATCTCTCACACAGAAGGGTCCTAAATAATTTACTTGCATTCTCTGCCCTCAAGGAGCATCATGCCTCATTCCTTAAGTGCGGCTGTGCGTGGTGGCTTCCTTCCAGGATGTGCAGCGTGGGGATAAAGAAGAAAGGGGAGCGTCACATGGCAGGAAGCTGGCAAGCACAGCTCAGTCTTGTCATTAAGCTCAACGCGCAAGCCCTACATCTTGGTGCTATGTAACCTGGATATGATGCAATGAAATGAGACTTGGCCTCTGTGATCAAAATCCACGCCCCTGTCTAATCCGAAAACATCAGACAAAAGCCAGCGGAGGAGGAGCCTACCAAGTGCTTTGCAAAAAAAAAAAAAAAAAAATGTCAGGGGCAAAGAAACAGGGACACATTTACAAACTGTCACCACCAAAAGAAGCCCAAGCAGTTGTGGTTTGATTTGACCAGAAAGCATTCTAAACAATACTTCCTCATTTCATGGTGCTGGGATCCTATTCTGGCCTCATACACACTAAGAGCATGTACCAAGATACAGCACCAGCCTAAAGTTGTTTTTTGTTTTTAAGTCACCAAAGCAAAATAATCAAAGTTTTGGGTTTTTTTTTCCCCTCCTAACCTTTAACAATACACAGAGGCAATACAAGCTTTGAAAATAAAGCTTTTCCTTAAAGACTTTCCAATACTCTGCACCATATTCTTACATAGAGTTTAAGGTCAGTGTTCTTGGGCTTTCTCCAGGACAAAGACAGATTTTTGTAACAGTATCAGAGGCAGACGCAGCCCTGACTCAGGGTTGCTGAACTAATTTACTCCTCCCTCTTAGTCTCTCGCTGTTGCCCACATCTAAACGAAACTTTCCCGACACTGCACAGTCAACCATTTCTACTCACAGCGTTTTCATCCATCTCAGTGCTTAATCATAGACTCAAGGGAGCTTTGCGGAAAGGTCACAGTGTCTCCAGACAGAGGCCACAGGCTCATCAAACACCAGATCAAATATTCACTACCTTATTGCCTTGAGATAGAGTCTCCCATCAAGCCAGAAGTTCACTGTTGGCTCAGCTGGCCGGCCAGAGAGCTCCCAGCATCTGCAGCTCTCTTTTTCCCAGTGGTGGGGTCACAGACATGCAAGCTGAGGCCTGACTTTTTATGTGGGTGATGAGGATTAGAATTTAGTTCTTTACCGTTGTACAGCCAACACTTTTACTGAGTCATCTCCTCAGCCTCTCATTCCTTTTTTTTTTTTTAAGTCACCGAAGAATCAAAATGATGCTTTTTTTCTTTTAACCTTTAACAATACACAGAAGTAGCAAGCGCTTTGAAAAAGAAAGCTCTTCCTTAAAGGTTTCCAACATTCTGCATCATATTCTTATCTACGTTTAAGGTCAGTGTTCCTGGACTTTCTCCCGAGCAAAGAGAGATTTTCCTAAAAATATCAGAGGGAGACACAACACTGATTAGAAGGAACATGGAGGAACAGTTTGAGGCAGAACTCAAACTCACGTTGATCTCTAAGCTTCATTGAGGCTGGGCTTAACGGCATGTGCCACCAAGCCCAGTGCGAGACTAATCTTCAGAAGCTGTACTCCTGTGAATCAACTTGACAGGGGCAAGGCATGGAATTGTTTTATATCTTCCTATTGATTTTGGATGCGTGCTCTTTAGTAGAATTATAACAAGCTGTTTCACCTATGACCTGGGAAATACACTATATATATATATATATATATATATATATAATTCTTCTCGATAGTCTGAAGTCCCTAAATTTAGCACTAGAATGTAGAAACAAGGTCAGAGAATGACGTCTTAGAAAACCAAAAATGACAAAAATCAATATGCTCCCATACTCTGCTGCTCATCCACTCTAAGCCATCCACCACAGCCAACTGGAGTCTCTGAAAACCTCTCAGCAGCCCAGGAGGTTCTGTATCTCCATGAAAACTACTAATTTCAAACGGACTTTAGATCAATGAGATAAGCTACCGTTTTGGAAATTGTAACATGTTAATGACAAACGTGAACCAAAGGCTCCACAGTAGCGGCTCTCAACCTCCCTGATGCTGCGACCCTTTAATATAGCTCCTCATGTTGTGGAGACCATAACATTATTTTCATTGCTACTTCATAACTGTAATTTTGCTACTGTTATGAATTGTAATGTAAATATCCGATATGCAGGGCTCTTAGGTGACCCTTGTGAAAGGAATTCATCTTCCAAAGGGGTCGTGACCCACAGGTTGAGAAACACTGCTCTGCATGGAGCTCAAGCATGAGCTCTTTTACAGAGACTGTAAAAGGACCTCCAGGTTTCCAGGGGAGGCTGGAAGGGAAGGAATCCAAAGAGGTGGGTATGAGAAGATGGCTGTTGAACAGGGTCTCTCAACACAGAAATACTTTGTAAATGTGTTTATAGAACAGTATTTATGAGTCTGGAGAACATTCCTCCGTGCTATGGAGCTGGGAGGCACCTGCTGTTCTGCAGATAAAGAAGGTTCCGTGAGGAGCCACTCCAGGAAGCCTTCTTGGGCCATCAGCTGAGCATTTGAGTGTTTCCTCACAGCAATCCTGGCGGGCCTTAGCTTTAAAATCACACATCGCACGTTAAATGCTACAAGTTCCATCTTTTTAACTCAAGATGCTACTTAGATTCATGTCTTGGTGGGGGCCTATAGTCAGTGCAATGGATTCATTTGCTTTATCATGCCTGGTGTTCTGGTTACAGGGTTGAATTTTTGTTCTCTTTATTTATTTCTAAATGTTGTCAGTCTTGAGGTAGAGTCTTGCTGTGGCCTGGAGCTCCCAGCAATCCTCCTGCTTCAGTCCCCTAAGAGCTTTACAGCCACAAACCAGCATGTCCACCTCGGCGTCTCCTTCCACGCAGTCCACTATGTGGTGGCCCTTACCCAGTGGTTTCCGGTAAATGGAGGGACCACGCAAGGCTGCGAAGCACAAACCTCGAGCTCAGATCGTTCATTCAGGCTGCACACAGAGACTTGCGTGTCCATTTGGAACCAAGGTGTCTTCTATGGCTGGAAAGCAGCCCTACAAAATTGCCAGCTGTAGCTGAAAAAAGCAATGTAAGGAGCAAACGATACTTTTGGATTGGCCCCTGCATGCACAGGGCGAGCCTCTGTTTGCTTTAGGTTTTATCCATAGGCTGAAGGGAAGAGTGGATACCATACAAGATTTGTGCATGCATAAAAATAATCTTATTACCCCAAATATGCTCTTAAAATAAGCCATTTGGACGCTTCTCCCTCCTAAGGCAACATCTCTTTGCTCTCTGAAGCAGTCGCAAGGCTTCCGGTTATACTCTGCCTCCTCCCCGGTTTCTGCATCATCCCTCGGTGCACACACACCCTGATATATTTGAAAACATTTGCCAGCTGTAAGTGTCTTCTCCAAGCCCCTCTATAAAAGAATATTAAAATCAAGGCACTAGCTGTTATGAGTTTCTGTAACAATAGTCCTGGAGGCAACAGCTGCTCTTCTTATTGTAACAAACTTTCTTGGCAACACTGAGATGGGTCTTATAACATCCCTGGAGGGAACTGCTGAAGTCTGGGAGCGGAGGCTACAAAGCCTTGGCCTCTGTGTGATCTGGAAGACTCCTGGCAGGCACCAGCTAACCTTGAAGGCTGGGGCTTGATTCTTCTGTGAACTGCATAAGAAGGAAGTTAAACAGAAGCAGGGAGGAAGAAAGAGAAGGAGAAGGAGGAAGGACAGAGACGGGTACAGGAGGAGTCCCTTAAGGCTTCCACAGCATTTCTAGGTACCTATTCAATAGTCCCACTCTGTAGCAGCTGCCCAGGCCAGACATATTGCTGCTCCCTGAAGCCACTGCTTCCCATCTGGGATATGACAAAGGCCTTGAGCAAGACATCACTTTTGTGCCAAAGATGTGCATGGATTTTCACCTCCAGAGGAACAAAGGAATGGACTATTTGCTGTATAGACTCCAAAGAAGAGAAACAGACCTTCAGACAGAAGCCTCACCGGGCAGGCCTCTGCCTTATCATAGGGAGGAGCTCAGAGGGGGATTTGCTACAAAAGCAGCTTGAGTGGCTCAGACGCCAAAACCAAATGAAAGCATTTGGAGGGGTGCAGTTTTATGTGCCTGCTCTACAGCTCAGTCCTAAAGGGCAACATTACCATAGCTCGTCTTTCCGAATGCACACAAGACATTTTGCTTGTCCTATTTGCTTCTGTCATCCATAGAAGAACCAATAAGAAAAACGTTTTTATCAGGGTTATAGTAATAACAGTTAGACCATTTATATTTTTATATATTATATTTTTTAATCTCCACAATGAACCAATGAGGTATTACTATAGTCATTTGGTAGGTGGATAACTTAAAGGCATTAAGTGAACACAAACACATGCTTTTAATTCCTGAGCTTTAATTACATGTTCTCAAAATATTTCTCTAGCAGATCCATCTGATCCTCATGCAAAATGGATTTTGTCCGCCACTGTAGCATTCAAATTCCAGAATTAAGGTGATGCAGAGAGCAAATGCCTAAGGTGGGATTTAAACACAGATGGGTTAGGTCTGGTGTGCATAGTCTTTGCCATGGTATCTTCCCTCTTCAATGTGGGCTTGCCTGTCTTTCTGGAGTTGCTGCATCTTTGCCCTCAGTCAAAAGAATCTGTGCCAAACTCCCAGAAAAAAAGAACCTGCACCACACACCTTGAAGTCTAGGGCCCGAATGAATATTTGATGGGTACCATTTGCTGAAAGGAAACCTACACTGTTCTAAATCACACAAACAAATGGCCTTTCAAAGAACCAAGATCTTGGGGTTGAAGGGTCTGAAGGAGGTCCCTACCTAATCTTCATATAAGCCCCAGGAATTCCAAAAGCTATTGTCAGACTCAGTCTATTTTGCATGAGGATCATGTGGACTCCACTCAGAGAAATGGTCCATGGTATTTTTGAGAACTTCTAATGAAGCTTGGAAATTAAAAGGATGCATTTGTGCTCACTTCCAGCCAAAGGGCTCGAAAATGAAATCACAGCAAATACATGAACAAAGAAATGAGGAGACAATGGAAAGCAGAATGAAGAAAAGTGAACGTAGGACAGACAACTCAGCTGAGAGAGTCAAAACCCAGCTGCCTCAAGAAGCATGGCTTCTCATTAAGAAGCAAGTCCCTTTGTGCCACGCAGCCCACGGAAGTCTGGGTTTGAAAGCAAGCAGATAACTTCTGAAGACAAGGGCAGGAGCAGGGGTGGAAATAACCAGCTTGGCAAAGGTTCCTTCACGAGAAGCACTTTCTCCAACCTCATGCCTCAGAGGCCCAGCCTTCCTCTACCATTATAGGAACAAGGGGCGAATTCTCTGGAGAAACTGAGCCTAATTTTTCAGGCTTAGCGACCCACATTTCAGTGAAAGCTAGGGCATTGCATCCAACTCTAAGTACCGAGTAAAGAAACTCCATTCCCTTCCTACCTCCCAGAAGACAGGTGTGTTCTTAGGAGTAAAAGAATACCAACAATGAAGAAACTGCCTAAAATGACCTCTCAGTGCCTTTCTGGCCCTTAGCAGAAAATCACAGCCCCGACTCATTTGCTATATTGAAAGTTTAACTTTTCATTTCAAAATAACTTGACTTACCTAAACAAGGTTGCAAATTGTATATATTTATATACAAAAATTATGTGAATTATATATTTTTTCATGTATCTTTCACCTAGGTTCCCCAAATGCACCAAACCAGTAAATTAGCATGGGCACAAAACTATTAATTTATAGTCCTCAGTCAAGCCACTGATTTTCTTTCCCTTATCCAGGACTAATCCAGGCTCACGCACTGCTTTTAACTGTCATATCCTCTTAGCTTCCACTTTGGGGCATATTTTCATTATTGCTTTGCGCTGAATGACTCTGATACTTTAAAAGAGTATTGACCAATTACGTGGGAGGCTGATCCTTCCTATTGCACCGTGACTACATGTTCGTTAGCTTCGATCCTTTAAGGAAGGGAATGCCTACCGTGCTTTTCCACTCCAAGGCTGCGTTTGCAATGAAATTCTGTTATAGAAAGAAAATACTATGATCCCCAACAGATTTTGATTCATGAATTGTAGCTGTCCAGCGATGCTTCTGGTCTTACCATAGTTATTACTAGGGTAATTGTCTAAACGGTGGTTTGTTTCTTGGCCATCATTTGTTCTGCATTTTAAATGACAAGTCTACAGTGAGAGTACATTTACTTCTTATTCATATTAGTTTGGATAGATATTTATTCTGTTTTTATTACTTTGTTGGCTAATTTCATCCTTTATTTCACCAGCAAAAGTTTTTAAAAGTAAGTCCCCCCCTCTTTGACATGTACCCTAAATTTCTTGAGCACCTTTTTAGTTTCTAGTACCATAATGTCTTCTAGGATCGCACTGTAAGTTTTTAAAACCATAGCCTTGAGTGATCTGTTTCTGCAAATAATCCTTTCAAAGCTTTGTTTTGTTTTTGCTGAGGAACAATATTTAAAGCCTAGCAGTGACTCTAGGGGTGCTCCTAGATACCATGGTGCTGTAGGAGATTTTCCCTCTCTTGCCCATGCTCCTGGAATAACAACTCGTGAAACTCATAAAATAATATACAAATACATAGGCCATGTAGCCAGGCTCTTTTCTGACTAGCTCACAACTTAAAATAACCCATTTTACTAATCTACATTCTGAGCTCAGGAACCAGGTGTCCCTCCATCCTCTTTACATATTGCCAGCAGAATCCCAGGCACCTGGCTCTATCCCAGAATCCCTTCTGCCTGTTGGATGTCCCACCTATTTCCTGCTTCAGCCATCGGACAGAGGATTTTTTTTTAAATTGTCAGGTGTTGCATCCATACAATACACAAGGGAGTCCTTCTATACCATGCTGTCCCTGACTCTAGATCCTTCCAACAGGCAGAGCCAGAAAACAAATTTATAAATACATGACACACGCGTTTATTTTTAAAACGTGATTAAAATATTGAATTAAAATCGACATTTCCTTAAATATCTGTAAAAAAAAAATGGAAAGGAAGAAGCCAATTGCAATAGCTCAGCTCCTCAACCTTTCTCAGGCCTATGAAGGCAGAGATGCTCTTTACATGAAATAAGGATGCAAAAGTAGGTATTGATCTGAGCAAGCCCTCATGAGTTTCTTCTCAAAATCTACTTTTCCTCATGGTCAGGGAAGCTCGAGTGCAGCATGTCTTCTGATACTAGGGAACCAGGGAGGTGAATGGAGTGAGTAGGATGTCTCATGTTGAGGTCAGCCAGATGACAAGTCTTGGCCATACAGCAGTGTCTATATTTGGCTTTTAATTGGCTCATTCCTAACTATGAATTAAACAGTCCACCAGCTATGAATAACCGAGTGAGTCTCCCACATCAAAAACAGATTATACTAGATCAAGCAAACTAGTGGGGGAAAAAAACAACAACTTATAACTGTTCAGAAATAACAAAGAAGAACAGAAAAGCAGTGGGGGAGGGTTCAGATGGGGGGAAGCAAAATCCACAGCATATAAAATACGTACCCCACTAAACAAGATCAGAATGCCATTTAAAGAAAGCAGAGAATAACAAAGGGGTCATAATACGTTGTATAACGTTTTTAAAAGTTTAACACAAGTGTTGGAAGGTCCAAGAGAAAAATACTTGAAAAGGAAGCAAGACAATTTCTTCTCTTTCTTTTCCTGAACAATTCATTCTGGAAGCCATTAGATGGGGCTAAGAAAAGTTCCTCACTTAGCTTGGAGGAGGTGCTTTGGTGGCTCAGAGCAGTACCTGAAGCTTAAGGGGGTGGAGGAAGGGACTGTTGGGGTGCCCCCTGCAGGAGGGCTGCAGTACAGTGGAGTAGCACCCAAGATAGCAT
The DNA here is from genome assembly GCF_907164565.1 of Psammomys obesus. Classification (NCBI taxonomy): domain Eukaryota; kingdom Metazoa; phylum Chordata; class Mammalia; order Rodentia; family Muridae; genus Psammomys; species Psammomys obesus. The sequence continues at coordinate 3,296,508 of NW_026596166.1, read as the reverse complement.
CTGTGTAGGAGACTGAGCTCACGAGGAGACACATACTTCCACAGCCAAATGATCAAAGTAAGAGAAGAAATATAAAGCGGTCCTGTCTCACACAGTGGGAGACAATATGAAGCCCTCGGCAGCTCTCGTCTGATATTCCTACTTTGAACTGTGCACGATCCGAAGCTAATTGAAGAGACATCAGAGGGAAAAATCTACAAAGTAACTAACTTGGACTCGTCAAAATTTTCAAGGTCTTAAAGGAAAGACTAGATTGAAGGAAACTGAGCAGAAGTGTGGACTGTAACACAGCAATAGGAACTGGGTCCCCCCCCCTTTTTTTTTTTTTTTTGCTATGGAAGAAGTTATTAAGGAAAGCTGAAAAAAAAATCTGACAAGTTAAACAATTAAAAGGTAGTGACACAGGAGCATTAATGTCATTTTCATGGTTTTCTAGTGTTTTATGGGCAAAGGTACTCGTTTGTAGGAAATATACACCAAAGCATTTAGATAACAAAATTTATCATGTTCACATTTTGCTTTCAAACAGCTTCCAGAAAGTTCTTTCTCTTATACCTATTTCCCATTTTAAAATTTTAAAATTTTAAAATTTTAAAATCTTTGTTTTAAAATTTAAAACAATTTTTAAATTGTTTTAAAAATTCATTGACAAGGGGCTGGAACGATGCTCAGTGGTTAAGAGTATGTATTGCTCTTGGGGAGAACCTGAATTCAGTTCCCAGCATCCCTATTCAGGTGGCAGCTCGACCACCTGAAACTCCACCTCTAAGGGTATCATGCCTCGGCACCATGGACCCTGCACTCACATGCACATTCCCACACAAAGACAGATACATGTAATTAAAAATACTTTTAAAATGAAACGACACATATTAAGTCAATGAAATTGTGCAAGAAAAGATTTTAAGCAATTTAGAGGTGAGTCCAGGAAATCCAATGTCTAAAAACTATCATTTCCAGAATGTCAAAAGAGAGCTGAGAAGAAGACATGACTGTCAAGGGGAACATGATTGCCATAGAACACAGCTCAGCTGAAACAGACCACCAAAATGCCCAGAGTAACACAGGAAAGAGACCAAGACATGAGCACCACAGATAAAAGAAGACTCAAGAGTATCTGGAAAGGTTTTCTAAAAAGCCTTGTTCTTATGAGAGAATTTTTGGCTGAAGAGTAGACCATTCTTCTCTATTGAGCCCTGGTTCAATAATATTCCTTTCATCAGACAGTGACAGACATGTTCAGAAAGAGAAGGGACACAGATCAATCCCAAAAGGATTTGCAACAAAACCTTGCTATTTTTCTGCTCAAGACACATGTTAAATTATAACCAGATAATGCTCAAATTAGTTTCCCAGGGCTTTCCCTTAATGACATTGCTTCTGTAATAGTGTCAAAAGTCAGAGCAGAGATTTGAGTCCTGTCTGCCATTTGTCTTGGGACGGGTGAAGAAAGGATGTTTTTGTAACAACAAGGTCGGTGGGCATCATCTCACAGCCCTCCCTTTCTTGAAGTAACAGTTCTCTTCTGTTTATGCCCAAAGGCTTTTAACAGAGATGCCTGAAATGGAAACTTCTTCTTTGTTATGTGGGACTCTAGTTTCTAACAGGCACTGTATAAGTTATGGATGACTGGTTTCTCCAAGTCCACACATTCCCACGTGAAGGGAGCTGCTTTGAATCCCCATTGCACATAAAGAGAAAGGAAGGAGAGAGAGGTAGCTGTGATTCTGAGCCCATAGCACAGTGGACACCTGGGAAAGACACATACACTTCTGTCCTTGGAGTGAGCTTTAAAGGACAGTTGTACAGTACCTTCAAGTAAGTTAGTAACAAGAGCCCTCCTTCAGGCAGAAGTATCCAAACTAGCAGTGCTGACACGGCCCTTTTTCTAGGCATCAGCGAAATGATTAAATGAACATTAACAGCCTACAGCCTCCACAATGTACTCTCTCAACCCAGTACCTGTGTGTCCCAAGTCATAAAATGTCTAACATTCATGATGACACCTTAGGCATTTGGCCCACCCCAGTGCTCAGCTGGCAATCTGCAGTGGAAGCCAGACAAGTGGTTTCTTCTATAGGCCTCACATCTAAACTCTGTACCACTGATAAAGTGGGGGGACCCCCAGGCAGAGGGGAGAGTCTGCTGCTTCAAGCATAGCCCATTTTGCTGTGCTTTTCTCCTGTTCCATTTTAGGCCCTGATTGTAGGACACCAGCAAGAGGCCTCTTTCCCAGCAAGAGGCCACTTAACACCAGGCTCCTCCAAAGGAAGCCATATGGACTTCTCTCCCAAATAAATCCAACAAGGAAGGGATAAGCAGGAAAAAAAAATGTGACTAAGATAAGAATCACCAAAAAAAAAAAAAAAAAAAAAAAAAAGTGGTGGTGGGGGCTATTGGGCTAAGAAATTAGAACTTTTATTGTCTTTCCTTTTCCTTCCCTGGAAATCCCATCCCACACCTTGAAGTCACACCGGCAAACCTCAGGTCAGTCAAAACCAGGACTTGCTGCTAGAAATACAGGTCTTCCTTTCCACAATGTTGCAGGACATTTGATGACACTGTGAAAACCGAGATTGTGTTGTTCAGTAGAAAAACCTGTTTGTAGTCGTTGTGTGGCTCAGCCCTAGCACACACCTTTAATCCAAGACAGGATTAAATAAAATCAACCATAGGTCAAGAGTCAGAGCAAACAGCCAAATGACAAGGAGTGATTGTAGGGAAAAAAAACCATAGAGTAAGAGGAAGTCGGGAAGATGGATAGAGAGATGCACAGGAAGTAGAAGGGAGGGACACTAGGTTTAAGGGTTTTTGAGAGCTTTTGGGAGCATGTCAACTGAAGAGAAAGGTCAGCTGGATGCTGTCTCTGCCTCTCTGGGATAGCAGACTTTCACCTCAGAATCTGGCTCCCAGGACTTTATTGGTAAAATCAAACATTTGAGACTTTGTTTAAAACAAGACTGTAAAGGCTGGAATTTGACTTCAGAGCCCATGAAGACCAAATTATGCACTGGCTACTACAGAGGAACCAGCCAGAAAACAGAGGCCACCAGATACTGTGCCAGGGAAGAGAGAAACAGTTCTACTGTCTGAGGACTCATTGTCACACATACTTTTTCTCACCTTTCTAATTGTTTCTTGTACTCTTTGGATGTCCTTCTTAGGGGCCTGAAGAAGCAAGGTTGCATTTCCTAAGGATACAGCCATACCCTTATGTTCTGGATGGAAATCCTCTGGGTCAACCTCAGCAGTTCTCAGGGCCACCGGAAGGGCTCCGTATTGTGAGCTATGTGTCTTCAGATACACAGCTCCAACATCTTCTTCCTCTCACTAATGTAATGATTGAGGTACCCACCAAAGTCACCTCTGCCCAAGAGAATCTACAGTCAGTATTCATGATCCCTGTTCTTTCTATCTGTATTATTGAAAGAAAAAGAAAATCCTCTGTAGGTCCACCCAGCTGGTTTAAAATTTTCTGTCTGTCCCCAGTTATTACTGGCACTCTTCTAACCTGTGTCCTGATGGAAAGCAGCACCCAATCTACCAGACAACATGGGTGACATTAACTTTTGTCTTAACCTTAATGCTATTCCAAATTTGGGAGTCTTTTGCTACATAAGCAAATTCAGAGTCATCTATCATGAATCTTTTAATTATTTGTCTTTGTTTTGTTTGTTTGCTTGTTTGTTTTGTGAGACAGGGTTTCTCTGTGTAGCCTTGGCTGTCCTGGATCTCCCTGTATAAACTAGGCTAGCTTCAAATTCACAGAGACCCACCTGCCTCAGCCTCCTGAGTGCTGGGATTAAAAATGTATGCCACCATGGCCCAGTTAATTTTTTTTTTTTTGGTTTTGTCTTTAAATTTTTATTGGTTCTTTGTGAATGTCACATCATGCACCCTAATCCTACTCATCTCCTCCTCCCCTTGTACCTACCCTCCACCCTTGCAACCTTTCTACAATAGAAAAAAAAATCTCATTGCGGAAGCTGTAGTGTGTCACTGTCTCACAGTGTACCTCTTTGTCCACACATCTTTACTTGCAAATGTTCATTGCAATGACTTGTTGGTCTAGTATGAGGCTTCTGGCTCCTGCTACACTATAGATACTAGAACCTCACTGGGACTCCTCTGAGATATCCTGTTGCTGTCTTGTGTCGTGGAGATCCTGTAGTTTTGGATCTGTAAGACCAGCCCCTCCATGCATTCCAGCAGTTAATGTAGATGTTGGGGAGGTCTAATTCAAAGCCCTGGGTCTGGGCCCAAAAGGTATCTGAGCTGGTCATCCCACCAGCTCTCTTGCCCCCATGCCCTCAGGGTTGGCTCCCTGGTAACCCCTGCTACCAGGACCAGCTCTACCCTTCTGCCCAGGCTAGGTACAGAGCCTGGTCTCCTTAGCGCTGCAGCAGGTGAGGGGGTAGGGCCGACTCTCCTATGCTCATATTCTTGAGGTGGCTCACCTGTAATTCCCACAGTGTGGGCCCCGCTCTTCTGAGCACTGCAACTGGCTAAAGGAGCGGGAGTCATCTCTCCTGCTCTCACACCCTCAGGGCCAGCTCTCCCACGATGCCCATGTGAGGGGTGGGGCCAGTTCTGCACAGCCCTCAGACATCAATACGTCCCCAGGTGCCAGCCCACACCAGGGTCATTGGTGGTGGTAACAGACTTCTGCTGTTGAGGGCCCATAGACCCAGATATGGCCCCCTCAGTGACAGCACAGGCCTGGACCCCACCATGACCCCACGAGGCATCATCGGCTACTCACAACAGACTGTTCATCACAACCCTAGAATCTTCAGTTCTGCCTCTCTTCATTGTGCCTTCATCTTTCTGTCTCTCTTTCTCTTCCATTTCTATACCGCTTGCTTGCTCCTCCAAATGGTGTCCAGGATCTCTTGAGTGTCTGAGTTCATCTGTCTCATGCTCACCTCCCCCCACCCACCAGGGCCTGCCCTCCTAGGTGGAGTTCTATCTGGGTCTGCATGGAGCTGGACTGGTGGCTGTCACAGGCTTGTTGTTTTGTTTTGTTTTTCGTGGAATGTGAGGCTACTAATCATTCAGATTTTCACAGGTCAGAACACTGAGCTTAGACATGGCCTCTCTCCTCCTCTCTGCACATTTGACACAGCAACCATACCTACAGTGTTTCTAGGGGCAGGATGAATTTCTTCTTTTTTTAAAAAAAAAAATTTATTTACTTTACATCCTGATTTCAGCTTCCCCTCCCTCCTCTGACCTCCTCTCCCCCCATCTACCCCTTCTCCTTTTCTCTGAAGAAAATGGGAGGCCTCCCATGGATATCAGCCATCCTAGGCAAAGCAAGTTTCTGTAAGACTAGGCACATCTTTTATTGAGGCTAGAAAAGGGAGCCCAGTTAGGGGGAAAGGATTTAAAGGCGGGCAATATAGTCAGAGACAGGCCCTGTCCCTGCTTTAGGAGCCCCACATTAAAAATCTGCTCAAACAGCTTCAACAGGTCAGGGTAACACACCCATATGTTATCACACACAGCATTTTTTTTTAAACATAGGTTCTAGGGCTAAAAGTCCTGTCCTTATGCTTACAAGGCAAGTTTTGGGAAATGTTGCCACCCCAGCACTCCTCCTTTTTACTCTTCAAGCTAAAAGGCCTTCGGACTAATTCCCCAAGTGACTTGTTCAGTCAAATAGAAGATTACTTCTGGAATATTCGATTATTAAATGAGCTTAAAACTATCCAAATAAAGTTCACCCCTCTGGGGAGACAGGAAGAAAATTTTGCCTTACTTGTGCTTCTATTATTCGTCCACACAATGCCTGAAAGTGCTTGATAAGTGCTCCTGGGTTATGGTAATGAAACAAGTCAAATGAACCAGTCAACAGAGAACCAAATTACAGCACCAAACTTTAGTCCACATAGCATGGTTCACACACATCTGTAACAAAGAAAACTATCTTCCTGGGGCTTTTTGTAAGATGTAGACCAGCCCCTACTTAATGTATACTATTGCTTTGTGATCCGGGGATGTGAGCATTGCTGTTTAGGGTGAATTCCCTGCCTTGGAAATTTGCATAATATGATATGATATGAGCTATGATATGAGCTACGGCGCTAGACTATTTGTTCAGAGTTCGACTTAGCTCTTATTAGATGTCACTGTGGGCGAAGTTCCCTGTGCCTTTGTTTTCAAGTGGTAGTACTCATGGATTAGGATCCAGATGGTTACATGATCACCGGGAAAAGTGTTTAGAATGAAATGTAGCAACATTAGGTACTCAATAAAAATATAAATAATAAAAAATATTATATAATTTGACCAAATTTATTTAAAAAAACAATGTAATTATATTATTCTTAAGAGAAATAAAAGATCACATTACTTATATTTCTTTCCAAATATAACAGTACGGTTACTTGGTGAGTAAGTTATTTCATTTCCATCAGTTAACCTTCCCAGCAGTGGTTCTCTTCCTGAGCTTGTGGAGCTCCTTGAGGTTAAAGGTCATTCAAAGGCACACACTCAACTTTCTTCGGAGCTGCTTCCTCTACTCCGCGTCATCTCTGACATCAACATTTGAGTTTAGGCTCCAGGGAAACAAGCTTAGTGTGACATCATAGAGAAAGGGTAGGTGGGGGCCGGGGTCATGGTGCTGACCTACCTGAACAGGAAAAGCACCAGCTGACGGTAGGCGGTAGGAAAGATTTGCTCAAGCTCTAGAAGAATTGTGTGGGGCCTGGGCCCTGGGCGTCTCTTCTTAGGAAGTCACTTCCAATGCAATCCACACTAGGAGATGTTTTCAGTGCTTGTAGAGAGACTGTTGGCATTGGGGAGTTTCTGGATGGGGGAAAGCTTCCTGTGGCCTTATCTCCCAGGTGCTTGGGAGCATGTGACAAGAAGCTAAATTAGGGCTTGTTCTCAAATAAAGGGTCAATTTCAGTCCATTGGTCTGGGTTCTAGTTAGGGTTAGGCAAAACACCAAGCCAGGAAGGCATGAGAGCAACCTGAGGAAAGTGAGTCCTCTGTTTCTGTGTGAGGTGGGCTGGAGAGGCATGTAGCTCCTTCTGATACTAATATTGCCATCATCTTGATGATCGTCATCTGTTCTGCATTTTGCAGACATGATTCAGAGGAGTAAACAAACAAATTAAAGAGTAAAGCAGAGATTAGGAAGGGCTGAAGAATAAGGATAGAAGATGTGTCTATTTGACTACAGTCCTAAACCAAAACCCAGTTTGGTACCTAGGATACACGTGATTCATTCTCTCTCTTTTTATCAACAGAAAGTGTTTTCAACAGCCACACATTGACTTCTCCGAATCTTTAGTTCAATAAGAGAGTCTAAAACTAAAAGGACCCATTTCTTCATCTGCATCCTTGTCGCTAGAAAAGCACATTTCCAGTGTACGCAACATTGCCTTGAGTTGGATAGTACCTCTCAGTAGAAAGGGAGATGCACCAAGTAGTCCAGGCTGGTTAGCTAGTGAACCTCAGGCATCTGCGTGTCTCCACCTCCCCAGCACTGCGATTACAAGCATGTGCCACAATGCCCAGCCTGTTCAAAGTGGGTGCTTGGGGATCAAACTCAGGGCCTTGTGCTTTCAGGGCAAACACTTTACCAACTGAGCTATTTCTCAGCCCCCCATCTTTTGTTTTGATGCTGAACTTCCCAAAAGTGGTATGGTCATCATGAAGAGGATGGACCACACCATCTTCCTCTTCTAGAGATTCTGAGGAAGCTGGGAGAGGGCAGGTATGGGCTTCCACACTACATCCGGCAGGCATAGATTAGGGCTCCTGCCTTTACTCAGGATTCTCTGACAATCAGAACTGCCTTTCATTTCTTGTCTCGGCCAGTGGAACACGGGGTTAATGACTTTGTCCAACAAAACAAAATGAGAAACTCAAGTCCAATTAAAAGGATCTTGGAAACAAGTCAAGCATAGAGAGCTCTGGAAACTTTGCAATTGAATTTTTTTTTTCATTGACAAATGATCCTGCCATTGCTGTAGATAGGGTAACATATCTAATTCCTATAATTCTATATCTTTAAGTGAAGCCTGTAGGAGAAGCCTTGATGGAAAGGAAGATCAATGGGACTGAAGAAAACACTCCACTTGATTCCCCTCTCTGAATTTGGTTTCCCTCCAGGCAATCTGATGGGGCGACAGCTCTTTCCCACTCCTGCCTGAAGCCAATTATTCTCTCTTACACAAATCCGAAGGAGATCATGAAACCAGTAACTTCACAAACAGCCAACTTCACCGGGGCCTCAGACTTCTTCAAGAAGTTTGAAGTTTGAAAATGAAATCTCCCTTTCCTCCTGGGAATCTCATCTTTATGTTCTGTGTCCTTCAAGGAAAGAGCAGCAGGACCAGAACCAGAAAGAGAGGGGTGCAGAGAGGCCCAGTGAGTCAAAGCACACAAGAGAATCTGCTTCTCTATTAAAAAGTGCCAGCCACGCTCGCCTTATGCTTAAACTAGATGCAGTTTGGTTCCTCACAACCAGCATCAATGTGAAACCAATTTGTTGGTGGCATTATCTGAGGCCTTCTATGCGATAGACACATTGGTACACACTTAAGTAAGCCAGTGTGAAGAGAAGACTAGAGTCCCGGACTGTGAAATTGTCCCCTGCGCCACCGTGAACAAGTTAACCTCCCTGTGACTTTGATTTCTCATCTATAAAATGGAGATAATGAACTCTGCCTCAAAACTGAGAAGTAGCTGAGATCCTGGGAGAAGGGGCTGTCATCCAGCCAGGTCGCACTCCAGCCTCTCACCAGCCAGTGAGCGTGTGCTCTTGGCCGTTCATTTCTACAAAAGCCGGAGGGTAGAACGTGGAGTGGGTTTGTGTCACAGTCTGTGGTCTCTGTCAGGAGTCACCATCTACTCGTCCATCGCTGCATCCACGTTGCCCTCCCTGCAGCAAATTGGTGAAAGGCACCACTTTCTGAGATAACCTGAACCTTCTCCGAGCAGACAGGATCTTTCCAGGCTACGGCTTACAGTGAAGGTTGGTTAAGATGTTGAATGTCCCGTGATGAGTATAACTTCCCCAGTACATTAATAGGTCTGAGCGAAGCAAGGGAGGGCTCCACCTTGGGTCCTGTCTTTCTTTTACCCGCCCCCTCTTCTCTCCTGCTGTTGCTGTGCTAACCCAGCTTCCCATAGGCTTAAGGTAAGCATCTTGCTCCAGGTACCAAACTACAAAGCTGAAACTGCAGACCCCAATACGCGACCACTCCTAACACTCTATGTATCTTAGTCCCCCACCGCTGCTCTCTCTGAGTGACAAGATGAATTCAGAGCGCCTCATTTCGGGGATCCTTTTCCAGTCCCTTCTTCCCATTCATTCAATTCATTCACAACTAATGCAAGCTTAGTACTTCTGGCCAGCAAGTGTTTTGCTAGAACAGGTTGAGAACTCTTTGTTACTAAAGTCAACACACGCGTGCACACACACCCACTTATACACACACACACACACACACACGTCTGAAACATAAATTGACAGGATGTGAAGCTACATCTTGTGTGTTATGTAATAAAACACCTTAATAGTACTCTTAGCAATAAGGCTTTTTCTCAGACCACTTTTCTCCTTGGTATTTAATATATTTTATGACCAAAATTTTACCCATTCCTCAAAAATACTTGGCAAAACCTATTTTTACTGTTGTTAGACTAAACCTGATATCAAAAATCTGTGTCACAAAAACCACAAGGTTTTTGTGGTTGTTGTTTAGATGTATTTTATCTTATAGGCAGAAGTGGTTTGCCTCTGTGTATGCCTGTGCGCCACATGTGTGCCTGGTGCAGCATTACCAGATGCTAAAAAGGTATTACACCTCTAAAGACACCGCACAGACCAAACTTAAGCTGACGTGGTGGAAGGTCTCACCTCAGGAGGCTCCATGGCTGACTTGGATCGGGACAATCATGAATGGGAAGAAAAGCAAGTAACGCGCCATGACCTAACCTTAAGTTGACATGATTAATATACAACTCAAAGGAAGTCAAGCATGAAAGAGAAGGATGTGAGGGGGAGGGAGCGCTGTGTAGCAGGTTTCAGCACGGTGAGTTTAGAAGCTCAGAGGGAACCAGGCAGAGGAAACAAATAGCCATTCTAAACCTCACTTTCTGATTTTCCTCAACTTCCAGGCAGCAAGTTTTCCTGGCCTCATAAAGGTGGAAGACCTGTCTACATCCAGATTGCATGTAGAGTGAGGAGAGTCACAAACAGTGCTCAAACACGCTTGTCACATGCAGAGAAGTGTCTGTTTTATTACTCGAACGTATACGTGTGTGAAACATGCACATACAGAGGTCAGAGGGCAACCCTGTAGAGTCAGTTCTCTTCCTCCTTTACATGGTTTCCAAGGGTCAAACTCAGGTCATCCTAGCAAGCACCTTCCCTTGCTGGGCCATCTCACTGGCTCCACCCAGAGAAATCCATGTTTTCTAGGAGGGAACCATGTCCAAGATAGAGGCCCAGCCAGAACATCCATTTTCTGTTGTTGTTTTATTTTGTTTTTTTTCCAGGACACCAGGGTATGTGGCGGTCCATGAACATTAAGGTGAAAGTACTGGTCCGAGTACATGCTTACCTCATGACTTCCCCTCCCCAGCGCAGCTCCACCCCCCCCCCAGAACCTCAGCTCCTTTTCACTAGTTTTCAGAAGCAGCCATAGAAGGTGGCTTCTTCTTCCCACATCCCGCTAACCAGAATTTAGCTTGTCTTTCTAGATTCAAACTTTAGTTTCTGCTTCATCAAGCTGTGGGAGCTCAGGTTTCATAATGTGACTGAGAAAAGCTTAACAGTTAATGATAATAATGATAATGATAACAATAATAATATTCCCTTCCTACTAATGCTGTCTCATGGTTCTGGTTCTCTCAATTCCAAACCCTAATCTGGTTTCAAAACTCTGCATTTAATCCCTTTTTCTACTCTTATCTTCCATCCCTTTTCTTCAAAAAATCTTTCCTCATAAATTCTGTATTTTACATCTCCATCCTTAAGTCTATTTATTTATTTATTTATTTATTTATTTATTTATTTATTTACTTACTTATTTATATTTGCATCCCAGTCTCCGGGCTTCCCACACTCCAACCCCGGGGATGTTCCTCTCACTTGGGTGGTTTTTGTTCCGTAAAAACCCCAGTCAGTCTTCAACTGTTAAAATAAAAACAGCCCTTCTTCATGGAGATGCTTGCTTCATGGAGCGTGCAGTGGTTGACTGTATTGGTTTCTGAATCACCCTGTTGAATCAAGCTCCAGGCACGAGTCCTCCTCACTAGTCTTCCCTGATGGTCTGATACTGCTTTCCCTTTGTGTTGTTTTGGTTTGGGGCACCAGGGATTAAACCCGGATCCTTATACTCATAAAGCATGCCGTCTACCACCTAGCTGCATTCCAAGCTCCTACTGCATTTTTCATAAAAGCAATTTCAGCTGCCTCCCCCCCAAGAAAAATCAACACATGTTCTGGGTCTAAAGAGAATACTACCTTTGAGACTTTTATGGGGGTTCAGGATTGAGGAGAATTCTGAATGCGCCATTCAAAATATGAGGCTACTTTCACGTACCACAGGAAGCAAATTTATGTGAATCTATGAATCTCAAAATAACATATAATTCATCTGAGGATCTGATACTAGAGGGCTTTCTGGTTTGAAATATGGAGATTTTGGTGCCAGGTGTCCATAAACTACAGCCCTACTGAAAAATACATTCACTGAAAGTTTTACATAAAAAAGACATGAACCATATTCTGAGGACATCTAATATCCCAAGTAAGTTCTTAGCCATTGTAAGTCCTGTATAGAGTGCTCTTGTCATTGGGGCTCATGAATATGTAAGCAGCCTCTAGCATATTCCTTTTTTCATACAAACTTACTTATAAGACTTTTTCTTTTTATGAATCTAATACAGGTTCACTTTTGAAACTGTCTGCCAAGGATTTCCTACTTGTTCAGATCCTGTTCTCAGCTGTTTCCGAGGTGTCTCTATTGTTCACCTTGCATTTATGGATAGCTTCAAAATAAAACCATTCCAAAATAATAATAATAATAATAATAATAATAATAATAATAATCATCATCATCATCATCATCATCATCATCATCATCATCATCAGTTCTTAGATTTCACGACGTCTTCACTTTACTTAACCTTGTAATTACAGTCACCAAGGTTAGCAACACCACCTGCCGTCAGGAGAGAACCTGCTGGCCCTCCTAGTACAGCTTTTGTGTCGTGTTCACACGGGGGACACTTTCCGGCCGGTCATTGCTTGCTGCCCTTTGTTCTCCTTTCCTCACCCCCGGCTGCTTCTCTCTCATTTTATCACACACTTCTCCTTAGTGTTCCCCCGAACTGTGAATCTCCCTGAAGCTGCGCCATTTCACATTCTTCCTTCACACTTCTCCAAGCCAGTGTGGGCTTTGCCTATGATTGACAGTCAACTGTCTCACTGGACTTTGTCACCGGACAATGTCTCCCTCATGAGCTTAGGTACGGATCCATCCTACTTTTGCCTTCTAAACTCTCCTTGTTGACCATCTCTCTCCTTGCCTTTGCTCTTCCTTGTGTCCTCCTTACAGATCTCTCTGCTTCCTCTTTTTATTGTCTCTCCTCCCACTGTTACTAAGACAACCAGAAAAATACACCATGTTTCACTTCTAACCAGAACAAGCCAGTGTTTTACACGCCCCGCATGGTGCACCCCAAGCTCCTCGTCAGAGTATGTACCTGCCCCTACGTACCTGCCCTCTGTCCTCAGAAACCGTCTCCATGGATCCCCTGCACAGCGTTGAGTCTTCTTTATCCATATTTTCAGTGTAACTGATACGTGATAACAGTTATTCTTCTTTAAATATAAAAAATAAAAACCCAACAATGGATTGCTGATAACTAAACTTTATTGCAAGCCAAAACCAGATTAAACAATTTCCACTCTTCTCACTCACAGTTTGGTCCATTGCCACGTGTCTCGGCTTCGGCGCGTTGAGCATTTTGAAATTTTAATTTAATTTTATGTGTGTGTGCAAGTGCCTGAGTGTTTTATGTGTGCCACATGTATGTTTGGTGCCCACGGAAGCTGGAAGAGGGTATCAGATCCCCTGAACCTCGTGTTGTGAATGGTTGCGAGCCACTCTCTGGGGGCTGGGAACTGAACCCAGCTTCTCTTCTTAACCACTGAGCCATCTCTCCAGCCGTACTCCTCTTACCGTGAACCTTTTGGACTGATGTTTCCTTACTGTGGGACTGTGTTCCTTGTGTTCATCAGGTATTTAGCGGGTAGAGAGCCATTCCTGACCTCTACCCACCAGGTGCCTGAACATTTTACCCTACAACTGTGCAATCAAAATTATCTCTGTGTGTTGTCAAATGTCCCCTGGTGGATAAAACCACCCCAGTGGAGAACCACTGGTCCTTCAAGATTTCGAGAAAAACACTCAGCGGGGACTCACACCAACATACAAGAAAAATATAACAAAGCTTTGAATATCCATGAGGATACTCATGGGCCAAGGTCCAATTTCACTGCTCTGTGTGGAAAACCTTGGTCCTGCCTTTTGTTTTTGCCCAAGCTGCCTTTCCATGTTAGAAAGGTGTTGTGGACAGCCTCTTGGGACTATGGCAGGGACAGTTTCTGTTTGTGAACCTATGCTAATAATCATTCTCATGTGAAGTACTTTTTGAAACACTTAGAGACTGTAGGTAGACTATTTTGCTACTGTGCTGGGTATGGACAAGTAAGTTTAGATTAAACTACTGCAACACCACAGAGTCTGAGCTTTCAAATCTGGGTGATTCTGAATTTACTCATTCCATAAACACTCAGTAAGGGTCTTCTCTGTGAGGCACCAAGTCATATACTACAGAGCCATAGGAATGAATCAGGGTCAGCCTTTATGGCCAGGGAGACTGCTCTGTGCTTCATTACTGCACTGGCCAGCACTGGGCAAAGCAGCACTGCAGGTCCACAGTATCCAAAAGAGGTAGAAATTGAGCTGTGAGCTCTCATTTAGGTATATTATCTTGGGTGATTTCAAGTTCTCAGAGAAAAGAACATAAACATTTATTTAGCCTGAACCATGTGCCAACTTCTATGCCCAGTTTCATTTAAGAATGTGAAGAACATATTATTTCTGAGTTTTTTTTTTTTTTTTGAATGATGAAGACACTGAAGCTCATAAAGATCAGGATGTTCCCATTTTCACAAAGCAAGTGGAAAAAAAAATAGAATTTGAATCCACACTGGTTTCTCTCCTCCATTGTTGGCTGTCACATCATGCAAATGAAGATGTATTTATAAGTGATAGGAAGACTGTAGAGAGTCACAGGCACTTCTCAGTCTGTCTTTCTAGGATGTGACATGAGAGAAGAGTCACTGACCTCCTATCTGAATCCTTCATCCAGGCAGGGAACTGACAATAAATGGCTGTCATAGTAACCTGTGGTTGCTCTGTGGTGAGATTTCTAGGCTGAACCAGTAGGATCCAGCTCTGGACTCAGCAGCACAAAGCAGGGTTCCTGACCACACAGTAATGACGGATGCTATGGTCTGTGGGTATCCGTAAACCAGATTTTCCTTGCCCCCACCCCCAAGCTCACCAAGGATACAGAATATCTGAGTAATTCAGGGCTGAACAACAAACAGCAGAACATGGCAGATACTATGGAGTGGAATACAAACAGTGCCCAAGGCCAGATCCATACATACCTTGCCCGTGGCTATCCCTAAGAAGCATTACAGCATTGCAGCCCTATAATTTATGTTACACTATGTTAGTATCCTTGGAATACAGAAAACAGTAGATTGACAAGTTCGCTTAGAGAAAATCAATTGCCTTCCATTGACAGATTAGATTCATGGTTCACTCAGAGCATTGCGTAGGGCGTTAAGGAACACTGAGCCCCTCCCATGGTGAGTGTTATAAGCCTCATCAATTTCTGTCCAACAAAACACTTTCATCTGCATTATTAATTTAAAATCCCAGAATTCGATGAGTTGAATCATTTCTAAAGTCCTGGACAACTTGGCCAGCACAACTTGGCCATCCCGTCTTTAATTTAATTAAAATGAATAAAGGAAATTCAGTGAGCTTATACAAATATGGGATGATTAGTTATAATACTCATGGGGGAAAAGCTTTTATGGGCAACCATTGGCAGTGCCCACAACAGCAGTGTCCTGAAAAGAGGGTGATGTAAGTGGCCCAGATGTCCTTGTCAAAGATCCTTCTAACTACCTCAGGCCTATGCCATCACATAGTTAATAAAGCATTTCTTACTCAGGTCCAATATGTATCGAGTCCATGGGAACTGGGAGGATGTGAGAAGACCAACACGCACATCTGTTTGTAGCCCTTCATTTACATAAAGTCTGAGAAGTCACTGAGGTTAAAGTGTCCAATCCTGGAGTTGATTTATAAACAACATGCTGGTGGACTTAGTAGATGATAATATTTGGTGTAGTAAGAGGATGAGGGCATAATGTTCCCCAGGTCAATGCAGTGCCCGTTGGTCCTTCCTCCTTGCTTCTGTTCCAACAAGGCTGTAATTTTCAGTTAGTGAGTTTCTAGTGCCTGCATACTAGACTTTAATAGTGCCTGGAGACAAATACCTTCTTGGGTTCTTTGTCCCATCTCCATCATGCTCTAATTTGATGAGGAACAGGGAGACCAAATGAGAGAAAGCAACTTTGAAAGAAGCAATAATGGCTGTAGAGAGGTGATTCACTACGCAGAATAAGGCTTCAGCCATGCTGAGCAAAATCCAATGCCAGGATCATCTGGAGTACAGGTGCTTACCTTTCACTATGGCAAAGACTTTCAGCCCCCACACATTGGTTTTGATGCTCATAGCTTGTTCATTTCCTTTTCTCTTTAGAACCAACACCTCCACTTGATGTTCAAATTCCAATCTTTTCACTTGCCTGACTGTTCGCACCAGCAATTCTCTTTTTCCTCAATCATTGGTTCTTCTTTTCCTCTTGGATCATTACTGTGAGTGGGCAAGCATTATTTCTCTCCTTTTTAAAAGAATACACTATCATTGTATTTCACTTTCTCCCCCATTCTGGGTCCATTTTCTAGCAAACTCTTTAAAAGTACTTTGTGTAGTACTCAGTCCCCACTCCCTTTGACTTTTAACCACTTCAAATTGAGTTCTTGCTCCCAAAATTGCTCTTATTACTTTTGCTCGTTAAATCTGTTCCTACAACCAATGATCAAATTTCAGGTTTAATCTAACTTCATCTACAACCAGCATTTGGTGAGACCAGTTGTTCCTTCTCCTTCCATTCTCAATCCTCCTCCACAGGCTTTTAGGCTAGTCTATTTACTCGGTCTCCTCTCTTAACTCTCTTTGCTCTTGATTGCCCAGCCCCTTTCTTCATCTATTCTCATTCCCTTGATGATGATCTCATCCAGTATTACTTCTGTAGCCCAGACCTCCCTCCCTTCTTGTAGAGTCAGTTAGTTGTTCGCTGCGTACTATATACTTACAAACTGTCATCTAACATGTCCAAAACCTATTTCCTGATCCCCAGATGTTTCAAGGGTCTCTCAGTGGATGACAACTTTATCTTTCCAGTTGCCCAAGTCAAAAACTTTGAATTCATTATTGACTCCAGTGTTTTTTCTCACATTTCCTACACACCATATGTCTGGAAATTCTGTGTTTCAAAATATAACCATAATTGTTCTGCTCATTTTACTACCTTCACACTGGTCTAAATTGCTCTTCTCACTCTCTCTTGAATAGATGCGGTAATCAGCCAACAACATCTTTCTCTCCTCTTGTCTGTGGCCTCTCTAATTTGCTTCCCAGAGAAGCCCCTTTAAAAACATGACAAAATGATTTAATATCTGAAATTCCATTAATGTAATTCATCATACTAACAGAATAAAGATAAAGACCATGTAATCTCAATAGTTGATAAAAATCCATCTGATAAAATTAAAAACAACACCCAATTAAAAATTTTAAAAACATTTTCAGTAAAATTAAAAAAGGAGGGACTTAAAAACTATATTTGAAAAACACAGGTTATCTACAAAAGCAAAAAGACAGCAATGATACACAGTGCTCAACTGTGGCACGCTGGAGTCTTTCTCCCTTAGCTTTAGTCAGCAGCAAGATAATACCATGCCCCATGGTGCTCCTTTCGATTGTGGTACTAGAGATCCAACAGGATAACAAGAAACAGAAAGTTTAAAGAAGAAATATGTAAAGTTTAAGGAAGAACTATGTAAAGCAGTTTTACTCACAAATTTTATAATAATATATATTGAATTCTCCCCCCCCCCAAAGAATCTAAAACTATTAGAAGAGGTGAGTTGAGCAAGGTTTCTAGATACCCTGGGAATATAAAGAATTATTTTCCTGTCTCTATATACTTAGACAAATCTCACATTAAGGAGCGACAACTGTAGATTAGTTGGTAGAGTGTTTATCCTGCACACAGCCCTGGGTTCAAGCTCCAATACCTTGTAATCTGGGCATAATGCCTTATGGAGCCAGGAGAATCAGACTGTTCAAGGTTATCTTCACCTACACAATAAGTTCAAGGTCAGTCTGGGCTACTTGTGACCCCATCTCAAAAATTCAAGTTAAATGAAAAAGTTCTGATTCACCCAAACATAAAGTTATCAAAAGCCTAATGAAATCTTTCACTGATAGAAGATTCAATACTAAACGTTAATTTTTTTATTTTTTGCGAAATTGAGCTATAGGTTCAATTTATTCCTAATCAAAGTCAAAGAAATAATTTTCTGGCCATTGACAAGGCGGTTCTAAAATTTGTAATTATGTAAAGAATCTTGCATAATCAAAACATCATTGAAGAAAAATAACCAAGTTGGAGGACTTGATGCTATCAAATCTCAAGACAATGTAGAGCTACAGCAGTTAGGCTGTATAAAATGGATACACCTGCGGACAAATAGATCAGCAAGACAGAACCAAAAACCCAGAACAACCCGACACACACGTGGAGGGAAGGGAGATGCACACATCCCCAAACTCATCAAAAATGGCTGAAGATGTAAAACGGATGATACTGTTTCTGACAACACACAGTGATCCAGGAGTGGATGAAACCAGTGCAGGCACATTGTCATACAGACCGAGCCATGTGTACCTCCGTTTGACTCAGTCACGCCCTCAGTTGGGATACCCCCAAGTCCATCCTAGAGGAACGAATGTGATGTCTACCAAAAAAGCATGCACAGGGATGTCTGCAATTCAGATACAATCAAGAGAGTGGACAAATCACGGTGTGTCTGTGCGATAAAATACTAGAGGGCAGTAAGATAAGGGTGTTTGTTTGTTTTTTCCCCACACAACCACATCAATAAATCATGCAGACATATGATGAGCTAAAGTAACCGGGTACAGACACCACGTGTCAGTCCTTTTAGAAGAAATTAAAGGATAGACAAAATTAATCAGTGATGTTCAATGCCAGAAGAGTAGTTGCTTTGGATGGTGCTGTGAGAGAGACTGGGAAACAAGGCTCCCAATGTTGGGTATAAGCTCACATCTTAATCTGGATGATGGGGAATGCATATGAAAACAACCATGAATCTGACTGTATTTAATAATAAATAACACCTTAATCTAAAACATGCACCCAAAATGTTTACCAATAAAATTATATCCTATCTAGAAATCAGGAAAGAAATAGGTGGGATTCATATTTATAAAAGATTAATGGATCAATAATTGGAAAATTGGGTGATAGAAATATGAAAATTTTTGTTAGTGCTGGTTTTTGTTCATTATATCTGTCTCTTTAGTTTCAAATTACAATAATAACAAAGTTTAGAGTAAACAAAAATTAATAAAAGTTGCTCGGATCCTTTCATGCTTCTGCTTCATCCTTGTTAAGACTCCTAACTCATTCTGTATAATGGTAGAGGTCTTCACCATGGCTACAGGCCCTGGGATGTCTTTATAGCTTCTGCTATCTTCCTCACTCACCCATTCCTGTGCCATTTTCACAGCCAGGGTTCTGCATAGGCTGTTTTCTCTGCCCCCACACCACTCTCATCTCCTTCATTCTTTGCTCAGACAGCATCTCTAGATGGAATCATGCTGTCGCTCTGCCTAGAACTGTAATTCACCTTCCTGCTGTCACTCTCAGCATCCTGCCCTCATATATTTTTCTCTGAAAAAAAAAACAATCATGTTCTAGAACAGTGAACACTTGTTTTTTTATTATTTATCATTTTTATTGTTGACTGCTTATTGTTAATCTTCTAACCTCTCCCCTAAAATACAAGCCATGAAAAAAAAAACAAAAAACAAAAAACATTATCTTAGTTTCTTTTGGCCACAAAAGTATTCCAAACAGCTAAATAGTACTAAGGTTACCAAAGGTTATATGTGCCAATAAAGACTAGATTAATGAATCAATGAACAGTCGATCAATAAAAAGCCTAGCTCAGCCTTCATCTTCCTTGCGTTGGGCCTTGGGAAGAGAACATTCGGAAAGTACCAACAGAATTGCAGCTGGTGCATATAGGATTTGGTCTGTTACGAAAATGCCCTTGCAGTCTTTTGTGGTATAAGGAACATGTTGGCTATGCGATTATTTATTTGCATACGTTACTGAAGAAAATTTCAAAGACTTTAAAAAGAGAAATGTAAACCCTTAATGGACCTTGCTTCCTTGGCTCCAGTTAGTTTCACTGAGTGAAACTGCAAGTCGGGGTAAAAGGTAAACCAGCAAATGACTGTCTGTCATTCTAGAGTTTAGAAACCAGGCATTGTGATGGAAACTTAATTGGAGTAAGTTAGATTGTACACAGGCAGAGAGTGAGATACACAGAGCGGCCAAGTAGGAACCTACAGCCTTTGAAGAACAAGAGGACAACCTCTGTCCTGAATCTCAATTGCAACTTCAGGTCTTTGTCCCCAGATGTTGCCAGAGGTTCTCTCCTGATTTTAATGCATTTTGCAACCCTTAAAACACCATCCCCAAGCTGGAGGAACCCTCTTCTGTTCATTGAAAGGGCATCTTTAAACCCAGGGTACCCGAGCCCTGATCTGCAGGACCTATGGGACATTCAGATGGAGACACATCAGTGCGTTTCAAACATTGATCTAAATGATCAGTGCAGATTCTGGAGCTGAATCCAGAAATACAGATTCAAACGTAAATGGTAGTTGACAGGGGAGATGTGCTTTTAACAGCTCCCTAGACTTTTCTCATTTGCAAATCAGTTTGGGAATCATATAGGCTACTCTTTCAGAAACAGCTCCTCAACTCATTTTAGAACTTAAATAGGACTCTTTTTAAAACTTGGAGCAAAGTTTCCATTGCGAGTATAAGGCATGTCCTTTTGGATATACCTATATCATCTCCCTTTTCCATATAAACAGTCTACCAAGGGTGCAAAAAACCTATATCAGTAGCCCTCAGATCTCCTTGAGAAATGAGCTCCCTTCTCTGGAAGCATTGCCTTGGTCTCTGTGTACAAAATAATACAAAAAGAGCAAAGCTCCTCGTGTGGTAGGCAGCCTTGTGCCTGTTGTTCCTTGGAGGTCACTCAGTCCTAACCAGGATCACACTGACAAAACAGTGGACCCATGGGGGCTTAGGACATTTTCTGATTCATAATAACAGTCCAAGTGATGCAGCTGAGATTAAAGGGCTAATCAAATTTCACGCTCCAAGGTGTGAGCTGATTATTGCTGGGCCAAGAGGGGATTTATTCCCTGTGGTTCTGACAGGCACAAGGGATTGGGCACACTCTGTGAGGTTTGCACATTGCTGACCACTTCTAAAAGAGAAGATCATGAGACAGAAGGCCCAAAGTCAGAAGTTCAGCTTCTGTTGTTTTTCAAATCAAGGGCGGGAGAAGGCCACAAAAGACTCTCTCCAGGGACATGGTTTTCTGAGAAAGATAGATCTGGACGCCACAGCATGTCCTTAGGGAGAGCCTGAAGAACTTGTGTGCCAGATGATTGTCTCAAATGGGAAAGGAAAAAGAATCTTCAAGATCTCTGCTACAGTTTTTAGACAGGGTCTCATAGCCCAAGCTGACCTTTACGTCACTATGTAATTCAGGTTGGTTTGAACTTCTGATCTCCCCACCTTGAGTTCTTGGATTACAGCTAAACATCAACATGCTTCAAGATCAGGTTGTTTGCTTGTGGGCAATGCTGGGAATGCAGGGCCTCATACACCGAAGGCAAACATTTGCCAACGAAGCTATATCTCCAGCCTTCTGCACCTTTTAATTTGGGTCATTACTAGTCTTGGCATTTGTGAAATCAGGATGATAACATTGCTTATTTCTTGAGGTGGTTGATGAAGGTGAGTATTGGTATTCTGAGGGGATCCAAACTATTAAACTCACAACCTGGGAGACACCAAAGCCCAAGCCCTTGGCTAGAAAACAGCAATTTTTAGACTAAAAATAGTAGTAATTAAGGGCTTTGATTGGACCAGACAGACCCAAAGAATTTTAAGGGAACTCCAAACTCCCCCCAAAAACTCTCCTAAAAGTATTAGCTTATTGACTTCTAAGGCAATTCTCCAGGCCTGCATTATCAAAAAGTGAGCTGG
This sequence comes from Psammomys obesus, assembly GCF_907164565.1. Lineage (NCBI taxonomy): Eukaryota > Metazoa > Chordata > Mammalia > Rodentia > Muridae > Psammomys > Psammomys obesus. The sequence continues at coordinate 3,274,940 of NW_026596166.1, read as the reverse complement.
CAACAGCTTGACACATACACACACACACGCACGCACACACGCACGCACACACGCTCTCCCCTCCAAATTTCCTTTCCTAGCCCAGCTGGAAGCAGTCCTGAGGTAACTGAGATGATGTGGGTGTTGAGAAATGACCAAACCCTGGCAATGTGTAATAACTCTTCCCTGCTTCCAGAACGTTCCCAGCCTCTCCGTTTAGTTCAGTTAAGACAAGGCTGTCTCTCCCAGTGCACACCTCAAGCACACTGGGGGACAGTCTGGTTCAAACCACTCACCCAATGCGTGGGTGGAGTCCTCCTTCCTTCCCCTAGCAACACTACTCCTTTCTCGACCTTACATCAAATCAATCCACCTTTGCTCAACGTCTTCCCCAACTACCTTACACCCCAGAGCACTTTCCATCTTTAGAATGTCTTTAAGTTGTTGGGTTTTGTTTGTTTTGTTTTTTTGTTTTTTACTAAGCATCAATATTGTGCGTGGAGATAATTTTAGCTCTTGCTTAGATTATGTAAGTATGATGTGTTGGAAGAAAGAGGCCTGATTTGTGAGACAGGGACTGGTGCCAAGTAGATGTTGGAGGGTTCTTTACCTTCTTTAAGACTTGGGGTCCTCCTCTATTAAATACAGGAGATCATACTTTTATAGAACAATTTTGAAGATGAAAAAATATCTACAAATCTTTTGGCACATAGTAGGTGTTTTATATGCTACTATTCATATTTATTTTTCATATGTTCCTGTACTAGACACCTGAAGTTTAAGCTAGTTAAGGATAGAGTTGAGCCTCATTAATTTTTACATATTTCACAACTTAGGTGTATAAATATCTATGAAATATTTATAACTAGGGACCAAGGTAACATTTGAAGTAGGATCATTTTGCTTTCTTAGTATTTCCAAATTATTGGCATGAGGGAAGTAAGCTTCTGTTTATGACTGTAATAAATTTCCTTTCTTTAACATAGATGGGCAATGAACCAGAAGATTTGAAACCTAGACATCCAGATATTGAGAATCTATATATGGACTCTGGATTGAATATTTTAAAAATACAACAGAAAAAACTGTAACACAGAATAGAATTTTTCCCATTCCCAGTATAAAAGAGATGAAAGTTGATGAAAGACCCCCTAAAGGAATCAGGGCAACAGGTTCAGTGATGAGAGACTAGTGACAAGAATGGCTTTTTAACAAGATCAGGTCTTCTGAGTCTGGATCCAGGTGTTTATTTGGCATCGAATGAGTCAGTCATCAGCTGTGATCTGGCCACCCAGGTTAAGCAGGAACCTAGAATTATCTGGCTAAGGTACGTGTCCTAAGCCTCCTCCAGGTAAAGACAGACAGATGTTCTCCTTAAAACCTAGCTGAGCACCTGTAGCTGATGAGACAGTGACCTAGCATTTAAGACGACTTGCTGCTCTTGGAGAGGACCCAGTTCCTGGCAACCACACGGTGGCTCACAACCACCTGTAATTCCACAGCCCTCATATAGCCTCTTCAGATAGCAGGCATTCATTATGGCTAACACTCATACACGTAAGATAAAATAGATTAAAAAAAATAAAGTTACAGTCAAAATACAAAAACAAAAACCTATCCAAGATACACAATCTTTTTGTTATTCTCTATAGATAGCCATATTATCTTTCTGCATCCTCACAGCCCTCAAGAAAAATGAAAATATTGCATTTTCAAATCATAAATGTGGAGAGAAGTGACTACTGATATATCATGTTGATGACTCCACATTTGCATTAAAAAAAAATTCCACTCATCCACCAACCGGCAAATCATCCTTTGGCCATTTCCTTCTCCTTCTTGGTGGCTTAATAACTTCTCTTGAAAAACTCCTGTGTGTTCCAGGAGCAACAGGCCTTCTTAGGCCAAGCTCAGCCCTCTCATATGCAGGGTGGGCCCTCTGATTTACCTTTGGGGTCTTGTACTTCTCCACCTGGAGTTCCCCTTCACCATCAGGCTTTGCATTGCCATCAGCCTTGGGAAAGTCCCATAACTCAGGATGACAATATGGAGACCATTAAGCCTACATACTTCAGCAAAACTGCCTCCCTGCTGTCTCTGCTCTGGGCTATAAAGATTTCTCACAGCTCACATAGGCCCCTCAAGCACTGGACTTGACAGCTTACCCTCAGAAGGCCACTTTCAAGACCAAAGCCATTTTTTACTCAAGCTCTCTATCTACAGGGGCCTAGAAGTGCTGCACGGTGATTTTGATGTTGGTGGCTCTGAGATATTACCCGGGCAAGGCCCATTGCTTAGATCTCAAAACTAGATCAGCTCTAGCTTAACATCCTCCAAAACCATACCCCTCATATCCATACACTGAAACACACACACACACAAAACTCTCTTTACTCTGAATTAGAGAAAATCCACAGACTATATGACAAGAATTCATTTTGTGATGATTTGGTTAAAAAAAATGGTTTAAGACGAGACAAGTCAAGTATAATTACCCTGAAAATTCTCTCTCTCTCTCTCTCTCTCTCTCTCTCTCTCTCTCTCTATATATATATATATATATATATATATATATATATATATATGTAAACATTTCCCGCCCCCCCCCCAGAGTTTGGTGGAAAGACATTGTCATGAAACTTGGGGTCTATTGAAGTTACCAACTTTCCATGGTCTTTGGATAGCACCCCTGAGACTCACACCCCAAGTTCCTCCTCTAGGCAGACTAGTAGAAATTGAAGGGTAAGGCTATACTGTCAAATAGACATCAACATTTCAAAGGCAACTGACACAGCTGTGAGTAAACATACAAAATTCCCCAGGTTAGTGTGACATTAGCCAGCACCATTTTTCTGTGGTGCTATAGTCAATGGCTATAGGACAAGGCAACCCCAGTCTCACATTCCTCTCTGGTGCCTGATGGTGTAATATTAATTGTGAAACGCTGTGAAGCCTGCACAAACTAAACTCCAGGGCACTTAATTTGATATTCAGTGACCTCTATTTTGAATTAGAGCTCCCCTTCATTATCATATCACATATTTGCCAGTTTAAAAGTCTGATGGCGTGTCCATATACATTACAAATGGCCAGACAACCTTCTGCAATGTTGGAAATGTTCTTTCCAATAAGAAACCACTAGCTGAGACCCATCGTGCAAAGGCTGACCATCTTGGCTGCCATCTGGGCCCAGATCCAGCAATTCGAGTTAGTTTTACTCCAACATCTACTCCATCTATGAGCTTCTGGAGGCGGTGGAGGAGCTGGTGCTGCAGAACCAGAGCCAGAAACCATCAAGGATGAAAATCTGAAGCATGGCTGTGATGGAAGCCAGCATCCGCCACCACGGAACAGCTTCAAGGAGCCTGAGAGACCTGTGGAGACTCAGAGGGGAGACAGTAGCAGATGAGAGCATGTACTGTCCCTCCCAAAACTTGAGAAGGGCAGGTCCATCAGAACATGCTTTTAAAAAGTGGACTTAGCCAGGTGTGGTGATGCATGTCTTTAATCCCAGTTCTCGGAGAGGCAGAAGCAGGTGGATCTCTGAGAGTTTCAGGCCAGCCTGGTCTACAAAGCAAGTCCAGGACAGCTAAGGCTATACAGAGAAACCCTGTCTCAAAAGAGCAAACATACAAATAAAAGCAGACTCATTAAATAGGAAGGAAAGATGGCTGAACAGAGCTGGGTGAACTGGCAGAATGGCGAAACTACAGACAGCGATGCTGTGGTTCAAGCTGTATCCAGAAACCATTCGGAAGTCCACAGTCCGTGCTGCTGCTTACTATAAAGGGCAAGAAAGCTTCTTTTGTGGTGGTATGAATGACTGCAGAGTCATGGTTGAGAATGAGAGACCTAGAAGGCTTCTCTGACAATCTCTCCCCCCAGCATATTATGATAAGGATACTGAAGTGTAGCTCTTTACAGTTGATGGCTTCTGGCACCTGCAAGGGGAAGGGGCCATGGAAAGGAATCAATTATCTTTAGGGGACTGGACCCTGGAGCTTGACCATGGTCCAGTGAGTATATGGGCAACACAAATTGAACTTAGTATTTTTAATTTTAGTTTTTGGAGGTGGGGTGCAAGAGTTGGAGGGTAGACCTGGAAGGAATGGCATTGTAGAAAACCCCCAAATAATTAATAAAAATATTATGTTGGGGGAAAAAAATCACTAGCTACATATGGCTATTGAACGCTTGGCATGTGACGGAACAATTGAGGTGCTAAATCGCATTTGCTTTAAGTATAACTGTTTAGCTTAGAGCTACTGTCTGCTTTGGTCAGAGAGGCTTCTTCTTGCAGCAGGGCTCAAAACTGGCTCAAATACTAAGACTATGAAACTGTTAAATGCTCAGGCCTAAGTCACCTATCTATGCCACTCTCTCCATGGCTCAGGGAGCATGGAGGGAGAGGGAACCGAAATGATACAAGAGCTCAAGGAAACGAAAAAGTGTGTGAGTGCTGTCTTGGGGCGTTGCATGACATGGCTATTTTACTCTTGAGCTTTCAGTGACTGTGGCTACATAGGCAAGACCTGGACTCGTCAACATTCTGTCATGGAGGGTAGGGGAGGCCCCAGCTTTCCTGGAGGATCTATAGGTAATTAATGGTAATGGGAGGGGTAGACTTTTTTTTTTTCCAGCGGTGTAACTACTGATGAGTTGTTCGTGGTTTTTTAAAATAACTCCCCACCCAGTCTCCTGTAAGAAATCCTATTAAATTCATTTTAAACAATTAAACAAGCTCAAAAGTACAAAAGAAAAAAAAAATAAAAAAACTGAAACAAAATAATTAATATCCACAGGAGGGCAGCCACTGTCAGATTGGATATCCCACATGCTAAATGCTTGTGGCATGGGACTGTGAATGCTTTCCTGGAACTTTAAAATCTCTAAGATAATAACTCATTCCAAAGAGACAAATGGATGAAGAAGACCAATTAAACTAGTCTCACATACATAAAATACTAAAGTATGTGTGAGCTAGCTTCAGATGAAGAGTTTAAAAGTGAAACAATTGATTCATACGATTCTTGACACCTAGCCAGCATGATAAAAGGCTACGAAAAAAAGAGAAGAAAGTAAAGAGGGGTTGACATGAAGTGATTCTTTGAAAAACATACTTGCGGCCACCTGTACCTATCTCCGAGTTTGATAGAACAAAGGGTTTTTTTTTTTTTTTTTTTTTTTTTTAGGCACAGGAGAAAAGGACAAGCCAGAATTGGTTAAATTCTACCTAAAACTGCATGCAAGAGCAGGAAGCCAACTGCACCATGAGCCTGGGGCAGAACAGACCCAGTGGTGTACTGGTAAATGTCACGGCACAAGTCTCTAGAAAAAAAGAGAACTTGGACACACACACACACACACACACACACACGTCCACGCACATAGAGCATGTCATAAATACAATTTACCACTTAGGTATATATGTATGAACCAATTTTCTAGGTATAAATATTCTTTCCACGGTCAATTTCCAGCTACCAGTCTGAAGTCCCTTGACTCAGAGTTAGGAATTGATAGAAGTCCAAACAGCTCTTCTGGGCAGCTGTGCAGGCATAAGCCAGATCCACCCTAGCACATGGGCCAGGTCCACATAGGAGCAGAAGACAGCCCCACATTTAAAGACTTTGCATGGTGAGGTCTACAGATGAGTGTGTCTACTAATCATAACTACTCCAAGCAAGAGTGCCCCCCCCCCTGAACTTTATTGCCTGCTCACTGCTCCTTTAGCCTTTGTAGGTTAGGAAAAGGGCAGCTTGGGATCTGCCAAAAGTATGAGTGGGCAAAAGAGCAGGACCTGAAAGAGAGGCAGTTGCTAACTCCTGGCCTTACAGCCTAAATGAGGAGACACTGCCTTTCTGAGTGGAGACTGAAAGACACTGATTAGGCTCATGGACAGATCAATTTGCATCACAGAATTGAAATTGGGTTGTTGAGACAGTCAATGACCTTTTACTATTTGGCAAACTTCTCTGGGGGTGCTGGGAAAATGTAGGAGGATGGAGAGCACTCAAGGGGTTGGTTACAGAATAAGGGGCAGAAAGACTGTAAAAATGGATAACAATTGCAGAACAGCATTTTCCAGACACAACACGGCAGTTGCACACACGGTAGTTGTGACAGCAGGCACAATACCTAGGATTTTGTCTCCAGCATGGAGTGGGGAGATGGTCACGGAGTCTCCCCCTAGCTGAGGAGCTATGGCACCTGATGGCTGCTGGGAGAGGAAGAGCCAGTTTTCCCCAAGGATGTGGCCACTGTGAATCAATAGAAGGCCCTACCCTCATGCACAAACTGGTTGTTCTAACTGGACACAGTGGGTTAGAAAAGAAAAGAAAAGAAAAGAAAAGAAAAGAAAAGAAAAGAAAAGAAAAGAAAAGAAAAGAAAAGAAAAGAAAAGAAAAGAAAAACACATGAAATTGGGAGGTAATTGCCATGAAGAGGGAGGGGTTGGTGAAGAGGGAATAAGAGGTAGACATGGTCAAAACACATTTGGATGTGTGAGATTCTCAATAAAAATGAACAAAAACTACTAATGATGAAGTTAAGCTTTTGCTACATAATGAGCTGCGCAGCGTTCAATAAGACAGCCGTTCCCCCATCTTTATCCTCACAAAGTTAAAAAAAAAAAAAAAAGAAGTCAGTATCACCAGAGTAATTGAACTACTGCTTTTTATTGAGAGGCAAGACTTCAGCAAACAAGCCACATAATACAAATTTTCTTATATAAATGTGCATATTTGAAGGATGAGGGTAGGGTGGTGATAAAATCAATACTCTGGGATCAGTGTGGGCCTTGTGGCATGTGGGCAGTTATTCACGCCTGATAGCTTTCTCTTTAAAAAACAGCTTTTGGGTTGGAGTGTGTGTTCAATGCCAAGACATTTGCCTCGCACTTGAGCAACCCTCTGTTCAGTCCCCAGCCCAACAAAAATAAGTAATTGTGATTAGCTTTGAGAAAGTGTTAGTGAAAAAAAAAAAAGTCGCTTATTTCAAAAAGTATTTCAAAGCTCTCAAAACCAAGTAAGCTCTCAAAACCTGGCCCAGTGGCACATGTCTGTAATCCCGGCACCCTGGAGAATGAACTTAAAGTTAGAGTGACCTACATAGTGAATTCCACAATAGCAAAACCTTTGATCAAAAATGTATAAATCAAGAGAATGTTTGTTCGCTTTTCAATTTCAAAGGAAGCCTCCACATGGTAGGAGATGACAGACAGGCCATGCAATCCAGACACCCTTGGCCAACTGCTGGGCTCCGGGTCTGACTACTACATGAACAGTAGTAAAATCCTCACAGATTTTAAGACAACACCAATAAATAGTACGAGCCTGCCAGGTGTAAAGGGCCCTACATACAGGGTTAGACTGGACCTGTATGTAGAAGCATATTCTGTCGTGATACCTTGGGGTTGTTACTTTTTAAAGCTGAACGCCATCTGCTGGCCCTAAAAATGGCCATTTCATCACCACCAAAACCAAGCAGTAAAGCCAGGGTCACCTCAGTTTCTACCCGATAGTCAGGGGAGATTGTGTGATTCTCACAACGAAGTCAGGAGCTATTCATCTTGAAAACCCCTTCCTTGGATCCCACATCTCTGCTCAGGAACTCTTCTTCCAGCTGTTGTGGAACCACTAAAGAAAGGAGAAAGTGTGTGGCTCCCACTGCCGATGGGGGATAAGCAGGGATGCTCCACCCCCGCCCCCCCCGCCCCCGGCCTTGCTCCTGGCTGGATGCTTAGTTTGTATTTCATCTCTCTGTGTGTGTATGTGTGAGTGTGTGTGTGTGTGTCTTTAGGGCCCACCTCCTGACTCGGGTGGAGCCAACACAAACGGTGGGCATCAAGCTGGTGATCTAAGAAGAAAAGATTTGCTGATGTTTGCTGAGCACCCAAAGTGCAATGCTAGAAAGATGGCACAGAGTGTCTGCTCCTTCTGCCTCAGAGGCAGAATTCAGGATGCTCCCATTGAATGCTGTCTCCCTTTTCCTTTATCCCTTCCTTTTCCATATCCGTCGCAGTTGACTCCTCCATCATCTCCCTCTAACTTTCTCATTCTCAATCCTTTCTGGGTCTTGGAACATTTTGAGAACTGCCCAAAATAATAAAAATAACAATACAAATAATAACTGCCCAAATAACACAAATTTACCCACAGGTAGATAACCCTCCCTATCTTGAGTATATTTTTTGAGGGGGCCCCTATTTCCTATTCACCAGAGTCTGTCAACCAGGGTCTGTGGGGTTAAGGTTCGGAAACCCTGTTCCAGACAGGTCCTCCACCACTAATACCACTCAAAAGCATCACTCTGGACAAATATTCCCTCTTTCTCCACTTATTCCTGCCTTCCCTGACTAGCTGGCTTAAGCACATCATGGTGCCAGCTGATTTGACACCATGGACAAATCAGTAGTTGTTTTTTTGGGTCTGGTGGAAACAGCTAAATTCCCTGAAGCAAATCCTTAGTTATTGATTTTCTCTATTTGAACGTTTTCATAATCCCTGATTAAATCATGAACCATTGCATCCACCATCTGCTGCTTCCATCTCCTGAGCCAAACCTCAATTTCTTTGGGGACCCTAAACTCCAAGGCAGTAAGTTCCAGCGCTGTGCACTTCACCCTTTCACTCAGTTAAGCACCAACAGCTACTGAGCATCGACTACGGGACAGGTGCTGTTCTTAGTACCAGAAGTGTAGACACAATCAAAACAGACCTCATCTGAAGATGGCGATTCTACCTTTTTCCTCTCAAAACCGTTGTATGAGTATCGAGATAACTGTATGAAAGTCCAGCTCTAAATGTGTTATAGGTATTGTCATTACATTTTAAGGAAACCCAGTGAACTAATTATTGATACTATCCTCATTTTGCAAATGGGACCGTGAGAACAGTCAAGTAATTTATCCAGACTAGTGAAAGGTAGATATGATGTGTAATGCTAGAGAGTTTGATTAAAATACCTTTAGATTCAACCTTCCTGGTTATAATTATGAAACAGTTAGAACCTTTAGCACCACTGAAATATGAACAGATGTCTTTCTCTGTCTCTCACACACACAAATCAGTCTAGCAATGTGCATGTATTTAGGTAATCCCAGGGGTATCTGTGGTTGCCAGGAGGCTGGAAGTCAGCACGAATGTAATCAGCAGGCATTGACAACTTTGTTAACAAGAGAGGGACTAAGGATCCTGGCAAGGGGTATGATGCGGATGGATAGAAATGTGAGACTCAGGATTGCTACAATCGATCTGGCAAAAAATCAGGGAACAAAGGAGCTTAAAGGTACAAATATGAATGCTTTAAAATTACATACATGTGTCTATTTATAACTTGGGTGGACACAGATTAATTCTGAAGTAAAAAAAAATGAAAGCTATAAAAAGCAGGTACTAAAACATCTGACTAGTGTGAAGAAAATATTTTTAAATTCCATTTCTTGTGTTGGCATCTCCCAAAGGCTCTGTTCGTTCTGCTAGCGACACAGTAGAGTTTAGGACTAAGAGGCATTGAGTGGGGCAGCTCCTTGGAAGAAACAGATCAATGCTTTACAGAGTCTAAAGGTTTTATAATTTCAGTGACCTTATCTTAAAAATTATTACTATCAGAATTAGATCGTGGGCATTAGAAAGGCATTAGAAGCACAGGTTGTGTCAGTTTTACAGTATAATTGGGTCTGTCCAAGCAGATGGTGGACTCAGAGTGACACTGCTCAGACTTGTTGCTAACATCTGGCTGCAGAGACAGTGCCAACTGAAAGACCAGCCTGGAGACCTTTGCAACACAGAAAAACTCCTGGAGGCATTATGATAAAAAGATGCAGAACAAGCCAGGTACCAACTGTGGTGAACACCTCTAATCTCGGCACTCAGGGAGGCAAGACACAGGTGGATCTCTGTGAGTTCAAATCCAGCCTGGTCTACAAATCGAATCCAGGATGGCCAAGGCTACACAGAGGGAGCCTTTTCTCAATAGATAATAAATAAATAAATAGTTAAATAAATAAATAAATAAATAAATAAATAAATAAATAAATAGATAGATAGATGGATGGATGGATGGATGGATGGATGGATGGATGGATAGATAGATAGATAAATAAATAAATAAATAAATAAATAAATAAATAAATAAATAAATAAATAAATAAATAAATAAATAAATAAGGAGAACAGTAATAGAGGTTGCTGGAAGATAAGCTTTAAGCAATCCAGATCTCCAAGGAAGACACCCAGGGTTAATCTGAATGAGAGAGTGATTTTTGCTTATCATTTTGTCAGATTTTAAAAATGAAGCCAGCTAGCATTTATAGTACCAAATGTCCAAATTACAAGAAGACACTTATGTAGGCAGGCAAGATGGAAAGACCAGTTTCTTTTGGGCTTGTAGATCCAACCTTCCAACCTGGGTGTGCGCACTTAAGAAGTAGGATGAGACAGCCTGGTTACTTTGTGGCAAAGTAGAAAGAACTCTTAGCTCTCCTTGGGGTTTCCCACTTGTGGGGAGGAAGCTGAGCCAGGTAAATGAAGATTGAATGGGAACCCCAATCCACCCTCTCAGCTAGGCAGCTCTGTGCAGCATGTAATCTTCTCCACCAAAAAGGCAAACCCTCCAAAAAAGAGCTTAAAAGCATATAGTTCTTTGGCTCAGGAAGTCCACTTCTTATAATCTGCCTTCAGAAAATCAGCCGTGGGAAAGATAAAGACATATGCAGAACAAAATCTGTAGGTTCTATTTATATAGTAAAAGCAAAACAATAGAACACCTGTGTGTCAAATGATAGAAACTGATAAATGAGCTTGTGACTACACCTTAAAACAAAATACTGCCTGTGGCCCTAGCTAGTTGGAGGCTGAGAAAAGAAAAGAAAAAAAAACAAACTCAAGTTCTAGGCCTGCCCAGACTACCGAGTGATTTCAAGGCTAGCCTGAGTTGCTCAATGAGACTCTGCCTCAAAACAAAATGCAAAAGAAAGCTGGATGGAGATCCAGGCTCCATCCTTTCCTAGCAAGCTCAAGGCCTGGGTTCAATCTCCAGTTTTAAAAAAATATTTTTAAAACGAGCTCAGATGATGGTATATATACCTGCAATTCCAGTGCTGAGGCTGAGGCAGAAGGACCAAGGCCAGCCCAGGCTACACAGAAAGGCCTAGCTTCAAACAATACAACAAGAACAACAAAAGGCAGATTAAGATGAATGTATTTACCGAGAAAGACTAGAAAATACTAAAATAGTGAAGAGTAGTTATCTACATTTTGTAGAATTACAGGTAATTTAAATTTTGTTCTTTATGTTTTTCTTTGTTAATGTTTAACCTTTGTACATGGGATAGCATTAGCATTATGACAAACACTCTAAGATGGTATACAGACTTGAGAGGCAGAGACGAAGTGGGAGCAGATAGTGAACAGTCTTGACCTCGTGGGCATATTATTCTCACCTCATTGATTTCCACTTCTTTCGAGTCTGTGCCCTGGGTTGCTTGGGTGTGCTCTGCTTCATTACCCTCCATCCTACAGTGATGGATGGCCATCAGAGGAACTGCCTCTGGCTACCGCTACCTTTCAAAATAGCTCCATATGCTTGAGCGCTAAGACAAAACAGCTTGGGGTCACTAAAGATCCATCAGAGAAGGTGATGCTACCATGAGCTGGACCGGAACAGCTAATTGACTTAGCTACTTGCTTCCAGATTTATGGAGCACCACTTCGGAGTAATTAAATTTACTGAACTATTTCCACGAGATATTAACTTTAAGTAATCCTCGTGAAACATAAATTAAGAGCTGGGTTTGGGTTTTGTTTTGCTGTTTTTCATTTTGGAGTCAGTAATTAAAGATTATTCAATTATGATAATGTGTTTCTTTTAGGAATGGTTTTGTAGATGAGGCCTGATGAGCACTCTGCAGCCAGTGAGATAATATTTCATTCTTAATTGTTTGTTTTTGTTTTCAGTGCTGGGGATCATACCCAAGCCCTCGCAGATCCTAGGCAAGTACTTTGCCACTGAGCTAGAGACACCCCTAATCCTAAAGATAGTATGTGCTTCAGGGGGCTCAGCACGGTGGTAAACCCTTGAAATCTCAGCATTTTGAAGCAAGGATGGGAGGATCACTCCAAGTTCAAGGCTAGCCTGGGCTACGTGGAGAGACTCTTTATCTTAAACAAACGAACACTCCTGTAAAGTTTGTTTAAGGTAGTTACTCTGCAGCTACGCTGTCAATGTCCGCATGATCAGCTGCTCTTTCAATGTCATCTTTACATGTCCAGACTGTCTTTCACCCTTGAGTCTAGAGGCATGTACCTAGATGCCATGTATGTAGTGGCTTGGAGCCTGGCACAGCCTAGACTCCTTGGGAAAGCATCATAGGGTTTGCATACAGCGGACAGGGCAGGGCTTGGGGGTAGCTTAAAACAAAAGCTACCAAACCTTCTCTAGGAGCTGAGGGGAGAGGCCTTTCCGCGTCATCCCGACAGGACCTCGCAGCCTGCCTTGGCTGCTTCTCTCCGAAACCAAGCTCGCTCCAGGCCTCTCCCACAAAGTTTATGGGAGGCTAGATGTTGATGCGCATGACATCCCCGGTGATTGTGTAATCAGCACTCCTTCTGGCGAGGCCTTAGCAGCCACTGGAGCAGAAGGCAAATCCAGACACAAATTGACACGCAGGCGAATTACGGCTCCTGGCTTTGCAGGAGGCGCAGTGTTCTCCCGCAGTCCAAGTTCTTGCTCGTGGGACCCAGAAGGCCGGGAAAGAGGCAGCAGAGGAAATGGGGTTCTGAATGAGGTGAGGTTTGATGCCTTCCTAATCTGGGTGACTTTACCTTGTAAAACCTGACTGTTAACTGTAGAACCCGTGGAGGGTGCTGTGGTTTCAGCAAGCGCTGTCATAACTGTCTGGTAGAGACACTGAGGTATCCATGGGACTCTCTCCTCCCAGAGCTTCCAGGCTTCTCCTCGCCATCCATCATCAAGGCCAACAGCTCTCGATGCTGGCTACATTTTACTGTTACTTGTGAAAAATAGAAATGCCGGAACCATGTATTAGCTATCTACCGCTGTGTAACAAATCACCCCAAAGTTTAGAGGCTTAAGGAACATATTCATTGTCTCTTGGGGCTCTGTGGATGGGAAAACTGGAGTAATCCAGCCAGAGTGTGTGACTTGGAGGGTCTCGCTGCGGTTGTCTGGTGTCTCCCGTACTGCAGTCACCTAAGGCCTCATCGGACTAGGGAGGTTGCATTTCTAGATTAACTCACACCAGGATGTTCAGATCTTTACTGTGTGGGCCTCTCTGCTGGGCTATGGCATGGCACTTGGCTCTCCCCAAAGCCATGCCGCTCTCTCTGATGACCTTGTTTTCACTCATACACTGTTACTCCCATCTTATTCAGTTCATCAGAAGCAAGTCACTGAGGCCATCTACACTTGTGAGAAGAATCACCGGCAGCCCGCACTGAAGGCTGGTCTTGCCCAGGCTCCAATCCCAATAATTTCCAGTTAGCTGACTTGGGCCCAAGTATTGTTTTGTCTTACTGTATTTTAAAATCTCCTCAAGTAGCTAAAATCCTACTCTCTAAACAGTTCCCACTGATACCTTCTCTTCATCCCATCTTGGTCTACTTAATGCTAAGGAGAAGCCCTTAGCATGTCCTTAATTGTCTTGTCGCCTATGGCTAAGTGTACTTCGCTCCTACACAGTGGCACCAGAGCAGAAGCCTTCCAGGGAGGCGGACTCATTCCTAGTACAGGATTAGAAAGGCAGTGGGTTTGGATGCTACACAAGTAAACAGCATATGCTGTTAAGATCCTTGGAAGGTACAAACCCTGAAAAAGCTGTCACTGCTCTTGATGCATAACATATTGCTGGTGTGTGTGTGTGTGTGTGTGTGTGTGTGTGTGTGTGCGCGTACACACGCGTGTATGTAAAATATATTTATATTTGAAATTTTAATAACTTCAGCTGTGCTATCAACTGGAAAAACATCCTAGTTTATCATGCTGGGTTGGCATTGTACAGAAATTAACAGCCGTATTGGTCTAGAAACGTTCAACTTAAATTCTTCCATTTGTACGGGGGTAATGAAGTGTATTAAATGTGTGAAATCTTATCTATGTGATTCTGATTACAGAAACTAATAAAATATTCTCTAAATAACGAAGGGTGGGAAAGGGATCCCTGGAAAGCATTAGAGCTACTGGAGCAAGTGGCTCAGCCAGAGACCAGGCAAAGTCAGGGACCAGACAGAGCTGGAGTAGAGTATACGTATCCAGCAGGCTCAGGCCACTAGCAATGAGGACAGCCCAGGACCCAGAGCCACCTGTGGGCCTCTTTCCAGTTGCTTATTTACTCTCCTACCCTTGGGAGAGCCAACCCCCAAACACTTCCCTAAAATGCCAGCCAAGAGCAGCCTGGAGTGTGAATGCAAAGCACAGCCAGTCCTTGCTTCTTGGCAGAGGCAGTTCCCCTAACACAAGCTGCCCTCCACCCCTCTTCCAGTAAGCAAGCTTTCCTGGCTCATTATAATGTTGGCACTGCCATCCACAAGATGAAAGTTGCCTACAACAAAAATAAACATAAAACGGTTATGATATACACATCACTGGGGACCAAAGTGTCCATCATCACAGATGGCTTATTCATCTCTGTGTAATGAAATCAAGATCATAATTGTATATTTCCAGCCTGTTCGCTCTCCCTGCTTGCTAAAGAGGGATCTGGCTTTGTCTGTCTGACCAGTTTCTGCCTGTTTTTGCCCTCTGGACTTCTGCGATCAGAATCTAGAGAAAGGCAAAGAACAGAGGGGCAAGAGAAATCAGAACATGGTCTGAAAGAATGATGAGCATCGTTAATGGATAGCTAAGAGTGATAGGCAAGTATTTATAACATGAGAAAAATAAATGGAAGAGGAAAGGATTATTAAAATAAAAATATTTCTCAAGACTACCATTCTTTTTTAAACTAACCAAAAATAGCAAGTTTAAAAATATAGTTATTTAGAAATTTATTTTTAGTTGGTGCACTTTAAAAAAAAATCCTATTTTGAGATTAGCTCATTGGGGTCCCTGCTTTAGAAAGCATCATTGGTATCCACAGTGTCTAGAAAGCAGAGGATAGTAATTGTTGGGAAGCATTGTTAAACAAATACTACACACTTTGGAGGCACTCCTTGCAAAGCTGAAATATTGTGTCAATGAGATTCTAAGTCAATGCACCCAAGCCCTGTGAGGGCAAGTGCCCTGTGATCAGCCTTACATGAAGATTTAGCAGTTGTTCTGCCTCCTAGATTCTTTGTGAAGTCAGCCATGACCTCATGATCCTCATCCAGAACCCATAGGTTCCATTCCTCCCTCTCCCTCCAGTGCCTCTGGTTCCTGTCCCAGTCTAAGATCTAGTAAACCACTGGGTATCACCTAATGGTTTCTCTGTCCTCACAAGCCACTGTCTCAGAACAGGACCTTGTCATCTTTTTCCTAGACCGACATGACTAAATAGACTCCCTGCCTGTGTGCTAACAAGTCTTCGCCTGCTTCCCATGATTTACAGCTTCTAAAGCATCCTCTGTCTAACACCGGTGCAGCCATGGTACCTGTCTTTAGTGTTAGGAGATCTTCAGTGTGTCTACACCTCTCTGTCTTTGCTTGGGCTTTTCCTCCTTCACCACCACAGGCACCCAGCCTCTGACAGGACAGCGTCTGCTGTGTCTGTCCATGGCTGGTTCTATTACATATGTATATATGTATACATATATAATCACAGTCTATCTCCTCCACTGTTCCCCACTAGAATCCCAATTATAGTATTTATAACTTCGGAGGACCTATTGATAAGTTTATTTGGTTTGTGTGATATGCTTTATTGTTCTTTAAAGGGGCTCAGGGCTTGGTTTTCAGTCAGGCTGCACACCTTTCCTGAATACGACATCTCTCTCACCACATCAAATTGCCCTGTGCTAGCAATACAGAGAAGGAAGAAAATCAGTAGAAAAAAAGTACAGTCCTGAGAACAATTAACATTGCTCTTATTTAGAAGAGAATGAGGACAGTTTTAGGTTGCTTTATGCACCTTCCTCCTCACACAGAAGAGGAGTGTCCTTCTCCTATCTCAGGCAGTCGAGGATACTGATGGACACCCGCAGGCACATGCCCTCACACGGGAGCACGTGTGCTCACACACAGATGCACACGCACATACCAAAATTCTGAGCATGTCAAATGGAAAAAGGCTTTTCTGGTATTGATCAAAACCCCTGGAGTTAACACTCAATCCAAACTTAGAGAGCAAAATGTTTTCATCTATCTTCAAGCGATCTGCTGTCATAAGAGGACTTCAGATAGCATCATAATTTTGTTTTCACCTCAACGACATCAAAATGTTTTATTTTCCGTTTTCTGGAATAAGGTAGGAGGTCCTCTACTGATTGGCGTTTAATTCAAAATCAGAACAACTCCAGCAAACAGGCAGCTCACAGAGCTGCCAATGTCTAAGATGCTGTCAGTGAGAGACAAAATTCCAATCCATGCCACTGGCCTAGCTGAGACTAACCAAACAGGGGGCTCAGGGCTCCTCGAGGTAAATTCCAGCAGGACAAGCTGATTCCAGGCCTGCACACAGGGCCTTGGAGGAAAGAGCCCTGTTACGCATGAAACATCGGCCGCACGTGTTATTTTTAATATCTTCTCACACAGGGAGATGGAGAGCTCCTTAAAGGAGGAATAGGCTCTCATCTTGACAGCATTAAAACAATTACAGGTTCATTACTTTCAGTATAGTTCAAGACCATTGACTGAGCACCAAAGAGCCAATGTGCTTTTTTACCTCCTCCCCATCTTGTTCTTTTTGTACCTTTTAGTGCCTTTGACTAGCATTATTTGATACATAGTATACACTCAACAAAAATGGGCATCTGTTCGCTGAGTAAACAGAGGGGGTTTGAGATCCGTCTTGATTATTCCTCTTCTCTGGGACATCTGTAAGATGACATCTCACCCGTGACCTCTGAAGTGGGCTTTTAGGAACCAATGAAGCAAACCTTAGTAATTGCTGAATCTGACTTAGATGGTGTGTGAACTTCCATTTTACTATTTCCTCTAAGTTTGAGGTCTTTCAAAAGTTACTATGAAAAGATAAGAGCCATCTTTCCTTGCTACGGGCAGACTCTCAGCCCCACTAAAAGCTGTTTCTTTTTGCACCGAGCCACCAGGCCACTGTTAGTGAGGCCGCCACACGAGCACTGAAGCAACCTCAACATGTTACACATTTCATTTGGAGAGAGCTCTCTTCGGGGTGTACATTTGTTCCTGGCCAGGTCTGCTTTGCCTGGGTGATGTATGCAGCAGCAGCGACTCAGGCTTACCAGTCATCTGGAGAGGCAAGCGTTCTATAGAGGACAGCCCAGGGCGAGTGAGATGCAGCTGGTGACAGGCAGGATGACAGCAAGATTTATCTGCCAGACGGGGACACGGTTAGTAATGCGCTTCAGCTCCAGGACGGGACCCAGACTCAGCGGCAAAGCTGCTCAAAGCTGCAGCCTGCAGCAGAGGGGATTCGTCCTCTACTGTCTGCAAACTGGCAGCCAGACCTCTAGGTCCAGCAGAGCCAGTTTGAGGCCCAGCAAGGCATTCACCACATCTGGGACAAGATTCTGTAACCATGTGCAGTATGCAATCAGACATAAGAAAACATCAATGTTGTAAAACTGCAGAAGGAAATAAGCTGGGCTTACACTATTCTGTAACATTTTAAAGTGTTAGAGTTACATTCTGATATCAAAGCCACTGCCAATTTGTGACTGTGTATAATATTTAATAACCAGCCTGCTTCCTTCTGCCTCTGGTAAAAGATAGGAATAAGCTTGTAGGAACACTATACAAAAATTACCAAGGCAGACTTGGGAAACAGTGCATTCTCAATGTTCTTAGAGCCACCCACAGGAGAAGTAAGTGTAGACTTTATGGATTACAAAACACCCTTAAAAGAATGGAGAAATCATAAATGATATGAAAAAAGCGAGAAACTAATGGACAGCCAAGAGAAATAGAGGGAAATCTGGACTGCGAAGTTTGTCTTAAGTAGATTTTGATCTCTCCGGATTTGCCCCTGGTTTTTACAAGACGGTAAATTATTTAAGTCCAATCAAAGTCTCCTGAATATTCAACAATCTCATTTCACTAGTCTGAAGGCTCTTAGCAATGACACAGGCCACCCCCGCAGAGCTGGGGCAGCGGCCGCGGTGCCCGCTCACATAGAAAGAAGCAGACTGCACAGTGGCTTAAAGCATTACTAAAAACAAATGATTTTCCTAAATTACGCGGCTCCTTCTCCCTCATCTCTGCTAAAACATTACAGTCCATTATTGTTGTGGGATTTCAGGACCCGGGGTCTATAATTCTTGGTCAGTGCTATCGCATATGCCATGGCAGGAGGACACACTTAGGCCAATCCTAAACTCAAATTGGTGTCAGCTCAGAGACTGATTCACGGCCTCCTTGCTTTTATGGAGAGAGCTGGTAAAAGCTGGGGGGTGGGGAAGAGGGGGGCGTTTTGATGCCACTTAAACTCATTTGCAGCAGTGAATTGTGATGGTGACGTAGGAGCAAATGTATGTATCAGACGGTCGGAATCTATTATGAAGCAAGGCCAGCAGCGGCCTGGGGAAATCGCGACACACGCAGGGGGCAAAGGGCTACCTTCAAGTAGCATTTAGGGCAGGCAGAAAATTAGAACTGTAGCCACTGAGAGTCCCACAGCTATGCTAATCGGGCCACATGATTATCTAACCATCAGGTTGTAGACAGCATAGACCAGGGCTGGCGGGTGTCACAATTAGACTCCAAAGTCTATCAGCCATCTGCAGCGTGGAACTGTCAACCCTAACGGTCTGATTATACTTCCTGCTTGTACTATGACTTTTTTTTTTTGTAGATTAAATATTTTCTCCTAACTTGTTAAATGATGTTACAGTCACCTCTCTCTCTCTCTCTTTCTCTTCTGCGCTTCCCTCCAGTTCTTTACTTTAGGAGTCCTTTGAGAGAATTTTAATCACTCTTTGACAATTTCATACCTGTATGTTGATCAGTTGATCATATCCACCCCACCATTAAACTCTTATTCCACTAGAATCCTTGTGCTTCCCAAGAAGTTCTTTTCTTTTTTTCTTTTTCTTTTTTGTTTTTTTGTTTTTTTTTTTTTTTGGAAAGGATCTACTAGGTTGAATCTGAGTTGAACCTAGGCAGGAGTTTATTTACTTAAGCGAGGGCGAGTTACCAATGACAATACCACAGAAGGAAAATGGCACACCCTCCGCCAGCAGCCGTTAGCCGTTACCCACCAATATCTAATTAGTCCTTCTGAAATCTCATTGTCTATGTAACCACTCTTCAGAAGCCATGGGCAGGTGCTTCTGCCTACCAAAACACAGCCACAACACGTTTTACGGCTAATCTGCTGAGCGGACTTGGTCTCCGAGGGAACCTTCGAGGCCCACCAACTGTAGCTGGCTTTTGCTTCTGTGTGACCCTACCCGATGTTATACTGTTCAGCAGCAAACAGCATGCTTAGCATACCATAGGTACACATTAAATATCTGCTGAATGACTGAACGAATGGACCTTCCCTTCTGCACTAGCTGGCAATGTGAACTATGTTGAAAGTTCCTCTGGAAAGTAATTTGGCAGTATCAATATTCATTAAAATATTCATAATCTTTGACCTTAAGATAATATTTCTGAGACTGTATTCTAAGGTGATTATGCAGTGAGGAAATGGTGTTTATGAGGCATTACCTGTAATAATGAAATGCCAAGTGAGTTTAAAGTAATAATAAAAGAATTGTTAAGTAAATTAAGGTAAATCCTCTCAAATGGGTACTACCAAGTCAAGAAAAAGAACAGGGATTGGCCATTGGCATGGAACATTCTGATGACCTACTTTACTTTTTTAAAGTATTGAAATTTAAAAAGCATACTTATTTTACCTAGGAAAGATAATTGTTAAAGTGCTCAAAGCTAGGTGTGATGGCACACGCTAGTAATCTTAGCACTTCAGATTCAAGGCCAGACTAGACTACGTGGTGAGTCAGTTTCAGTCGGGCCATGGAGTGGAACCCTGTCTTAAAAGAAAATAGAAATACTTCGAAACGAACGTTATCCTTATGAGAACATTCCCTTTTTACCTAGACTTGTTAGTGAAATGTTAAAGGGTGACCTCTTCCTAACAAATGGCACCTCGCTGGCTCCCCAAAATGCAGAGTGAAATCCAACCCAGGCTGGAATTCCGGACTCTCAACAGTATTTCCATGCCTAGTAGTTTTTCCTTTTCTCTTGCATTGTATATATTAAAAAGCAGGAAAATCTGAACTGTGTGTTTTTATGTATATGACATTCCCACAAAGTACCACAAAGCAAATCCCTTGGCAACTGTATTCATAACAACTTTTTATTTTTATTTTTTAAAATTTATTTATTTTGTATACAATGTTCTGCCTGCATGTGTGCCTGCATGCCAGAAGAAGGCACCAGATTTCGTTATAGATGGCTGTGAGCCACCATGTGGTTCCTGGGAATTGAACTCAGGTCCTCTGGAAGAGTAGCCAGTGTTCTTAACCTCTGAGCCATCTCCCCAGATCTGGTGACGCCATTTAAACCCTCCACTTCCCACCCTGACTCCACCACTGAGAAGAACCTTCTTGGCTTATTCTATTATTGCTTCTTTTGTTTATCTTTTTTTGGTCATATAAACATAATTTTAAAATGTTGTGTTGTGGCTATAGTTTGCTTTAACTTAAATAAATAGAAGCACACTTTTCTTTATTTTCTTTTCCTAAATTAAAAAAAAAATCTTGAGCAGAGTTTTTGTTTTGGTTTGTTTGTTCGTTTGTTTGTTTGTTAATTTAGGAGATCATCATAGGAAGGTAGGTAGGTAGGTAGGTTTATGAATAGATAGATAGAGATTAGGAAATATATATAGATAGATTGTATACAATATTTATTTATATGGCACTCAAAGACAGGGCATGGCAGTCACGCCTTTAATCCCAGCACTTGGGAGGCAGGCAGATCTCTGTGAGCTTGAGGCCAGCCTGGTCTACATAGCCATATATAATGTAAAGTGACTGTAATGTCATTTAACAAGTTAGAAGAAAATGTTTAATCTACAAAAGAAAGTCATAGTCCAAACAGAAGGCACAATCAGACAACTAGGATTGGCATATATATGTATATATATGCACACACACACACACACACACACACACATATATATATATATAAAGAGAGGACTTTATGTAGCCTTGGCTGTCACGGAACTTGCTATGTAGATCAGGCTGGCCTCAAACTCACAGAGATCTGCCTGTCTCCTGGGTGTTGGGATTAAAGGTGTGCCCATCATGCCCTGTCTTTGACTACCGTATTTTGAAGAAAACAACATAAAGGATTTGCTTATAAATTAGATGTGGGATGCAGAAGAAAGTGAGATGGAGATGATGAGTAGGCAGCTGGGCCCAAGTCTGGTGCTCACAGGGGCAAAACATTGCTGTGGTACTTAACGTATGAGACAGAAGATTTTTCTGTCTTCTGTCAGAAGGAACACAAGCAGGGCTTTATGCCGAAACTAGTGATGTCTAGAGATCTGGAAGAGGTGGAGCCCAGGCAAAGACATCTGAAAAAAAATAGAAGAGCAGTGTCCCTCAGGCCTGGGAAGAAAGGGCTGCAACAGGCACAGAGCGAGTGAAGTGTCAAATCCTGTTAGGAGGTCAAATGAGAGGAGCAGGGCGAAGACTTAACATTGGTCTCTGGTGATCTACAGAAGGCTGGAGTGGGGAGATAAAAGCCTGTTTGGGTGTTCTCCAGAGAAAAGAAAAGAAAAGTGAGGACAATGAACATAGATTTTTTTTTTCAGTAGTTGTAAGGCAAAAAAAAAAAAAAAAAAAAAAAAAAAAAAAAAATTAAAAAAAAAAGAAGGAAAAAAAAAAAAAAAAAAAAAAAAAAAAAAAAAAAGAGGAAATAGAGGTCGTAACAAAAAAATGAAAATTGGGCTTAGGGAGGATAACTTGTTTAAGCTGGGTGTAGTAAGTGCCTGATGTTGAGGGAACCACCCAGCAGAGAGAGAATTTCTTCTAGAGTAAGACATAGGGATAGGCTCAGGGGCATGGGAACCCAGGGCACAAAAAGGGGTGAGGGTTGAAGCTCACGGAGCCCGTGGGTGAGAGGAGGCATCAGGACAATCATCGTGTGCCCTGTAGAAACAGCAGTGTCCACCAGTAACACAAAGACATTTACAAAGACATTGTCATCACTCCGCTGGAATTTGGGGTGTGGGGCTTACTTTGGTGAAAAAGAAGAAAAAATAATAATACCTCAGAGTGATGATCTTGCCTTGGGTCATCCATCAGGAAGGTCAGAGTTAGAGGTCAGGTCTTTGAGAACAGTTTTAGAGAGACAGTGTGGGGTGTTTGGTGATGCCTGCTTAGAACATCCAGGAATGACCAGAGTAAACCAAACATGCTGAGAAAAATCAGAGCTAGAATTTATTTCTTTGTATGCAGGAGAGGCGAGAGACAACTATTTCTCAGAAAACTGGGAATAGTTCTACCTCAAGACCCAGCTATACCACTCTGGGCATATATCCAAAGAATGCTATACCATATAACAAGGACATTTGCTCAACTATGTTCATAACAGCTTTATTTGTAACAGCCAGAAACTAGAAACAACCCAGATGTCCCTCAACCAAACAGTGGATACAGAAACTGTGGTCCATTTATACAGTGGAATACTACTCAGCTATTAAAAAGAAAGAAAGCATGAGATTTGCAGGCAAATGGGTAGAACTAGATAAGATCATCCCGAGTGAGGTAACCCAGACCCAGAAAGACACACATGGAATGTACTCACTTATAAGTAGGTATTAGACCATACTACAACTCACAGAGCCAAAGAAGCTAAGTAACAAGGAGAGCCCAAGGGAGGGTGCCAGAATGTTACTCAGAAGGAGAAATAGAATAGTCAGCAGAAGTGGATGAAGAGAGGGAACTGGGCAGGAGACGGAATGAGGAGGGAAGGAAGGGTGACGATCAGATGTGGGGAGAATGAGGGTGGGAGGTGGGAGGGTTGAGAACAAGAAGGGGAACTGGGGAGGGACATCTCTTGGTCAGGCTGGAGGCCTGCTACAGGGAGGCTCCTGGGAGGATATGTGTGTGATTCTAGCATAGACTCCTAACATGGAGGGGGGGCATGAAGACAGAAGTGCCCACCTCCTAGCCAGGCAGGACTAGTGGAAGGAGGGGGGCAAGAACCCACCGACAAAACCTGTGATCCAAAACTTACCCCGCCTACAAGAAGTGCGGGGATAATGAGGGAAAAAAAGATTGAGGGGAAGTCCAACCAAAAACTGGCCCAAACTGGCCCATGGTAGAGAGCCAGCCCCTGACACTAGTAATGATTCACTAATAGCAATTCAGTAAATAAACTGAAATTAAAAGTAGGCTTGAGGTTCTCAGAGAAGAACAGACAAAACTAGAAAGAAAATTCTGATAGAGATGAGACTTTCTACTCGATTTTTATCTACACGCTGGGGCCAGTTATTAGGGGAGTGCAGCTTAGTGGAAGAGGCCCCTTTTGAAACTCATGAGCCAGTGTCTTTTTTTTTTTTTTTGAGCCAGTGTCTTTTAATGAGAGGGGCAGGTCTACAATTTCAAGACTACAGGTGCAGACAATAGTGGAAAACAGGGTGGCTGTCTTCCATTCTGGATGACAAGCGGGAGAAGAGAAACCTAGGAGCCAGAAAGAATACATACTCCACAACCCATAGTTTTTCTGTTTCTTATGTAGAGGGCCAGTTATAAATGAATACACTCAAGGGTCAGGGTTTAATCCTCAGCACAGCAATAGGCAGGTAGGTAAGAGATAGATAGATAAATAGATAGATAGATAGATAGATAGATAGATAGATAGATAGATAGATAGAGATAGATAGATAGATTCTCTATATAGTATCATACTCCAATCACTTGGACCATGTGACAATGATTCCTAGCCTTCTGTCCAGGCTGTCACTTAATGATCAGTGATGCTTTGTGTATGTGGGGGGGGGGGTATGTGAGCTGTAGAGTATTTGACTCTTGTTCCTCCCTACCTGTAACTGCAATCATGCCACATGCCCCGCCCCCATAGCTGTTGCTGCCTCTGTTCATCACAAGGTGCCCAAGAGCTGACCATCCAGCCTGTCCTGCGGAGTCCTGGGAGCAGCATCCAGTGCAGTCAAGGAGAGCGCCTTGATGCCCAGTTGAGGGCCTTCTATTATCAGGGGACTAAGCACTGACTCCCTGTGATTCTCAGAGCCTCAGTACTCATGAATCTCCCGTGAGCCACTGGCCCCACCCCAGTCTCATCCCCATGGGTACTTTTAGCTATTTTGGGAGTCCTGAGCCCAGCTCAAAGAACATGTCAAGGAAAAGATGCTACACTCAGGCCTTTTAAAACCTATTCCCAGCCCCAGTCCTTCCTTTCTCCCCATTTAAGTCAAAACTGCCAGAAACTGAGAAAGAAATGGGGTATCTGTTCGCAACCATGTGGGTCTCAAGCTACTTTGAATACCTCCTGTGCTAATCAAGGGAGAGTATGCTGTATAAGCCTGCTTAGAGTCATAGGATAAAGGGGGAAAATGAAAAACAAAACCACAGTGCTTTTAAGACCTAAAAAGGGTTTTTAACCCCACCCTGTGTCTGTTGGTTTAAAGGTGTTGAGCAAATATAAACAGTTTCTTTGACTTACAAGGGAATGAAAGCTGGCTCTGACTTCTTCACAGGCTTCAGACTTCCGAGGTCAAGGACTGAGACTCTGTTCATCACAGCAGGAGCATCATACAGAGACAGGCATAGACACCCGGCTGAGCTGTGTAGAACCTGAAGGCAGTGAATGCAGTTGGTACTTTTCTCTTTGTTTCCATAGGGACAGATGAGCGCTCACCTCACATTTGTTGCAGCTGTGGACTAGCTGTTCCATGGAGAAGGAACTGGAAATGGAAGAAAGAGATCTGGTTTCTAGTTTCAGCTCTGCTCTACAGCCCTGAGTTAAGCCCTTCCACCTCTGTGGGCCCCACTTTTCACACGATCTTTTTGCACGGGGTTCTGTGTGATCAGTTGATAGAATAGGTGTGGAAGTCCTGGGTACCCTGAGCTTGAAGTGCTAAGTGAAGAAAGGATGCTTCCCCCGTCTTCCCCAAAGGCCACTAAATATATACATATATGGACACACATGTACATAAACATCACATATGTTTATACAAACAAAGACAGCAAACAAAGTTTATCGAGTAGAGCAATGGCCCTGTGTGCAAAGTAGGGGTCTTCAAAATGATCCCTACATGAGAGGCGAGAGGGCTGGGAACAAGAAGGGAAACTGAGGGGTCATCTCCTTGTCAATCTGGAAGCCTGCAACAGGGTAGGCTCCTGGGAGGATATGGGTTTGACTCTAGCTGAGACTCCTAAGGGGGGAGGAGGCTGAAGACTAAAGTGACCGTCATCTATCCATGCAGGAACAGTGGAAGGAAGGGAACCATAACCTACCGGCAAAACCTTTTATCCGAAAATTATCCCACCTTCAAGAAGCGCAGGGTTAAAGAGGGAACAAAGATTGAGGGAATGTCCAGCCAATAATTGGCCCAAACTGAGGCCCACCCCATGGTAGAGAGCCAGCCCCTAACACTATTAATGATCCTTTGCTATGCTTGCAGACAGGAGCCTAACTTGGCTGTTGTCTGGGAGGCTTCAGCCAGCAGTGGATCTGGAACAGATGCTGGGACTTGCAGCCAAGCATGGGGCAGAGCTCTGAGGGTCCTGTGGAAGTGTTGGGGAGAAAGATGGAAAAACCTGGAGGGGATGGGAACCTCACAAGAAGACCAACAGAAACAACTAACTCAGTCCCATGGGGGCTTCAAAGACTGAAACATCAGCTAAGGAGCATGCATGGTCTGGACGTAGGTCTCCTGCACATATACGGCTGATGAGAGGCTTGGTCTTCATATGTAGCACCTGGTGGATGGAGGAGGGGCTGTTTCTAACATGGACTCTATTGCCTGCTTTTGGATCATTTTCCCCTAGCAGGGCTGCCTTGCCTGGCCTCAGGGGATGAGGATATGCTCTGTCCTGATGTGACTTGATGTGCTGGAGAGGATTGAATGGGGGAAGGTGGACTCCCCTTTTCTGGGAGAAAAGAAAGAGAGGAAGGGGGAAGGAGGGTAAGGGGGACTTGGAAGAGAGGAGGAAGGGACACCCTTGGGATGTAAATTTAAAATTAAACTAAAAGAAAGAGAAAATGACCCCTACTCATGTATTTCAGAAACTCCTGAACCAACATTTTCTGATGAGAGGACAGGTCTAGAATTTTAAGACTCTTGGCACTGATAACAGAGAAACCCAGAAGAAGGAAAGAAGGACTGGCCTCAAGGACATCAAAGAGCAAGCAGCCAGAAAGAGGGCGTACCCTCTTCTTCTGGGCTACTCTCTGCTTTGTGCAGAGTTCCCGTTAGACACGAAATGGGCAGCACTCGAGTGTCAACGAGAGACATTCAGGAGACATTTGCAGGTTTACACTCTCCCTGTAGCCAGATCATTGAAGAGATAAGGCCTTACCTAGGGTCCCCCTAAAGTTAATGGGTCTTAATTCACAGTCCATTGACTCTCTTTACAGCATTTATTTTATCTGAGTCTAATCTACATGGCTCTTCTCTGCTTTGGGATTCAACCAAGGGAAACACCAGAAACTCAACCAGCATTTATACTCAACATACTTTTTTTGTGCACTGTGTGTACTCCATTAATGTAACTGTCCAATTGTGAGAAAGGAAGCACCGCCTTAGAGGCGAACTTAGTTCACACAAGCATGCACATGTACACAGATCACACTCTTGTATGTGTGCGTGTGTGTGTCCAAGACATCAGTTTCCCACATATGAAGGATGTTCAGTTCAACTTCTAGGCATCCACATTAATTTTACACAGGAATCCTCTTCTTGCTAAAATTCAAAGTTCTTCCAATTTGCCTAGAAGGGAAAAGAAAAATCTTGGGCCACTGTTTTTTTCCAAGACAATGTCCCCACTTAGGGCCGGGCATCAGAAAGGATGGCCAGGAAAGAGAACTCACTGTGCTACCGTGCTTGTAGGCCTTAGGTAGGCTTTTTCACATCATGGTATCTGTGTGCTGTCTACTCTGTGTCCTATTCTATTTCTGCTCTTCAAACTGATCTGCCCTCTCCCTCTAACTCCAATTCATATTTCTAAGGAAGTTTTATAACACACTTGTTTGACAGAGTACTAATGCCATGTGACATCACGGGCTACCCATTACTGCTTAATGTAGAGAATGTTATGGTATACATCAAACCTCCTATGCTTGTCTAATTGCCTTAAAATATGGAATTTTGCCATGATTTCTGTCATTGAAACCAAAACTTCGGTAAGGGGCTGAGATCAAAGCAATCTTTTGACACCAAAGCCTATCATTTGAAGCAATTAGCTAGGCATGAGTTATCAAACATCCTAATTATTTTTCTTTTTATTTATTTATTACAATTTATTCACTTTGTAGCCCAGCTATAGCCCCCTCCCTCATCTCCTCCCAGTCCCACTCTCCTTCCCTCTTCTCCTATGCCCCTCTAAACATCTTAATTATATATATGTGCGTGTGTGTGTGCGTGTGAGTGTATGTATGTATACACATCAGTATATTTATATCTATCTATATCTAGCTATCTATCCATCTGTATGGTTACCTTGATTGCATTAATTGATATGGGAAGGTCCATCTTGACTAACTGACCATGCCCTGTGTAGTCTTAAGATGAAGAAAGAGAACTGATCCTAGGAAACACCCACTGCTCTCTGTTTCTTCACTGTGGATGCTGCATAGCTCTTGCCTCTCTGACTTTCACATCCAGCCACGGTGGACTGTGGGCCAGAATAAACGAACGCTGAACCCGCTTAAATTGTTTTCTTTTCTTCTCAGGATGTTTTACCCAAGCAACGGAAAAGGAAACTAAGGCAGGGAGCCTCCCACTTAGGACTGCAGGCCTGACAGCTCCTCAACCACCACCAGAAAGCACAGCAATGCTCCCCAAGTAGAAACATCTTTTTCCTTTGTAACAAGGGCTCACATTTCTAGGACAGTTCAGAAAAAAAAACTTGCCCCAAATGCATAGTGTTTGGTATTTGTTTAGTCTTACTGTCTTGGAGGTCAGAATGTAGAGCACAGACACGGGTCAGTGATGTGTTGTGCGCCTTGTACAAGACATGGCCCCTAGCAAGCAGCATCGAGAGATGGTTCAGCTGAAAAAGCTGTTTCTCTCAGTCGAGGCCTAGCCAATGCCTCTGTGGCTCCCTGTGCCTTCAGAGGGGGGCTGCTGCCTCCAGCCCATCTCCCCAGCAAATACCACTTGAGTTAGGCAGAGGAGGCTGCTGAAATCAAACCCACTGACACAGCGAGCACTTGTACTCAGTGGTGTGTCTGGAAATTGGCCCTCTTTGGCTTTTAACAGGACATTTCTCCAGCAGTTTGATGATTACCAAAGATAATCAGGGCGGTTGGAAACCTGAAATATTTGTACCCTTCACTCTGTTTGGGCTTCAAGCACTGAAAGCATTAAAGTCAGTGCTCTGGAAGACCCGTCCCCGTTGGAGTAAACATTTAATAATTGAAAGGCATGCTATGTCTGTGCTCATTAATTTAAAACTATTCCCTAGTCAATATTCTTAGAAATGAGCATGATTATTTATTGCTTAGTGATGAGCTGAATAAATGACAGCAGTCTTCTTCTGACACCTTCTGTTTCCCATTAGGAATAAATAACAACACCCAGCTATTCACAGTACCTCAGCTGTCAGAGCAGTTTTAAATAATAGACATAAACTGCTATTTTTGATTCATCAACATTTAGGACTGTCTCTGACGACCATCTCCCATCTGAAGTCTGGATCTCACTGTCCTTACCTGCTCCGTGTCTTCCTATTCTGTACTTTACATAGCTGGGAATAATGATGTTCATTATCTGCAACCTTAAGCCTTTGACATGGTCTAAGTTTAGGCTAAATGACTTTTGAATTATAACTCTATGTAGATATTGTTCATGTAATATCTAAATGATGTCACAGAATGGCTTTCCCTTCTCTGGAGGTAAATGCTATAACCCTTGGGTGGGACATTTGGAGAAGAACATCATCAAGATCAATCTCATTTAGCATCTGTACCTCAACACTGCTCCGCTCATGTTTCCCATGACTTCATTCATTTAGATTTCCAACTGCTTTTTTAAAGACTTTTTTTTTAATGTGGATGAGTGTTTACCTGTATGTGAAACATGTATATATCTGATACTTCCACAGAGGCCAGCGGAAGTCACCGGATCCCCTATAACTGGAGTTACACATAGTTGTGAGCCGCCATCGGATGCTGGGAATTCATCTCAGGCCCTCTTGCAAGAGCAGACAGTAATCTTAATCACTGAGCTGTCTCTTTAGCTTTTGGCTTTCTTTCTTTTTTTGGTTGAAAGGAAAATTAATATGCTGCAAAAGTATCTCTGATATCTTTCTACCTCCTACTGATAAAATTTCATGGAATCTCCATTTTTACTCAGATGTGACCTCAACTTTCTCTGTGTCTATGTGGACTAATTCTTCTCCTGGCAGGACATACCCTACCACATTGGAGCCTTCCTCCTTGCCTTAGACCCACTGTTTCCTTGCTGATGGTGGTTTTTTTCCTCCCCATTTTGCTAAAAGTATTTTCTTGTTCTGCCAGACAAGTATTCTGAATCCCTTTAGGTCTAAAAATAATTTTTTATCCTCCCACTTGATTGACAGGTTGGCAGTATACAGAATTCTAGGTCAGCGGAAATCCAGGTCAACATAATTTCCCTTAGAACTTTACAGCCATGCTCCACAACTTCCAGCATCCAGCAATGCTGATGCCAGCTGACTTTCGTCAGATACGATGCAGGCTACTTGATTTGCACGTTTGTTTTACTATTGAAATCTTTAGTTTCTTCTATTTATTTAGGCGCCTCAAATTTTGATGAAATTATCCTTGAGCGTAGATCTTTTTCCTTTTGTACCATTCAGTATTTGACCAACCACATCAAACTGAAGATCTGTGACTTTTATCGACTCTTGGAAATTTTACATACACACACACACACACACAATCTATATCAGACAGTTTAGATCTCCTATTGGTTTTATGTTGAACCCTGCATTGATCTTTTGCTAATTTTAAATTTGTCATTTTCTCTATTTTGTTAGATTGCCTTGATTTTGTACTTGATATTTATTTTTAAATTTTTGGCAAAATATTTTTTTTATTGTAACAGATAATTTCTTGATGATCTTTTATTATGTTCTTTCTAGTCTCTTCACTCTTACTATAGCTGATGGGTTTCTAAGCTTATCTTTTGTGTCCTTAAATATCTCGTCTTTCTCCAGAAAAAAAAAAAACATATTGGTCTTCTTCCTACAGGATTATAATCTCTGTGTGTCTGGATGGGATAGATCTGATGACGGTTTTTGTTTGGGAAAGTCAATGGGGAACAGTCTAATTCTAGGAGGTAGCACAATGCACTCTTGGGCAGCAAGACTCACTGAGAAAGTGCTACTCTCTCAGCACAGCTCCCTTTCTTCAGGGAAGCACCCATGCTGTTTTGTTGCAGTTGCTGTTTGGGCTTAAGTTCTAGTCTAGGAGCAAACCCAGGACATTAGTTGTTCTGTATGTGGAGGCCAAGGAGAGGGGAGCACAGACTGACCTCTGCAGCTCCTGTTCAAGCAGGTCTTCCTTCCCAGCTCCCCGCTGATACCAATGGCTAAACCCTTAGACCCTGTTTTGCTTATTCAATGGGTTGCCTTCTTCTGGGAATGTCTTGAAATTTTGTGTTCATCTCTGCTACCAAGCCCTCTCCCCAGAGTATTTGCTGTAACCAGCTTATTTCTTTACGTCTTTGTCCTGGCACTTCTGGGTCTCATGATGGGGGAGTCTTCACATGGACACAGTTCTTGAGCCAGTGGAAGTTGCCTAAAGAAGATAGCTACGCCAGAAGCTGTATAGCAGCATGGTAAAGGGCTGAGTTATGAGACCTGAGACAAGTTCCTAGGAGCCAGTGTCTGCAGAATCTCATTAATACTTTGTGGTCACTTTGAAAGAAACAGGTTTAATTTCTACAACCAGGTAACAGAAGTTCATAGCAACACACACAACAGATAAATAAAGGGGTATATTTTATGTTGTGGTTGTAGTTCTTTGAAAATTTGTCTGCATAGAACTGCTAATAAAGTTCAAACAGAAATAAATCTTTAAGGCTTAGGTCACTTCTAGGAACAAATCTGTGCTTAGCACAAAACATTTTAGCTACAATAGAAAGCCTCGTCCAGATGGGGCAGGAGAACACAGAGTTCACAAATATTTATTAAGGGTCTACTCCATATTAGGAATTTTGTGCACCTTATTTTGCTTAATCCTCATGCCATTTAATCCAAGATTCCACTGAGATCATTCATCTGTTCATTCAATCAAGTACGTGTAACTAACAGCTGGAGTTTACCAGGGTCCATGGGAGGCAAGCACCTGAAATACACCATACATGAAAAACACTGGCTACAATTATTGCTTACTGAAGGAGTAGACACCAAATAATAACATGAACAAGCACAAAATGACAAGCACTGTTGAGTATTATATGATGTCACAAAAACGTAAATAGGAAGCCTGCCCAGAATGGACTAGAGGCAAAGAAAGACATACCTAAGAAAAGATCTAGTCTGATACCTAAAGAAAGAGTGACCATTAAGTAGCTAAGAAGGAGGAAGAACTTAGTCCAAACATTTAAAAAGATATAATACTTGCAAAGGTCCTGAGGTAGAATAAGGTATGGCATTTTTAAGTTTATAAAAGAACCATCATTTGGAAACTACCATAATAATTCCAGAGAATTATCTTTGGTCAAATTAAGCAAGTTTTATTTTCTGTCAGACAGGACTATCTCCCTAAATCATGGTTTGAGAAAATAGCATTGAATATGGGAAATAGTAGGGCTTATATACCCATAATAATAACAAAAGAAAAAAGGAGAGAAAGACAACTTGCAAGGCTAGAGTATTCTGAGGGTTTTTGATTATATAGAAACTTGTCAAAACATTTCAGATTTATTTGGCAGAACATCTTATTATCAGGGTGGAGGTCAGGGGTATAGAACATTCCAGAAAATGGGTCAAGCCCTGGTCAAATCCAATTTTTACAGAAAACAGGAATGGACTTGTTTTGTAACAAGATGACTTAGTCTTAGATAGAGTCGGGCTGGTCCATTACCCAGGTAGGACCGGGTGGCTTTGAGAACGCTGTGGGAGTCCACGTGAGCTTGGGATGGGTGGATGGATGGGAAACAGGACAAAATGGCAATGAGAGAAAAGGAAGGAATGAAACGGACTCCCAGGATTGGGATGTAACTACTGGATATAGGGGCTCCTTGTTAAGAATGACTGAAAGAGAATCAAGATTTGGACAAAGTGAAGAGTTCGAATCTATCCGTGTTTTAAGTTTCCCTGAGACTGCGGGAGGGGAAGAGGGGGTGTGGCTGAGCTCCTCTGGAGAGCCTGAGAACAGGAAAGCAAGAGAGCAAGGCCTAGAAAAAGCCTTGTAGACACCCTGACATCACAGGGCTTGGTCTGTTTCATGTTACACCTCTATGTGGCCCAAGAAGCATCACTCTCAAGAAGCCATCTAATTTTGTTTCTTTTCTAATTTTATGTGAAATCAGCCTGAAGGAATCAAAACGTATCAAGGAAGAAAGTGACAGGGAACAAGGGACAGTCAGGTCTTTCTTCATCTGGATGTTCAACGGCTGTTTATCAAGTAAGAATAATAAAACCATGCTTTTTAAAGACATGTTTCCAAGTCTCTCATCTCAGAACGCCCATGAGAAAGCCACTTCCTTCTCACATAAACAAGCCTCGTGGGCTACTCGGGAGAGTTAGAAAAATCCATCCCTCACTGGGGAAGCCATTGCACACTCAGATTCGGATGACCACTTTTTGTTACTCTTTTTTGAACTTTAATACTTGCCTCCTGTTAACATGTAAGATACGAAGGAAAAATGGAAGGCAGTGGCAGCTTAGAGGACCCCAACCTAAAATTTGTGTAATCCTGCCTCTCTTCTCAGTCTATGTCCCTGGCCACAGCTGCAGAAGTGGAGTGAGGCATCGCATGTTGGAGCTTTCCATTGGTCTTCAGTGAGTTGCAGGAAACAAGCTCCTGGCTGACCTCTGTAAAGCGTCCTGTAATGACTTCGGACTCATGAGGCTGCGGCTGATGAATCCCTGGGGTGGCCTGGTGAAGAACGAGAGGCCAGCTGCAGAGCCCAGTTTAGAGATGCATCTAGACTTACAAGCTAAATGCTGTGGGGACGGTGATGTGTGCTTCCTGGGTAATCCAGAAGGCCATCTGGCTCGAAGGGTAGACTTTAACACTTCATAAATACATGTATTTGATACTTCATTGTACATTACAGGCAACGAGCTTCCCCACATGTATACATTAGTTGGTTTTGATCTTAGGTCTCAGAAATTTTCTGTGACTTCACAATTATCTTTTGAGGAGCTATTTGTTTTTCAGACAAGCCTATAAACACAGCACTATGCAGCACTGTCCTTCTGGTCCCCAGACATGCTAGTTTGGCCTCTTATTCAGCAGTGGCCTTGAGCTCTCTGGTTTGGGTGTTTAAGACTCCTCAGATAGATTAGAAGTGGTAGAACCAGTGACTATTAATCTCATCTGGGATGACTATTCTTGGTTGTCAGTTTGTCTACATCTGGAAAGAACTACAATCCAGAAATGGAGGACACAGCTGTGAGATATTTTTTGCTTGGTTTGGAGTGGGTGGATCCACTTCTAGTGCAGAAGTTTGAGATCCATGTGCCTTGGATGTGGATCTTGAAGTGAAAAGATACACCTCTAATCTGGGCAATACCTTCTGCTGGAAGCCTATAGAAAGACATGGATGGAGGAAGCGTTCGCTTTTTGCCTGCTTGCTCTAGCCTTCTGCAAAGTTGGTTCTTTTGGTATTAGACCCTGCTTCTCTAGCCTTTTACTGAAGCCTAGCTAAGATATCCAGCCTCCTGGACTAAGCAACTTCTGGATTCTTGGACTTTCCATCCATAGCCAGCCAATTTTGGATTAATTGTCACATAGCCTGCAAATCATTCTAACAAATCATACACACACACACACACACACACACACACACACACACACATATATATATGCACACACACATATACACATATATATGGATCTTGAGGTGGAAAGATACATGCATATATACATAGATATGTAAAGAGAGAGAGATGCATTCAATAAGTTTTGCTATCCCAGAAAACCCTGACTAATACATCATCATAACACCATTGCTTAGTTGGGATTTCTATTGATGCAACCCAACACCGAAAGCAAGTTGGGGAGGAAAGGGTTTATTTGGGTTTATACCTCCATATTGCTGTTTATCACCAAAGGTAGTCAGGAAAGGAACTCAAACAGGGCAAAGTCCTGGAAGCAGGAGCTGACACAGAAGCCATGGAGGGGTGCTAGTTACTGGCTTGTTGTATATGGCTTCCTCAGCCTGCTTTCTTATAGAACCCAGACCCACCAGCCCAGGAATGGCACCACCCACCATGGGCGGGGCCCTTCTCCATTGGTCATTAATTGAGAAAATGCCTTACAGCTGGATCTCATGGAGGAATTTTTTTTTCAACTGAGGCTCTTTCCTCTTTGACTCTCACTGTGTCAAGTTGACACACAAAACTAACCAAGTAAAATTGAGCCATTGTCAAATTGGCACACAAACATATCACTATTAAGCTACAATCCTTCCTCTCTTATTCATCCCCAAGATATCACACTAAAAAACATAAATAACTTTTAAAGTCCCACAGTCTTTACAAATTCTAATATATTAAAATTTTAACCTCTTTAAAATATTCAATCTGTCTAGAAATTCAGATCTCTTTTAAAAGTTTAAGGTCTTTCAGCTGTGGGCAACTGTAAAAATAAAAATTTAAATACCTTCTCTAAGAGGAAATAACCAGGGCACAGTCATAATTTGAACCAAGCAAAACTAAACCCCAACAGTATATAAATAACTCAGTGTCCAATGTATGGTATACACACATGATCTTCTAGGTTCCTCCAAAGGGCTTGGGTCACTTCTACAGCTCTTCCCTCTGTAGCACAGAAGGCTTATCTTCTAGGCTCTGGCTGACTCCACTCCAGTGACCTTCTTAAAGGTCATCCCATGTTACTGGCATCTCCAAACTATGAGATCTTCTCCTGCAACTGATCCCAGTTTCACCAGTAGCCTCTCAGAGGCTTTGTTCATGGTGCCAAGCCTCAACTTCTTTGCCATGACCCCTTCAGCCCTGGGCTTTCAACTGCTACTGAGGCTGAACCTTCACCAATGGCGTCTCCCGCATTCTCACAGTGCCAAGCCTCCGTTGCTTTCCATGACCATTTCATGCCTTAACCAAAACCGGTACCATCTGAGTGACTCTGAGTGACTTACCTCTGAAATTTCACAAGCCAGGCCTCCATCTTTTGCTATCAATATTCCTATCTTCCAAGCTCCTTCAAAATATCCTACTGAGGTCTCAACACTCAATGGTTTTTCAAGCCCACAGTTCCACAATCCTCCCCCACATACCATTGTATCTGTCACAGCAATA
Organism: Psammomys obesus; assembly: GCF_907164565.1. NCBI lineage: Eukaryota > Metazoa > Chordata > Mammalia > Rodentia > Muridae > Psammomys > Psammomys obesus. Next base: position 3,239,214 of record NW_026596166.1, on the reverse strand, counting down.
TTCCATTCCTGGTGCCAATTTGTCTTACTTAGGGTTTCTATTGCTGTGATGAAACATCATGACCAAAAGCAAGATGGGGAGGAAAGAGTGTATTTAGCTTACACTTCCACATTGCTGTTCATCACCAAAGGTAGAATCCTGGAGGCAGGAGCTGATGCTGAAGCCGTTGGGGGGTGCTATTTACTATCTTGCCTCTCATGGTTTGTTCAGTCTGCTTTCTTATAGAACTCAGGACCACCAGCTCAGGGATGGTCCCACCTAATATGGGCTGGACCCTCCCACATTTATCACTAATTGAGCAAATCCCTTACAGCTAGATCTCATGGAGGCATTTTCTCAACTGAGGCTCTTTTCTCTCTGATGACTCTAACTTTTGTCAAGTTGACACACAAAACCAGCCAGTACACCACACAACCTCTCTGCTTAAGAAATCATTCCCCATGTTCCATCATTAAACTCAGCACAACTCAGGATGGACCCTGGACTCTGTTCTATGATGTACTAGGTTTCTCTAGTGAAAAAGAACTGATATAATGAATACATATTGGATTTATTAGAGTGGCTTACAGGTTGTGGCTTGACTATTCCAACAATGGCTGTCTCCAAACAAAAGTCCAAGAATCCAATAGTTATTTCATCCATGAGGCTGGGTGTTTCAAATGGTCTTTGGTAAATGCCAAAAAAAAAAAAAAAAAAAAAAAAAAAAGCAGTGGACTCTAATACCAGGAAGAGAACTTGCCAGAGAGAGGGAAAGCAAACAGGCAAATAGCAAGAGCTTCCTTCTTTCGTGTCTTTTATTTGGGTGCCACTAGAAGGTGTGGTTCAGATTTAAGGTGGCTCTCCCACCTCAAATGAGTCACTCCAAAACATCCCTCACAGATGTACTCAGCAGCTTTGGGTTTGGTTAATTTCAGATGTAGTCAAACTGACAGCCAAGAACAGCCATCAAACATAGGTTGGCCTGAGTGTGGATAGGAGTTAATCTGTGTCCTAACTCCTCTTTCTAACATCTCTTCTCCCCTTACCACATACCACAGACACAATTGGATTATGTGTTTATTATTGATTATGATTATGATTATTGATTATGTGTATTATTGATTACACTTTGACAACAGGTCAGAAAATAGCAATGATAAGCATTCACTGCGCCTTGACTGAGTGCCAGGACCTGTGCAGAACCCTTCCCACAAATCGTTCCATTGATTCTCACAACAACTTATAGAGGCAATCACAATGATCATCCCTGTTCTGCATGTTAGGTGAATAGACTCAACAAGACTAAGTCACAGCAGTAAGTGGCACCTGGCCAAGGACACAGGGAAAAACCCAACTCTAAATGAACCACCAGATTTCCAAGGGGAGCCTCCCTAACAAAATTTACTCCAATTCCAGTAATAATCAAAGCAGCTTCACAACCAGTAATCAGCATTTGATAAAAGCAGGCTCATAAAATAAAATTGAGCTTCTAAGCTCACAGTGCTGGTATTCCGGTAATGTGCTTCCCTGCCAGTTTTGTTCATAAATTATTTTAAGCAATTATAATACAGATCATATCCCTGTCGTGGTTATTCTGCACACGAGAATTCTCATTGACTTTTTCTGCATTTTTCATTGGAAGTGTAATACAGTAGTTACACAAATCTTACAGTGTACAGCTCTGGATTTTCACAAAGGGGAAATACTTGTGCAACCATTATTGACTCCAGGGAACAGAACATTAAGTAGAAGTTATCCTCTTTCTAATGGCTCTCCTAGTCTCGAGCCTCCATCCCAATGTTAAACTATTACCCCAAATAATATCACCACAAACTACCTTTTTTATTTTTTTGAACTTTATCTAAATGGATTCATATGTCATGTATTCTTTTGTGTCTGGTTCTTTTTGCTCAACAGTATTTAGTGAGTCATTGTCATGCTTGAAGATCTTTCCTTTCCATGGCCCAGTGGTATTCTGTCACACTTACATGCCATCATATGCCTGTCCATTCTACTCTATAGGAGCATAGTGGATGCTTCTAATTTGGGAATATTTTGTGTGCCTGCAACACTCGGTATATTTTGATGCACAGTCTCTACATTTCTGTTGAATATTTCTGAAGTGGGAATGATAGCCCACAGGGTGTGGGGTGTCTTACCCTTTAGCAAGTGCTGCCAAGCCGTCTTCTAGAGGAGTTTTGTCAGTTTGCACATGCACCAGCCAGACAGGCAGTATGTGGAAGATGCTATTGTTGCGAGTTCTCACAAATACTTGTCTTTGTCAGCCTGTTTCACCCCCACCCCAGTGGGTACTTTGTGGGATCCCACTGAGTGAGTGCTTTGTTGCTGTTTGTGCATTTCTAGTGAAGTTAAACCCTGTTTTAAGAGCACCTTGAGTTTGTTTTAATCCAGGGACAACAAGCCCATGACGTCAAAGTATTTGACTATAAGAAATAAACACTATTGTTTAAGTATCTTTTTGGTATACTTATTAGAAATTAGAAATATATTTTTTTACAAAGCATCCCTCAGTTTTTCCCCATTTTTATTTGATTCTCTGTCCGTGTTTACTGTTTCACAGGAATTTGTCCTATATTTTATTTTGTCTACTTTCTGTGGTGTTAAAGATGGAACAGGGTCTTCTGCGTGTAACAAATGTGCTGCCACAGAGCCACACCCCAGCCCTCTTTCATATTTTGGATATGGAAATACAAAAAAAAAAATTCCCATTCTATAGATACTTTCTCACTCTTATCGAAGCCTTACAATGAACGGTGTTCTCAGTTTTAGCTCAGGTTTACCATTCTTTTTCGTAGTTAATGCTTTTGATAAACACCTGTCTGCCTCAAGGTCATGAAAATGTTTTCCTGTATTCTAAAGACCTTGTTGTTTTGCCCTTCATATTGAGAACTACAATCCCTCTAGACTCTTTCACATAATGGTGCATTAGGAGCAAATATTCATCTTTTCTGTGTGAATATACAATTGTACCAGTGCTGTTTATTGAAACAATCTTTGTTGGGTTTTTTTTTTCTGCAATTTCAGCCACACTTTTTATACACATCAGGAAAGTGTTTGTCTGGGTTATTTTCTGACCTGAGCACATCCTTGGAGCACATCCCTTCCTCACTCTCATCTGCTTCTGGTATTGCCCGTCTTTCACCTTCTCTCACTCATCAGCCTCCCTCTTTGTTAGGTTGCTTGCAATTGAATTGGGCTCCTCCATTTAATATAGGATAGTCTTCTTACAGCGAGATTTTAACTTGACCACACCTGTAAAATCTCTGCTATTGTTTAAAGTTATAGACTTAACAAATTTCAGATATTAGCACTGGGACCTGCGAAAGTAATTGTTCCACCTGCCACAGAACTAATTTGAATTAGTGCCTTCCTACTTACAAATGAGCTAAAAGCACACACACACACACACACACACAAAGAAGTTTTTTAAATGAATTTGGGTGTTGGTTTAGATTTTAGATTTTATCTTTAAAACTATTGACTAACCCTTAACTTCTTACAAATGGTGCTTGAAACCACTAGTTGGCTCCATATGAGATTCTGTACCTTCAAGGCAAGAGGCAATCGAATCTTGGAGCACTCATTTTGGATAGCCTTCAGACCCGTTACTCAGACTCCCATTTTGACTGGCAGTGGAAAGAATCTGTATTGTACTATAAGTGCTGGAGAAAGGGACCATTCTGTTTTGTTTGTTTGTTTGTTTGTTTGTTTGTTTTCTAAAAGTGCTGGATCACACCCACACACACCACAACCACCACAAAACTAAAAAATAAAAAAGCAGACCTCAATGAACTGTCCTTGTCCTCCCACAAAACATTCTTCCTTCTCTAGGTGGACAATGACTTTTCCTCCTTTTAGGGCTTGCTTAGCCTTTTGCTCATTTTTTGCTCTTTAACTTCTAGCAAATGGCGCTTGAAACCACTAGCATTTTGCCATTTGGACCACATTTACATTGGCGTGGTGTTTCTCCCACTGCTATCCAGAGACCAGAGGCATCCTCTTTAATAAATTAAAGAATCTAGGTAGAGCCACCTAATCATAGTGACAAGGAATCCCCAAAGTAGAGTGGGTTAAGAGAGGCTGTGCCATTTCTCCCTCATGTCACAATGCAGCTTGATAAGATTGTGGTAGAGCCCTCCTTTCTCCTAGCCATTCAGGGTTCTTCCAATCCTGAAGTTCTATGTTACTCTAGTCCTGCTTTCTCTTTGCAGCCAGTTGGAAAGAATGGGGCAAAGGTTATATAGGACAAGGCTTCAAAGTCTGGCCTAGCAGTGACAGGTAATACTTCTGTTTGTATATGACCAAGCAGATTCAAACCATTTGACAATACCCAATTAATTGCAAAGGAGTCCAGTATAAGTGTAAGGAAAGCTAACTTGTAAGGCTCGGCAAGAAAAGGAAGAAATATTTAGCGGACAGCTAGCAGTTTACATAGCAATGACACGGCCGTGTTGTATGATATAGGAGAGTACATCTATGGTGATACTAATGACATAAGCATTACATGTCACTGACGTGCCCAGCTAGCCTCTGAGAACAGGAAATTTGATGTCACTTTTTCTAAAACACTGTGTAACACAGTAGTTGCCCAATAAATGTTTGATGAGTGAATCATAGCATAACGAAGCTCAAAAAAAAAAGCATCCTCAGAGATCATCTAATCTAAAACTTTCATTTTAAATATGAAGGATCAGAAAACCAGGGCCACTGAGCAGGGATGAGGCCCCAATTATCTTATATCCCAGATTCAGGGAGACGGTCTTTGAAAACCAAGTTATCCCAATTTCCCAGTCCAGTGAGACTCTTTTTATCCAGCTAATCAGGAGTAGCACATCTGAACAAGTGTTATTCATTCCAGTGAAGTCTCCTTGGGACTTTCTCTACAAGCCAAATGCTGCTGCCATTAAAAAATTCATGGAGCTTTATTTGAGGGATTGCTTTCAGAGCCTATGGCATTTTTTTTCTCTAGAATTGCACTAGTGGTGAGCTGGTAAATATATTCATTCTTTGAAGATGGGTTTGATTTTGAGAAATATTTTAAAGACAAAAGTTGAATGTAGATGACCCAGCTGTGCAGTACTGATTTGGAGGGAAAAAAAAAACTGAAAGAAAAAAAAAAAAGCCAAGTGAGACTCTATGCTGCTTTATGATGTAGAGTCAGAAAGACTGTTTCCTCTATGATTTAATCAACCAGCTTTGGAAGGCAATTTCAAAAGGGATGTGTGGGAATTTTGAACAATGTTACCATTGTTGGGTTAAGTTCATAGGGTCCTAAGGTGACAAGTTTGAAGAGAAATAGCAGTTTTTGAAATGTATGTGTAGCTTACATGACAGAAATGCCGATGTTGCCGAAGCCCAAGTTGTGAGCTGTGAGTCATTTGACACAGGTGCTGACAACCGAACCCTGGACTTTTGTAAGAGTGAGCCCTCTGACCCTCTGGGCCACCTCTCTAGCCTTAGGATAAAAGCTCTTGAAAAATAATAGAAGTCAGTGATCTGATTCACTCTTTTCTGGGAACATATTTAGAAAGTATGAAAACAAAGACTTAAACGGGTACAATGAGCTATGCTTGTGCACCTGCATTCCAGCTCGGGAACTGGCATGTTTCTGAAGGTGAGCATATGCACAGTGAGAGGACCCAAGAAAGAAATTGCTGCTCTATTCACTGCCAAATCCCGGGTCAGAAGAGACCTTTCTTCTCTAATGATAAAAAACAAGAAAGGACAGCTTCTTCAGTCAGTAGTATTGGGAAAATTAGATGTCCACATGCAAAAGAAGGAAATTAGACTTGTGTCTTCCATCAAATATAAAAAATAACTCAAAGCAGATGAAGGATTTAAATGTAAGACTTACACTATGAAACAACTAAGAGAAAACATACAAATTATCCCTGTAACATTGGCATAGGCAAGGAATTTTTAAAAACTATAACCTTAAAAGCATGGGTAAGAAAATCAAATATAGACAAATGGGAATACACAAACTAAAGTTCTCTGCACAACAAAGGAAAGAACAGAACAAAGAGAGAATCTACGGGATGGTAGACCCATGGCCTAAGAAAAGCAGCTGGAAAGAGAAAGGCTTTCTTTTTGTTCAATTTCAGAGACTTCAGTCAATGATTCAAAGGCTTGTTACTCTGGGCCTGAGGCAGGGAAGGTCAAGAAGGTATGGGTGTGTGGATGAAGAGGCTGTTCACCTCATGGCAGCTATGATGGAGAGAGGGAGAGATGGAGGGAGAGCAAAAGAGAGAGAGAGAGAGGAGAGAGAGAGAGAACAGTACAGGATAAGCTCCACCCTTAAAAGTGTACCCCATTGACCTATTTCTTCCAACCAGGCCTCTAACAGTCCACTCAATTGTGAGCTCACCAATGGTAATATTATTACACTCCAAATCCAATCCGTTTTTAAAAATGGCACCATCTGGGGGACAGTCCATAACACATGAACCTTTTTGGTAACTACTTCACTTTCAACCATAACACATCTGGTGAGAATTTAATGTCCCCAACACATAGTCACGCAAGCTCAAACATTTAAATATTTAAAAGCATGCAGAAGACCTGACAGACATTTCTCAAAAGAAGCTACATAAATGGGCAACAGATATATTTTAAAAAGCCATGCAATACAGCTAAGCATAAGAGAAACAAAAAGAAAAAAAAAAACAAAACATGACTAGATAATACTCCCTGGTTAAGATGGCTACTATCACAAAAATCAAAAGATAAGCAACAGTGAGCATATATAGAAAAGAAATCTTCTTTACGCTATTGGTAGAAATGTAAGTTAAAACCACTATGAAAAACAGCATGAGAGTCTCTCAAAAAATTAAAAACAAGACTAGCTTGTGATCCAGCTACCCCACTATGAGGGTATGCACAGCCAATGTGCCAAAGTGATCGCTCTGCTTCTGTATTTATATTAACACTATTGACAGTAGTCGAGATAGAAAATCAACCTAAGAATCCACCAAAGGATGGATAAATAAAACATACATATACACAGTGGAATGCTATCCAGCTATGAAAGTAATGAAATACTGTATCTGCAGCAACGTTGTTAGAATTGGAAATCATTATGGTAAGAAAAACAAGCCAAGTGCATAAACACAAGTAGCAGACAACCTCACTCACACATGAGTCCCAGAATAGTTGTTTTCTAGAAATACAGAATGAAAGAATGGCTACCAGATTCTGGGAAAGAGAGGATGATGATGAAGAGTGGCTGGCCAGTGGGTCAAAGATTTGGAAGGTTAAGTTGACATTCTTTCACATACTAGGGTTACTAGAACCACCAGGAAGGTACTGTGTATCTCACAGTAGAAAGAAGAGAGGCTTTTGAATATTTGTATCACAAATACATGCTACATATTTAAGGTAGAATTTGCTCATTAGCCTTATTTGGTCATTAAACCACACATTTGTGTACCAAACCTCATACTGAACTCAGAAATGTGAATAATTACTATTCCTTAGTCACACACACACACACAGGCTCTCTTGAAGAGGGTTTATAAATCAAAACAGAACAACCCTCTTACAATAAGTCTAGGGCTGTGCCTTCAATTATGCTGTTAAGCTGGGGAGGGAGGGAAGTCAGAGTTCAGAGTCCTTGTTTTCATTTTGTACCTCTGTACGAAAATGTAAATATCATTCTCATTACTTTATGCTCACACCTGGCCTATTTTGAGAGGCTCAACAGCATTTCCCTGACGATCCAATTTAAACACTTTTCAATGGCATAATTACACTCTTTTGGTAAATTACCATCTTGTGCAAGGGCACACAAAGATAGAACGGTGGGCATGTGAGCTTGCTCTCCCTGGGGAAGTGCTGTCCTGCTGTAATGAGTATTTTTTTTTTAGGACGTAAACATCCATTCTAACAGTGGGAATGTGTGTGAGTATCTGATCACGGAACAATTATCAGAGGATTCAACAAAGACCCCAGTGTAGACAAGTGTTTGCTGGCCTCCTTTGCCCACAGCACTGACAAAGGAAAAAGCTCACTGGGACTCCACGGCTTCTGGGATACCCTCTCCTCAGGTTGGGCTATGTTGCTGCCTGGCTATGGCAATTCCAAGAGAGTGGAAGATGTACAGACACTGGTGGGTGAACTGTACAGCCACACCCCCCCCGGCCACATCCAGTAGTGGCTGTTAGCGTGTGAGTGTGTGTGTTTTCATGGATATGCATGTGTGTATATGGGAGAGTGGGTGCATACGCGTAATGCATGTAGATGGAGGCCAGAGGTGACCATCAATTGTCTTCCTCAGTTGCTTTCCACCTTACTTACCAAAACAGGGTCTCTACTAAAACTGAAGCTCACCTATTCATCCAGACGGGCTGGCCAACAAGCCTCCAGGATCCTCCTACCTCCGTTTTCCCAGTGCTGGGATGACAGACACTCACAGCCACACTCAACTTTTTGTGTGTTACTGAGGCTCAGAACTCAGTGTAGCAGCATTTTGCCAACCGAGCCATCTCCCCAGTCCCATTCACTCTTTTTAAGATTTTTTTTTCCCTGTTTGCCTCTCAGACTACACCTGACTGGGAGGTGGCGAACCCCGATATGTAGTTCCTAAAGTGTAGTTATTTACAAAAATAACTACAGCCTCAGAGGGGTTCAAATTTCATTTCTTTACAATTACCTCCAGGTGAAATTATCCCTAGTTAGCTGCCAAAAGTCAATTCTCCCATCTACCAGCTCTGCAGACTTCACCCAGGATAAGGACCCAGCTGTGCTCTTTTCTGACTCCATCTTCAAAGGCAATAAAGCCTCCTCAATTGGAATTTACCCTTCGATTTTGTTGATGAGCCAGTGGGAAAACTAGAAACCACTTCCCTCTCTCTGGCTGCTTCGGATTCATCAAATGCTAACTGCAACAAAAAACCTGTGGCCACGCAGTCATGTCAGCAGCCAGGACCAAGGCTCAGGGAGCCAATTTACTGCCATATTTCTATTTTAAAGGGGTAACTGAGGATTGTTTATAATTGGAGACCTTGGAAGGAAGGAAGGAAGGAAGGAAGGAAGGAAGGAAGGAAGGAAGGAAAAGAAATTACTTAGAAATGCATAAACAGATTCTCTGGAGACCAATATAATGCAGACAGTATGACAACCAGAGCCTGGCAGTTGAGATTTCATTTGTTCCTGGCTTTGGAAAACCAAAGCCCTAAGGAGTCAGAATCCAAGGTTCATTTATTCTTAATAAGCTCAGTTCTGGGGGCCCTGTCAGCCCCTAGCTAATGACAACACTACCAGCTGGAGTAGCTGGAGTCCAGAGAAGAGTAAGGCTCTAATTGAGACATGAAGTGTTGACTCCTGTCACCATTTGTTAATATCCAGAGCCCATGTTTTGCATTTTAAAAAATTCTTTCTTTTGTGCTGGATTCTCCAGCCTCCTGAGAGAGAACACTCATTGTTGGTTTAATGTTCTTTTAAAATGTATACACCTTACCCTTGTTCATTCAAATGCTGATTTCTCCGCCCCCACCCCCCACTTTCTGGTTTCAATCTGGATATTTCATTGTGATACTCATTCTAAGCATCCTGTCTCAGCTCTTGTGTAAACAGGCCAAAATAAAGTAAGAGACACAATGTTGAGCTGGGAGGAGTCAGAGGACAGGAAAGAGGGGAGGAGGTAGAGGGCAGGAAATGAGTGGGAGGAAAGGGGGTGAGAAGAGAGCTAGGAGAGAGAGCTGGAGGAGAGGTCTTGGAACTATGTGGAGAGATGGACTGGACCTAAGATATCACTAAAAGCAAGTATAATGTGGGAAATCTAAATGTTAGGAAACTATGAGGGTTTGGAGGTTTAGGATGGAGTAACTATTGCCCATCATTGTGTTCTAGGTTAACTAAAAAACCCAGTCTCTGTGTGGTGATTTGGTTATACAGCTGTTTAAGATTAACAGCAAGCTTTACCAGAGGATATATCAACAGTAAATATTAATCACCGCCTACAACAACTCATGGTGATAATGAAAATGGCAGTGGACAGAATGGCAGTCACAGGTGGTCCCCTCCACCATCTCCGGATCTCCTGCCACAGCTCTCAGAGAAGTCACAGGACAGAGAAGGAACCTGCCAATGCTGTCTGTCTCCTGATCATGATAGTCCTTAGCCTAAAAGACAAGTTAGGAACACACAGGGATTACTAACATACCTCCCCGGCACTCCTGTATCCAAGACGTACTGTGGACCTGGAAGAGCAGCTTAGCTAAAATTCTGGTCTATTCCAATAATCCTTCCCCAGTCACCTTCCCTGGATTACCGGACTCAGTTAATTTAAGTGTCTAGCTGATTTTGGTCCTGGTTTTTATGAAAGCAGCAAAAAGCAAATTAACAGTGTGCAGTCAAATTTAAGTACCTTGAGCTCATATGTGTTCATGGTAACATGGTAAACAATACAGAATGGTCAAAGTGATCTCTCTGCCATTCACTGGTTCCAAGAAGGGTCCTGCCCTGTGCCAGGATTGGGCACTTTGCTTTGGCCCCTGCTGGCTCCAGAAATCCACCTGGGTAAGTATAGCTGTGCTAGCCCAAGGCCTTCCCCAGGTTTCCTTTCAGCTCTTCTGCCTTAAAGTAACAACATCAGAAGAAGAAACTCAACTATTCTTTTCCTAGCACAGCAAACTGTTAAGACACACTGTGTGCATTTAAGGAACACTGACAACCCAGGGTTAATTTGTTGAATCAAAACAGCAGTAGCAGAAGATAAATACCCTGCCCACGCCTTCATGTTGTCATCTTCTGAGATAAGCACATTTTTTAAACAAAAGAAATTCCCCGTGTACCCCCTTGACTTTGTTATTTAGCCAGTTATCAGTACAAATTTAAACAGCACATGCTATGTGCCAGCATGATGGCAGAAGGAAAGCATGGAGAAGAGATCAAAGAAACATAAAGGCAGGTATGGAGAAGAAATGAGCAGACATTTGTGGCTAGGAGTAACACCAGTTGTATGTAACTCTACTCAGTTAAGCAGCTTGGGTCAGCCCAACCTTCCCAACACATCAAAGGTGACTACAAAGGTGAACTCACCCTCATCTGCATCCATCATCTATAACTCAACACATGCACATAAATACGCATGACCAGATATATGCCTGTAAGTCCACACACCCGCAACACTGTTTTCTCTCATGGTCGGTAGGAGCTCATATAGCTTTCTTTGTACAGATTTTTAGAAGTCACTTCCTCTGTGGAACCAAGTACCAAAAATGTCCCTGATGCAAGCCAATGCTTGATCCCAGAGTATGGGCTACATCATAGTCTGAGATTTGGTGCTCTGTTCAACTTTGTAAATCCCCTGCTGTTGCCAAGGGTTTCCAGTAGCCTAAAACCCACCCCACCTTCTCCTGCACATTGGACTGTGGCATGTTGACCTCCCTAGGGTCTGGATCTTTCATAGACAGGAGCCAAATGTACTCTTGGCTGATGTATTCTTTCTTTTTGCGAAAGGGACGGGCTTTCCAATTTGAGCAGCATCTGGCTACCCTCCTAGGCAATCCCTCCCGAAGGCGCATTTACGATACTTATGCCACAGCTTCCAATGACAACAAAAACACAGAGAACAAAAAAATATTGTCAAAACATAGGAGGCATTTTTGCTAATGACCGAGAGCTGACCTGACCAAACGGTCGTGTTCTCTGCTTCATCTCTCTCCTCCTAACACCTAAGCTAACAGCAGCAGCAGCAGCAGCTGACTATCAACCATCGGTGCCCTCCATCCTGATTCCAGAGCCGGAGTCCTATGCCAACCGGGAATAGGAACAGCCGTCCTTGCACTTTTGCTTTCCTCATCTTTCTCATGCAGAATCTTGATGTTCTGGCAAAACTTCAAACGAATATTTAATTTTTAGGTGCGTGTGCAGCATGCCCACATGGGTGTATGCATGTTTACATATGTGTATGCGGATATACACGCCTTTGGAAGCCAACAGTTGACACGAGTTTTCCTTGATAGCTGTCACTAAGGCAGGGTCTCTCAATGGAACCCAGAGCTCCCTGATTCCATTAGTTTGGCTGCTCTGACTAGACAACTTGCTCTGGAGATTTCCCTGTTTCTGTCTTCTGAGTCCTGATATTGCAGCTGGCCTGCCACTCCCAACCTGGCATTTACATGGGTTCTGAGGAACCATATACTATAAAACAGATGTTTTCAGTATTTGTTCCACATTTGTTTTGATGGGGAAGAATGAAACAAATTGATATTCTTTAAAACTGCATGATTCATTCTCAAGTACAGAATTCTCAAAATAAGGTACCTGTTAGATCTGATGTTGGCTTTTGGGGCAAATGCTCTGGCTCTGGAAGCCCCAGTAGACTCTTGCAACCATCCCAGATCAGTTGCAGAGATGAGTAATAGAGAAAAGCGGGGAAAGAGATCTGATCAGTGTTACCACATTGAAAGCTTCATTGTGTGGCAGCACACAATTTTAGTTCTAGCACTTGGGAGGCAGAGGCAGGACGATCTCTGTGAGTTTGAGGCTAGCCTGGTCTACAAAGCGAGTCCAGGACAACCAGGGCTCTTGTAACACACAGGAACCCTGTCTCAAAATTAATAACTAACTAATTGATTAAAAAAAGACAATGGCTGGAGTCTGTGTTGCCTTTTGAAGATCCAGAATAAGCCATTGTGAAAGCTGACAGTAAGCTTCTCAGTTACTCTTCTCCTGGTGCCTTCAGCTTTGAAGGGCCTCGAGACAGGTTAGGCATCACTAGTTTTTAGGTCAACACTCCCTGAGTAACGAATACGCCTGTGAACAGAGTTAAGCCCCCAAAGTAAGGGAGATGGACACAAAACAAAGGCAGAGGGGTCAGACTTTCATCCTGCTTTCAGCTGTCTTGTGGGCACAAGTGAGGAGTCAGTGCTTTTGTTTTTTAATCAAAAGCAGTTTCTAAGAACCTGTTGTAGATGCCTTAAATTAACATTTCTAACATACTGAAAATACCTTTAGAATCAAAGGTTTTAATCATTCCAAGTGTGTTTATTGCTCACATTCATTAAAAAGAGATGATAAAGTCTCAGCTGAAGTCGGCTTGTATCCTTTTCCTTTGTTTTTGTCCCAGAAGAAAACAAACAAACAAACAGTCCCTCTAAAAATAGTTTTTTCTTCCTTAATTTTAACTTTTCATTATTTGCATGTCAGTATGTTCAGTGTTGCTGTAATGCAGCAGCACAGTTTAGGTAAACTGTAAGCTGTGATGTGTGCTTGGCCTACAGTTCTGGAGGCTCAGAAGTCTGTGGGCCTCTGAGGAGAGTCTAGCTACGTGGCCACACAGCAGAGGGCAGCGTGTGGTGAGAGAGTATTCCACTCACTAACCACACTTGCTGTATTTGCAGTTTTTGTTGTCTCATTTTTATTTGTCTCACTGTTTTATTAGTATCTCTCTCATCCAGTCGGCTCCAAGCAACATGGGATATATTTGTCTATCATTCAATCTCTTATAGACTAATACATAGCTGCTATTCAAAAATGGTTGAAGAAATTTACCAAATTGAGGTGGCCCACTAAAACACTGTGTACAGCATCTACCAAAAAAAAAAAAAGTTACAATCCAACAGGTTGTTTAGAGCTTTCATTTAATTGGCCATACTTCACATCTTTTAATTTTAAAATTAAAATACTGTATGTCAGTATTTAATTGTATGTTAGCACCTAACAGGGTATTTGAAAACTGCCCAACCAATACTTACTCAAAATATCCTCTTCACAAACAGAGATATGAATACCAAAAATCTGTTATGTATTCTCAGTACATAATTTCCTCAGTACCTTTACATATTTGCATACATGACTAAGAAAAATACTTAAAACTAGTCTGAAAAAATGAGAACAAGGAGTCCTGGAGAATTTCTGCTCGAGAAGGCAACAAAAATCTTTCCTACATATGCAAGCATATGTATATATATATATATATATATACATATATATATATGTATATATATATATGTTTGTATATGTTGAGTATATTTTATATGTGTGTGTATATTATGTGCATATCTCTGTATGCGTATGTGTATGCATATATGGATATGCATATGGATATGTGTATGTGTCTGATGTGTATTATATATGTGTATGCATGTAATGCATACATATAAATATGTGAATATGAGTGTTTGCCTGTATATGTATATATGCCATGTATGTATGTATGTATGTATGCATTCATATGTGAATGTACATGTGTGTGTGAGTGTATATGTACATATATATGTATGTATATACATATGTATTATCTGTATATTTCATGTAACCTTGAAAAGTGTTTTTGAAAAATTATTTCCTCAAAGGAAGATTTTTTTTCTAATATGGCAAAGAACTTGTGGGTCATCCCCACTTCATTTAGATTCCAGAGTTGTAGTTTGTGTTTTCTTATGAATTCTATGGTCAGAAATCTTGCCTTTCAGCATTTCATACTATCTTCTATTTTTCATTTCTACAGCTTTCAATATGCCAGGAAATTGGTGTCTTAAACCCTTGCCAGCAATTATTAATTTTGATTAGTAACACCATCAGATAACAATGTTATTTTAGTCCTTACTGATAACATCAAATTCACGTAGCGAGGATCCTGGCCTGGAAGACTTGCTAGAAAATTTTCTCCTTTTGTCCTCCAGAAAATCACAACTGTACAAAGAGTGTATTGTTCATTTTATTGTCAGAGAATTTAGATAAGATTAGCTGCCTTAAAATCCACACAGTTTTACTTTTTAAGCATTAAAGAATGACAAAAAATAGATGCTGCTTATCATGGGACTTTATTTTTTTATCATTTTTATGAGTATCTGGGAAGGTATTTTATTATTAAAGTTTAAAATTTTTAAATAAATGAACTATGCTTTAAAATATATACACTGAACTGTTCAGTTGCTGTGTCTTACTTTATGTGATTGTATTAGTCTATTGTGTATGGCTATAATAGATCACCTGATATTGGATTATTTGTTAAGAAAGAAGATTGATTTCTTATAGTTCCAGATGCTAGACAGTCCAAGACCAGAGGCCCAAATCCACTGAGCACCTTCATGCTATGTCAACCATGGCAGAAAGTAGAAGGTAGGAAGGAAAGAGGGAAAATTCATTCCTTTATGGGAAGCTGACTCTCATGAAAATTAGCCCCACTCATGATAACAGCTTAAGTACCTTTTATCCCACTTTGCTATAATGTTGCCGTGGTGATGAGCTTTCCAACACAGGACCTATGGGAAGCACATCCTAACTACCATGTTAACCCTAGTACATGACAAGGACTAGGAATAGAAGTAAGACAGACATTTTCTCTCTATTTTATTTTGCATAACAGTTGAAGTTTTCTGTAAGTCTGACCCTTTCTAATGCTTTGTTTTCAAAGCTATTGTGATCCTGCTCTTTTAATATAATTTTAAACTTGTCTGAGGCAGTTTTATCTTATTTTATTCTTAATATTATTTGTAGCTTCCACCTTTCTCTTAACTCATCATGCCAGAGAGGTATGAACTCCTCAAGGCTTTTGGAAGAAAAACTTTTAGCTTTATCGATTTCTTTACTGTAACTTTCTTTTTTCTGGTTGCTTATTTTTTTCCTCTTTGTCTGAATATTTTGTGGTTTTGGAAGGCTAATTCTTTTTTTAAACTTTATCATTTGTATGCTCATCTTGTGTGACTTCCTTAATATGCACATAATAGGCTATATATTTTCTTCAAGTATCACATTCATTACAGATTATTAATTTTACTCCTGAACATCAACAAATACCAAAACTTTCATGAAGATTCTTTGTTCAGCTCAAAACACAATAGAATTATGTAGGAAATATTTGTAATCTGTACATTATAACACTTGTAACAAACACAAGCTGTTACAGGCTATAGCTTATCTCAGTTTTACAATAATTTCAGAACAAGAAGCCACAGAGTACCAGTCAGTGCCAATAATATTGTGAGTAGCCTGACTTTGCTTTTAAGATCCAAACACAAATGAAGATGATAGCAGAGGAAATGAATAAAATTCGTAAAGAAATACAGGAAGATACAGTCAAACAGATTATGCCCTTTAGAAAGGAAATATTAAATCAATGAAAGAAATAGAGGAAAGTTAAAAAACAAACAAACAGGTGAAGGAACTGAATGAAAGGCAGGAAAATACAAACAGGTGAAGGAAGTCAATAAAATGGTTCAAGATCTGAAGATGGAAATAGAAACATTAAAGAAAACACAAACTGAAGAAATCCTAGAAAAGGAGAGCTTAGGGAAGAAATCAGGAACTACACAGGTAAGCATCTTCAACAGAATACAAGAGGTGGAAGAAAGAATCTCAGACATAGAAGGTACAATGGAAGAAACTGAGGCATTTGTCAAAGAAAATGTTAAATCTAGAAATTCTTGGCACAAAAAATCCAAGAAATCAAGGACACCATGAAAAGACAAAATCTAAGAATAATAGGAAAAGAGGAAAAAGATTCCCATCTTCAAGGCCCAGAAAATATTCTCAACAAAATCATAGAAGAAAATTTCCCCAATTAAAAAAGAAAAAAAAAAGATGCCTATAAACATACAAGGGAGTACAGACCACCTAATAGATTAGACCAGAAAAGAAAACTCCCATGCCACATAATCAAAACACAAAACATACAGAACAACAACAAAATACTAAAAGCCACAAGAGAAAAAGGCCAAGTGACATATAATAGCAAACCTATCAGAATCACACCAGACATCTCAACAAAGCCAGAAGGGCCTGGACAGAAATCATGCAGACCCTAAGATAACACAGATGTCAGCTCAGACTGCTATACCCAGCAAAACTCTCAATCATCATAGATGGAGAAAACAAGATATTCCATGACAAAAACAAATTTAAACGGTACCTATTCGTAAATCCAGCCCTACAGAAGATACTAAAAGGAAAAAATCCAACTCAAAAAGGCTAACTACACCCAGGAAAACACAGAAAATAAATAACCTCACTACAGCAAAATTAAAAGTAGACAAACACACTATCACAACCTACATCAAAATAAAAGGAAGTAACAGTCACTGGTCATTAATTTCTTTCAACATCAATGGATTCAACTCTCCAATAAAAAGACACAGACTAACAGAATGAATGCATAAGCAGGACCCAACATTCTGTTGCATGCAAGAAACACATATCACCCACAAAAATGGACACTTGAGAGTAAATTGTTGGAAAAAGACCTAAGAAGCAAGCAGGAGTAGCCATTCTAATATCTAAGCAAATAGACTTTCAACCAAGTTTAATCAAAAAAGATGAGGAAGGACACTTCATACTCATCAAAGGAAAATTCCACCAAGAAGATATCTCAATTCTGAACATCTACACCCCAAATACAAGGGCACCCACATTTGTAAAAGAAATATTAATAAAGCTTAAACCACACATAGATCCCCACACATTAATAGTGGGAGACTTCAACACCCCAGTCTCACCAAAGGACAGGTCAACGAAACAGAAACTAAACAGAGAAACAATGACACTAACAGAGGCCATGAATCAAATGGACCTAACAGACATTTATAGAACTCCCCCCCACCCCCGCCGCCACCACCAAACACAAAAGAATATACCTTCTTCTCAGCTCCTCCTGGAACCTTCTCCAAAATACACCATATAGTTGGTCACAGAGCAAGCCTCAACAGATCCCGGAAGATAACACAAAATAAGTAATGGGCTTGGTGAGCTAGGATGTCCTCAGGAAATCTTTGGAGTTAACATTACTGTAAAGTTTATGAACTGAGCCTATTGTGCCATTCAAGGTTCAGCATGAGGCCAGCCCCACTCAGCACTGGATGGAGAAAGAGCAAGGAACTCCAGTGCGTCTTTGAAAGGCCTCAAACTTTGTACTTGTCTACACTGATACCCTCTCGGGTAGGAAAGACTATAAATGAGCTTCTTGTGTCATTCATACCCTAGGGAGTGATGAGGGTACATCTCATAGGTGCTGGGGGGGGGGGTAGGTCTTGAGCAGGCGTCTTTTGCGCTGGTTAGTTTCTCTCAGAAGCTGAGCACTGAGCGGGTGAGTCTACAGCGACTGACCCCTGACTTATCACAACAGTTAGTGCTCCAAAATCAAGAGACTCAGCATGGTGGGAGGAGGAGGAGAACAGGAGGCATTAAATCTGTCTCAGGAGTAGAGAACAAGGTGCTTCCTTCTCCCCAGCTCAGCAGTATGCTACCCTCCCCCCACCAGCTCTTGGCTAGTTATTTTAGGGCAAAGCCAATAGGTGATTCTTCAGCATTCAGTACTCGATTAACACGAGTATGTGAGCTTAGCACAAAAAGAAATAGTAAAATCAGCATTTATAATCATCCTTTTTGATGACTACCAGGTCAAGTTCAAAAACAGTGAAGGAAAGAAGGAGGAGGGATGGGAGGAGAAGTCAAACCTTACAAATAATTGGACTTTGCCCAGAGATGTGTGCTCAGATTTCTTAAAGAGTATGTTTAAACATCAGATACTGACTTATTTGTAAAAGTCCCTTTCCTTTGTCTGTAAAATTGTGTCTACATTGTTCTGGCCTTTTCCCAACTTAGCAAGACAAACCATACATGCTTTGGTGGAAGAAAGGGGCCACAAAACAAAGTTACAAAGCAGTTGTGCGGATATATACACACCTGGGAAACTGTGAAGGCTTCTTCAAGCCACATAGCCTTCTTGGACAACTTAGTCCTTGTCCTTGTTGTCCATCTGTGTTCTTCTCTCAGAGTGTTTTATTTGACCAAAGGAAGCCCAGATGCCTCTCTCTGTGGCTCTCGGATGTCTCTTTAATCTCGCCTTGCTCTTTTTCTGCTGCTGTGAGTTCTGGAACTAGACTGTCAGTGCTGAATGCTGTCCCTGCCACTTACCAGTGAGTGATCCACCTGTTCCTGGATCTTTCTGTGTCTCGAGGCAATATTTTATAAGAGCTTCTTTGACTGGATTGGGAATTATGACTAAAAGTATCTCGGTTCTTCTTTGTGCAGGAGTTTGCTATTTTCTTACTGGGTTCTAACACAACTGGCTTACGTTACCTGCCCGACTGAGAGACATCAAACATTTAAGAATGTGGTCCCCTTCTTTTTGGAGCTTCCATCATCATCAAAATATCCGACCTGGAAAAAGCCTGACAAAAACAGCCAGTGCCACTTTGCTTGCTGTCTGTACGCTGCCTACTGTAGTTCCAGCTTGCTGTTACCTTCCCCCTGGGGTAGCAGCCTCTGTGGCCCGGCAAGGCAGCTTTCTGTAACAGCATTCTGCTTTCCATCTATCCAGGGGTCATTCTTTTCCGTCCCTTCACTGTGAGAGCCTCACAAATGTTTGGACAATAAAACTGTCAATTTTGTCATCTATAAAATGACTATAATAATGAGTATAATTAGGGCTTGCTAGATGGTTCAGTGATTAAAGACACTTGCAGAGAAAGCCTGATAGAGCTTGAGTTCTTTTCTATCCCAAGTGAGACGGAAAGAATCTATTCACAAAAGCTGTCCTCTGACCTCCACTCACACCACACATGTCATGATGATGATGATGAAAATAAAATTTAAAACTAATGAATATAATTAGTATCACTGGTTGTAACTGTTTGTGATAATGATATGAAAACTAACTGGACATGTATTTGTAAAAAGCCCTAAGAAACCATACTAGTGTTTATTAAGCAAATTGAAAATGGCCAATATTAAACCTAACACTAGGGGCTACCTGAACTTGGCATGCATATTCATCTCCTTCCCCAGCCTCTGATCTGGACTGTCAGGGTCATTCAGTCCTGGCCTCACAGCTGGATGTGATAGAAGCCAGACTCTCCAGGACATTGCCCAAGGCCCTCTAAAGTTTCAAAACATCTAATGTTTTCCTCTTGTTTATTCAAGTTCTATTCTTAACTTCACACAGTAAAATTCCAGAAGTGGTGTTGCAAAGGGAAAACCTAAAGTGCCAGTTCTATGCTTTGCTTGAGCATTGGGGATTATGTCTGAAAACCTGTCAGTTCTCCTTGGCACACCCCAGCTCTTTCCCTTTCTAGGTTCTAACACACCTGGATTACAGCATAGAAACCTAATGACTAGAAAACTACTTGAAGAGTGACCCTTGCCAAACCTTAATACATTTTCACGCAACTTCAGAGTCTTAATTGTCTATGACTGTAACATAAGACCTGAGGAAAATAAGTTAAAGGAAGAAAAGTTTCTACAGTGCATGGTGTTGGAGTTTTCAGTCTGTGCTTGGTTGGCACAGCTGCTTTAGATGGGACAAAGCAGGATGACACGGCAGGAGAGGCTAATGCTATTTAAAATTATTAGCTAATATTCGAACTTTGAGAAGTTTCATGCAGACTTCTGGATCCTTTTGAAAAAAATTAGGACAGATTTTTATTGAATCTCCAGTATCAAGAGACAATAAGCTGGGGAGGAAACCAGCTTTCCACACTCCTCCTTCATTCCTTCAGAGCACTTCCACTGGCTTACGTCACCCAGTTGCTCTTTCTGGACTTTCAAGAGTTTGAAACTCTTGATTCTGTGACCGGGTAGAACACACAACACTGACCTGCACACTCGGAGTCCAAACCCAACCTGAGAACAAGTGTGAGAGAACCATGCTTTGTCTCCCATCACTGCTGAATAGTTCCAATTCAAAATGGAGGAAACTGTCAACTCTGCAAATCAAGAACGAGCTTTTGATGGAGCATTCACCAAGCAATCAGAGTTACCCAGGCCACACCCAGCCAATCACGTTAGACCTTTGGTCCCACCCTCTCTAGCTCTCTTGACAGAGCTATCTATAATCTCAGAGTGTTGGTGAACAAACAGGTAAGAGGGATTAGAAATGTAGGTTGGATGGGAACTGTAATGAAATTCCATCTTTATGTTGTTTCCCATTTAGGTTACATTTTTTTAAAAAAAACATACAATGAATTTTCTGTTGTAGCCAGAAACTCTTACAGATTTAGCTTTCTGGAACAGATTCTAATTATATTAGAAATAAAGATGAGATAATTTGGAGGAGGGTGGGGAGGGGAAATGAATTTAATAAAAAATATACAGTTATTTCCAAGCTTAAAATGTAGGTTGGAGGGAGACAGGATCCCTGCCAAAGCACTGACATGCTTTCTCTGCTTGAAAAATGCTTGACCAAACCTCAGTGCATTTCCATGCAAGCCAGTGTCTTTTCTTCCTTTCTATTGCTGTGACAAAATGCCTAAGAAAGACAAATTAAAGACGGAAAGGGCTGTTTTGGCATGTGGTTTCATTGCTTTGGACCTGGGGCAAAGCAGAAATCACAGCATCAGGCATGTGCGGTGTCGGAGGACATCCACTTCACGGCAGCCAAGAGACAAAGACAGAGAGTAAGGAACCAGGGACAAGCTCTCTATCTCACAAGGACATGCCCTGGAGACACACTTCTTCAAATAGGTACCACTCACCTCTAAAGTGCCCACTGTCTCCCAAGAGTACATTCAACTTTAACCCATCAATGGGTAAATCTTTGGTTACATTAGAGCCTCATGACCAAATCACATCCCCAAAGCCCTCACATAAGTGTGGATGCACATTAGAGCTTGCGTGAGGGGTGGAGAGAGGTGTTTCAGGTCCATACCATGTCAGCCAGGGTCCTAGAAGAGACAGTTGGAACATGTTCACTGGTGGTTATAGAGCACAGTGGAGGAAAAGTCATTTATCTCTGTCCTTCATAGTTCTTAGCTCTGATGGACTGTGGTAACAAGAGACAGAGAAACAAGAAAAACAAACAGGATTTATTAAGATTCTTGTCCCATGTATTCTTGAAAGACTCCAAAGAAATGCATACTTCTCAAAGAGGCTGATTTAGAATTACAGCTTTTGAGGCATGAAAAGGCAAAGGAAAGGGACTTTGATGATCAGCATACAGCAAACCGTGAGGACAAGCAAATGAAGACCAGCCATAGAGTCCGCAGTGGCTACTTGAGGCCGATGAAGGTCAAGAGTCATCTCTAATGATCAGGCTTTTCCTGTAGAAAGTGGAGGAGGAGCACTTTCGCCTTTGCAGCTGGGAGAGGGGAGAACTGCTTTTTTATCTGTTTCTTCTCAATCGCCTTTTGTTCAAAATAATCGTTAGGCCAAAATGGCATATTTAAAGTGACATG
Organism: Psammomys obesus; assembly: GCF_907164565.1. Classification (NCBI taxonomy): domain Eukaryota; kingdom Metazoa; phylum Chordata; class Mammalia; order Rodentia; family Muridae; genus Psammomys; species Psammomys obesus. The sequence continues at coordinate 3,217,102 of NW_026596166.1, read as the reverse complement.
GCTTGGTCTTCTACAGTAGTAAAGACAGAGGCAGTGCTGTATGAGGCTATAGCTACCTGACATGTATTTATAGACACCAAAGCAAAAGATAACATGGAAAGTGCCATGTCCAGAAATGAATAAGGCACAGAATGACTGCCTGCAACATTTCAGCTACTGCATGGTGACGAATTCTGTGCACACGAACCCTGACACTGGCACGCTCACCTTGAGAACATGGGTAAACAACCTGAGACACACCATAGCTCTGATGTGAAGGTCAAATGCAGAAAGTATTAAGTACTATACCTAGCCAGCAGCACTCAATAAAGCTTACACAGTAGTTATATTGCTACTGCTAGTTTTACCAGAAATTGAAACACTATTTGGGTCAGAGAAGCCTAACTCTTTCACTTACGTTGTAGTTTAAAAGACATGTTTTCATCTGTTCTCCTCTCTAACAAGTTCATAATGTTGACCTTTCCATCAACTGGCCTACAATGTTGAAGGTATTTACTCTTGATGGTCTGTGATCTTTGTTTCAGCCACACGTCTGTTAGCTTCAGTCAAGACTTTTAATTTGGGGGTGGTAGATAAAAGACAGGAGATAAACCCCCATGCTGTCTTTTGTCCTTTGAAGATTTTTTTCCCTCTGAAGTTATTTAAGCTCTTTGAATCCATTACTCCAAGGACGTGTGAGAAAGGGTGTTCTAGTCTGACTTAATAATAAGAACCTTTGATGAAGCTAGCGCTCAAGCACTGCAGCTCAATGCCTGTCCAGCTAAATGGATCGTGTGAGCACCAGTTTTCAAAGAGCGTCCTTGTGCTCCCATTGGTGTTAATATAAAACACACAGCCCAGGAATGGGGATTTACGTTTTTCCATATGCCAAATTCCAACATGCTAACAATTACATGATTTTTAAAAAAAATCATAACAGGACAAAAAAATGTAAATGAAAGCTCTTTTCAAATACATCAGCATATACACCAGGCAGATCATAGCAAAGCAGACAAATCTTTGTTATAGGCCCCAGATGCTACCTAAAGACCTTCTTAAATAAGAAGTCCATTTGTATACGCCAAAGGATTTACCCAGTAGTTGCCAGGATGCTTGGTCATACATAAAGGTCAGCAATTATTGGCCATTTAGGAAGCTAAGACAGTCCAAGATAATTTGGCTCTAGATTTACAAAATTCCAACTCTCTACAGCCATTGACTTTCTAACAGTCATTTGTAGAATGTTCTGTGTGAGCCCAGGGTTGGAGGTTGGTCTAACCAGATACACCCATCCTTGTTTGTATAAACCTGCCTAAAACACTAAATCTGATTGGTTCACTAAATGGCCTTTACCTGCACAGGGAAGAATGGAGTAGGTTTCTTGGCTTTTGAGAATGGAAGAATCATGAGAATCATGGGGGACAGAGGAAAAGGAAGAGAAGAAGGAGGATGCTGTGGTGGGTTAGCCTGGAGAAGAAACCACATGGGGCTAGGAGGAAGGACTCCGATAACGGTGTGAAAAGCTCCAGACGAAGAACAGAAGCATTTATAAGATTTTGGATGGAAGATAGGATGGTTAAGGAGGAAGGCATTGGACGGGGGCTGAGAGGTGGGTGGTGAAGTGATTCAGACAGTGTAATTAGGGATATCTGCCCGGCCCAAGGCAAACAAGGCCATTATAAAATCTAGCAGGTGTCTATGTCTTATTATTTGTGATAATGGGTTAAATAATACTGCCATGTTAATCTTAGGGCTAATAACAAATGTTATTTAGCCCACCAGCTTTTGTTATTATTATTATTTTATTTACTACAGCCCAGCTTTTTTCTGGGAACTTCACTTAACAGTTTTTCTGATTCACTGAGAATAAAAATCTTTAGGACACAACATAATCATCTGTCTGGAGCTGGGAACAATCTTGTATTGAAAATGAAAAGGGGAGCTCAGAAAGAGAGAAAGGTGGTAGACAATCAAACCCACAGTGTAGCCAGAGCCAAGTCTGAGACTAGAACCAAATCTCTTCACTTGGGGCTTGAGGGTCTACATTCAGAAAGAGAAAGTTTGGGATACTTTTACCCTTAATGAGGAGTCATTTACTTTTCATCTGTTCTGCCAAGACTGTTCACAATGGCTATGTTGGCAGAAGACTTTGTCAAGCCTAACAGATAACTTAGAAATGGCTTTTGTGGAAATGCACTGACCCCTCACTTGGACCTACAATGTAATTAAACAAAGGGCAAATCCTGGCATCTCTGTCTCCATTTTGTGTCTGACTCCTCTACCATGGGTCAGCTGCATGACTCTGCTGTAGGTATACTAACCACCCAAAGGGCCTCCATCTCAAAACTGGTAATTCCCTATTCAAGGCAGAAGACATAAAAATAAGAGTCACAGTTCCAAACCTCTTGTCACTTTTGGATTTCGGAAGAGCAAAGCCTCACAGAGGAGACTTTCCCAAATGAGGGCAATGAGGTATAATGGCGAGGGTGTATGCCAGACCAGAAGGAATCGCCCTATGGAATAGACAACTCCCTCTCACACGATGACCATGATAACAATTTCTTCAGATCATTTTGCAGATCCAGAACTGAAATGATGATCTGCTAGACCATCCTTTGATCAAGGTTGCCCAATATGCACACATCTCTGATTCCACCTCAGTTTTTTCTTGAACTTACAATTCACTTCAGTATCTTGCTTAGGGACTTGGAACAAGGGCTCCACTTAGTGATTTCTCCTCCCAACTGTGGTACCTTTTCTGGAAGGAGAATAAGAAAAAAGACACTGAAATTAGCATATGAAAAAAAAAACAGTTTGCAGAAAGATTAGAAACCCTCACCCAGAGAGGCCAACCAATAACAGAATGCACAGGGAACTGTGCCAAGACAAACCTGCACATTGGAATGTAAATGTCCAAAGCACCAGGATATGAAAGTCCTGATTTTCTTTTTCTTTCTTTCACCAATTCTTTGTTGGGAGACACAAGGATCTGGAACACTCAGTGGGCATTCACTGGATCCTGATGCCAACCTGTAACAACACTGATTAAGTCCCCTTTTCCTGTTCTTCCCAGTTTATTTAACTGGCCTGTTGGGATGAATGTTAACCTTAGTCTGTTGGGACTCCAAGAGTGAGGGCTTTTTGTCTTAAAACTCAGTTAGCAAAACCAGTGCCTTCTCTACCAACTTTACATCAGCACTGACATTCTTCAAAGAGTATTCAGCTGCTCTGTGATTCATCAAAATGTAAATGGGCAATCGGAAATATCACCCCCTTGTGGACGGTTAAAAGCCCTGACGTGTGTTTCCCCTGGTCCTCTCCAGGGTGCTGATCAGCAAGCAACTTTTGAACCTAGCAGTTGCTTCCTGCAGGCTCTGCCTCCAGCTGTGACTAAATAACTTTATGAAGTAAAGAAAGTTATTTAGTATTGCTTCTGAAAAAGCAGAGATTTCTAGAAACAGGTAATTTGTTTTGTAAGCAGAATGACTTCTGATTTCCTTATGAGAGACTATATAAACCGCTCTCACTGTGAACAAGAAAAGGGGAGACTAAACAGGAGTGAGAATTAAAAAGAAGCCAACACTAAGTTGAGACAAGGCACTGGAGGCTAGCAGACCATAACCAACAGCCTCTAATGGACAGTGGGCACAAGCTTCCTCTAAAGCTGATGATTTTGAGAAGGAGCAGGCACCAGAAAAACTCCTTAGGGAAGTTTATATTTATGAAAGTAATCTTCCCTTCTAAGGGTGACCCTACCAATCCCTGGAGATTCTTGTTAATGTGAAAAAGCGTCTTAAGTGTGCAAAACAAAATTCGTACATCAGTACTCTTCTTGGTTACCTTCCCTATCTTGGCTTACCTCCCCAGGACCCCCAAAGTGCCTTTTCCTTTGTTGAAACTCAAAACCAAGTTTCAACCACCCCTTCTGATCTCTAGGTTTTGCCTACCTGTATGAGACACAATACATCAGTAAGTTTCTGTTTGGTCTCCTCTGTCTTTTGTGACATAAAAGAACATAAAAGAAGAAACAATAAAGTGTTTGTTTTTGTTTTCTTTCATATGGATGAAAGGAGAGAAAGCTACTGCATAGAAAGAGAGTAGAAACAAGAAAGCTGAAAACTAGTCCTGGGAGCTCATGTGACTCACTCAGTGGGAAGAATAGCCTTTAAGGAAGAAGATGGCTGCTCTGTGGACAAGGCTACCAGAAACATGGAGGAGAAGAGAGATGGATGGAGGAAGCAATTCCAGAGATTAGCATATGGCATATTAGCATGGGCCAGCCCTTAGCCTACATGAGAGCATGCTTAGAAAAGAATTTGTTTTAGGAACTTGAGAGAGCCTTATTATATAAATGACCATAAAAGGTCACATAGCTTTTCTCCTTGTACTCTTAAAGCCTACGTCTGGGTCATAGGCAAAGTCTGGCACACCTCTAAGTTCCTCTGTCATTCTCCTTTAATTCTCCTTTCTCATAACTTTCCATGTGTCTGTGTACAATTTCTCATGATGCCTATTGGCCACATCAACAGATGGCATGATAACCCTACTGGTCCGGTCATGACACACTTATATCGGTGGTAACCAACAGCTCTCCAATTGGGCTTAAGACCTGCTCAGTGTTGGATAAATAGCCTTGAGTCATGAGGAACTGAGTCAGGCTGACCTCTGCAATAGCCCCCAGCCATAAAGAATTGCTTGGCCCCATCTGGCTGTTGTGCTCTACCTGCAGAAGCAAAAGCCCAGGGTGTGGAAAACAACCCACCCTACCTCAAGTCAAACCACAAAAGAATAGCCTTGCCTTCCTGGTGTGTGTGTGTGTGTGTGTGTGTGTGTGTGTGTGTGTGTGTCTCCAGTCCTCTAAATGCATTCAACATCATCCCTTGAAAAGTTTGGGACTCTCATTGTTCCAATAAAGTAGTCTCAGCCTATTGACATGGAGTCTGTCTGCCCCCTGTCTCATTTTTCTTACGTGTCTGGTTCTAGAAGCCTAGCTAACTACTCAGTGCTAGTGAAGTCATGGTTATAGGAGGAGAAGCCTCAACCGCTAATTTACTAAACCAGCATAATCCCTGAAAAGAATCTATAAACATTTGTCCTTACACCCACAAATAAGTTTAGTCTTCACCCTTCATCAAGGAAACTTCTCTGCAACAGATGGAGATCACTACAGAAAGCCTCAACCAGTCAATAGCAGAGTTGTGGAGCCCAGTCCCAATGGATACATCTCACACAACACCCCTACCCCTAAGTGTCAGGGAGCATTGAGGGAGAAGGAGCAGAAAGACTGGAAGAGCCAGCGGATCCGGGAGTGTGCTGTGAGATTGTGTCTCCTAGCAATGTCAGAAGCTGGACCCGTCAAGTCTCACCAACATGACTGCCCAGATGTGAGATGAACAAGGGTGACACGAATGGCAATGCCAACCTGGATGGGAAAAAAATCCCACGAAGCCTCCACCCTATGCAAGGAACTGCAGGCAACCAAGGAAAGCTGGGGGTGGTAAAGGTAGTCTCCCCAAGGAAGAACCCACGTTGTCCAGGGCCAAACGGTCAGCCCTGAAAATTTACATACAACTAACATTTTATGGGCAGAACCAATTATATTTAGTAATATATATATACATATATATATAGTGTATATATAATGTATGTAGATAGATAGATAGATCCATGTAACAACAATTAGTCAAAAAAAAAAAGGCCATGAGCTTGATGAGTTTGAAAGAGAGTGGGAAGGGGTGTATGGCAGTGTCTAGAGGAACAGAAGAGAAGGGATAAATGCTGCAATTAAACTATAAGTATAATTTAAAAAACAAAGAGGTGCAAGAACCTGGGAAGTCCACTGGCTACTCTCCAGACTCAGCGCTACTCTACAGCGACATCACCGGCCACACCAGACAAGGGTGCTGTCCAGGCTGCAGAGGCAGTCAGTGGGAGTTGAAATTCCCACTGCAAATCTGCATTTGTGTTAAATACATTACAAGACTGATTGGCTGAATAAAATGTCTATGATTTTTGCAGAGCTGAAATGCCACGGGTTGGGAGCCAAATTATCTTGAACTATCTTTAGTCCTCATAGTAGCCATTTGTCTGACCTCCTATTCTTGTAACCATCAAAGTGAATCTTTTTTTTTTTTTGCAATAAACAAATAGATCCCTAGCTTGCAGCTACCTGAAAGCCAAGAATGTCATCAGATAGCACCTGCAGTGGGCAACAGATTCCTTCGCTGTAACCTATCTACCTTCCTCATGTTTTCATCAAAGTATTTTTAAGTTTACTGTGTGTGTGTGTGTATGTGTGTGTGTGTGTGTGCATGTTTGCACACGGGTCTGCAGGCATTTGTGTTTGTGCACACATGCAGGCTGAAAGATAACATTGGTTGTCCTTCTCCTGGCACCATCATCTATTAACTAAGATGGAGTCTCTCATCAGCCAGGGACTTACCAGGGCGTGGCAGCATCACAGGGACTTGCCTGTGTCTGTCATCCCAGGTCTGGGATTAAAGTACACACACTTATGCCCAGCTTTCCCACGAGGTTCTGGAGACCAAGATCGGTTCTCACTCTCACAACGTGAGCACTTTACCAACTGAGTTACCTCTCCAGGCTACACTAATAACATTTTGAAGAACCTTAATTTATTATTTTCTTTGTTCTGCTACTCTAAACTGAAATGAAACTCTTACCACCTTGGAAAACAGTATTTGCGGAACCCTAAAACTGTGTCCCCAGGCCATAGTCACTTATATTTGGCTCCAGAATAAGCTATCTCTTATCCCCTTCGACACAAGAGCTGTGTTTTCTGCATCAGCAACTTCTTTATTATTTTATTACTATTACTATTATATTTTACTAACTAAAATAATTTTTAAATTTAAATACATGTACTTGTTATTCTTCTAGATCCTCCCCCTCCCTACCCACCCAACTTTACATTCTTTCTCAAAAGTCAAACAAAAACTCAATGCAACAACAACCCCCCAAAAAACAAAACACCACCACCCCAAAAAACCCTCACCAAACTGTAACCAAATAAAATATAAAAGCACACACACACACACACACACACACATATACATACACTCACAAATCAACCAACCAAACAACAAAAAACCTCTGGAGCCCATTATATGTTGGTCAACTACTCATGAGCATGAGGTCTGCCCCGAAGTGGCTGAAAAACCAAGTATGATTCTGTTGGAGAAAACTACATCAGCAACTTCTAACCTCCCATGGCTGAAAACTTAGCACTCCCCTGAGCTCAGGCAGAAGAACTGGCACAAGGCGTGCAGGAATGCTTCTAGACACCCTTATAAAAACACTCAGTGAACCATATGTGTCAATTTAAGACACTGTCCTGGACAGCAGATAGTCCTTATTGAATGCCACTCTGAGGGAGAAGTTGTTTGAACTCTGACATGCTTCTAGGAGCAGAGACAGGGGGTCGTAAGGCAGAGATTTAAAAACAGAAGTTTGCTGTGCATAAATGGGATTGAGCCCTTCTGTCTCCAGATGTAGGGGAGGAGGGAACTATACCAGATGGCAGGAAAGGCTTTTCTATGTACCACCTAGAAACACAGCTCACATGTCTGAGCTGATTCCCTATCAAAAGGAATGTAAAATCTAAGAGAAAAAGCACAAGAGAATAACTCTCCTGGATCAAACACTTCAAATACTCCGTCGGGGTAAAATCCCACCTACATTCACCAACACCTGTGAGCTGTCATGTTTTCATATTCAATTTTTATTCCCCTGCTTCTACAAAAGAAAAAAGAGAGAGAGAGAAAAGCAGGAAGTTGTTCCACACATCAACTCAAACTCTTGAACCTTTCTTTGTACACCTAAGCAAATTTCAGAACCCTGAGCTTCGCCTCCTAATCTCCCCTCTAACAATTGAATTTACTTTTAAATTTAGCCTATTGGAGTCTGATCATTATGTATGTACTTAGTGACATATGTATACCTAATCTGAAAGTCTTTCAAGTGTCAAAAGTCTGTCTAGATCACAAAGAAACTCTTTGTAAGGTTCCCTGTCTTAAAGGATTGACTATATTCCGGTAGCTACAGCAGGGCTGCTCAAAACATGACTGGGTCCCAGAGAGCTCTCACTTCAGCTTGCTTTAGGCTGCTACGAAGACAAAAAAGTCCACAACATTCCCACTCTTTCTTACAGCTAGAGGTAGCACGTGGCTCATGATTCCTGGGAAGCCTTTCCCCCAAACAAAAACAAAATCCTCATATTTTGTTTACTATTATTGCAGCTGGGGGAAAAGAGAGACATGCATCTCTCTGTCTCTGTCTCTCTCTTTTTCTCTCATTCTCTTTCTCTCTCACACACAGCACCCTCCAAAAAGCCTCTTATTATATTTACTATTACTGGGATACAGTAATAGTATCCAAACCTTTATTTTATTTATTATTGTAGAGGAAGGGTGGCGTGTGCTGCCTTTCTTGGGATCAATTCTCCCCTTCCACTTTTGGATGGGTTTCAACACTTCTGATACCAGGGACCCTATGGACAGCTGGACACCCTCTGTTAACTCTGGCTCCTCCTTTGTAAACTGCCCTTTGCAGTTAGTTCCAGTCCCTTTTCCCAGCATTCTGAAAAAAAAACAATATGTACCCAAATAAAAGGATGTGGACCAGTATAAATCATTTTCTTTAGGATTATAGAACCTAGACCCTCTGGTCATCTTCAAGTTTTATCAGAATATGTAAAATGATGCTTAAATTTCAGATAAATAACATATTTGTCTGAAGAATTGGATGGGCTAGTCCCAGAAGGTTCAGTTAAAAGCAATGTTTGACCAAAGAGAAAAAGACACACACTTTGGATAAAAAGGACCTTACTTAATGTGTAGCCTTCCTGTCTATTATCCCACAATTCCTATCTCTCTTTTCCTTTCTTATAAAAACCAGTGTACTGAGTGCTCTAAGTTGGTACCCATCTTTTCAGGGTGCCAGCTCTTGAGTAAATCCTACTTTCTTCCCAATCCCTGTCTTTTAAATACTGGTTTTTGAATGGTAAGTGGGGTGTGGAGCTGGGTAGATTAATACTACAATTTCCTGTAATTCTGACATTATCTACCTGTGGGCAGCATCAGATCCCACAGGTTGAGAGCTCAATCTCATAAAATTTCCCCCACACTTTAGATGCCAATCACACGGTCCAGCTATGACCCATACTGGTCATACGACTGATTGCTTCCCTTTTTTAGCTCTGTGAGTCAAATGCTCTTTTTACGCTTTGCTATTTATTACAGAAGGTACCACAAAGAACACAGGAGAGCAGCCTGATAGAGGGATAAACAGTGTAATACAAACACATGAAGTGGGGCGTAGCTTCTGTACCCTCTCCAGGCACGCTACCCTCAAGGCACCTGCATATACTCAGTGGCTCAGACACCTCTCTAGACCTTGTCTTTTGGGAGCCACAGTGAAGTTGTATTATGTAGGCATGATTGATTAAATCACTGGCCATTAGTGGTCAAGTCACACTTTAGCTCTTTTCCCCAGAAGTCAGAGGTTAGTGGTGGGAGGTCCTGCTGAAAGTTCTCTTTCTGTGTCTAAGCCCATAGTTTGTTCCTCTAGCAAAACACCCCATCCTGATGTTGCCTAGGAGTTCTAACCTCCAGCCATTGGTTGACATAAAAAAAAAAAGATACTTGTTGGAAATTACAAGGGTACAGAAGTTGTGTGCAAGGAATCTAGGAGAAAGATGATAGATAGATAGATAGATAGATAGATAGATAGATAGATAGATAGAT
>NW_026596166.1:3102508-3207349 GCF_907164565.1 Psammomys obesus | reverse complement strand
GATAGATAGATAGATAGATAGATAGATAGATAGATAGATAGATAGATAGATATAGATTATAGACTATTGATAAATAGGTCAATAGAAATAGCTTACTATAAGTCTTAGTGTCATCCTACCTGTCAATAGAATTCTTTATACATGAAAAATATAAATGATTGGCTTAAATTATTGTAGACTAAAGTAAAGGAGCCTTCAAAACTAAAATGACCAGTTATCTTCCATAGAAAACTAGATATTGTCTAGAATAGTCTTCCCTGTTGACTCTATGCTGTTTCTACACCTCTGTGGTTGAGCTATTTTACAGTTCTATAAGTGATATGTAACTACTAGTAATGCAAATCCACTCTTGTCCATAAACATGCAAATGAATTCTGTCTGGCAGAGATGTGATGGAGCCCCCACAGCTCTGCTCTACTAAGCAAATTCATTTTCATACTCCTAATTACCTATATGTGTCTCTGCTCTTTGGATTGTCCTTTGAATTGATTATACTATCTCACCGGTTCCCTCTTCAATTAATAAGTTAAATAAAATCTTTGGCACATGTTCATTCTACATTTGTTTGAAAGTCATAGCTTACCTTTTAAAAATGTTTTCCTTTCCAGGTAAGGGTTTTCCTTACCTGCAGCCTGATTAAAAATACAAGATATTAAGTGGTTCACATACTTAGTACAGCTGTATTTTATATAGAGTGGCTGTATTCAAGCAAACTGACACAAAGGATGAGAGAGAAGAACCAAGCAAGTTTTTTCTTCAACAACTAATGAGCAACGAAAGCCAGGTTTTCGAGAGTCATGATGCAAAGGGGGAAAAAAAGGTTTTCTTCTAATGATCTGAATGTGTAAAGGAGGGAAGAGTGACATTTCACTTTCCCCTCCTGCCCTCACACTACAGAGATCTGGGAAAGTGGCATGGTAAGAAGTTACTGTTTGTCCTTTATCTCAGGCTTGTCTACAGGGCTTATAGTAAATATGGCTCCCATGCTTTTATAGTCTCTTCATGGTCACCAGAAACCATGGAGAAGAAAAAATATACATCTTTTTCTCCTACTTTTCTAGACACTTAGTTGGAAACACAAGACAAATTAACGAAGAAATGTGTGCAGAGATTTAAACCTGAGTGTGCACATCCTGCGTTTGACAGATGGTAGAAGTCATAGAAAAAAAAATGAGATTGGACAAGGGAATGTGAGCAGAGGGTAGAAGCTTCAGGAAGCACAGAAAGGCCTGTCTTTCCAGATTCTTCTTGGCATCTGTCTGTCCTTGGAGACATGAGTTATTTCCAATTGGTATGGAGAGAGCCTATCCCATTAGTCATCATGATTTCTGTCAGGGGGTGATTTATGGAGACCTTCCTACATTCACTACTTCACTACTTCTCAAATTCCTCACTTTAGTTATCCATTATACCAAAGGATCATGTTTGTGTATGATCCCACACCCCATTACTGGTACCTCGGCAAAGTTGAAGTCAATATCACAGCCAAGCAACAGCAGGTGAAACAACTCATTGTAGAAGACTCTGACGGAGCAAATACTACCTAGATTTATCATCCGTTACTTTCCTCCTGTTCATCACTTCTCTCTTCGTTGCAGAAAGGGAGCGGGGACAGTTATTAGAAATGGCTTAGTTGACATTCTTTATAAATTTGCAAGATACCTGAGTGGAAGAAAAAAAAATGGCTACAACAAACTCTTGACCCTACGTGATTTTTTACTCACCTTGTAAACACTAAAAATTGCTTTGATTTCTGGATGAGCCTGTGTACCCAAAAAGGACAGAAACACGTTTACTCCATCCATCCTGTTTCTCTGTTCACAGCAAGTAACTCACAAAGGAGAAGGAAGGTTAATCAGGGTTCAGTCTTTTGAGTCTCGGCTGTAGGAAAAAAAAGAGTTCAAGTGTCTCCCTTCCCTTTGTATTATCTGTCTGGCTTTCCATAGCCACAGCATGTATCATATTTTTTTCTTGATGGAAGTCCCTTAAGGGCTGGGACATGTCTTTTGATGAATCTCATAAAGCATCCAGCACACTGGGGGCATTTCATTTGAATTAAAGAGCATACTGGTAATTGGAATAAGAAATTAGCATTTTTTTTCTTTCTCCCAGGGATTTCTTTGTAATCATCCCTGGAGATGGCCCAAGTCATACCCTAATAAGCACTGGGGCATTTTTTGTGAGACTATTAAAGCATGTCATATCCCACATCACCTCTGTCTAATCTTCCGGAGGCTCTCTGGGAAATGGAATTCCACTGTCAGTATGTGAAGAAGTATTTCCTTGTGTGTTGGCACGTTAAAGGTTAGAATCAGCCCAGAAAGTCCTTTCACAGAGTTGAGTAAACTAGAGGTCAATGTTTGAAAGGATGTATCATACCTGAGACAGAATAGTTTAGCAAGAAGCTATCTAAACCTAGGCATACATGTTTTATCTAAAACACATAAAAAAAAAAAAAAACTGCCCCAGGAGAAAGGATGTTAAAAATAATAAGATTGTAATCATGACTATTTATCTTGGTTGTCAGCTTCACTGGGTCTGGATTCAACTAAAAGGCATGTCTCTGTGTGGCTCTGAGAAATTATTTCCTGTAAGGACTGACTGAGGTGGAAAGATTCCCCAAGATAAATGGTGGCTTTTATCTGCAGCCCAAATATAAGGAAGCCTGAGGCAAAAGCTCACTCTTGGCCTGCTTATGTTTGTCTCTTACTGGTGAGTGCACCTACTCTGTTGCTACCACTACTGCTGCCGCTGCTGCCATCCTTCATTGACATCTGAACACAACTTTGTTGGCCCTTCCAATATGGACTGAAGACTACTGACTCTTCAGGAATCCTCCAGAACTTTGTTACCAGGTAAAAATGACTGAGGTGTCCAGTCCTGTGGACTGGGCACTTGTCAGGTTCTCAGCCTCTCTAGTATGAAAACACCTATTGGTGGACTAACCAGGCTGTATCCCATAAGTCAATCTAACATGTCCCCTCTCGTTAAATATCAACTCTATGGGCTCAGTTCCTCTAAAGAACCTAACAGAGCCCTTGTGCCCAAAGCAGAAGGTCCTAAAATAATCCTTAGTCAGCTGAGTCAAAAGTACTAAAATTGGAAAGAAATAAGTCAAGGCTTTAAGATTATTTTAGCTATGTGTTTGCAAAATGGTCTTATGGTTTAAGAGGGATGTTGCTGTAAAGGAACGGAGGAGCTGAAGACAAGAAAATGTAGATACGAAGTGCTCTCTGCCCTCTCTTCACCTAGAAGGAGAAGACAGATTTACAAAGACAAGAGTTATCCTGGACCCCTTTGTACCAAGGAGAACAAAGGCAACATTAGACTCTTACAGGCTCTGAGCTGGCTTGAGGGAATCTACACGAATATAATTTACTAACTGATCTTCAGCTGGCTTTCATTTGCTCTCCCACAAGCTGCTGTTGAAGTATTTTAGTCTTATCACTTCCCTAAAAATTGCTGCTTAGAACTGAAAGCCACTGTTCTGGTATATACTCCAATATATATAGTAAAACCTTTCATTTTTCTTTCTTTTGTTAATCTGTCTTTTGTCATGGGATCTATTCCAACTAAGAACTTTTGAGGGTTAATGAGAACTTTTTTTTTCTTTTGCTACATTACCATATTAATTTAGATACACAAGGAGCTTGGGAAGATGCCTGACATGTGCCACCCAATAAATGGACATCATTGATGAGGTCACTGGAAATGCATCCGCCTTACTTGCCTTACCTGACCTCACCTTTGAGGGGCGGTCACCTGAAGAACAAGGAATTGATGAGAAGAAAGGGAATCCTTTTGTTAAAAAAAAAAAAAAAAGATTTTATTTTTAGTTTTTAAAATTATGCTACACGGGTGAAACACTGTGCCTGTGTGCAGAGGCTCCAGAAACCGGAAGCGGAAGTGGAGTGTCCTGGAGCTGGAGTTACGAACAGTTTGACCTACCTGCTGCCAGCGCTGATAACCAACCCAAGTCCCAGGTTGAGTAGTACTAGCATGCTCTTAACTGCTCTTTATCTCTTTAAAGGGGGATCTTTTAAAAGAGCTTAGCATGACAAGTGACAGATACCTCGGTTAAAGAAAAAGAGAACAAGGGCAATGATTTTGATTCACTCTTCTGTGAAGAGGAAAATGTCCCGTTGTTGCAGACTCCTGTAACAAAAGAGATTAAAAAGGAAAGCAAGTAAGTTTACTAATATAACTGGCTCCCACTCAAGGCCGTCACTCAGCAGCTCAGCTTCTGGGGTGAATCTTGTCACATGAGCCTGAGGACCTCAGCTCAGTCCCCTGATCCAGAGCTGTAAGGAGAGCAGATACTTCCGCAAGTTGTATTCTGGCCTCCACATGCGCAACATGGCTCATTCACACACACCCCCAATATCAATAGTAAATTGAATTGAATTGAATTGAATTGAATTAAAAGAATATGGCTTCTAAAGCATCACAACAAATTTTAAAGAGAAGCGATAAAATAGAATAAAAGCAGTCCCAAACCAAAGGCAGGGGCCACTGAAGGACTCCTCTGCTGCCATCTCTGAGCTGAGAAGTGTTATGAGAGACTTTACCACTTTAAGGGGAAGAGGGAGAATAAAAGGACTTTCATCTGTGAAAAAGCTGTCTTGTTAGCAAAAACAGATGGAAGGCAAAGATCTGCCTTGCTTCTTAACAAGTCTACCCCAGCAATCCTTCATGTTTGGGAGTGGCCATTCTGGCTTCTTGCACGGCCTCCAGGGCCTATACACTGCCTGGCACATGGAAGTCACACCATAAATATTTGCTAAGTCAATGATAGGACAGCGGGAGGTTCCAGTGTTTCTGAGCACGCAGAGAAAGCTGCTTCCATGGGCTATGACAGCCCCTCGCTCACTTCTGGCTCCAGTGACAGGTCACCATCTGGCCACTTTCTTCTCTTGATTCTCATCACCCTTTCTGGCCCTTTCTCTATTAACCGCTGAGCACCTTTAACTCAAGGTTAGTGTGTGAAGTTCCCAACCTTTGTCAGTGTCAGAAAGGACTGCAGTATTATTCAGGAGACAGCCTTCTCCAGTACCAAGCCTCTGACTATCCCTCTATGGAGATAGCATTCCCAACAACTCTGACCTTCTCTATTGCTTTTCCAAGCTCTGCTGTCCCATTGGTTGCTTGAAGCTGGTTCCCCACTCTCCTTGTCTTCTTGAAGTTCTAGCCATTTTTTAAAATTTCAATGCTGACAGACTGTGGACAGCAGAAGCAGAACAATCTGTTTGGCATCATCTCTCTCAAACCATCCCCAAACCAAAAATGCCACTAACTTGTCTCTTAGCCAAAACAACTGTCGCCCTCTTTTCATTTGCCTGACTTTTGGGTTACACTGAAAATGGATGAAAACCTTGAAAGTTTAAAATTGCTTTCAGAACTTCAGAGGACCCCTTGACAGATCTTAGGCAAAGCCCCAAACCTAGGACCCTTTTGCTCATTCTACCTCAAATATCTCCATGAGTAGAGTACTCCAGTCCCCCCCCCCCAACACACCGTCCAGAACACTATCCCAAGAGTCCTGCTTTCTCTGCCTCTTTTCACTGTACAGAGGATATGCTACATTTCTACACATGGCTCAGGGCAGGCCTACCTTGCCCATGCCACGAGAACTTTGCTCACTATGCTAACACGGTCCTTTATTGCTGACGAAAGAAGAGTTGGAAAAGGGGATGTATTGAAAGGCGACGATTGTGGAGCAACTGGTATGTGCACATTCATCTTTACCCACACATTGCACCCTGTTAAAACAAAGGTGTGGAGTTCATTCTAATGGTGTCATCCTTTGGGGTTTTATTAATGAGTGCCTAGAAACAGACCTATCACAGTAGCCTCAATGTGGAATTGCTTAAAATCTCTTTTAGACAATGGAAAGACGCTGAGCTTCTGAAGCTAGAGAAAAAAAGAGAGAGGAAGGGGGTAGAATGAGAAATTCAAAGGCACTTGCTAGAAAGACCACAGATCAATGTGGTCGTCAAAGGGAGAAGCGAGATTCTGAGAGATGAAACAAGTTCTAGACTGCAGAAGAGAGGGAAATGCCTATTTCAGGGGCTGTCTCTGGACTTTGAAATGATGATTTGATTCTTTCCAGTACCCTCATTAGTATCTGTAACCAGGGTGGTCCAGGATGTAGCTCCACACAGCCCATTCTGAGGAGGGACATGAGAGAGAAGCAGCCATTTCTGTCCTTCTTAGGCTGGGGTGTGCTTGTGGAAGTGTCTACTGGGCTCACAACCAAAAGAAACCTTTCCCTTTAGGACAAAAACAAATGATGCTAACAGCCTGTTCACTGTCCTTTCTCATCCTCCTCTGAGAGAAAGACTCTTCCGAGCCCTTTCAGGCAGATATGTGGGCATCTATCTAGTCCTGTTCCCTGAGTAGAGGAAGATGCTGTACTCACCTGAGTCTCTGTCCTGTTCATAGTATTTCTCTGTGGTAACAGGGGAGCCAGTAACTAGATTGGAAATTGAAGATATGCCACATTTTTTTTTAAAAGGGACTATATGCCTCTTAATATAAAGCCAAATAATATTGTGAAAGACTTAAAACAAAACAGTGTTTCCTAGTACATCCCTCTCACCTTCCTCCGCATCCCTGTCCAACTACTTCTCCTTGGAGGCACTTTTTAAATTTGTATCATTGCTGAGTTACCCTTTCTTTCCCGGCCTGTACTTTCACATTTCTGCATGATACTTACACTGCTGTTTCTCAAGCCATCCATTTTAGATGCTATTAACTGACTTCCGCATCAGAGTCCATAAACCCATGCCAAATGAGCCCATAGAGGGGAACTTTACAGAAGATATTAGAATGGCAGAATGGCCAAAAACGAGTGGCTCCAGTTCCTGCCTCCCCAGGGCTGGGGGAAAGGGAAGAAGGAGGGACCTTCCAGATGGCCCAGCATGGGGGGTACACGCAGCCACTGGAAGAATATGCAAATATCACTCAGTGCTGCCAGTACTTTAACTATATTTCTTTCTTATACATATATTTTTTTTCCAAAAATGATGGCAAATTTGCTGATCCGCTTGGTTTACTGTATAAGCTGTGTTATGTCTCCCAAACGCTCAATAGTGGGTGGCTTCCTCCACTCAATCCATCACAGACAAGCTTCAGTTCCATGTACTATTTCCCTGCCAACTCTCAATCCTGCTCCCTCACCCTGCTCCAGCCAGGACCCACTGTTCTTTGGGCCTGTGAGGAAAAACCCCAGGTTCTTCTGCACATAGGTCTCCACGACTTCTTCCTTGGCTTACTATCTTATAATGCTGAACTCATATCCTCTGCAGAACACCTTTAGACATGGCCTTCTGAGGGGAATATCCTTATTCCCCTCCTAAGCTATATTTAAGTTCCACATGGGAATTTAAACCCCGTGCAGAATTTTGAAGGCTTTCTTATACTTTGATATAGTCTCCACCATGGCTTTTGAGAATGTCAATCCCGTTCTGACCTCTGGTCTTTTTTTTTTGTGAGTGTGACCTTCTTCTCTCTGGAATCTCACAATATTCTCTTTATTCATGATGTTCAGAAATGTCACAGTTATGCTCTTTGTTAGGAACTATGTTCATGCTGTTGGCCAATGAAAGGATCTTGTCATTAATATAGAAGACAGTCAACATTTTCTATAAAGGTTCAGAAAATCAACATTTTAGACTGTGGAGCCTGTGATATCTGTCTGGACTCTTCAGCCATAAAGCTATAGCAAAGTAGACACCAACAATACAGAAACCAAGGAGCACAGTTTTGGTCCATTAAAAATTCATTTCTAAAGAGGCCCATGGGTAGTTTACCAACCCCTGTGTTAGGCTTGTCCAATATTTTACCATTACAGAACAACATTATCATCTAAAAAGTCACACTAAAAAAAAAAAAAAGGCACACAATAAAACTCATAATGTTTTAAATGAGTTTCTAATTTTGTGATTTTTGTGTCTGAGGAATTGTCATCCTTAAAATAAATCCTGTTTGTTCATTCTTCCCCTTTAGTTTTTAGTTACAGCCTGTTAAGGGTAAATAGCCACAAAGAACTGTTCTTTTGTGAGTTCTGCTAACAGGCTTCTTTCTACATTAACCTTATGCTGGAGATAGTTTTGTCTGTCTTGGTATTGTGTAGGTATTGGGTTTTACATTATCAGAAAATAATCAACTTACATATAGTCTTGTGTTTCAGGAACTCTAGCTCTAAATCCCAAACTAATCAATGAAAAAGTTCGGTATCCATTCATATGCATGATTTTCTCCCCAAGCTAATATAAAGCTATAGAGAAATGGAATGTTTCTTCAAGCAGTTTCTTTTTTATAACTTCCTATGAATTTGGAATCTGTAATATGTCTTTTGAGGAGCCTTCTGAGACCTGAGTTTCTGATTTGGGAGTTGTTTGGGTCCAAACGCCTGTGGTGTTCAGTTCAGGGATACTGCCGTGGGTTATTTCTTTGGTAATATCCTCTCTTGCTTCTCTATTCTTCTCCTTCTAGTTTTTTTTTATTATTATTATTTTAAATCAGATGTTGGCTCTCTTAAATTGTCTTTCCTTTCTTATTTTTGTTTTACTTAAAATGGATTTCTTCCATTACTGAATAGTAAAAGAAAAAATGGAATTGAAAAAAACTGTAAAATTAAGTTTTGTAATCATGTTTTAAACTTTCTCAGACATCCTTTATCTTCCAAGTCTCTCTTCTGCTATTTATTCTCCCCTCCCCCTCCCACTTATTAGAAAAAACAAAAACAGTAGCCTGCTTTAATTTGTAACTGAAATATGTGTTATCTTTTTATGGTCATTCTCGCGGAGAACTGAATTTCGGGCTTTGCACCACTCTTGCGGCATCTCTGTTTCGTTTGGGGCACCTCCTACCACACACACCTCTAAACTTTCCCACTTTCCAGTTTGGTATTATTCCTTTGTCTCTGCAAACTTGGAGTCTCTGCAAACTTCTATTAAAACCCTGATGTTCAATTATGTTTAGAAGATGGAGAAAAGTGATGGGAGAATCAAAGCTACCAAAATGTAACGGCTGCCCAGAATCCCAGTTCTGATCATTGTTTGTCATTCCAGCCTTCCCCCAGGGCTGCTACACTGTGAATTTTTTTAAAACTTAAAATGAATGAATGAATGAATGAATGAATGAATGAATGAATGAATGAATGGCTTCTCAAATGTACTCCTAAGTGCCTTAGGTATCTGGAGACCAGAGAATGGTTTGCATTTGAAATTGCTGCCTCATTTCTTCTTCCCTTCCCTTCTAACTTGAAAACAAGTCCCATTCTTTACCAAGCAGGCAGTCAAAATTCTAAGACACTCCAGCCTTATAGGCTCAGGTATTTCAAATTACTGGGCAAAAGTAAGATCAGGTGTTTTTTTCCACAAAGGTGTGTACCAGAAAAGTGGGTCTCTGAATCCTGTTAATAAACTCCCTCTTGTCCCTAGTCCTGCCCCCTAGAACGAGATATGAACAGAGTA
Organism: Psammomys obesus; assembly: GCF_907164565.1. Classification (NCBI taxonomy): domain Eukaryota; kingdom Metazoa; phylum Chordata; class Mammalia; order Rodentia; family Muridae; genus Psammomys; species Psammomys obesus. Next base: position 3,197,870 of record NW_026596166.1, on the reverse strand, counting down.
GGCTCCAAGCAGCTCAGCTAGGGTGGGAGAGAGAGAGAGGAAGGGGAGGTGGGAGGAAAAGAGCGAGTAAAGGAGGGAGGGAAGCAGGAAGGAAGGGATGAGGGAGAGAGGAGCCAAGAGTTTAGTTACTGCCCACAACAGAAAGTAGAACATTTTCAGGTCTTCAGTTTGGGTTGAATTCAGACAAGTTAACTATAATTTTTAAATATGAGAGGTTTTGAATGTCTGGGCATGGCTTATTAAAGTTCAAAGGAGTCCTCACACAGTAGACTCTTCCCCCCCCCGCCCGTCTCTCTCTGTCTCTCCGTCTCTTGTCTCTCTGTCTGTGTGTGTGTGAGTATTTGTGTACATGTTTACATCTTATTCAGCCTCCCTGTAGAAGCAGCCACCTGGCTGATCCTGCTAGTCAGTATTGGGGGGCCAAGCCCGTGCCATGCCTCATACTCAGAATCCCCTACTCAGTCCGTGTGTCACTGTCAGTGTCTCCCGGGTGTGACGCCCCCTGTCATGCCCTGAGCCTAGCTTCTTGTGATGTTTCAGTTGCCAACTTGCATGATCTGCAAGCACTCTGAAAGAGAATCTCAGTAAAGGATTATCTGGATTGCGTTGGCCTGTGTGCTTGTCTTCATGGGAATGTCTTCATTCTGATAGATGATGTGGAGAGACCCAGCCTACTTTGGGCAGCCCAGGGATTTGATTCCTGGACTATGGAAGAGTGAAAAGTGGGATGAGTGGTAAGTACACAGGCATTCATTTCTCTCCACACTTAACTGCGGATGTGATTGGTCCTTTAGAGGTCAGGCTGCCAGGACATCCCTGCTACAGTTAGCTGTTATCTGGAATTCTGAACCAAAATAAACCTTTTCTCTCCTGAGTTGCTTTTTGTTGGGGTGTGTTCTCACAGCAACAGAAATGAAACTGGGACAACTCTCCAGGGTCAGTTAATACTTCTGGGTCAGTTAACGGCAGAGGGCAGTTAATACTTCTACAGCAGTGAAGTGGGTACGAACCAAGCCCTGGCCTGAGCAGACATGCCAATCTCATGTCCTGGGGCTCAGGGGCCATCAGCTCAATTGTTCCCATTTTTCTCTGCAAGGAGTGAAGTTCTGGCTTTGCCCTTTGCTGGTGAGTCAGTATGCTGCCTCATCTGCTTTCCATCCTGGGAACAATATTGACTGTTGTCATAATTTTGCATGTTTCCTTCCTCCTATGGCTTCATGGCATTTTGTCTCTCAGTATTTCATGGCGCTTCAGAGGAGGAAAGAGACGGATACGTCATCAACAGAGTTCACTATTGTGATAGCAACATAGATGGTGTTCACACACACTAACAATGTCAGCAGGCAAATATATGAGACGCCCATCGTACAATGATCCGTGACTGACTGAAACATTTTTTTGTAAGACACAATAACTACAGTTTTGGAGTACCCCTGTAGCCTCAGGGCCAGGCTGTATAGGAGGGGATACAGCAAGAGACCAGTGCAAGTGCCTCTGCAAACAGCTGCCCTAGAAAGGCAGGCATGGAAGAAGAGGTTTAAAGAGCTGCCTTGCAATACCCAAAGCTGTCCTTTATTGCTGTTGGCTGAGAGTAAGCCGATGCTGAGGCAGGCACAGAGGAACCCTACCCCGGCTTCCAGGCAGGTCACAGACTCACAGGAACTGGGGGTGCCTTAATGTCCCGGCTGAAGCTGCTTTCCTTTCCTATCTCCCTATGATTAATTCTAGGGCCTCTCTCAGGTGACAGCTACCCCTCTGTTCTACTAGGCAGAGTGTCTTCCTGCTTCCAGACTCCCTTTGAGGGAAGACACAACAGCATTTTGCACAGAGCTATCTCCCAGGTAGATAGACAGGAAACCTAGCAGCCTTCCTCCCTCCCATCTGCATCTTTGGCTCTTTTCACATATCAAGGATTTTAATGGAGCCAGACCTATTTCTCATGTATTATAATGATGCAGTAATTATCATCATACCGCCATCCCCTATTTTTAAATACATAAATGAATGAGAAGAGGTTAAATACCCAATCAAGTTCATGCAGCTAAAAAAAAAAAAACAAAAAACAAAAAAAAAACAAGAAAGTTCAGAAATCTGAAATCAGGGCTGACTGGTTCCTAGGCTGTGATCTGAACCACAGTTCTACACAGATAAGAAACAAGTCATTGAGAAGGGTCCACCTCATTTGAGCTGCTGGCGAACTGACCTAATGGCTCATCCTGGATCTGGCATGGCCCCATCTTGAGTTTGCCCATCTGAGCCACCTTTCTGCTTCTTTAGATAGTCAATGCTCGTAAAGTTTTTCTACAGCTTGAGCGGACCGGCTGCAGGCAATCAATTGTATTGGATCAAGAGCTGCCAGCCTCCATCTGCAGGAAGGCTGCATTTCAGCAGTCAAATAAACCAATGCCTTCTGTAGTTACTTTACATCGTCCCCCTGTGGTGCCAAGGCAGCATCACCTGCCCAGATGAAGGAGCTTTACCCAGCAGGCTGCCAGGAGGGCATCTGTCCAAGGGCCCCAGGTGGGCTCTCTGAGTTCTCGCTAAAAGAAATAGATGATTAAGCTGGAGTGCAGACAAACGCTGCAGGGCGCTCTAGCCTCTGTGGCCACAGCTCTGTTGCGTGCTTTTCTGTGCTTGTCAACAAACCACTCCACCGGCCTGCTTGTCCCTGCCAGGGACCTCTCTCATTGCAGCTTCCCTCAGGAGCCCAAGAAAACATTTTTCCCCTCAGCAGCCCTATCTCCATTTTTTTTTCTGACTATAAACAGATGACCAGCCAGATCTAACTAAGCAGACCAGCCCCTCTGGAAAGTTTCTAGACATTGAGAGGGAAAATATCAAATCCAGTCAACAGTATTCCTGAATTCCCGGCGAGAGATAGACAGGATTGAGGCTTTTGTTCAGCATGAAGAAAGTCTATTTCTCTCCCTTTTCTTCTCATCCCTTATACTATAGGTCCTGTCTGTCTGGCCCAAGGAAACTGTTTTACTATGAATCCCTCATGGCAGGGGGCATTGTCTCTCCGCTGATCCATATGTCTGGAAAACATCAAACTCACTCCGAAAAGAACCCCAGTTCCCAAAGATCAAAGGGGCTATGCAGTGATGGTGCAAAATGAGATTTATACTAGAGGAGAAGTGTTCAGGGATGGGTCACTCTTTGGATCAGAGACGGGGCTCTGGCAACACTAGATTCCAAATAAGGGTTCTCTCAAAATGTCAAAGGGTTTTTCCAGTCAGGAGGCAGCAGAGTCTATGATGAAGAAGCTTCCCTTGTACTTAAGCATTTCTCCCTGCTGTCAGCATCATCTCCATCTGCCTCCCATCCCATCACCTTTCAAGAGATGACTCTCTTAAGCCATTGGCATAATTAGCACAGCGTCTAACTTTTTGTGGAGCATGTACTATTTGGAGAACACCTGTACGTCCACACTCAATGCCACACATGCCATCGTTATTAATACACGCTTAGCACACATCAAGCTGAGTGGATGGAATAGTATTTAAGTGACATTCAGATGTCTGCTACCAGCATGTCCCAGATTCTTAAATCATGCTTCCCTTGAGTCTGAAAATGAGATGAGTGGAACTCCTCCCCTCCCACAAAGCACCAAGCTTTTTGAATATTTCTGTCAGGGTTTGTGTCCTTGTGGTCCCCTCTCAGGTGTTCTTCTCTGGTGTTCTTTCCCCAGCCAAACTCTCAAATGACTAGAGTACTTCTTTCTCTGGTAAAGTCTTCTCTGTAAGGAAATGTTTCTTTATCTTGCCCAGTCCTGAACCCTCTAGAGTTTGGCCAAAAGTTTCCCATTAGAATAAACTTCAGGGAATCACTCACATTTTTATTTAGGGCAAAGTTTTCCCTCATTGAATACCGCCTGATACAAATAGGCCACTGGGAGTCACTGGGATGTGGAGATTTTCATTATAGTGACATTTGCTATATGGGATTGCACCCAAGTTTGAAATTTTCTATTGGCTTCAAATTGAATTCTTTTTCTCCAACCTTCCAGAAAGTGAGATACAATTGCCCCCAAAACATCATCACAGTTTTTAATAATATGGAACAATCCACCTCCTCCCTCAAGAGAAATCACCTCCCTCGGGGTTCCAGGGAAATCTAGCAGACAGAAATGCACCTGGGATACACATTAGAAAAATTTACTGACCTTGGGGTTCACGTGAGCATCTCAGACGTGGCCGATACCATGTTCTCTGGCTGATCTCAAACTAATAAATGTTGCATCCAAATAGATACAGGCTAGGCTCTACACTCTCTTTTTTCACAGTGCTCCCCAAGTTCATCATTTCTCTAACCTTCAACACCATGTGCTATAAGAGTCAAAACCCAAATTACGAAAAAAAAAGGAAAGAAAGAAGGAAAGAAAGAAAGAAAGAAAGAAAGAAAGAAAGAAAGAAAGAAAGAAAGAAAGAAAGAGAAAAAATAGAAACAAGTTATCAGAGGAAGATTATGCCCAATTCAAAAATGCTTGCCTTCAGGCATAGCTTCTGATGTTATTTGAGGCACTCTTGATTTCTTATGAAAAATTTGCCCATGACCTTGGTCTCTTAAGAAATTCTGTTGCTGTGGAAAAGTCTTCAGATGCTGTCAAGCATCCCCAACTTTATACACATGCTAACACCCTCCCTACCACTTACACCCCAACCTTTTCCATTAAGCCCTCAGTGTCAAGGACCAAACAGTCTACCCCACCCTGTTCACAAATCGAGTTTATGAACTGCTCTCAACCACCTAAAGGGTAATGACGAAGGTCGCTGGCTGGGGAAGAGAACCAGGGCCGGCAAATGAAATAGAAAGAAATGGAGTTACAGGCCAAAGCATTATGAAATATCTAGTCACTGCTGGATGAGCCCCTTACATTTGGTGCTTAGTGTCACCTCAATTAAGCTTCGGTACCTGACCTTTTAAGACTCCCTAACCCGTGTCACCTAGATTTGAGATTGTCAATTATCCCTGGTCATAAGAATCCAGGTTGTGCCGGCTAACAGCGTGAGAACAGCTGCTGGCACATGAGCACTGTGCGTGGGGTGCCTTCAAATCCGCTTCAGTTGGGCAGCTGCTTATCAACGCTTTTCCCCAGAAACCCATTTAGCCTAATGATCATAGGCAGCAATGGCTTCTGCTTAATTAGTACAGTAATCAGTGCAAACTCCCCCTCAATGGTGGAGACCCATTTGGCAGGTGCCAAGTGATGCTTAACCAGGTGCTAAAGAGGTGTAAAAGCTTCAGTTCTGGTCCTTTCCAGCTAGTCCCCAACACACATAAGATGAAATGGGGTCCCCAAGCTTGCCTGGACAGACACGCTATTTAATAACTTCTGGTGAAAGCCACCACCCGACCCCAGCATCCTGCCCATGAGTTCATGTGAAGACAGAGATATACAATGGCAGAGCCGACGGGAACAGGGCAAAAGCTCCTCTCTTGGTTCCCGACTGCTCCTCTCTCCCAGCCCTGACTCCTCAACACTCCTTTCGGAGTCAAATGTCCTAATTTCACCTCTGTGTCAAACTCTAGCTGGTTTTTCATGCACTGAACAAGCCAAGGGCTACCATCTCAGACAGTGCACTGTCCTGTGGATCAATAGTGACAGTGTGGCCCTGGACCAGAGAGGAAGTGAAGATAAAAGTTAAAGTGGGGAGAGGGCGACCTTTCATTGGATGCGATCTGCAGACTAAATGAGGCCCATGAATTATACTATTTAATCCTTCCTGGCACCCAGTGTACCCATGCTAAGTCAACTCACATGGCATTTTCACTGCTGCTAAACATCGGCCCGTGGGTGGGCATGTATTATAAGAAAGCCCATCCTGAAGAAAAGTGTATATATTCATCTCTAGAGAAAGAAATGCTAGTCATGAGAAAGAATACAAAGTTCCCTAATGGCTGCTCATGACCTTCTTGCAAACTCCAGTGGACCCACCCTGATAACAGAACTGGAGAGCAGAAGCAGCCAGAGCCAGGAAGTCCTCAATGAACCAAAGCATGAATCCCACATACATGTTCGGGCTGGAGCTTCCTTTACCTCTGGATTTCTCTCTATGCTAGTAAAGACATTTCCAGAATGTTTAAGTCAATTTTGGTTGACTTCTGTATTGTTTGCTGCTGAAGATATTCTAACCGAAACTGTAACGCTTTGTGGAAAGAACTGTGACATGCAGTTTATGGCTCAAAGACCTATTAGCACAATGAGGTTAAGTAACTCAGCCAAAGAACTTGCCATGTCAGGATTCAAACTGCCAGGGTTCTTGTCCCAACTGTTCTCTTAGAGTAAAAGAGCCTGAGTTTGTCTTCAAGAGTGGCCAAATCTCACTTCTTAACAGTTTGTTTGTTTGTTCATTTTTTTAAACAAGTGATTTGGAACCAAGTTTGAAAAATCAAGTGGGTGAGCAGGCTGAGATTCAGGTTGGAGATCTCTTCCCATATGGCTGGATGTGATCCTGGGGGATGAGGGCCCCAAAGTTTGAATAACAGCATCACTGTCAGGCCAAGAGCCCAGTCTCCAAAGGAGAGAATATCCTTAGATGCATGTATTTGCTATAGTTTCTCATTTAAGGTCTTTAAACCACCCCGTTTCCTCTTTAAGTCATCTCCGATTCCACCAGCCCAAGAAAATGTTTCTATATACCAACCCTTTTCTCCAAAGCAAATATCAACGAGTTAGCTGAGGTAGGTCTTCACAACTTTAGTGTAAATTGCTTGAAGACATGAACTTTGCCTTATACTTGCCTAGCAAGAACCCCAGAACATGGCAGGAAATCAAAAACTCTAAACTGTTATCCTTAGTAGTCTTATAAATATCTTTAGGCCATGCTGTTTTAAAAATGATCATGTATCACCTCGCATCTATTAAGTGAAACTTTTCACCCCCAGTTTTAGAGGTTTTAAGCATGGGTGGACAGTTCTGTTGTTAGAAAGAGAATTCTCCCAGAAGTCCATTAAAGCACAGACTCAGGGACGTGGTAACCACAGATGCTGCTTTGGGTGCACCCAATTCCAGCCTCGTGTCCCTGAAAACAGGCAGATTGGTTGACATTTGAGTGCAATTTGGGGTGCAGGTCCTTCACGGTTGACAGCTGGAACCCCTGATTGGGTCAGTAGTTGCAGAGCCATCTTTTCATCTTAATAATCAATCAATATGGAACAAAACTGCCCAGTTTCTCCTCCCAGGAAAAGATCATTGGGATGAATAAGTAAATAAAGGTGAACCACTGTGGCAATGGTAAAATGCCAGATACTGGACTAGGGCTACAATGGTCATCAGCGATATTGTTATCTCTGATAATAACTGAATTCCAGAAATTCTGTTTAAAGGCAGGGAACGATCTTTATGATTCTGAGCTTTCTTTTGTTGTCGCTCAGACTGGGTTTATTCAAGGATAGCTCTGATTCGAGCGCCTCTTTCTTTGCCATTGTGATAGTTCATATTGATTGATAAGGCATGGGTATGTCTATGGGGAGGTTTCCGGAGACAGTAGAACCATAGGGGCTCTTGCTTAACGACTGATTTAATCCATTAATGGATTCAAATCTGAACAGGCTGTTGGGAGATAGGGGGACCACAAAAGGCAAGACCCTGTGGGAAGAAGTGTGTCGCGGAGGACATGTATTTGAAGGGTACATCCTGGTCCTGGACTCTTTCTGTCATGAGGTGAGGAACTTTGTTCTACTGTGCCCTCACCATTGCAATACCCTGCCTCACTTCTGCCCTCTAACAATGGAGCTAGCTGACTATGGTCTGAAACCTTTGAGACTTACAAGCCCTAATAAATCCTTCCTTTTCAAAATTATTTCTCCCAGATGTTTGGTCACAGGGATAAAAACTGACTAGCACAGTTAATGACTAGGAAAAAAAAAAAAAAACTTTGAAAAGTTTTGCTAATTAGCAACATTCCTATAGAGAAAGAACCCAAGAGCTTATGTATATATGAATAGATGTCTCTGTGTGCGATAAATGGCCCAGATTTCTCTACAAATATCTAGACAGGAACCTCACCTTCTGAGAGTGTCATTAACAAGCCGAATACATTCACTGTCTCCATCCTATCTGCGCCCCACCGCAAGCCAGAATCTGTGATCTGGGACCAGCTGCTCTGCCAAGCACGGATTTTAATGAGGGAGTCTGCGATGGAAAGCCATGGCTGCCACCACTTTTCACATTACTACGGGCTGCTGATTGGCACCGGGGAGGCTTGCCAAGGTCTTGGGGTGGGTGCAAGGGAGCAGTGAGCTGCGTGTGATAGATTTCTCACATGTGTTGACAGCTAGTAAGAGCAAGCAATACAAACACAGCTCTAAGCCACATGAAGCTCACAAAATTAAACTTATCTCAGTAGAAAAAAAATGTGAAATTCAGCTTAATTTCATTCAGCTGCATTCCAGTGCAAATCCAGTGCATTTCAGGCACGCAGGAGTTGAGTGGATTTGGTTCTGTTTTGCTTTGTTTTTAATGCAAACCTGCCTTCTCTAAAACCAATTTTTTTTTTCTTAATGCATTCTTTGTGCCATACACTGCCCGGTATACAGCTGGTGCAGCAGTACTTTATAGCTTTTACAATGGTTTATAAGTACATATTTTAGTAATAGTTTATGTTTTGAAAGCCTCCTACACGTACAGTATACATTGATCTAATCTACCACTATGCTACCTCTAGATCCCCCAAGTTCATGTTCATGTTCATGATTTTTTTTCTTGTTATTAATAGTCCCGAGTCCAACTAGTACCGCCCAATGGCTTTCTCTCCAAAGGAGAGTCTATAACTATATATTTCTAAATTAATTCTTTAAGGAGTATTTAACTTACTATTTTTCCCCACCATGTGATACAAAGTAGATAAAATAATCCATCTGTGTTTTGTATGCTATTTGCCCAATATACATGACACAAAGTAGATATTTTTCAAATGTTCGTTGGCTAAGCAAGCATCCTTCATAAGAGATGCCGGCTCACCTCTCTTTCTGGTAACAGGTGTTTGTTCCTTCTCTATCTTAACTACCCAGGAATTCTGAACAGTGCTGGGTCTAGGAGTCACCTGCCATAGCAAAGGACTGGGCAATTCAAAGACAGTCTGTGGTGGGACTAGAGCTTTGATTTCTCCTCTCCTGAAGTGGCCACTTTGGGACTGTCCATCTGAGTACTCTTAGCCTAATTCCCTTCGTTCTGGAACTGTCTCCCCAGAGTACAGAGTGTGGCAGCTTTGCCATCCCAGATATTTTCTGTCTTTGAGAGGCCAAAAGGTAACTTCATTGAGACAGCAGGATAATTTCTTATTCATGCTGACCTCCCCTTGTCTTCCAGTCTAGGCCCATACCGAGCAACTAAAACGTGCATGCACCCAACGGGGAGAGGGAAGCTAGGGCAAGGAGTATGCATGAAATCACAAAGCCTGGAGCCCATGACACAGCCTAGCAGTAGGGGTTGTGTTACTAGCTTAAGATCACACAGCCAGCCGATGCCATTTTAGACTTTTTAGGCATGCTGAAAAGTGATGCTTTATGAAGGAACCAGAGAGCTGCAATATCACCCTGGCACAGGATGTCACTGGTGCAGAAAGCAGGCAGGAAATGCCTACTCGTTAGTATGCTTCTGTGTGGCTGCATCTTTCAAGCCTGATTAATACTTAATGTGACTGTCTTAACGTCTGTCACTATCTGGCCGCGCTCACACAACTTCCAGTGACAGCAACACAAATATTTGTATTAGAGTGACGTTGTCTGGGAGAGTTAGATGACTAATAAGTTTTGCCTGGCCACCCAAAGACGTTTTGTTTTCTAATTTATCTGATAGAAATGCTAACCAAAAGTATTAGAACTAGAGTGAGAAAAGAAAGAAAAGGAGGAGGGGCAGTTGTTAGTAACTGGGTGTGTGTGTTGCAGGGTGGTGGGTCTTTTAATTCTTGAAAGGGTAGCTCACTGCTTAAAGGGACTCATAAATAAATTAAAAAGTCTTCAGACTCCTGCTGGATCCAGGGCAGAAGCTCAGGAAACTTGGAATTCCAGCAAAAAGCAGAAGAGAGGTCTGAAGAGAGGAAACTTTATCAAAAAGAAAAAAAAAAAAAAAGAAAGAAAGAAAAACCTTTAAAATCTCAAAGAAGGAGGGGAAGGATAAGGGTGGCTTTGCTTCAGGCAGAACAATAGTAGTTTTGTTTTGTTTTTAATTTTAGAGAAAATGAACATAGAGTGCCAGCTGCTATAACTTCAGCAATTCACACAGATCCACACAGAATGCTTCCAAGTCAGAGAGAGCATCCGGAAAGCCACTGTCTGATGAGCAGCTGTGTAACTGTGGGCAGTTAGCAAAGCCCCCATCCACCCCTCATGGGCACCATGGGGCATTATGCTCTGGTATTTCTGATTTCTTGTGACAGGGTCAAATATTTCTCCAGTGTGATCAAGCTATTCAGAAGGGCTAGATCTTGGGAAGTGTGTTTGGGAAGGGTTATGGGCCCAAAACATTGGTTTGTTTGTTTGTTTGTTTGTTTTATTTTGTTTTTTAGACAAACCCTTCTGCATAGCCCAGGCTGGCCCGGACCTGTGTGTAGCCCAGGATGGCCTTAAATTCTCAGTCTTTCTCAACCTCCCAAGTTCTAGGGTTATGCCACTCTACCTAGCTCAGACCTTGAATTTAGTCTTACATCTACCGTTTGTTTGCCAAGTATGTAATCTTGAGGAGTTACTTAACCTCTCTGTGCTCCAGTTTTCTCATCAACAAAATGACAGTATTTGTTTAAGTGGTGAGTTAAAGCACGACATGACTTAATCAACATAGTGCCATAATTCATGGAAGCCTAAACCTTTCTATCTCTCCCATTCCTTTTCAAAATTATTCCTTTATCTTCTTTCTCATGAAGCAGTACTTTCTGACCACTCAACCTATATTGACCCCTTAGGCTGGCTGCCTTACCTGGATACTGCTCTTCATGATATATACACCATATTTCAGGCACTATTACAAAGACATTGATTCAAATGAAGGCAAACAGCAATCCCCACAGGATACAATACTAGCAGAAGGTGCTGGTGTAACTGTCATATCATCATCATCATCATCATAAATTAGGTACCTGCCATGTGCTGGTTTATAAAAGATGACACCTGCTGTGTCCTGTAAGACCAAATACATTGTTGACCAGGTCAAGTTATTCTATGTTAAAAGCCAAATGCCACACAGGGGCATAAAGAGTATAGATAGGAGAAACTGACAGAGAAGACAGTTTGTAGTCAATGGGCAGCTCTAAAAGCTTACAATTACAAAAGAAGAGAAAGAGGAAAAATGCAGAGCATGGGAAAAGCTATCCGTGACCCACAGAGGAAGCAAAGGAACAAGCTAGTTCTCAGCATCCTTTTATAAACCTGAAAGCCAAGTGTGCTCTATGAACCCTGCTCACAGTGCCAAGAGTCCTAGATGACATCTTAGACTCAGTCCTGGCCTTCAGTTCTCACAGTTCAGGATGAGCACCTTGGGAAGTGGATCCCACTGGCAGAATGCTAGAATTTTACCCCTGAGCACTTATCCCAGCCTTGAATAGAAGAATGAACAGTACTTATAGGGCACACCTGTACCAGGCTGTATAGCAAGGGTAAGAGCCCAAAGATGGTTAATGACTGAAAACTTGTGTTTATAGGTAGCTTTCCAGGAAAAAAAAAAAAAATGCATGATTGGGAAGGGAGAGAGCTAGGTGAGAACACAGAAAAGAGTTTTAATAGGTGTGGTAGTTTGGATGAGAATGGCCCCCACAGGCTCATACATGTGAATGCTTGATCACCAGGGAGTGGCACTATTTAAAAGGATTAGGAGGTGTGGCCTTTTTGGAGGAAGTGTGTCCCTGGGGGTGGGCTTTGCGGTTTTCAAAAACCCAAGCCAGGTCCCATGGTTCTCTCTTCCTGTTGCCTGCAGTTCGAGACGTAGAACTCTCAGCTATTTATCAGCTTTTTCTGCCTGCCTGCAACCATACCTCCCGCTCTGATGATAATGAACTAAACTTCTGAAACTATAAGCAAGCACCCAATTAAAAGCTTTCCTTTGTAAGAATGTCCATGGTCATGATGCCTCTTCACGGCAATAGAACATTAAGACAATAGGCTTATGTTATAGGTCATTACTAATGTGGAACTAACACTAAATCTAACAGCCTAGCCTTCACATTGTATTCCCAGATTGTCAGCCAAATGTCCACAGAACAAGAAGTAAAGCATTTGCAACTTCTTGACTCCTGCGTGTGAAGGGGCTGTCAACCTCATGCCCAGGAACTTTAGACATCCCTAAACAATACAGAACCCCCTGTGAATGTATGTTATGCTGCTCTGAAGCATCTAGATCTTAATCCATGCAGTCTATAATACTTAGCAGCGCTTCACTCCATCGGTGAAGTAACACAGAGGGAGCAATTGTCTCCCAAGAGCAGCAATGGCGATAGACTGCTGAGGCTCAGGCTCATTTCCAAATCCTATACTCATCTGTGCTCTTGGTGTCTCCTTAGGATCATGCCATGTTCTGCCCACTGGCCTCACCCCTACTATACAGGTACAGGAGAGCACCACCCACATCTCTCTGAAGCTTTAGACCTTTCTGTGAGTTCCAGATCATTTATCTACCCGTCCCCTGAACATTGCTCCCTGGAAATCCTCCAACAGAAACTTGTTTACCCTACAAGGTATTCCCAATTCACTCTCTGCTGGTTGAAAAAGCATGGCCTATCTTGTGGCAACAATACGCTCCTAAATCTTGGTGACATCACACTACAACATTTGGTTGTTTGACATTTAATTTGGAAATAATTTCAAACTTACAAAAGATTGCAAAACTAAGAATAGAATTAAAAAAAAAAAACAACCTCACATAGATACCCTTTACAAAAGTGCCCTTACTGTTGAAATGTATCCCCTTTATTCAGTATGAGGGAAAACAATATGAATTTTAACTCTTTGCCACTAAACACTTTCGCGTATACATGCTAAGACTAAGAGGGTCTTTTAATAACCATAGTACACAGCTACTATGTTCTTGCAATACCCTTTTAAAATCCAACCTGACATCCATATTCCCATTTTGCCAGCTGATCCAATTACAGCTTTCCCCCTTTCAAATCAGGATCCAGCATAGAGGACGATATTTCATTTAGTCAGCGTGTCTCTTTCATCTCCTTTAATCTGGAACATTGCCACAGCCTGTCCTTGTCTTTTATGACATTGACATTTAAAGCTTATTTCTCACATCGTAGTCTAAAACAGAGTAGGCAGCCCACCTCAATTCCATAGCTATCTTATCTAGAATATGTGATCTCCCAGGTCATGATAAGGCCCATGCAAGCATGAAGACACTTATCTTGCCCTCACATAACAGTGAGACTTAATCGCACCTGCCTATTAAAAGCAATGAGCTGAGAATTATGAAAAACAAATAGGCAAGTACCAATAATCTATTAGACTTTCTACATGTCTGTCATGAACTTTACCATGTACTATTACAAATGCATGTGTAGATTCAGTGCTATCTGAGCAGGGGCCATGATGATCATTTGCATCTCTCCAGTCCCTGCTATTTGTCCCTCATATGTCCCTAGAACACAGTCAAGGCCTCCTAAAAGGTTTGCTGAATGAGTGAATAATCAGGCGTCCTGAGTTTGCCTACTCTCTCAAATACCACACAGCTTCCTGTAATCTTCCATTATTCTGATCCTAGAATGCTCAAAATAGAGTCTAGGCATTGGATGTAGTCAACGTCTTCCATAAACTCTAGATAAATAATTCTATAACAAGCAAACCCTAGTAACAATCACAAATAAAACAGACAATAACTGCTTGATTCTGGTTTTAATTTTTTCCCGTAATGTCTACAAGTGCTAAGATGACCACCATGGTATGGTACATGAATTAAAGAGATGCAAAGATAACATTTGAGTCATATAAATATGAGTCACAGCCCCCAAAGAGTCCTCCTTTAACAGCATCTTGGAGACTTCCTGTCTCTTCATGAATTCTTGGGGTAGAACTGAACACATATGCAGAGATTAGTAAGGATAATATACACGATCTAAGTCCTCAACCTCCCAGCCTTAGAAACATACCTTCATCACCAGATTGGCAAGTGGCCATGCCAATGGTAGAGCCCTGACCTTAGGCTGCTTTGTGAATGCTCTCTCTCCCTTTCACCTCTCTATTGAGTCTCTAATAGTCTCCTCTCTATTGAGCCACCAGTGGCTGTTGAGCTGCGCCTATCCCATCAACCAAATTCGTCTCTGAGACGCTTGATCCCCAGGCTCAGGTTTTAAAAATCTCTCCCTGCATTTGTAATTTGCTCTTCCCAGGTCTGTTTCTCACGTCCAGCTCCAGGAGCTAAGCCCTTGTTTTCTTCACCTTCATCTTCCCCGACATGGCATGTTAATTGGCCAGAGTGGTTATACATCTTATGGCATCAACTTCAAGGTTCTTACATAGCTCTGTGGTTTGCCTTGCAGAAACCTCAGCTTTGAACTATCCTTGAAATCGGAGTCGGGTTGGGACAACGAAGAGGACGTGATATGGCAAGCAAAGACTAAGGAAATCTATGCATCATCCCGGCTGCCCGGTAATGGCAGCTTTCATCGAATTTCCTCCCTTTAACACAGCACAGTTAGCTCTTTTGTAAAGGCTTTACCTTGAACATCTCTTACTAATTAAGCCCATTTCTCCCTGCCAGATTCTTTGTTCTGCAAATGGGATTTAGCCCTGGCTGCTGTGAGATTTGCAGCCACAGGAGTTAGAAAGGTGCAGGGTGTCCGGGGAGCACTCTGAAGGTGGTGGGAGGGTGGGAGAGAGGAATGACCAACGGTTTATTTGTTCTAGGAGTTACATATCCTCTTCTGAGCTTTCTTACTATGCACTGAAGTATTTTACACTTCCTCCAAAGTGCAGAAAATAAGAATTAGGCATTTGGAAAGCCGCTATAAAGGATTAGCATATTTGGCAAATAATGTGAAATAATCTTTTTTTCAGCCTTGCATTTTCTTAATAGCTAACACTTACCTAATGAGTTATTTTATGAAAGTTACTATTTTAAGTACTTAATGTATAAGGACTTTACAGCCTCATACTAGCCTTGGGAAGCAGATAACATTATGATGCCTACTGCACAGAAACTGAGGTATAAGGAGATAACTAGGTATTGCATTACATTTCCTGGGGAGACATAGAGAAACATCCATTTACCTCAGGGAAGGCCCTGACTCACCAAAGAAAGAACTCCATCCAACTCCAGCTTGCTGAACGAATGAGTTTATTATGGATGCTGACAAGAGCATGGGGGACTCAAAGGCAGCTCCATCAGAAGGCCAGCTCTTGAAATCTGCATTGCTGTCGTCCCCACTCCCGGCCGGTCAACCTTCTACCTCATGCATATCCAAGCATGTGTTAAGACCATAAGCACCAGAGGACAAGGACTGATGACCTGAAGGGGTCCTTGGAGGTGTCACAGCAGGGAAGTGAATTGTGAAGAGGTGAGAACGAAAACTCATTTCAGGTTAACTTCATAGACCTGGATCAAACTTTGGGAAGTCTGATGTCAGGTGGTTTGTTGCCAATATATTTAAACACTCTATGATTTGGAAAAAAAAAAAAAAAAAAGAATAAAACTTCCTGAATACAATCCCCAGTACACAAGGAAGTTTAATTATATTGAAATTCAACTCAGGGTACATGCCAAATCTTCCAAGAAGATGGGTTCGGGAAATAAGGATACCTATACTAGCTTAAGAATCTAAGGAAGGATCTGGCCTAGTCTTGGTCATGTAGATAGTGTAGAGGTCATTTGGGCTGTTAACCACCTCTGTCTGGTCCCAGTTGTGGGAACTTGGGAGAGCCCCTCGCTATACAAGTAATATATGGGTCATTTAGATTACTATCCACCTCTGGTCCTGGTTGTAAAAGCTTGATATGACCTGGCCCAAGAGATAATACAGATCACCAGGCTATTTATCACTGCCAATTCTCAGCCTTCTGGATGAAAGAACAGGTTTTACATCTTTTCCACTGAAAAGACAGTTCTCTATGCTTACCATTCCTGGTTTTTCTTTGGCGATCTGTGGGCAGAGAATCTTCAAGCTTCCATCAATGAGCAGAATCTCGGATGAGGATCTCATGACTCTCTTCCTGCTTCTTCTAACAAGGGATGCTAACAAGCCTATTGCCATTACCACAGACCTCACTATAACTGTGTTTGTTGTTTTGTTTTCTTGGTTGCAATGTCTGTAGACCAGGGCATTCTGTATACCCTTGCAATTCTGCTTCAAGATGGCCAGTGGACATATTAGTCTAAAAAGCTGAAACAAGTCTATTACAATACTAGGTCTTAAAAAACATTATGTGATTAAAGCCAGGATTTGAAGGCAGCAGTCTGACTTCAGAACCAATCTGCTTTTCCAATATACTTCTACATCCAATCCTCACCAAGAGAGAGAGAGAGAAAACAGACCCTAAGTTTTCTTCCTTAGTAAGTGTTTATTTTGAGTAACTGCTAAATCTCAGTCTGTGTCTCCTCTATTGGAGGCTAAGAGGAGCAAGGAATCCATAACATGTGTGTACTTCAGAATTGTAGTTAGTGTTGTTATCTTTGCTATTTTTTTTATAGATCAAAGGGACTCCATAACACTGGGTAGCCAGGTCAACTCTAAGCTCTTTGGACCCATTTACAGTGGGCTTGAATGTGGGCTTGAAGGCGGTGAATGGCCTCACTGGAGACTATTCCATTCTGGAGTTCATCCCCCAAATGCTGCAGTTTCCTCAGAACTCTCCAGATTGAGTGTGGACTGTGTCAGTCACCCTGGAGATGTTCTGAGGGAAAGAATCCCCCTGAGAAAAAGTGGAAAAGAGGAACGTAAGGAAATTCTCAAGACTCTCTGAATTTCATGGTCCTAGTTGAACCTCAAAACAAGTCTGGGGTAGCTGAGCTTAAATGTATGTGTCCTCATAGGAACTTTTTTCATGGAAAAAGAAGTCGTGAGCCCCAAATCCCCCTGCCAGGACCTCCTAGCTGGAGAATGGAAGCCCACAGGAAACACAGGTAGAAAGAAGGGAGCTGAAATGTTGGTTGTCCTTGGAAGCTTTGCTACACGGGGACTGTCACTGAAAAAACAGGCAAGAATGATCAGACAGCACTGTCTGTCTTGCCTGGTGTCCTCTGAAGGGGAAAAAAAGCCTCAGAAGTTTCTAAGAGGCTTGTTCTTTGAACAAAGGGCATTGACTAGTGTCACCAAAGCTGGCGCTTTAAGACGGAACTTCAAAGGGTTAATCCTGATGTGTGGTTCTGACAGAAAAGGATGAAAACTGTCACCAGAAAAAGAAAATTGCGTATGAAAGCCTTTTCTCATCTACCTAAAAGGGCAAGGGGAGAAGCATCTGCCTTAGCTGCTGAACTTTTTTGCTTAAAAAGCAAAGAAAAATCTCTGAGCACAGAGAACGAGCCGTGCCTCTGCACAGGGCAAGGATTTGTGGTCAAATTAACACTTCAACTGGAAGAAACTGTTGTTGAAATCTCCAGACAAGAAATTAATATAATTAGGTAATAGCCCCTGAACTCAAACCTCTCACAAGTTGAGAGGGAGAAAAAGCAGCCAGACTGGACCTTATTAAAACGAAATTCATAAACCCAACCTCCGAAAAATGCCAAGAAGGGAGAAGCACTGTAAATGCAAACTCAGGCAAGGCCCTGAGCAGTGATGGCTCAGAATTGGGTCTCTGGAAGCCTCGGATCATGCCTGGCCAACAGATACATAGTCCTGGACAAATGGCTCAACCTAGCATTTCCCTGACTGTAGTGTGATCCAACATCCTTGAATCGCAGACTTCTAGACCCCACAGCCAATGTTTAAGATTCTCTGGTGCAGCGTTGAGCCCAGGTAAGTACGACTCCTCAAAGAGAATTGATGCTGCTGGACTGGGACCATGCCTGGGACATCAGTAGGTCTACCCGGGCCTTAGTTCCCAAGCCAATGAATAAACTGGAAACCAGTTAGTCCCTGTTCTAAAATTCTATGAAATAAGCAACCTGGGGGAAATGGGGATTAGATCAAACATGATTACTCTTCAACAGGTGATAAGCATTCTTCCACTCTATGAAATGAGCCAATTCAGGCCAGATTAGCGTTTATAAATTAAGGTTTATTGGGGGCCGTTCTCAGCAGGCTCACTGGTCCCAAGGAATGGAGCCAGGGAGGTCACCATGCAGGGGGAGACAGAAAAATGGGAAGAAGAGAGAGCAAACACGTGCACACACAGGGAGAGGGAGAAAGCAAGGAGAGAGAGAAAGGAAAGAAGAGAAATGAAGAGGGGGGAGGGGAAATCAAAATGTCTGGATTATATAGTGAAGATTCTCTGGGGGAGGGGAAGCCCCTGCGCCGGGGCTGGAAAGTTCAGGGGAGAGGGCAGGGTAAGCCAGCCAAGCCCTGTAACAGGTAAGGGCTGAGGATTCTGGAAAAACCTGGAGGCCAGGTCTGCTTTGCTTAAAAGGGCACCCCAGCCACTGGAAGCCCAACAAACAAGCGGGCACAGTTTGGACAGCACTTGTCCATTCGGGAGATAATGGTGCACACACATGGCCAACAAGGAATGTACTCAAAGAATCCAACTGGCTTACTGGAGACCTGTAAAAGCATGGGTGCCCTTGAAGGCAGCAGCCATGCTGGCCGGATGCTTTCCCCATCCCTGTTCAAAGTGAAAAACAGAAATAAACGCTACCACTCAAAGTGCCGTGCTTAGTATAGCACCAGCACTCTTCTGAGGAAGGGGGGAAGAAAAGGATGAGAAGAACGACTCCGTTTCATGATCCCAGGGAGGGGAGAACTGTCTGCAAAGATGGACATTATTATATTAAAAGATGAAATGTTAGGCCGGCAAGATGGCTCAGTGGGTAAAGGCACTTGCCCTGCAAGCATGACCACCAGAGTTTGATTCCAGAATCGTGTATAGGCTGTGAGAGAGAGCTGACTCCCCAGAAGTGGTTCTCTGGCCTCCGCATGCATATTTTAGCATGTGCACCCACAGCACACTTACACACATGGATGATAATGATGATGATTAAGCGATTAAATGTAAAGTTGGTGGTTAGTTTTGTCATCCTTCTACATGCTCAAGGATTACCATATGAACATGTTTGCTATGCTTGGCCTCTTAATAGGAAAAAGAAAAAAAATCTAATTTAACTTTATTTTTCATAGTTTATTCCAATTGCAACCTCCTTCTTCATCTCCTCCTGTTTCCACCACCCCTCCCTCTTCCTCCCTCTTCCCCTTCCTTATTTCTCAGAAGGGGGAGTCCTCCTCCCCTATCATCTAACCCCAGCCTACCAAGCCTCATCATGACTGCTTGTATCCTCCTCCTCTGGCCTGGCAATGCCTCCCCTAGCCAACCTCCCCACCCCCACCCTCAGAGGGAAGTGATCAAAGAGCAGGCAACAGAGTTCAAGTGAGAGGCAACTCCTGCTTCCTTCCTAAAGAACCCACATGAAGACTGAGCTGCCTATTGGCTATATCTAAGGAGGGGTTCTAGGTCCTCTTCATGCATGGTCCTTGGTTGGTGCATCAGTCTCTGCAGCCCCCCCGAACCCTCCATGGGCCCAGATTTGTTGGCTTTGTTGTTCTTATGTAGCGCCTGTCTGTTCTAGGTCCTTCTATCCCCCTACTCTTTCCTATAACTCCCTGCACCCTGCCCAAAGTTTGGCTGTGAGTCTGAGTATCTGCTTTGATCCGCTGCTGGGTGGAGTCTTTCAGAGGACATTTATGGTAGGCTCCCATCCTGTTCCCTCTTTTCAACGGCTTCCGATGTTTATTCTATTTGCCATTCTGAATGAGAATTAGGCACCCTCCCTAGAGTCCTCCTTGTTATTCAGCTTCTTTAGGACTACGGATTGTAGTATTGTTGTGTGGTATTACATGGCTAATATCCACTTACAGGTGAGTATATCCCATGCGCATCTTTCTGGTTCTGGGTTACCTCACTCAGGGAAAAAGAAAACATTGGAAATTCCACAGCCACCTGTGGACCCCCATGCCACGTGAAAGACCCCCCCCCAGGGGCAGGGAAAGACCCCCACAGACCTGCCCTCTGCAGCACAGCACTGGCAAGCAGGCTGTAGACACACAGAGGCCTGCTTGCCCTCACTACACATGTATGGGAGGGGGAAGGTAGCACTAGACCTGCCTGATACGCCACAAGGACAGGGTGTAAACACCTAGAGACCTCAAGGCCGAGAGAGCAGGAGAGCTAATCCTGTCCCCTCACCAGCTGTAGCTCTTGGAGAACAGGTCCTGCACCTCACAAAGGCAACACATTGGAGCTGACCCTGATGGCAAAGGCAGGGGTGAGCCAGCCCAGAGGGTGTAAGAGCAGGAGGGGGTAAGAGCAGGAGAGCTGGCCCAGCCCCTCCCCAGCTGCAGCACTTGGGAGGTAGGCCTGGGGCATTGCCTGGGCAGCACAGTGGAGTTAGCTCAGAGGAGCTGGCCCAAGAGCATGAGGGCGGGAAGTTGACTCTGACCCTGGCTTCTGACAGTGGTGCCATTGGATGGCCTAGCCCCAGCAATGCTGGTAGTGTGGCAGGTAAGGGACAGCCAGTGGGCTGTACAGCTCAGCTACCACCCAGGGCCAGATCCAGGACTTTGAGTTGGCTCACCCTCAAGTCTGCATCATCTGTGAACTGTTGGGGCACCTGAAAGGGGTGATCCTGCCAAACCAAAGCTGCAGAACGTCCATGACATAGGACAACAACACAATAACTGGGAGGAGTCCCGGTGAGGATCCAATATTGACGGTGTCACAAAGGCCAAAGACCTCAAACCAGGACAGCGACTCATTGCAGTGAACATTTGCAAGTGAAGATGTGTGGACAGAAGGGTACACTGTGGGACACACTGTGACACACTACAGCTTCCACAACGAGATATTTTCCATGTTTTATTTTTGTTTGTTTGTTTGTTTGTTTGTTTGTTTTGTCATTTTTGTTTGGGGGGGAGGTTACATGGGTAGAAGGTGGATACAGTGGATGGGGAGATGAATGGAACTGGGGTGCACGCTGTGAAACAAAGCATCAATAAAAAGTTTAAAAAAAGAAATTCTGCAGGCAACTGAAAAGGTATGAATCAGAGTGCTCATTTTCCGCTTATTAATTGAGGTAAGTTAATGAAGTGATAAGATTGGAGTCTTTGATGTTTCTTTACTATTTGGGCTATTACCTCTGCAATTATTTATAGATATGTATATATTTCTTGTAACCATACCACACTATGAGCGTGTGTAAGAATGTTAAGGCTTGGTAACTTTCACAAAACGTATATATTTTACCATATTTTAATTAGTTGGGTTTATACGTGTACATATAATTAAACCTGTGTAAATTTCTTTTAAAAAATTATATATTTTTGATGATATTTGCATACTACTTCTTCTGCAATATCTGCCTTGATCACTTCCAATAAGCTTCCTTAGTAAAAATAATAATAAAATATATATTTAGCTATCCCAGTGTTTAAAAATGTGGCTTCAGAATGAAGCAAGTGTTAAGTAAGAGATACTGCACAAGTTTCTGTGCTCCTAAACCTTAAAAATTTAAAAATTCTTGCTTCATAAGATTATTCTAACAGTTGCATGAGTTAATAATGTATAATATAGAGAAACACATCTGTAAAATAATAGCTGTTATTATAAAATATGACACGTTTTCATTAAAATATTTAATAAACTTTGTATAGAACTTTAATAAATATTAAATTAATATAATCAGTTTCCAACTTAAAATATTAGGTCTTCATTTCCAGGCTTAACTTCAAAAAATAATATAAAAACTGTCAGATCCCAGAAGCGGGAACACTGATAAATTTGCTCACCCAACAAGCAATGGCCACCACCTAAGAGAAACAGGGTAATTTTATTAACTGGTCCTTCCTGTTGGGCCTTGAGTCATAAATTATAGCTAATGATTCATGTTTGAAATGGTCTCTTTGGATCAAATTTATGACCTTAACAATTAGATCTTTCGATTTTCTTGCCATCAGTTTCTACAGAAATTTGCCCTTTCCCCACACAAACAACCCCTTCTAGGTTGTCACTTGAACATAAATTCTTAGAATCATCCACTCACATTTCCAGACAGCTCAAAGCATTAGATTAATTACTGTGTACAAAATGGCCCAGGCTTTGTCTCAAACAGCAGTCTTGTCCGAGGTCTTCAGTTTACATATGGGTAGTAATTGAGAGCGTTGACTAAATCAGCAAACATTTAAAGAATCACTGCCGATTCAGGGCTCTAGGCAGAGTACTTGGGGGCATGAAGGCATGATCTAAGAGGAAAAATTCTATCTGTGTGTGATAGATAGCTTTAACTGTCAACTTGACACAATCTATAATCATGTGGGAAGGCATTCTTAATAAGGGATTGTCCACATGGGCATGGCCTGATATGAAAAACAAACAAACAAACAACCACAACAACAAAACCAGCCCAGTGTAGGTGGCACCATTCCGTCGGCAGGGCTCCTGAACTGTGTAAGAATTAAAAATAAAATGAACTGAGAACGTGCCAGCAAGTAATGCTCATGAAATTGTTTTTCTTTGCTCTTGACTGTGTCTGTGACATAACTAGCTGACTCAAGCTCCAGCAGCTATGGCTCACTCACAGTGATGAACTACCTGGAATTATGAGCTAAAATAAACCCTCTCACCCATAAATTACTTTTTCGGGGTCTTTCAGCAGAGCAATAAATGAAACTAGAACATCTGATAACTATCACAGGGAGAAATGAAACACAGTGAGTATCAAAATTGAGACTGCCAAACAGATTTGTAGTTTAAAAGATAGAAAGATCTTCCCATTAGGAGTGATCCAGGAAGACAAGCCAGAGGAATCACATTGAAGGGTCGTAAAGAGGGATGTGATTTCTCTGAGATATCATAAATTGAGAGAAGTCATTCTAAGACAAGGAAATAATGTATACAAAGATACTGAGACACAGGAGTGGGGTTTCTTTTGGCTCTAGGATACATGAATATGTTAGGGTTATACCTCTGTGGCCAAAATAACCAATAGATAACAAGGGAAAAAGAAGATATTTTGCCTCACAGTTTTAGGGGGCTCAGACCTGATTACTCAGCCCCATTTGCTTGGGCAGAAAAATCATGGCTGTGGTAGCACTTGACAGAGTAGTTTCTTGGGGAGAAGTCTGGGTCAAGAGGTTTCTAAGAACCCTTCTTCCAACGCCCTGCTTCCTCCTGCTAGGTCTTCCAGCCTACGATTTCTACAACCTCTCCAAACAGTGCCACCAGCTAGGGACCATGTTCAGTTTATAATCCTGGAGGGACATTTCACATGCAAATCAATGAGATGTGTAGATGAGTAGAAAATAATGGTTAATATCAGCTGACACTGTGTACCTTCTGTGTTCTAAATGCTTTGTGTACTTCTGTGCATTGTGTTTTTCAGTCTTTAGTGAAGGACTGAATTGAATTGAATCAAATGTATTGTATTGTATTAATTGAAATGTATGCACTTTGTATCCCTGAAAACACTACTAGACCAAACACACATTCCCAAAATTATTTAGCTTGTCCCTAGAAATATTTAACCTGGAAAATAAGACTGAAAAAGTACGATAGCTAACTTCCAGACCCTGGCTTTGTCCAGTCATGGTGACAAACAGCTCGAATCCTGCCACCCAGGAAGCTGAGGCAAGCAAACTGCAAGCTTGAGGTCAGCCTGAATTAACACACTTAGGCCATCACCTTGCCTCACAGTACCTGCCAATCAGCGGTTATTGCCCTAACCTGCTCACACCAACCTCCTCGCCTTGCAGAACCTGCCTTTATGTAAAGCAACATTCACCCTACCCCAAACCAATTCCCCCTCTTTTTCTGTACACACACACACACACACACACACACACACACACACTTGTTGAAGTATGTTTTACATTTAAAAATCTGCACACATTTAAGGTGTAACTTTGATGAATACAGATACAAGAACAAACGTGAAGTCACCAACACCATGCTCTGTAATAAAGCTCTCTCATTTCTTCCAAAAATTTCTTCCTTGTTTTTATTTGTCATTGTTTTTTTTTTTTTTTTTTGATAAGACTCAAGACCTAACCACTTAGATCCTATTTTGGTATGCATTATAGTACCATTACAAAGGTGTTAGACTGTATCCTACCTAGTACTTACTCACTTTATATAACCAATCTTTGTACTCCCTGACTAATGCCTCCATATTTCATGCTCCCCAGAGCCCCAGAAAGCACTTCCCTCTCCAATTCAGTAAGTTAGACTATTCAAAATTCATCATAAAAATGGTATCACGTAGCATTCATTCTTTTTTTTATCCGGCTTATTTTACTTAAAGTAACATCCCCCAGACCCACCCACGTGGTCAAAATAGTAAGAGTCCCTTCTCCTTAATGCTTAATGATATTCCATTGTATGCGTAAATTGTAATCTCTTCATCCAGCATCTGCTGATGAGTATATTGCCTCCGCACCTTAGCTAATGTGAGTGGTGCTAAAATGATCACAGGGACACAGAAATGTCCTTAGAGATTTCTGAACCCTATGCTAGCTCTCTTTTCAGCATCTGGAGGCTCCTTCATGTCATTCTCCATAGCAAGTATATGATTTTGCATTCCTCACTGAAAGTGTACAAAGCTTTTGGTTTCTACAAATTTTTACTAGCACTTGCTAATTTCTGTTTTTGTTTTGTTTTTAATAAGAGCTACAAGTGTGAGGGGTAACACCTCAGGGAGTGCATTTAACTTACGAGCAATAATGCTGAACACCTCTTCATATACTTTCTGCACATTTGCATATATCTTCTTTGGAGAAGGGTCTGTCTGAATCTCTTGTACAGTTTTATTGCAGTTACTGGCTTTTCCCCTAATTGAGTTGTGGGAGTTCCTCCTATTACTAGTCCATTATCAGACAGATGGTTTGCAACTCTTTCCTTGCATTCTAAAGGCTTCCCTTTATTCTATCATTGCCCCTTTGTTTTACAGAAGACTTTTAACCTCACATAGTCCCAAATTTCTGCTTCTGCTTGTGTTGCCTGTGCCTCTGACACCATTTCTAAAAAGTCATTTCCAAGAGCCAAGCAGGAAGTTTTCCCCTCTGGTGCCATCTAAGAGTTTATAGTTTCGGATTTTAGGTTCATTTGTTCTGCCCCCACCACCTTTTATATGGCATCAGTTAAAGGTTCAAAACCATCCTTTTGTATGTCGATTTGCATTCTTTTTCTTACACCATTTATTATTTCCTGCACATTTAATGAAGATTAGTTGACTATGCATGAGTTTATTGCTGATCCCTCAAGTCTGTTCTAGTGGTCTGTGTATCACTTTTTATTCCAGCCCCATAGTGTTTTGATTATACAATTTTGTAGTATGTTTTAAAATCAGAAAGTGTGATACCGCTAGCCTTTTTCTTCTTGTTAAAAATTATTCAGCTACTCAGATTCTTTGGGTTCCATATGAAAATTTTATCCTCTTTAATTTTTTGTAAAGAATGCTTTGAACATTGCATTGAATCTCTAGACCAGTTTGGGTAGTAACAATATTCAAATAATGTTAATTCTTCCAACCATAACAATAAATATCATTCATTCATTTGTATCTGCTCTCATTGTTTTGAAGTTTACAGTGTATACGTCTTCTATCTTTTTTGTTGTAATTATACTTTAATGTTTTTATTATTTTTATGCTTTCGTAAATAATGGCGTTTTTCAAATTTCTTTTTTTTTTTGGATAATTTGTTTTTACAATAAATAAATTTACCTGACTTTGTTGAACTCATTTATTACTTCTAACATTTTTGTGTAGTATCAAGGGTCTCTACATAGAAAATTGTGTTATCTACAAATAATAGTTTATTTCCTCCTTTCTGATTTGAATGCCTTTTGCTTATCTTTCTTATCTAGTCACTCTGAGCAGTTCTTCTGGTACTATGCTGAATAGAACTGTCAGAGTGTTCTATTTCATTTAATTGTTCTATATCACTTTGTTCCAGATCTCAGAATCGAACATGTCTCACAATTGAATGTGACACTATCTATGGACTCTTCACACAACCTTCCTTGCGATGAAAGTGTCTTGGATATTTAACCTGCTAAGAATTTTATCAAGAGTTTTGAATTTCTGCATCTATTGAAACAATTACATGATTTTTATCCCTCATCTTGTTAATGTGCTGTATCATGTCAATTGATTTGCATATGTTGAATTATCCTTGCATCCCAGGGATAAATCACAGCCAGTCAAGTATAGTATCCTTGTAATGTGTTGTTGAGTTTGGTTTTCTAATGTTTTCGTAAAGATTTCTGCATCCATGCTCATCAGGAATGCTGGCCTTCAGTCTTTTTGTACTTCCCAGCTTTCGTAGCTGAGTGATGCTGGCCTCATGAAGAGTTTGTAAGCATGCTTTGTTCTTCTAATTTTGGAGGCAGTTTAAGAATGATTGTATGAATACCTTCCCCTGATTTCTCTTTTCTGAGTCACTATGAAGACTTGGCATGTGGCAATGCCTCCTTTATTACAGAAAGTTTTGCTTCTTGAGGTTTCAATCGCTGATATATCAATATATCACATTTTACAGCTGAGGCATCTTAGGCACAGAAACATATACTACTTTGTTCAACTCTCCAAACTAAATGGCAGAAATGGGATCAAAACTCAGACTCTGACACTGGAATTCAGTCTCTTAAGCAATTAACTGTGGCAATGAGTGACGAGTCTGGTATTCAAAGGGAGACTCGAGGCTTCTTCTCCCAAAGCTGTCCTGTCACCTGCTCGTGTGAGAGATTCCTCTACACCATTACTGTGCATGAGCCCATTTTTTTTCTTGCTGGCTTGCCCACTTGTCTGTTGTTGAGACAAGGTCTCACGATGTAGCCCAGGCTAGCCTTGCTCATCTCTGCTTCCCTAAACCTCCCAAGAGCAGGGATTATATGCGGACACCACTGTATTCAACTGGAGTTTCTGGCTAGGTCAGCTGCATAGAGCACTTATAAAAAAAAAACCTCACTTATTAGGAAGAGGAAGCTACCCACAGTCTCCTACGCCCAGGCCCAACCGTAGACAATCCCGGATCCTCCTCTTTGCCGTGGTTTCTTTTCAGTCGCACCATCTAGGCAATATTTCAGCTTTGCACATCTTATTGCTTTTCATTTTGTGGCACGCAGGAGAGAAGAATCAGGCCTTGAGGCGTCTCCTTACTCTGTCAGATTAGTCCTTCCAGTTACCACCCAAAGCTTAAATATTTATGCTACATTCCCACAGTCGTGTTCATCAGGCACAGCCTGCTTCACACTGATCCTGTTCTCTAAGGCGATCACTTCAGAAGAAGGAAGCAGGGTCCAGGATGGGAAGGCAGGGAGACAGGGAGAGAGAGAGAGAGAGAGAGAGAGAGAGAGAGAGAGAGAGAAGTCTTTGACTTATTTCCTCCTAAAAATTCAGGTGAAGAATTCAGGCTCTATCATTTTATATTGTGTTTTTAAATTTTAATGAGCAAAAACTCCATTCTGGCTTAGCTGTGCTGACTAGTATCCAGCTCACTTGATACTATTTTTTTTTCACTTTTTTTTATGCTTTTTTAAGTGTCAGTGTGTTTTATCTACATATACGTATATGCACTACTTGCATGCCTAGTACCTACAGAGGCCAGAAGAGGGCACCAGTTCCCCTGGAATTGGAGTAACAGAAAGCTGTGAATCATCCTGTGGGTGCTGGAAATCAAACCTGGGCGCTATGGAGAAGCAACAAGTGTTCTTAACCACCAAATTATTTTTCCAGCCCTTAGGAGTCTTATTAATAATCATTACTAACAATTAAGTTAGTAATTAAGAAACTCATATTTTAAATGCCAAAAATCATGTATTATATGACCACTGTTGAGCCAAAATAAAATTGGAAGTTCCTTGACTTCTATGTTTTCAAAAGATAATCAAATATAGAAAGAAATATTCATGGACAGGCAATATCTTATTTGCTTTATTTTTTTAACCTCAAGTTCAGAAAGTCATCCAGAGGACCTTAATAATAATTTGCTAGCTCAAAAATATTAACTTAGCTAGAAATTCACATCTGCTGTAAAACTGAGAATCAAGTTTTCTACTAACTACATGTTTTTTTTTTTTAAAGACCAGGCGTGGAGAGATGATGACAATTTCCTGGAACATATCTCCATAGCTCTCTGAAAATTCACTAAGTACACTGTCGTTACCACTTCCCAAACGTCTTAGGATTCATTTTTTTTTCCTTAGCCAGAATTGTTGTACATCGCTGAGCAATTGCTATCCCTGTCCTTGCAGACAAGCAGAAGTTCACAGCTATTCTTGTCCCAGTTGCTTACCACTTGCTTCAGCCCCCAGTTTACTGTGCACATGTTAATTCCATAATTCCACAGGCAACTGAAATACAGAAGCCAAGCACTGTTCACGTATGGGTCCCTTCACTATGTAGCCCAGTGTTTGACGGAGACAGGAATCCAGCCTATTGTAGCTGAATAAAACATTGAAAAGTGACATTTCAAAAGAATAGTTCTGGGTGATTAATCTGGCTGAGGCATGGAAGAGAGATGGAGGAGTACAAAGAATGGAAGTAGAATAATCGTGTAAGTAGCTGTGATGATGTACTTCCATGTGACCAGCAGTGCCTGGACCACGGCAACGGTGACAGGAACAGAATTAGAATTATGAGAGGCGTTTTAGAAACAAAATAAATTCAGCATGGCAGTGACTGGATAGAGTGGTAGATGAACATGGCAGAAATGATAGGATGATCAGCAACATTCCATGACTTTTTTCTTTAGAGGGATGTCAAGAAGTAACCGTTCAGTTGGAGACTATCTACCCCGGGCTTCCTCACATCTGTAGGCGAGTACACAACTAACATTAGCTATTGAGATTCAAGAGGAAGTTATGTCTATTGCTTCTGAATTGATGTAGGG
Organism: Psammomys obesus; assembly: GCF_907164565.1. NCBI lineage: Eukaryota > Metazoa > Chordata > Mammalia > Rodentia > Muridae > Psammomys > Psammomys obesus. The sequence goes on along the minus strand of NW_026596166.1, from coordinate 3,168,909 downwards.
AAGCACCTGGGCCCCAGAGTGGCTGCTGACTGAGAGCGCTGTGGTTGTTCTCTGTGTTAGACCTAACTTGTGTTGAGCCCCTGAGATTTTTGTCTGTCTGTCTGTCAGTGCAGCGACTGTGACCTCAATAAACAGAAAGGAGCAGGGGGGCAGTTGCGGATGCTCTCTGGTGGCATTCCACAGTGCTTTGAGGAACAATGGCATTATTTTAACACAGTGAGAGATTTCAGTAGGGGGAGCATCTAGGGGGGACGTGTCAACATTTAACTGAGTAGTGTCATCGTGTGAACAATGACAGAAATGGGGGGGGAGGGAGAAGTCACAGCTCCACATGTAGCAGCATCCCTTAAACGCTAAAACATCTCACACTGGGAGATGACTCAGTGCTGAAGACTGCACTGCTCTGGCAGAGAACCCATGTTTGTTTCTGGGTAACCTCAACTGGAGGCTCACAAGCTTGGAGGGGTAGTGGGGGCCTGGAACTGTCTTCTGGCCTGCGCTCGCATGCCCCAAAAGCCCCCTGGCTCCCCTTGCCTCTCAATTCCCTCATCTATAGGATAATATGTGGAGAAAAGGTCTTGTAAGCAATAAATGGCTATTCTAGTGTAAAACATTATTATAATCTTACCATCCAATATTAAAACTGTAGGAGACTATACTGATCACTTCAATGAGGAAAACACTGAATCTCACATAATACTTACTAAAACCTGACACTCTCTTAACTTGTGTAATTTTCATGATGTAGATACTATTATTATAATTAACCTATAATGAAAAGAAAAACAAACCCTGAAACGAAGACGGGTTATGCAATTTTCCCAAGGTCGTGCCATCAGTAAGTGGAAAAGTAGGAATCAAGCCCAGGCAGACTGATTCCCGAATCTACACTCTTAACCACCACAGAAGGACATCCTCTTCAGATACCGCTCCCTCGCTTTAGATGTGGAAACTCGGGTCATGTCACACAGGTGGTTATGCACTAAATATAGAGTCCAGTGACAGAGAAAGCAATTTTCTCCCCAGGAAAATTCTAGTTTCTCATAAAAGGCTGCTTCTGCAGAAAATCGCTGAGCTGAGAATGCATAAATTACTAAGGAAACTGAACCAGATATTTGAGGAGAATTTATGTTGATAGAAGAAAAAAAATGAGTCTTTCCCTTGCTGTATCTTTTAAATATGAAACAGAAGGGAGAAGCACATGGATTTACTTCATTATTTCCCAGGATTCCCCCTACCATGCTTCCATTCTTAAACAGGTAAAGGTCATCGGGGAGATGGACATCAGTTCCTTGAATCCCTTCCAATTCGAGCAATGGTTGCAGGTGGCAAAAAAGTCTCCATCAAGGGCAGTTGTCACTCTAGAAGCATGTGGCAGCTAAATGGAGTGTTAGGAGATGCTGGGAGAGCCCACAACATACCCTTTCCTCCTGAGGCCCTAGGAACAACTCTCATGCCAGGAAAGTGAATATCAGAGCAGAACTGCTGAAGACAGTTGATGGCAAACAAACCTCTCACTTATGCACAGGGTGGTTCTTGGAATTCCACCTGAAGCCTTGACATAAAAAAAAAAAGCTTTTCTTTCACACGTGCTAAAATCCAACCAGAGAAGATGTCACACTGTGTGCGGTGGCTCATGCCTGTCACCTCTGCGCTTGGGAGGTACAGGTAATACCACGAGGGGCTCAAGACTAGTCTCTGCCTCAGAACAGGTTGGAAGCCAGATCAGACTATAGTAGACCCTGTCTCAAAAAGGAAAGAGAATCTTTGCATCTGGATACCCCTGAAAACACAGTTCTCCCCTAAGTACCAACTGAGGATAAGGCCCTCTTACTCGTGCCTGCTGATGCTGTTTGCAGGAGACTTCAGCCTCTTAAGACCCAGGTGAAATATCTTCAGTACATTTCCATTTGACTAATCTGCCTTCTTCTGTTTCCCACACACGGAGACTGGAGTCTGGAGTGTTGTGGCTCTGTCACAGGTACTTCTGAGTATTCATCTCTGACAATGCCTTGTTCTTGACTAAGACTTCCAAATCAGGACACATTATAAAGATCTTTTGAAAATGTCAGGAAATGATATGCTAAGTAAAGAAACAAAACAGAAATCAGAAAAAAAGAAGAGGTAATAGCCGGGAACTGTGGGGCATCTCTAGTTAGGAAATAAAGAACATGATTAGTCTACTGTCTATTCCTTCCTGCCCCAAAGTCAAGGGTCTCTGTAACAACCATACATACAACAGGCCATCAAAGAGGGCTAAGAATGGTTCTTCACCTCTGAAATTCACCACTTAATTGGACTCTCACCTGTGTTACATAACTGATCCTCACAATAGTCCATTTTACAGAAAACTGGGGCCAGATGGTTTCAGAGATACACTTAAGGTTATGATTTCCATGCAAAACATGTCTACAAATTCCCAGCCCGGCTCTTTGCCCCACATGACGATTTCAAGACAACAGTCAGGGAAGAATGCAGAGCCTGCTGACAGCCAGCTGTAGGGTGAGGATGAATCACGAGCTCCGTGGGGCTTCGTGCTTTCACATGGAAAATGTTACCATTACAAGTGGATGATCTACAGTTCTGGGTGTCTATGAATCCAGAAGCCTGTATCCATGAATTTTCACAAACTACCATTGTTTAAACTGCCATGTATGATCTATTAGTAGATTGTAAAACTAATTTAATGCTTAGGCACCTCTCCCTTTTTAAATCAAATAGAGCTGTAAAGGTTTGAATAGATCATGGTAAGGTGGGATAAAGTGGAATCAGGTAAAATAGGGAAAGAGAAAAACAGCATGTATCCCATGAACACTGTTTTAAAGTGAGTCTGTTTAGCGGGGAATAATATAAAATATAATTATTACTAAGGGACATGGTCCAACATGATCGTAACCTAGATTTAAATTATAGCCCCACACAGAATTCTATAGCAGAGCTTTTACTACAGTCCCCTAATATTTGCTGGTTTTATTGTTTCAAATGTGGTTTGACTTTTTCTTGCCATTTTTTAAAAAAAAATATATTTTTCCGTAAAGCCAAGAATTTTTATCCCTTCCTTCCCTGTATCACTCTCTCAGTACTCAATCCATTTGGGGGGATTTCTAGTACCTGTCACAGGAAAGGAATATGAAACGAGGGGAGATAGGGCAGGGTTGGGCAGAACTGCAGGGTTTGTTAAGCCTGTGACATCTGGTTCTCTGAGATGGAGAACGTGATATTGAAAATCTAGCTGGGATGCCACTGAGGGCTCCCGATTCCGGAGTAGTGTCATTGTCTGGGAGGAAGAGGACCACAATTACATCTTCACTTTTCACATCTCTCCTAATGGGGAGATGAATAATACATAAAAGTGTCCTGTTCAAATAAGGGTTATGTATGGGGTTGTATGTGTCTTATTCTGAGGAATTGTGGCTGCCTACCCAAGAGAAGTTGTATAAAATCAAAGGAAAAATGAAGGTCTGGGGAGGAGATTGAGGCCTGGGGCTTCTAGCCTGTTACCCAAAATCAGTGTCCCTGAAGCAAGATTGTCCTTCTTAGTTCAAGTTTACACAGGCCAAGATAGGAGCGGCAAGAGTCAGATAGAGCTCTATGATTCTGGAGTTTTTCTCAGGCAGGTTTCCAAAGGTTGTTCCTTCCTTGACCCTTTTGAGGCAAAACTTCTGACTTCCTGTGTAGTTTAAAGCTGAAGTCAAGTTCACTGACTAGGAAATGCCGTCTGTGTGCCATTGGTTTCCCTGTTTTTCTATGACTGAGATAAAAGTTGGTAAAGAAATAAATACTTGACTGAGAGCTTTAAGTCTAAGCCATCCGGTTGGAAACTTGAAATGTAGCATCCTAATCATTTCTATAGGCCTGGTGTCAGGGCAGCTTGGTTTGGGACAATGTCCAGGAAATTATTAATAATGAGAGAACATTCTTCTGAGCAGCCACAGTCTATTAAAGAGATAGGAAATGTGCGTACAACCTCATGAGCTCTGCATAAATATTCTCTTTTGTTCTCTCAGTGAAAAAAGAAAAACTGATGATTCCTTCAAGGGGCTGTATGTAGAGGTGACATGAGGGCAGAGGCTCAGGTTCTAATTGGCTTCCTACGCTAAGAACTGTGCTCAGAGGATCACGGTGTCCATTTCAGATCTGTCCAGTAATATGCCTCGTCAACTACCACTATGTCAAGCAGCCCTCGGTGGCTTTATAAAACAGTTGACCTGCTTTTGACCTGCTCTGTGCCACTGTGCTCAGGGGCTTTCTCACTGGCTAAGCACTTATGGGTCCCCTGATAGATTATAATAAAGACTATAAAGATGCAGCCAAGGCCTAATGGCTTCCAGCTGCCCACAGTAGAAGCAGCAGTTCCTATCAAAAGAGTATCAGTGTGTCTGTAGGTCAAGTCAGCAGCAATATCTCCAGAGCTACTCAGCTACATCCCTCTCCCCATGCAAATAAGCCGTTAGGGTAGAACCATCCTGCTCCGTTAAAATACCAAGTTCTGAATTATCTTTCCTTTTTAATTTATAATTTTACGTGTCTGAGTGATTTGCCTATATGTATGTCTATGTATTACGTTCATGCAACAAGGCCTATGGTGGCAAGAAGATGGCGTCACATCCCTTGGAAATGGAACTACAGAAAGTTGTGAGCTGCCACGTGAGTGCTGAGACCTGAACCTGAGTCCTCTGAATGAGCAGTCAGTTCATAACCTCGGAACCATCTCTCCAGCCTGTGTTTCTATGTTTACAACTGCACAAAAGAGTTAGTCACAGCTGGGCGTGGTGGTGGCACATGCATGTAATCCCAGCACTCAGGGAGGCAGAGGCAGGCAGATCTCTGTGAGTTTGAGGCCAGCCTGGTCTACAAAGTGAATCCAGGACAGCCAAGGCTACACAGAAAAAAAACCCGTCTCAAAAAACAAGCAAACAAACAAACAAAACAAAACAAAACAGATAAAAAGAAAGAAAGAAAAGAATCACAATTCCCGTTCTGAATTAAAGAAGTTAAAGAAGTTAAGCACTTGCATATAAACGAACCAAAGCATAAAAAAAAAAAATACTTTGCTCAGAAAAAAAAAAAAAAAAAGACACTGACATCACGTGTCAGCCAATACAGTTATTCACCACCAACAACAGAAGTCAGTGGCAGAACATGTTCGGATAGAGTACAAAACAATGTCAGTATTTTTGAAAACTTAGTGTCATGGACTGTTTTAGGTGTTGGATATATTATCTCCTTTAATCTTCAGAACAGCCTGGGGGGGTTATTAGCTCCTGAGGAGGAGGCTGTTTAATGAGTTTTAGTTAACTAACCTCACTAATACCTGTCTCGTAAGAGTGAAGATTAAGTGAGCTACTGCAAGCAAGTCCGGAGACTCTTGTTGTTTTATATATATATATATTTCATGACAGCTTGGATTTTTTTCCACCTTGAAGTACATGACTATTTTTGCTAGCTCCATGGACACTTGTCGTTAAAGACTTTTAATGGGACGAATCAAGATGGCAACCTGGGTCCAGAACTTAGACTCTGTAGCCCACTGATTCTCAATCTTCCTAATGCTGCCACCCTTTAATACAGTTTCTCATGTTGAAGCCACGAAATTATTTTTGTTGCTACTTAATAACTGTCATTTTGCTACTGTTATGAATTGTAATAAATATCTGATATGCAGGATATCTGATGTGTGACCCCTGTGAAAGGGTTGTTCGACACCCCCCCCCAAAGGGGTCATGGCCCACAGGTTGAGAACCACTGCCGCAGCCCAGTGGTTAGTTCTGTTTGATCGCTTATCTGCAGCTGCGCTCACTCTTTAAAATATGAGTGACTTATAAGGAATAAATGCACACAAAGTCAAAGGCCAAGAAGAATGGAAATATGTCAAGAAAAGACCAAGAACGCTATGCTTGTTAGTTTTATGTCCATTTGGTACAAGCTCAAACCATTTGAGAGGAGGAAATCCCAGCTGAGAAAATGTCTTCATAAAATCTGGCTGTAGGCAAGCCTGTAGCACATTTTCTTGATCAGTGACTGATGTGAGAGGGCCTAGCCCATTGTGGGTACTGCCACCTATGGAATAATGGTCTTGGATGCTATAAGAAAGGAGGTTGAACAAGCCACAGGTAACAAGCCAGTAAGCAGCACTCCTCATGGCCTCTGCATCAGCTCCTGCCTCCAGGCTCCCTGCCTGTTTCAGTTCCTGCCTTGACTGCCTTTGATGATGAAATGTGATAAGGAAGAGTAAGCAAAATAGGCCCTTTCCTATACAAGTTTGGTCATGGTATTTAATTGCTACAACAGAAACTCCAACCAATAACAAACACAGATACACAGATGGTAACAGGCTGGGGCAGGCTAAAGTTAACCTTGGTTTACAGGAACTGGATCTTCTGGGCACCAACACAGAAAGAGACTGAATATGCTGTATAGCCTTCTTTGTTGATGAGACAGGAAATACACAGTTCCTAGGAACACCCCTAGTCCAAAAGTGTCCTTAAGTTTATGCCTAAAACAAATTTCTCACATGGAGCTTCAAATTAGATGGATAATGTCTTCAACAACAGAAAATGATGTATCACAACAATAGGGAGCTCTCATAGCACTTTTCTCACTAAAAACCAGTGAGGTGACAAAGCACAGCTCTGTAAAAACAGTACGCTTAAGGCTTAGCAAGATGACTCAAATGCACCTTTCTTTTTATGTCTTTTGTAAAAACATGAACATACCATCTAAAATCTTTCATGAAGAACATTTTCTTAACAGAAAATATTAGAACTGTGAGCCATTTCTTGCTACCAGTTCTCCTGCTCCTAAGGATTCTACTCTACCAGGTCCACATGACTACATCTACCCTGGACCAGACAGTTAGAAGAAGGTAGTCCAGAGACTATCAGAGGACCAGAGGCCTGCGGTGTCTTTGAAAGATGAGTACGGCCAATCAGACTGCTCCTCAAGAACCTACATTTAAAGCTCCAGTTAGAACCATTGTTAAAGAATTGTTTGGGGACAATGGTGGACTGTATGCTGAATTTGTCATATGTAATCGGAAGTGTGCAAACAGAGCACAAGGTCACAGGGAGAGGAACTGTGAGTCTAAGAGAGCCATCTCCTCAAAGCTATCTTAGATCCAAAACCACCACGCACTCCCGGCCTGGCCAAGTTGAGCCTTCTTTTTTGGATTCCAAGGAGGGCCCTGGATACCAATAATGCACTTCCACTTTCTCCTAGGACAAAGCCAAACAAATATTCCTTGCAAACAAATGAGCCTGACTAAAATACAGAGTGTTAATAAGAGTTGAACAACAGACACTACAATGATCCAGTCTCTAGACGGCAGGCGCTGTGTTGTTGAGTGAGAACAGATCCAACACATGAGAACAAAAGCAGATGGCTTACTGCTCATCAATTTGGATGCATCTCAGTGGCATTATGCTGAGTGAAAGAAGCCAATCTCAAAAGGTTACACAGTGTATAATTCACTTCTATGTCATTTTTGCAGAGACAAAGTTACAGTTATGGAGACCAGATGGGTGGTTCCCAGTAGCTGGGTTTAGAAGGCAATGGATATAAATGAGGAGTACAAAGGAGTTTGGCAGTTCCTCAGACCCATATCTGCATTAAAAATCATGGAACTACAAGATGCAAAGAAGAAAGGGTGAGAGGGAGAGGAAGAGTGAAGGGTGAACTCCTTCGAGGTAGAAGAGTCATGAATAGACTCTCAGCTAGAACAGAAGGAGAGCTGGCCCCAGGCAAACCTGCCTTAGCATTAGATATTCCTCCATACTCTTGGTCTTCTCTGGACATCTCTCTTTACCTCTGTCTCTTCTTCCTAGTATTGTCTTTAGATATATTTTACATGTATTAGTGTTTTGTCTGCATCTGTTGCATATGTACATGTGTGTCTGGCGCCCATGAAAATCAGAAGATGCCCTGGAGCTGGAGTTATAGATGGTTGTAAGCTGCCGTGTGGATGCTGAGAATTGAAGCTGAGTACTCTTCAAGAGCAGCAATTTCCTTAACTATCTCCAGCCTCTCATATTGTCTTTATAATACAGCCAAGCAAAGGAAATGAGACATGAAAGTTGGATTCAGTCATTAGCTATCAGATGAAGGAGGCTTTGATATCCAGGATCAGAAAGCCTTATTATCTATCCTTTCACAAATTACACTGTAAATATGGATTATCTTCTATTATTCCTACAGATGGCCTTGGTATGGGAAGAAACAAAGCCTAGAAAGAACCCCAAGATTCCTCAGAAACAGAGAATGAAACATGTCAATCAATACCAAGATAAAAAGAACAAAGGCAGAACAGTTTTTGATGTAGTCAACATGATTATGTACAATATTTGGGGCCAGAGTTATAGGTGGAAAGGCTCTGACTTAAGACACTTGGTAAAGCAAGAGGAGATCTCCTCCAGCTAACTCCTCTGACTCAGCCAACAACGGCACTTTATTTGCATCTCTCTATTCTCCACATAACACTTCCTTTAGGAACTTTGCATGGATGTGTAGGTGAAGCAGCACAAGAGAATGCACGCATACACACACACACACACACACACACACACATGCACACACACACCACCAACACACACACAATGAATAAAGAGAAACATTGAACAAAACAACAAATAAGCAAGTTCAATATGAAACCCGGCTTCCCAGCAAGACCTATCTCTTAGATGCTCCCAACTGGTACATCACTGACTTTTAAGTCAATGTTCAGCTTCTGGTTATCCTTTTAATTATTCATTTTCGCTAAATTTGCTGTTTATTTCTTGAGTGTTAGAAAGATATCCAGCTAGATGTGGTGGCTCATGTTCATAATTCCAGCACTAGAGACATTGAGACAGGAGGGTTGCCATGAACTTGTGGCTGGCCTTAGCTACGTAGTGAGTTCTAGGCCAGCCTAGGACTAGGTTCTGTCTCAAAAAACCCTAAAAATGGAAAAAGGAAGGAAGGAAGAAGAAAATATCAAAATACTGTTTTGTTTTGCTTTTCAGTAAGCAAGGGTTTGATGTTTCCTATGTGACAAGAGGTTTAGGCTATTGCTGGTGTTTTAGCTGATAAAAATAATTCTTGAGGACCTGTTCATCCTCTATTTCTGTTCTGCCAGCTCAGGATACCAGCTTTTCATTTCCGCACCCCCTCCCTATGGACACGAAGTGATCTACCACAGAACAGGTAGGGCAGACAAGTACAGGAAGAGAAAGAAAATGCTGTTTTGTCCCTTGCTTACATCTTTCATCTGACATCCCTTACTCTGAAACTTAACTTGTACATCTGGTAGCTATAAGTAGAGATGGAAAATTTAGTATCTGGTTTCCATCAATATCAGGTTTCTTTCTTTCATACTGTTTTATCATCACAGAGATCATTTTTCTACCTGGAGTAGCAACAGGAGAGGGCCATGAGTTTTTAAAGAGTGATGGAGGGTGAACTCTCAAGCCAGTCAGGACTCAGAAGCAATGTCAAAAGGCAATGAGAAAACCACCGCACTGTGACTGACTGCCCACTAACCATCAGAGATCTCTGTAGTCATTACCTTTTCAGATACTGACAGGCATAGGTGGGAGGGTGGCCTCAGGGTCAAGGGCAGGGGATACAAAGGAAGATACTGAAGTAGATGCTTCCTAGATCCATCATATTGGGCAAGGTTCTCCAGCTTCCTCACCATTAAATGGGCATATTCATGTTTTGTATCTCCCAGAGTAATGAGGATTTGATGACACATTAACATAAAGCATGATGAAGTCAGTATTAACAATAATGGTTGTAACTGGTATTGTTATTGTTGAAACGTGAAGTAGCTTCAACATCGGTGATACTAATATTCACTACAAGAGGCTGGGAGCTACTGTCCTGGTTCCATTTTCTCCCCTCCCTTTGACTAGGTGAGTGAAATCAAGAACGTCATTTTTTTTCCTCTTCAGGCTTCAGTTATCTGTGTTGGTAATACATCTGCTTCTAGTCTGAGAACTCGAGGATCCTGTCCCTGAGGTTGCCCCTGCTGTCTGTCTGAGGCTATTCATCCAAACAAAGGCAACATGGCTCACAGTAAACAGATCCCATCGACCAAAGAGCAGGGACCAGTCTACTACAAAAGAGGAATCAGAAGTTCAGAAGGCTGAATCTAGCCTGGAAGGTCACCTGAGAACTCTTCCCAACTACCAGACTCGGCACAGTTCCTTTTCGAATGGATAGCCAACTTCTGCTCCCAGGGGAATCACAGTCTTTACCCTTGACTACTCAGAAAGCAGGGTATAAACACCTGTAACATACTCAGATTTTGGTATACGTCATAGATACTACTTTCAGCATTGCCAAATGGATTTTTATCATATCCATTTTAACAACCAGTAAACTGAAGATGAAAGAAAAACCTTCCAAATATAATTCCCAAGAAATTTCACAGCAAAAGCCATTTGGCTGGGTTTATTTATTTATTTATTTATTTATTTATTTATTTATTGCAACTATTAACACTTTCAAAATCAAATGAGGTACCATCATGTTTTCTGATACCAATAAATAAATAATTTAATTTATTACACCTTATTCACTTTGTATCCCCCCATAAGCCCCTCCCTCCTCCCCTCCCAGTCCCACCCTACCTTCCCCTTCTTCACACATGCCCCTCCCTAAGTCCACTGATAGGGGAAGTCCTCCTCTCCTTCCTTCCGATCTTAGTCTACCAGATCACATCAGGAGTGGCTGCATTGTCATCTTCTGTGGCCTGGTAAGGCTGCTTCCCCCTCAGGGGGAGGTGATCAAAGAGCAGGCCAATCCGATTATGTCAGAGGCAGTCCCTCTTCCCATTACTATGGAACCCACTTAGACACTAAACTGCCATGGGCTACATCTATGCAGGGGTTCTAGGTTATCTCCATGCCTGGTACTTGGTTGGAGTATGAGTCTCTGGGAAGTTCCCTGTGTTCAAATTTTCTGGTTCTGTTGTTCTCTTTGTGGGGTTCCCATCTTCTCCAGCTCTTACTATTTCCCACTTCTACATAAGATTCCATGCACTCTGCCCAACAGTTGGCCATAAGGCTCAGCGTCTGCTTTGATAGTCTGCAAGGCAGAACCTTTCAGAGACCCTCTGTGGCAGGTTACTAGGTTGTTTTCTGTTTTCTTCTTCTTCTGATGCCAATCCTCTTTGCCTTTTGGGATGGGGATTGAGCATTTTAATCAGGGTCCTCTCTCTTGATTTGTTTCTTCAGATGTACAGATTTTGGTAGGTTTATCCTATGTTATATGTCTATATGAGTGAGTATATACCGTGTGTGTCTTTCTGCTTCTGGGACAGCTCACTCAGGATGATCCTTTCTAGGTCCCACCATTTACCTGAAAATTTCATGATTTCCTTATTTTTCTTTTTTTATTATTTATTATTATTATTATTTACTATTAATTATACTTTATTTACTTAGTATCCCCCAACAAGCCCCTCCCTCCTCCCCTTCGGTTCCACCCTCCCACCCCCTTCTTCACACATGTCCTTCCTTAAGTCCACTGATAGGGGAGGTCCCCCTCTCTTTTCTTCTGATCTTAGTCTATCAGATCTCATCATGAGTGGCTACATTGTCATCTTCTGTGGCCTGGTAAGGCTGCTTCCCCCTCAGGGGGAGGTGATCAAAGAGCAGGCCAATCAGATTATGTCAGAGGCAGTCCCTCTTCCCATTACTATGAAACCCACTTGGACACTGAACTGTCATGTGCTACATCTGTGCAGGGGTTCTAGGTTATCTCCATGCCTGGTACTTGGTTGGAGTATGAGTCTCTGGGAAGTTCCCTGTGTTCAAATTTTCTGGTTCTGTTGCTCTCCTTGTAAGGTTCCCGTCCTCTCCAGCTCTTACTATTTCCCACTTCTTACATAAGATTCCATGCACTCTGCCCAACAGTTGGCCATAAGGCTCAGCGTCTGCTTTGATAGTCTGCAAGGCAGAGCCTTTCAGAGACCCTCTGTGGCAGGTTCCTAGGTTGTTTCCTGTTTTCTTCTTCTTCTGATGTCCAACCTCTTTGCCTTTCAGGATGGGGATTGAGCATTTTAGTCAGGGTCTTCTCTCTTGCTTAGTTTCTTTAGATGTACAGTTTTTAGTAGGTTTATCCTATGTTATGTCTATATGAGTGAGTATATACCGTGTGTGTCTTTCTGCTTCTGGGACAGCTCACTCAGGATGATCCTTTCTAGGTTCCACCATTTACCTGAAAATTTCATGATTTCTTTATTTTTCATTGTTGAGTAATACTCCATTGTGTAGATGTACCACAATTTCTGCATCAATTCTTCAGTTGAGGGGCATCTGGGCTGTTTCCAGCTTCTGGCTATTACAAAGAAAGCTGCTACAAACATGGTTGAGCAAATGTCCTTATTGTGTACTTGAGCCTCTTTTGGATATATGCCTAGGAGTGGTACGGCTGGATCTTGAGGAAGCGCTATTCCTAGTTGTCTGAGAAAGTGCCAGATTGATTTCCAGAGTGGTTGTACAAGTTTACATTCCCACCAGCAGTGGAGGAGGGTTCCCCTTTCTCCACAACCTCTCCAGCATGTGTTGTCACTTGAGTTTTTCATCTTGGCCATTCTGAAGGGTGTAAGGTGAAATCTCAGGGTTGTTTTGATTTGCATTTCCCTAATGGCTAATAAAGTTGAGCATTTCTTTAAGTGCTTCTCTGCCATTCGATATTCCTCTACAGAGAATTCTCTCTTTAGCTCTGTTCCCCATTTTTTAAGTGGATTACTTGGTTTGCTGCTTTTCAGCTTCTTTGTTCTTTATATATACTGGATATTAGCCCTCTGTCAGATAAAGGGTTGGTGAAGATTCCTTCCCAATCTGTAGGCAGTCACTTTGTTTTGATGATGGTGTCCTTTGCTTTACAGAAGCTTTTCAGCTTCATGAGGTCCCATTTATTGATTGTTGCTCTTAGAGCCTGTGCTGTTGGTGTTCTGTTCAGGGAGTTTTCTCCTGTACCAATGAGTTCTAGGGTTTTCCCCACTTTTTCTTCTAACCGATTTAATGTGTCTGCTTTTATGTTGAGGTCTTTGATCCACTTGGACGTTAGTTTTGTTCAGGGTGATAAGTATAGATATATTTGCATTTTTTCTACATGTAGACATCCAGTTAGACCAGCACCATTTGTTGAAGATGCTATCTTTTTTTTCCATTGTATGATTTTGGCATCTTTGTAAAAGATCAGGTGTCCATAAGTGTGTGGGTTTATTTCTGGGTCTTCTGTTCAGTTCCATTGATCCAACATTATGTTTCGATGCCAGTATCATGCAGTTTTTATTACTGTTGCTCTATAGTACAGCTTAAGATCAAGGATGGAGATACCTCCAGAAGATCTTTTATTGTAGAGGATTGTTTTAGCAATTCTGGGTTTCTTGTTATTCCATATGAAGTTGAGAATTTTTCTTTCCAGGTCTGTAAAGAATTCTGTTGGCAATTTGATGGGAATTGCATTGAATCTTTAGATTGCTTTTGGTAAGATGGCCATTTTTACTATGTTAATCCTGCCAAGCCATGAGCATGGAAGATCTTTCCATCTTCTGATAACTTCTTCTAATTCTTTCTTCAGAGACTTGAAATTTTTTTTCATACAAGTCTTTGACTTGCTTGGTTAGGGTTACACCAAGGTACTTTATGTCATTTATGGTTATTGTGAAGGATGTTGTTCCCCTAATTTCTTTCTCAGCCCTTTTGTCTTTTGTATACAGGAGGGCTACTGATTTTTTAGAGTTAATTTTGTATCCGGCCACTTTGCTGAAGGTGTTTATCAGCTGTAAGAGTTCCCTGGTGGAGTTTTGGGGGTCACTCACGTATACTATCATATCATCTGCAAATAGTGATAATTTGACTTCTTCCTTTCCAATTTGTATCCCCTTGATCTCCTTCAACTGTCTTATTGCTCTAGCAAGGACTTCCAGCACTATGTTGAAGAGATATGGAGAGAGTAGGCAGCCTTGTCTTGTCCCTGATTTCAGTGGGATTGCTTTAAGTTTCTCTCTGTTCAGTTTGATGTTGGCTATAGGCTTGCTGTATATCGCCTTTACTATATTTAGATATGTGCCTTGTATCCCTGATCTCTCCAATACTTTAAACATGAATGGATGTTGGATTTTGTCAAATGCTTTTCAGCACCTAGGGAGATTATCATGTGGTTTTTTTTCTTTCAGTTTGCTAATATGGTGGATCACATTGATAGATTTCTGTATATTGAACCACCCCTGCATACCTGGGATGAAGCCTACTTGGTCATAGTGGATGATACCTTTGATGTGTCCTTGTATTCGGTCTGCAAGTATTTTGTTGATTATTTTTGCATCAATGGTCATAAGGGAGATTGGCCTGAAATTCTCTTTCTTTCTTGGGTCTTTGTGAGGTTTAGGTACCAAGGTGACTGTGGCTTCATCGAATGAGTTTGGTAATGTTCCTTCTGTTTCTATTTTGTGGAATAGTTTGAAGGGAATTGGACTTAGCTCTTCTTCGAAGGTCTGGTAGAATTCTGCACTGAAACCATCAGGTCCTGGGCTTTTTTTGAATGGGAGACTTTCGATGACCGCTTCTATTTCCTTGGGGGATATAGGACTATTTAATTGATTTACCTAGTCCTCATTCAGCTTTGTAAGTCAAATTGATCAAGAAAATTGTCCATTTCATTTAGATTTTCAAATTTTGTGGCATATAGACTTTTGAAGTAAGTCTTAATGATTGTTTGGATTTCCTCAGTGTCTGTAGTTATATCCCCCTTTTCATTTCTGATTTTGTTGATTTGGATGGTGTCTCTCTGCCTTTTAGTTAGCTTGGCTAAGGGTTTGTCTATCTTGTTGATTTTCTCAAAGAACCAGTTCTTGGTTTCATTGATTCTTTGAATGGTTTTATTTGTTTCTAATTGATTGATTTCAGCCCTGAGTTTGATTATTTCCAGCAGTCTACTCCTTTTTGGTGTGTCTGCTTCTTCTTTTTTCTGGGGTTTTTAAGTGAGCCATTAAGTTGCTTAAATGAGCTGTCTCGAATTTCTTCCTGAAGGCGCTTAGTGCTATGAAGTTTCCTCTTAACACTGCTTTCATTGTGTCCCACAAGTTTGAGTATGTTTTTCATTGAGTTCTAGGAAGACTTTAATTTCTTTCTTTATTTCTTCCCTGACCCAGCTGTCATTTAGTAGCAAGTTGTTCAGTTTCCATGTGTGTGTAAGCTTTTTGCTATTTCTGTTGTTGTTGAGGTCTAGCTTTATTCCATGGTGATCAGACAGGATACAAGGGATTATTTCAATCTTCTTCTATCTGTTGAAATTTGCTTTGTGACCAGCTATATGGTCTATTTTGGAGAAGGTTCTATGCAGTGCTGAGAAGAAGGTAAATTCTTTTGTGTTTGGGTGTAAGGTTCTGTAAATGTCTGTCAGGTCCATTTGATTCATGATCTCTGTTAGAGACATTGTTTCTTTGTTTAATTTCTGTTTTGTTGAACTGTCCTTTGTTGAGAGTGGGGTGTTGAAGTCTCCCACTATTAACGTTTGGGGATCTATGTGTGGTTTAAGTTTTATCAATGTTTCTTTTACAAATGTGGGTGCCCTTGTATTTGGGGCATAGATGTTCAGGATTGTGATGTCTTCCTGGTGGAATTTTCCCTTGATGTGTATGAAGTGTCCTTCTCCATCTCTTTTGATTAATTTTGGTTGAAAGTCTATTTTATCAAATATTAGAATGGCTACTCCTGCTTGCTTCTTGGGTCCATTTGCTTGGAAAGCCATCTTCCACCCCTTTACCCTCAGGTAATGTCTGTCTTTGTGACTTAGGTGTGTTTCTTGTATGCAACAGATTGCTGGGTTTTGTTTACACATCCATTCTGTTAGTCTGTGTCTTTTTATTGGAGAATTGAGTCCATTGATGTTGAGAGAAATTAATTACCAGTGGCTGTTAGATCCTTTGATTTTGATGTTAGCTGTGGTCATAAGGTTGTGTGCTTGGTTGCTTTTTGTTTTACTGTAGTGAAGTTAATTTTTTCCTGTGTTTTCTTGAAAGTAGTTAGTTTTCTTGGATTGTATTTTCCCTTCTAGTGTCTTTTGTAACGCTGGATTTGTGTGTAGGTATTGTTGAAATTTGTTTTTGTTATTGAATATCTTGTTTTCTCCGTCTATGAGAACTGAGAGCTTTGCTGGGTATAGTAGCCTGGGCTGACATCTGTGTTCTCTTAGGTTCTTCATGATATCCGTCCAGGCCCTTCTGGCTTTCATAGTCTCTGTTGAAAAATCAAGTGTGATTCTAATGGGTTTGCCATTATATGTTACTTGGCCTTTTTCCCTTGCAGCTTTTAGTATTTTTTCTTTGTTCTATATACTTACGGTTTTGATTATTATGTGGCGGGAGAATTTTCTTTTCTAGTCTAATTTATTGGGTGTTCTGTAGGCCTCTTGTATTCTTATTGGCCTCTCCTTTAAGTTGGGGAAATTTTCTTCAATGATTTTGTTGAATATATTTTCTGGGCCTTGGAGCAGGGAATCTTCTTTTTCCTCTATTCCTATTATTCTTAGGTTTTGTCTTTTTATGTTGTCTTGAATTTCTTGGACAGTCTGTGTCAGGAATTTTTTAGATTTAACATTTTCTTTGACAGATACATCTATTTCTTCCATTGTATCTTCCACACCTGAGATTCTTTTTTCCATCTCTTGTAGTCTATTTGTTATGCTAACCTCTGTAGTTGCTGTTTTCTTCCCTAAGTTCTTTCTCTCCACAATTTCCTCCGTTTGTGTTTTCTTTAATTTTTCCAATTCTGTCTTCAGATCTTCAGCCGTTTTGTTGATTTCCTTCACCTGTCTGACTGTATTTTCCTGTTAAACCAAGTTTGTGGGACCTGGACAGATGACTCAGTGGTTAAAACCACTTGTTGTTGCAGAGGTTTAATTCCCAGTACCTGTATGGTAGCTCACAACCATTGGTAATTCCAGTCTTAGGGGAGCTGACTCCCTCTTCTGGCTTCTGTAGGCACCAGGCATACACATGACCCACAGAAGTATATGCAGGCCAAACACCAATATGTATAAAATAAATTTAAATTTTTAAGTGAATAAAGCCTAAGTTCTGTCATAGTCTCTGGGTATTCCCCAAACTGTTCTTTCTCGGATCCCTAAAATAAGGACTTTTCCATGCTTTCTTCTCTCACTAACCTCCCTCTGTGAACCTGACCTAGGTGAGCTCTCACCTATAGATTAAGTCCACACTGTACCCTCATGCTGTTCTGGGCCTAGTAAATTCAGGAAGTCTTAAAGGTGAGGGTTTGATGCTGGAAATGTAATCCAGCAGATAGAGTACTTGCCTGACATGCACGCATCCTGGTGTGAGCATAGTGGTAAATCCCTGTAATCTAAGCACTCAAGAGGCAGTAGCAGGAAGATCAGAAATTCAAGGCCATCCATAGCCACACAGGGAATTTGAGGGGGAGGTGCTTGATAGCCCAGCATCAAGCTAACTCAGACTCTGTTTTTCCTCTGGCCAGACATCCTATTTTATCTACTTTTCTCTTATCATGTTTCTAATACCTGCATTGTATTTCAAGCTGTGGGCCAGGTTCCCGTATGTACTGTTCAGAAACACAAGTGTAGCAACACTCAAGTCTTTTGTTTTTCTCCACAAGTGGCTGCCAGATCTCAGCTGTCTGCCCTGGGCTCACCCCGCACCCTGTGGCTTTTTTTTTTTTTCATCAAAACACTCATTTATTTACTGAACCCAGGTGTCAGCCAGCTCTATCTTTCAAGCTTGGTCTTTGTCCAGAACCCAAACATATTCTATTCACACATTCTTGTCTGCCACCTAACCACAGCAACTTATTTCTACGTATTGATTACTTAATACAAATTTAAAAAGTGAATCTTTGCCCTTAAGACTTTTTTAACATTCCAAATTGGGTTACAATCTCCAATTAAAATTTTGTTTATCCACTGTTCCAACTGCTGATAAGACACAGCTTATTGGATTTTGCGTGTCAGGGAAGACTACCCATATTAAAAGGCATCTGATGGGTCAAACTTATGCTTGATGAAGGACACGGCATTAAAATAGAGAAGATTCAAGCATATAGGTAGAAGCTAGGACTGTTAAACACCAAGCAAACTTAGAAGCCAAAGGACAGGCTAAGGATTTAGGAAGGACTGGGTTTGAGTCCTGTCTTTACCTCTATCTAGCATGGCACAGTATGAAGTTTAAAAACATTGCAACCAATATTATTCACTAAAAAAAAAAAAAAAAAAAAAAAAAAGCCTGAGATACATTTTTCACATTTACACATTCTTTTTATCCTGTATTATTTCTTTGTTAAATCAAACAGTTATTTGGAGACTAGATTGACATGATATTAGCTATTATAACTGTATTGTTTTGAGAACAATCAGTTTTTCCTTATATTGCTTTATTTGTTTTTACTTTCATTCATTTTATTTACCTGATGATATATATTATTTAACTGTTTTGAAAAACAATTATAATCCAATTTTACTTGTGTGCGTAAAAAAACAAAAACAAAAACAAAAAAACATTGCTTCCCTCACTACTGTGAATGCATCCAAAAGCACTGAAGTCGAGATCTTAAAAAGATATCTGTTCATCACAGCATTCGTCATAGTATATGACGTCATAGTCTAGAAATAAGATTAATGCCCATAATAGATGAATAGACAAAGAAAATGTGTTTACTTGTGCAGAGGAATATTTTACAACCACAAAAAAAGGAAATGCTGATATTTGTAACAGCATAGATAGCTCTAGGAAAGCAAGGCTAAATAGGTCCAAGAAAACAGATGTACAAACAGCACATGGTTGCACTATGGAAAGAAGCAGCAAAAGTAATTGAGCTCCCAGGAGCCAAGTGTAAAATGGTTTACCGAAGACTCGGAGGAAAGAAAACGGAGAGTTGTTGTTCAATGGATGTTATACACTTAGTGTGCCCACAAAGACCTGGTCCCACACTTGGTTTCTCAGCTTCAATTTTGCTCCATTCATTTCATTCCAGGACTAACTATACCATCTACTCTGGACTATTGAATATAGAAACTAGATTTGAATATGTACAATATAACAAGACTTTGCTGTGCATTTTTGGTACTTTTTCAACAACACAAAAAAAAATAGCTATTAGTATCCCCATTCTGTCAAATGCTAAACGGAATGGTGCTACTGGGAGATAGGTGAACCTTTAGGAGACGGGGCCTATGAAACAAAACTAGGTCATTGTACAGGCCGAAATGCAATGGAACAGTGTGGCCATGGACATTGACCATGAAGTCACAAGCCAAAATAATTTTTTCCCCGCTGGAAAGTTGACTTCCCTCTGCTATTTGTTATGACAGTGGAAGGTGGACTAGCACAAGACTGTGCATTTTCATTTGTATGAAGTTAATACACTCTACAGCACTCCCGTGCAAGGGACTACACTACTTGTGGTTAGCAGTACTGTGTTGTGCACATAGAAGATGTTGTCAAGAGGGTATTTCTTATATTAAGTACTCTTACCACAAGGAGAAAAATAAAACAAACATAATCCACCAAGGGGCACAGAAAAGTTTCTGAAGTGATGGAAATACTTATGACTTGGAATCGAGTAGTTGCATCATCAGTTTTTGTATGTACAAAACCATTAAACGGGATACATCAAATATGTGCAGTTCTTAAATAAATAAAAAATATGATCTCGAAGTTCTTTCATACTGTACCAATCAAAAAGTAGATCTAGGGACCGTTAAGAAAGCTCAGCAGGTAAAAGAGCTTGTTGCCGAGACCAGGGGCTTGAGTTCAATCTCTGGGACCCACATGGTAAGATGAAAAACCTGGCTCCCAAGTATTGTCCTCTGACCTTTACACACATGCAATGGTCTGCACAACCCCCACACATACAGGTACACACAAATATAAAGAAACGTTTTTAAAAATTGAAGATAGATCTACCTTCCAAATACTATAGTTGTTGGGTCAACAGAGGACAGTAGAAGTGGACTATATGCGAGTTTCCAAAGCTGGATTTTCAGCTTTGGAAATTTCTTGCTCTTCCATTTCTTAAGATGCTTACTCTTGCATTCCAGACACCACACCGTGAGGAAACCTCAGCCACTCCATACAGAGTCCATGTGGGTGGAAGCCAAAGCTAGCACCCTTTCGTCAGTGATGTGAGTGAGCCACGGGGATGGCAGGCCATCCAGGACAGTTGCTCCAACTAGCTCACCTAGACAAGGACTATGTTTTAAAAGTGTGTCAGGCTCTTCGTTCACCAGGCAGAGCTGATCCTGCCAACCTTTCCCCAAGATGCAGCTACATGAGAAAAATAAAAGTAGTTTTAAGCCTCTAAGTTTCACGTAGCAATAGATAAATAGTAGCCAAGTCCCTTAATCTTTTAAGTTTTATATCCTCACAAGTAGGAACACCTAATTCATAGAGTTTATTTTAAAAATTAAATGAGAAAGTGGACATGAGCTTAAACTACACAGTTTCCCAGGGTGATGAAATGAGATGAGAGATTTGAAGTGCACAGCCAACATCTAGCACTCAGAATGCTCCTGATCGCTTCTTCCGGAAGCAAACCTAAGCAAGGAGTCACATACACACATGATTTATTAAGAAGATGCCCTCGGGGGCGGGGGGACACTAAGGGCACGGGGAAAACAAGCTTTGAAAAGGCGGAAACCACACAAATTCAGAAGGATGGCTTTAACTGGCTCCTCGGGAGAATTCTGGAGTGTAAGTTATAGCACATGAAGGGAACTGGCTTTCATGTTCCTGAACCCATCAGTCATTGGTTTAAGGGCCACCCTGGGAAACATTAAGACTTAGACACAGCTGCCTGCCTCTCTGTGTGGTAGAGCAAGTTCCAGTAGCCTGAAGGAGGTAGCCTGAAGGCAGTTACTCAAAAAAAAAAAAAAAAAAAAAAGCGCAGGTGCTGGTTTTTGGAAGTCTGAGCACACCTAGCTCCACACTGCTGTCCCCCCATCCATACCCCCTGACACCACTACAAAGTTACTGAAGGGGATTTGGGTGGTGCATTGATAT
Organism: Psammomys obesus; assembly: GCF_907164565.1. NCBI lineage: Eukaryota > Metazoa > Chordata > Mammalia > Rodentia > Muridae > Psammomys > Psammomys obesus. The sequence continues at coordinate 3,147,890 of NW_026596166.1, read as the reverse complement.
TATCCATGGCCCAGAGACATTCAAATCATGCTAGTTCTCACGAGGAAGTCAAACTGAATGAATTAGGGGACAATCCTCCACGAGAAGATTTACACTGGTGAGACAGGAAGCAGTAAATAAAAGCAACAGATTAGTACAATATTACTAAGTCCCATCATTTAGGCTCCTGCCTGTCAGGTTTAATAAATGAAATCTATCCCTTCTTGGTGGATACAGTAGCTTAAGCACCTTCTAAATCAGGCCTGTAGAGAATCAAGAGAGCTGATGGATCCATCTAAATTTTAGTCTATAGCAGCAATGCATGAGAGAGTCTAAGGGATGTGCACCAGGCTTCAGAGACTGCAATGTTGGCCTTGAATTAACTAATTTTTATAATCAATGTGCTGTGAGTGATGTGCTTCTGCCGAAGCAGATTTGTGACCTGCCTGAAGTACCAATTATGCTCCAATTTATACGGCAAATCCATTTGGTAATAAGAGGTGTTGCAGCAATTTTAACACATCAGTAAAGATGGAAATCGATTTATTTTCTTAGCATTTAGCCATGAGCTTTATAAATAAAACAAGGAAATGCAGAGTTTTATGTGGTCAGCCTAGCCTCCTGCTTCAACCTATCTTTTTCATGACTGTTGGCTTGAGTACAGTGTTTGTCCCCTGAGAGATCTCACTGACAGAACCCAGGATGGTTCCCTATGAGTCACTAATTCCCTTAAATTGCTGGAAAGAGTGGGATTTTTCTTCAGGGCAGTCCTGGTCCTGAGTTGATAGGTTGGAACCAAGTTTTAAAAGTGGGTCAGGCATGTCTGGTATATTATCTCAACCAAGGGAGGTAGATTTAGCATTCTTTTTTATTTTTTTTTTTTTTAGAATATGGGCATTTTAGACTTTTTCTTATGTTGTGATTTTTTTTTATTTTATTTTATGTACATTGGAGTGAAGGTGTCAGATCCCTTGGAACTGGAGTTACAGACATTTGTGAGCTGCCATGTGAGTGCTGTGAATTGAACCCGGGTCCTTTGGAAGAGCAGACAGTGCTCTTAACACATTGGCATTCTTACTTTATAAATGCGATATAATGAGGGACATGCCAAGGACCCAGCTGAGATTCAAACCTTAGGTCTTCTGATCCGTAAGTCCTGGCTTTTGTCTATGATCTCATGAGGCATCACTATGGGCTTTTGATTTTATGGAGAAGGAAAATCAAACAAGCCGGAGATAATAAAAGAATGTTGTCAACAGTGTTTGGTGGCTCTTTTCTACACCCTTGGCTCAGCTGTAATGGGGGCAGGGTGAGGAGAGGTGTCACGCTTTCTAATCCACTATGAGAGCACCAGGCTCTCATAGACAATGCCGTTTTCTGTGATCCCAATTTCACTATGGCAGCATCAGTGACACCTCTTTCCAGATGGCTGAGCTAAGGCTAAATTCTTTTGTAAGTTCAACTTTTGATGTCACCTTCAACTTGTCACCAAACGATAAAACTATGAGGTGGAAATGTCACATTTGGTCAATAATTGGCAGTCATGATTGGAGCAGTACACACTAACAAGAGGAAGTAGCAAGAGGCCAAAAATGAATCTAAAAGGAACAACATGACCTCTAACCAACAAGAAAACACAGCCCAATCAACTGAGAAAATCAATGGGGTGAAAATGGTCTGCTCAGGAAAATCAATAGTGTGCAAACCAGCTGCACGTGAGCCCAGTAGCCTTTGCTCTTTGCTCTGACCCACGTTGAACCACATCTTTCCTGCTTCCCAAAGACACCTTAACCTTCTGCACACCCACCCAAAGGTTTATCCAGACCCTCGAATGCCCTAAATCTTGTCAACCACATGAAAATTTTCCTTTCCTGTTTGGCCCTCAATTTTGCACAGGATTTCATTATTTCACATCTGGATTGTTTCCACTAACTGCTTTTCCTGCCTCCTCTTCTCCCTCATGTATTTGGCATACAATGATCAGAATTATCTTCTGTCCCCCATTGCCCATTTACCTGAGTCCCTGAAACTCGGCACTTTTCTCTCTACACAGGTATACTGATTAAAATTCCCCCACCCCATCGGCTTCCAGTGTCAATGGAAAGAGAGAGCCTCAGTTGAAAATATGCCTCCATCATTTTGACCTGTAGGCAGGTCTGCAAGGCATTTTTTAAAATTAATTATTGATATGGAAGGTCCCCGGTCACTACAGCCAGTGTCATCCCTAGGGAGGTGGTCTGGGGTTATATGAGAATGTGAACTGAGTGAGTCAGGGTCAGCAAGCAGCATTCTGAGCCTCTGCCTCAGTTCCTGCTTGCAGCTTTCTGTCCTGCTTGAGGGCCTCGCCTTGGCTTCCCTCGACAATGAACTATTAGGACATGTAATGTCCTATTAGGACATTAGGACATGTAAGCCAAATAAGCGTTTTCCTCTCCACGTTGTTTTTACTCAAGTCTTTCATCACAGCAATAGAAAACTAACTACAGAAACAGGTTCACATCTTTCACCTGCATCAGAGATCAGCTACGGTGGCCTTTTCCCTGTTGGGCCTTCTTGGAACACGGTAGTCTTCTCTTAGCACCGATGGCACGCTGCAGCCCTCAGTCACATCATCTTAAGGACATGAGCACTTCCACAGGCACTGTGCTGGAGGTCAGAGGAGGAGGATGAAGTCCTTGAGGAAAGCAGCGTATTGCAGCACATGTACTAAAGATAGAGTTCTCACCCAAACTTTGTTTCTAGTTACTGTGGGTTGTTAGGTAAGTGATTGGAATTCTCAGGACTCTCTTCTGCATGATAAGATGGTATTATGGCAACCTCTAAGATTCATTCTCATACTTGTAATGTTCTACACTTGTGAAACAAGAATTGTGTCTTTTAAACATAGCTATTTGCCTTTTCCTCTAATCTCTTAAGGAGCTTCCTTCCTCACATATTAAGTGGGACTGATAATAATATTTGCTTCAAGCATTTTTGAGAGCCTTAAATAAAAACGCTGCTTGTAAGATGCTTAGCACAATCCTGGTATAGCATACGGACTCGGGAAAACTTTCTTGATAACATAAAAGAAACACAAGGAACGCACTCGGTATCTGTTAATGAATATGTTTTTCAAAGCTTTGAAAATAACTTTTGTTTGAGGAAAAAGAGATTTCAAGTAACATTTCATTGTATTCAAATCATAAGACGTACTACCTCCTGCACATGTGTTGATCCTCAGAGATGCTGGTCATGCTAACAGTGATCCCAGATAGGCCAAGGAAGGACACCTTTACTCTCCCAAAATGGTGCTTCTGAAAACCAAAGCCAATGCTTCTCCTGGATGCAGAGACCAGATGCCCCAATCTATAGAACAGTGGTTTCCAACCTGTGGGTTGCGACCCCTAAGGAGGCCTAACGACCCTTTCACAAGAGTCACCTAAGACCATCAGAAAACACAGATATTTATATTACAATTAATAGCAGTATGAAAATTACAGTTATGAAGTAGCAATGAAATAATTTTATGGTTGGGGGTCACTACAACATGAGGAACTGTATTAAAGGGTCACAGGAAGGTTGAGAAACACTGCTGTAGAAGCTACAGATACTCAGTAGCTGAGTCCAAAGCATAGGCAGAATGCCCTGGGGCAGATCCCAAAGGAAGATCACATTGACCAAGCCAAGAAGGTCCTCAGCACAACTCACTGGAGAGTTTTCAAAAGAACCATAGCAAAGCTAGATGCCCCTGTGAAAAGCCTTACTAGGAAAGAATATCCAAGGGAAAAAGGTCAAACTGCTGGAACAGATTAGGGAAACAGGAAGTCTAGCAAGCCAGATCTAGGGAAACTGACAACTTCCTTCTTGGAAATATGTCAACTTAGTAAGTCCACAGAGAAGCATCATATAATATTTTTTACCACTGCTTATCGGGGAGAGAATTGAAACAAGCTTTCCCTATGTAGCCCTGGCTGTCCTGGAACTCACTCTGTAGACCAGGCTGGCCTCAAAACTCAGAGATCTGTCTGCCTCTGCCTCCTGAGTGTTGGGATTAAAGGAGTGCGCCACCACCAAAGCCTGGCTGTTTCTAGATTTTCAAAGTATAGATTCAGAATTTACACACAGACACACAGACACACACACACACTCAGAGAGAGAGAGAGAGAGAGAGAGAGAGAGAGAGAGAGAGAGAGAGACTCCTTCTCTTTGGATGGAATTCCCTGGAGGCTAGGAAGGAAAGATGAATGAAAGATGTACAGGCTGACCTATAAAGAAACAGTTTCAGTAGCTTGGTTACAGGTGAACAAGTAGTCAAAAGCAACCTGTAGAGGAATGATTGTAGCATTTCTAGACCCTTCCAAATGCTCACAGTGAAGTTCTCAGGAGGATGCACTTCCTTCCTGGAACCTTGCTCTTTCCAGACTTTTGCAGGTGTCCCGGTGAATTTCTGTAGGTCAACGTGCCTTAGGGCCATAGGGAGGGTGACAGAGACACAGGCCTCCTCAAGTGTTCTTGCCAGGGTCAAGTTGGTTGACATCTGAGGCTAGAGTAGCCACTATTCAGTGCTATTGAATTACCTAGGGTTTTTATAGGCCTTTATATGCTAAACATATCAGGAACACACAGAAACATAGCCAATATTGCTTGGTGACAAAACAAAGAAGAATGTAAATACGTGTAGTTTGTCACAGTGAAATCTACAATGGAACAAATGGAAAAAAAAAACAAGAAAATGTTATAAATGATGCCACATGGCAGAAAAGAATATTAAATTTATGGTCTAAAGAATGGAAAGATATACATGTAATTTTTTCTTTTTTGCTTCTCACCAATGCTAAGACCTTGCAGAAACGTTTTCTCTCTGTGTGTTGTTCTCACCCTCTCTCTCTCCCTCTATCATTATCTCTTAAACAACAACAGAAAAGCCCATAGGCATTGGTATAATTATTTTTCCTCAGTGCCGTAACTAAATACCTGTCTGGAAACAGTGGGAAGACATGGATACAGCAGCATACAGTGGCAGGTCCATGTATTCACACCCAGGAGCAGCAGGGAGAGAAATGGTCTCTTCTTTTTATTCAGTCTGAGGCCTCAGCCCATGCTACTGTTTACATTCTGTGTGGGTTCTCCTTCCCAAGTTCAAGCATTTTTTTTTTTTTTAGAATACTCTCACGGAAATGCCCAGAGGTGTGTCTTCCAGGCAAAGCCAGTCAACTCGACAATAAAGACTACTGAACACATCTTTGGAATAAAAACAAGTTTTCTTCATTCAGGAGCTCAGGAAACAAAATATAAAGTAAATCAATGATAGACCCAAATACTCACATTTAGGAGATTTCTTGATCTGTTCTGAAGCTCTCTTGTGTTTGTATTAGTATTAATATACAGGAACAAAAATCCATTTTCATACAGGCAGTCTCCTAAGGTGACTTGCTCTGCTGAATGCTTATTACATCTCAAAAGGAGAATCCGCTATGGTCCATTCCTCTACAATCTCTCTGTCTCTGTCTCTTTCTTTTCCTGTCTCTGTCTCTCTCTCCTATGTGTGTGTACAAGCATGCATGCACTCAAATCATTTGAGTGACAGAACAAAACAAAACAAACAAACAAACAAAAAACAGCTCTGGGTCTAGAAGCCCACTGGTTTGCTGAAGGAGAGAAAGCCAAGATCATGCTTTCGACCTAGTCCCTAGCTTGTATCCATGGGAACTCCCTTCCTGGATAACAGTGATAGTCTTTGACTCTTCTGGTATAGTGTTTTCAGCAAGCCTGGGACCTCTCCTTTCTTCTCAGTGTCCAGTTCCCACGTTGTGTGCGGCTGCCAGCCAAAGGGCCAATTAGTGTCGCCTGTGATGTCAACACTCTTGCCTGGTAAGTCTTGGATCCAGCCGCATTTTCCTAATGAAGCTCTGGACTATTTAATTAGGAGTGGCTCTGACAATTCTGCCCTTGTCGCATCAGCAATAGATTGGAACACAAGGGAGAAAATTTTCATTGAACCCATGCTACGCCATTTGCTCGGTAAATTGAGTTAAGTAGGATGCATTCACCTTGCTAATGTATGGAAATAAGAGGTAAAGCAGCTTCTCACCTAGCTAGTATAAAGGTGCAAAGACACAGCCGTGTGTAAAACAAAGGCCTTTTTCTCCCCCATCACAGTAGCTGTGTGACTTCCTGATTCACACTTGTGCCATCTTTAAGGGCAGGTCTTTAGAGTAAGAAAAAAGTGCATTTGAATTCTGGCTCTAGCTTTTACAAGCTGCCTGACCCTGAGTTTGATTCTTAACTTCTCTGAGCCTCACGCTTTTTTTCACCTGTCAAATGGAAACGATGATGCCTACATCTGAAGTGTTACAGCCATTAAAAAAAAGTAAGTAAAATGTCCTGAGCATGATATTAAATATGTAATGAGTGGGTTGTAAAGGTTTGTTTTAAATTGTGTGTCCTGGGGAGAGGGCGTGTGAATGTGAGTGCAGGTGCTCATGGAGGCAAGAGGCCTGAGGCCCTCCAGAAGCTGGAGTTAGAGTAGGTAGCGAGCTACTGGGTGCGGATGCTGAGGATCATGCTCAGGTCCCATGCAAGAGCAATATATCCTCTGAAGCATAAAGCCATCTCTACTTCCCTATGGGATTCTCCTTTTCCTCCTCCTTCTTCTTCTCCTCTTCCCCCTCCTCCTCCTCCTTCTATTTCAATATCCTACATTCTAAAAGGTAAATTTCACACTATGGTTAAATATGGCATCACCAACTCTCCTTTGCTCTAGTCCTGTTCTTTTTCCAGCCCATTCTAGCCCATCTAGTCACCAATCCTGACACAACACAGGTTTCTCTATCACCTCAGGCCTCCAGCTGCCCTCCACCTGTGTGGCTTCCGAGTCTGAAAACCACACTGACCATTACAAAGCACAGAGAAACTTTTTTTGTCCTTTCCACGAAGTCATCTGCTCACCAGTTCAGCTCTGAATGCTATTAACTTTCCAGGTAGCATTCCACATGGGAAAGAAAAGAGCCCTTCTAGCCTAAGGAACAAGAAAGGCTGATTTATTTGGGAGAACCACGTAACTTCCCCTAGTTAAGTTTTCACTAAATGAAGAGTAAATGGTACCTGGGGTTACAGGGCTCTCTATGGGGTCAGCACTGTCCGAAAGGTTTAAGGTACTTAGAGCACAGTGTAAGAGGGTAACCTGCGTCTTCACTGCAGAAAGTTTTAAGAGAGATTTGAAAGTTTTGGCAGGCCACCGTTCTACTAGGGTCCTGGAAGACAAACAGCATACCGTGATGGAGTCTGACAATCAGAACAAACGAAGATAAAAAAAACAAAATGGACCCATGATTTTACTGATTTTCTCTTTCCAGTGTAAAAGAAAAGTGTAGGTCTTTTCAAAACCTAAAACTGTCATTAAAAAAAAAATAGAATTTTTCTCTTTTTCTAAATATGGTCTTCTTAAAACATTGCCCTATTGTCCTTTAAGCCACCATACTTCTGAAGCTGTCCTACAAGGGCACATTTCCCATCGACTGAGAGGAACGTTCCAGCAGAGAGCCTCTAAAATTTCACATGGGACAGTGCAAGAGACTGTGAACCAGAAGCAAGAGTCACTTGAAGTCAGCTTTCTGGTCTTAACTCCACTTACATTCCAGGTCGATAATACTTTTAAAAGCCTGACATTGATTTCTATACTCAATGCTAGCTACAGGTGTGCAGTATTTTGCATCCAGGCCTTCTGTAAATCTATTCTTTCCCCTACAGAGCAAGGCAGAAAAAGGAAGAGGAGTGGACTCAAAGGGCTTCAGCTTTTCATTGTGAGGTAAGGATTCTTCAGTTCTCCCATCTGGAGGCAGAGTTGACAGAAAGGATAAAACTCTTCATACTCTCAGCAGAACACAGAACCAAAAATACAGAGGCCCACATACTCTGAGGGATGGCTCTCTGAGAGGCCAGAGGGGTCGGGTGGGGCTAGGCAACTGGAGGAACCATGGAAGGAAGAAACTGACAGAACATGACATGGGGAGAAGAGAAAGAAAAAGAGATGAACTTTCAGAAGTACGACTCTAAGGGGGGGAAAAAGCAATTGCAAAGCAGAGTGGAGGGCAGAGGAGGTATTTGATGGGCAGACAAAAAAAAAAAAAGGAGGGACAAAAATAAGAACTGACATCAAAAGGAAAGACTCAATTAATTAAACAACACCAAGTGGGCGGCAGAGACACTGAGAACCTACAGGGTGAGCTGTGGTGCCTCATCCCTCCTGCCAGTCCTCAGGGGCGTGGCAACTGCAAAGCGCTCCCTAGCTCCCTTGGGATTGCTTCCTGATAACGTACAGACTTTGGAGGCCAAGGAGATCCTGACTCAAATCCTAGGGCAAAACACGTATATCCAGTTTTACTTTGAGCAGCCTGCGTCTCTGAATTAATGTGATGACTAAATATGATAAATATAACAACATAAAAATCTCTGATCTGCCATTGGTGTCGATACATACTAGTTTCTCTCTCTCTTAAAGTTAAGCGTTCCTTTTAAGGGTCACCAATTCTCTGCTGCTGCTGTTGTCGCCTCCGCAGCCTCCGCCACCGCCACCATCCCCTTGCCTTCTCCTCTCCCCATTCTCTCACTCTGGTTTTCAATTCTCAATATCAAATGTGAACCGTGTCTGTGTCGTAGTGAGGGTTTTATTGCTGTGAAAAGATGTCATGATGAATGCAATTCTTATAAAGAAAAACATTTACTTGGGGCTGGCTTACAGTTTCAGAGGTTTAGTTCGTTATCACGATGGGAAGCATGGCGGCATACAGGCAGGCATGGCAGCTACAGAGGGAGCTGAGAGTTCTGCATCTCGAGCTGCCAGCAGCAGAAGGAGACTGTGTGCCACACAGGCATAGCTTGAGCATAGGAGACCTCAAAGACCACTCCCACAGTGACACACTTCCTCCAACAAGGCCACACCTCCTAACAGTGCCACCCACTATGGGCCAAGCATTCAAACAGATGAATCTGTGGGGGCCATGGTTAGTCAAACCACTACAGTCTGCTTCACCAGAAAATCCTCAGTACCTCACACCGTGCCTGGTATAACTAAATGGAAAACTAAACGCTCTTTGGATAAATAGATTGGTAAGTAATGTATAAATGACTGAATGAATAAATTGCTAAAAATAGTCATCATTCTTTTAGAAGAATTAACCAATTCTGCTTTTTGTATGTTGTATGTTTCTGTGCATGTTTGTGTGTGTGAGTGTGGGTGTGGGTGTGGCATGCTATGGCATCTGCATGGAAGTCAGATGGCAATCTCAGCTGTCAGCCCACCCTCTCCACTTCTTTTGAACCAGCGTCTCTTGCTGCTGTGACACCAGAGTAGCTGTCCTATGGGCTTCTGAGGATTCTCTTGCCTCCTCTTGCTGTTGAAGGGGTGGTGGATTATAGGCTACACTACAAAATCCAGCCTTAGTGGGTTCTGGGGATCTGAACTCAGGTCCTTCTCTTGCATGACAAACATTTTATCCACTGAGTCATCTCCCTAGTCCTAGAGAAGTTCATTCACCATCATTATGGTTGAAAGCAGAAAATAGAATCTACATCCAGGTAATTTAAGCAGAGTTTAATTATGGATCTGAGACACAAAGGACTTTAAAAGACATTGGTAGGAGCATCAAGGTCAACTAATGATGTCAAGGTCACCCCAACATGACTTCCTAAAAAGGGAGGTTGTTTATTAACTCATTTGTCTGCTCACTTACATATGTATGCATTCAAAATGTTTATTGTATATCTAGTTGCAGCTGGATCAGAAAGCTGATGCCACAGCAATGGCCACAACTTGCTTTTATGTTCACAAGCGGTACATGCTAGTGGCTAGACAGGGATCATGGTGCCATCACTCTATCTCTTCCACATTCTCATGCCATGCATGACCCATCTTACCGACAGCACTCATAGAAAAACGGTGTCTGCCTTCTTCCTTCAAAATCTAGTATCAAATGTACCAACTGTCAGAACAAAATGTGCATCCAAGAGTCTGACACACACGGCTTTTTACAGATTTCTGACTAACAAACCAGAAAGAGGTAGAATGAAGGCAGAAAGACCTATTCCACATGACAAAGCTTTTTCAGTCTAACAAGAGAAAAGGCTTCAATCATAAGAGCACAAGACAGGAAGAGAAGCAGGAAGGGATGAGGGATAAGCATAGCCTGGCAACACTCTTGATTCTCTGCTATCTTTCCAGTTTCAAATACTTAGGTCCATGAACTGAACTCACATACTTTGTGGGTGCTTTAAAACTTATCCCCATTGACAGAGAAAAGTAAAATTCACCTCGCTCTCCAAATGCTGTATCTTCCGTGATTTCACCCTTATAGAAGACAGCCGGTGTTCTGTAAAGAAATTACAGCAATTAGGCTTGGTATCTGTCCTACCAAATGTCTCCTTAGAATCTCGAAATTTTCCCCATCTGTTCTACAGAGGATGCATGTTTTCCAAACCAACTTCTGAATGAACACATGAGCTGAGAAAGCCATGGAAATGTACGGCCAGGGGATGCAGTGACCAGCAATTTCAAGCTGTTGCTGAACTCAGACCTCCACTAAAATACATCAGTGTTGTGGTGCCAAGGCCATTCTTCCCACAAGCCACTCCTGGGCAGTAATTAAGTATGGCAGGAACCCAGCAGCCCCTTCCTACGATACAGAGAGTTGCTCTGATGGGTAACTTTGGCTATAGGCCTCCTCCAAAGGCCTTACCAAATTTCCCTTTGCCATATCAGCATTGTAGAATGTTTTCACCCTACCTTGCTTTCCTCTTTTCTTAACTCACTATTGATCTGATAGCTCACCCAAAGGTCTGGCAACTCCTCACCCATCTTGTCTGTTAGCTCTATAAAATATTTTCTTGTCATCTGCTTCCTGGAGGACCTGACCTAACACGTGTCATACTGAGGGAAGCATTATGGTCACTTTAAATGTTCTAGTACAAAGTATGTCAATGGTATAGAGAGGGGGATGGGAGAGGTTGGGATAAAAGCATTGCTGTAAAACCATCCAAAAGCAAGGGAACCATATTTTATGTTTCTAGCAACAGGGAAGTTTTTCAACCTTTGAGAAGAAGAACTCAGAGCAAAACTAGGGAAGGTGAAGAATGCTGCTCAATGACTTCAGAATCTGGGATTATTCCAACTCAAATATAATTCAAACATAAAATATTTTGTCTCTCGCCAAACCTAGTATACCTTTTAAATATTTTTAAACATAAATAAAAACTTATTGCATAATTCGTGTGTGTGTGTGTGTGTGTGTGTGAACATGTGTGTAGAACAAGTATTAAAACAAGGGCATCTCCACAAAATTTGAAAACCTAAATGAAATGGACAATTTTCTTGATAGATTCCATCTTCCAACATTAAGTCAAGATCAGATAGAAAGACTGAACAGCCCTATATCCCCCAAGGAAATTGAAGCACTCATTCACAGTCTCCCCTCCAAAAAAAAAGCCCTGGGCCAGATGGTTTCAGCGCAGAATTCTACCAGACCTTCAAAGAAGTGCTCACACCAATTCTCCTCAAACTATTCCACAAAATAGAAACAGAAGGTACATTACCAAACTCATTCTATGAAGCAACAGTCACCCTGATACCTAAACCACACAAAGACCCAACAAAAAAAGAGAACTTCAGACCTATCTTTCTTATGAACATTGACGCAAAAATACTCAATAAAATACTTGCAAACCGAATCCAAGAACACATCAAAGATATCATCCACCACGACCAAGTAGGCTTCATCCCAGGCATGCAAGGGTGGTTCAACATACGGAAATCCATCAATGTAATTCACCACATAAATAAACTGAAGGAGAAAAACCACATGATCATCTCCTTAGATGCTGAAAAAGCATTTGACAAAGTCCAACACCCATTCATGTTTAAAGTCTTGGAGAGATCAGGAATACAAGGCACATATCTAAACATAGTAAAGGCAATATACAGCAAGCCTATAGCCAACATCAAACTCAATGGAGAGAAACTTAAATCAATCCCACTGAAATCAGGGACAAGACAAGGCTGCCCACTCTCTCCCTACCTCTTCAACATAGTACTTGAAGTCCTAGCCAGAGCAATAAGACAACTAAAGGAGATCAAGGGGATACAAATCGGAAAGGAAGAGGTCAAAGTGTCACTATTCGCAGATGATATGATAGTATAGATGAGCGACCCCAAAAATTCAACCAGAGAACTCCTCCAGCTGATAAACACCTTCAGCAAAGTGGCAGGATACAAAATTAACTCAAAAAAATCAGAAGCCCTCCTGTATACCAAAGACAAAAGGGCCGAGAAAGAAATTAGGGAAACAACACCCTTCACAATAGCCACTAATAACATAAAGTATCTTGGGTGACACTAACCAAGCAAGTGAAAGACCTGTTTGAGAAAAACTTCAAGTCTCTGACGAAAGAAATTGAAGAAGATCTCAGAAGATGGAAAGATCTCCCGTGCTCATGGATTGGTAGGATTAACATTGTGAAAATGGCCATCCTGCCAAAAGCAATCTACAGATTCAATGCAATTCCCATCAAAATACCAACTCAATTCTTTACAGACCTTGAAAAAATGATTCTCAGCTTCATATGGAGAAACAAAAAACCCAGAATCTCCAAAACAATCCTGTACAACAACAGATCATCTGGAGGTATCTCCATCCCCGATCTCAAGTTGTACTACAGATCAATAGTAATAAAAACTGCATGGTATTGGCATAAAAACAGAAAGGAGGATCAATGGAACCACATAGAAGACCCAGAAATAAACCCACACACCTATGAATACTCGATTTTTGACAAAGAAGCCAAAACCATTCAATGGAAAAAAGACAGCATCTTCAACAAATGGTGCTGGTCCAACTGGATGTCCACATGCAGAAAAATGAAAATAGATCTATATTTATCACCCTGCACAAAACTAAAGTCCAAGTGGATCAAAGACCTCAACATAAAACCAGATACTCTAAATCTGTTAGAAGAAAAAGTGGGGAACAGCCTAGAACTCATTGGCACAGGAGACAACTTCCTGAACAGAACACCAACAGCACAGGCTCTAAGAGCAACAATCAATAAATGGGACCTCATGAAACTGAAAAGCTTCTGTAAAGCAAAAGACACTGTCATCAAAACAAAACGCCTGCCTACAGATTGGGAAAGAATCTTCACTAACCCTTTATCAGACAGAGGACTAATATCGAGTATACACAAAGAACCAAAGAAGCTGAAAAGCAGTAAACCAAGCAATCCAATTAAAAAATGGGGAACAGAGCTAAACAGAGAATTCTCGACAGAGGAATATCGAATGGCAGAGAAACACTTAAAGAAATGCTCATCCTCATTAGCCATCAGGGAAATGCAAATCAAAACGACCCTGAGATATCACCTTACACCCATCAGAATGGCCAAGATGAAAAACTCAAGGGACAACACATGCTGGAGAGGTTGTGGAGAAAGGGGAACCCTCCTCCACTGCTGGTGGGAATGTAAACTGATACAACCACTCTGGAAATCTATCTGGCGTTTTCTAAGACAATTAGGAATAGTGCTTCCTCAAGACCCAGCTATACCACTGCTAGGTATATACCCAAAGTTTGCTCAAGTACACAAAAGGGATATTTGCTCAACCATGTTTATAGCAGCATTATTTGTAATAGCCAGAACCTGGAAACAACCCAGATGTCCATCAACGGAGGAATGGGTACAGAAATTGTGGTATTTTTACACAATGGAATACTACTCAGCAATCAAAAAGGAGGAAATCATGAAATTTGCAGGCAAATGGTGGGATCTAGAAAAGATCATCCTGAGTGAAATATTCCAGAAGGAGAAAGACAAACACGGTATATACTCACTTATATAGACCTATAAGATAGGACAAACATAATGAAATCTACACACCTAAAAAAGATAATCAAGAGAGTGGACATGGGGTAAGATTATCAATCCTCGTTTAGAAAGACAGATGGGATGCGCATTGAACATATGACAGGAGTCTACTGAGTGCATTTGAAAGACTCTAACTAGCAGTGTTTTCAAAGCAAAGACTCATGACCAAACCTTTGGCAGAAGGGGAGTTAGTCTGATGAGGAAAGGATAGGAGCTCCACAAGGACCAAATATATCTGGGCACAGGGTCTTTTCTGAGACTGACATGCAACCAAGGACCATGTATGAATGTAACCTAGAACCTCTACTCAGATGTAGCCTGTGGTAGCTCAGTAACCAATTGGTTTCCCATAGTGAGGGGAACAAGGACTATTTCTAACAGGAACTCAATGACTGGCTCTTTGGCCTCCCCACCCCCCAAGGGAGGAGCAGTCCTGTTAGGCCACGGAGGAGGGCTTTGCAGCCAGTCCTGAAGATACCTGATAAAACAGGATCAGATGAATGGGGAGGAGGTCCCCCCTATTAGTGGACTTGGCAAGGGGCATGGTGGAGAGGAAGGAGGGAGGGAGGGACTGGGAGGGAATGAGGGATCGGGACATGGCTGGGATACAGAGTTAATAAAATGTAACTGATAAGAAAAAAATAAAATTCAAAAAAAAAAAAAAAAAACAAAAAACAAGGGGATCTCTACAGTTGGACCAGTTGTGAGTTTCTGTTGAAACTAACACCCACAGTGTTGGGAACTGCTGCTGAGGTTGCTGTCCTTCAAGACCAGAAAGCCCTGAGCTTGGCCAAATGGAGGACTCCCTTTGTCGGTGGGGCTCCCTCTTCTCCGCCTGATCTGGGGCCCGGAATCTCCAGACCCTCTAGCTGAGGGAGGTCATGTCGTCCTCCCTCAGGTAGAGGGTCATGCAATTACAGCTCTAACTCCTCTTCGTCCAGTAGAGCATGTTCAACCGTACCTGGAATTCCTGCATCACCTCCCCGTGTAAATGAGGCATCTCAGTACCCTATGACCCCAGCCAACGACATCTGTCCATCCCGAATTTCCCCATCCACTCCCCGAAGTCCAATTGAACCCTGCTTCACCCTGGATAAAATTGATCTGCCTCACTGTAGCAGATCCTGCAGGTCATGCTCTCCACCATCCTCTATCCAAGTCCCTACCTTCCCCCATCCTTCCTCCAGCCTCCTCCCACCTCTGCTCCCTTTGTATCCGGGGACAAATGGACAAAATCCCCAGGGCACCAGAAAGAGCTACACACTACATGAAGAAGTATCATTGCACGTTCATAAATGGGACATGTTTATCATACTCTCGCTACTCTAAGGCTCAGGTATCTCGTGAGTGAAGGTACAGAAAGACTGTAAGAGTCAAAAGAGAGACTGGGAAACGCATCTTCTGGCTGTGACAGACAGTTCGTGAGCTCACAGCAGCTGTGGTTGCCTAAATAAGGTGCATACAGGTTTTATGTTCCCGCATGGAAGGAGGAGGTGCTCGCTAGTCCCAATCCCTAGCTGAGGAGCTATTGACAACTAACCAACTAATGGCTCCTGAGAGGAGGAGAAGATTTTGGTAAGGGTGTGGCCCCTGGCAAGCCAAGCATGCTCCAGTGTATTTTCCTGTACCCGTGCACATATGCACAGTACAAACTGACTCTGTGGTTGAAAAAGAAAAATAATAAGATGAGAAAGTGATAAGCTCGGGAGAGGGCCAGGAGGGTGGGAGGGGATGTAGATCTAGGAGGAGTTAGGGAGAGAATCAGGGGCGAACAAAGCCAAAACACATATATAAAGTTCTGAAAAGTTGTTATGATAGTAATAATACAAATATTAATATATAATATATAAATATTTAATAGTAACATAACAATTATGTATAAATACAAAATATTATATATATTAAAATATATCTCATAATACTAATCTATGTCAAGAAAGTAATCTCCATTTGTAAATAAAATAATATCTTAAATTTCTCCTGTCTTTATACAAATTTTTCTTTTTTTGAGCTTTTGTTGTTAAGATTATAACTATTTTGGTTAATCTATAATGTAACTGGATTTTTCTTGATAATTTAATTTCTACATGTATTCTTTGTTATAGTTGATAATAGATAAAGATGCTTCTTTATTATTTTTTATTCAGATTATAAGTACATAATCCCCCTTTCCCTTTCCTCCTTCCAAACCCTTTCACATACCTCTCCTTGCTTTCTTTAAAATTCATTGACTCTTTGTTTAAAATTAATTGCTGTTACAAACATCTTTGTATATGAATATACATATATATATTTCATATATAGCCTGCTCAGTCTGTATAATGCTACTTGTATGTATATTTCCAGGGCTGACCATTTGGTATTATATAACTAATTGATGTGCTCTTCTTTGGGAAAGACTACTTCTTCTGCTAAGCTATTTCTTAGCTTGTATTACTCTCTATAGGGTTGAAGCCTCCTGGTTCTTCCCCATCCACTTTAGCTTGTCTGTTGTCCTTGTACAGCTCATGTTTAGACAGCCAAGCACTAAGTGACTTCATAAAGAGATTGAAAATCCTATACAAGCAACTTAACAGCACACCCAAAAGCTCTAGGGTTGGGGGGAGGCAGGGAGGAGCAGACACAACCCAAGAGAAATAGGCTGCTGGAAATAAACGAACTCAGAGCTGAAATCCATGAATTAAAAACAAAGAAAACTATTCAAAGAATCAATGCAACCAAGATCTGGTTCTTGAGAAAATCAACAAGATAGACAAACTAACTAGACGGCAGAGAGACACTATCCAAATCAACAAAATCAGAAATCAGACACTGAGGAAACCAAAAGAATAATTAGGTCTTACTTCAAAATCCTATATGCCACAAAACCTGAAAATCTAAATGACATGGACAATTTTTTGATAGATTCTATTTACCAAAGTTGAATCAAGATCAGGTAAACAAATTAAATAGTCCATTATGCCCCAAGAAAACAGAAGCAGTCATCAAAAATCTGCCATCCAAAAAAAAAGCACCCAGGGCCAAATGAGTTCAGTGCAGAATTCTACAGACCTTCAAAGAAGAACTAATACCAATACTCTTCAAACTATTCCACAAAATAGAAATTAAAAGAACATTACCAAACCCATTCTATGAGGCCACAATCTCCTTGATAGCTAAACCACACAAAGACTCAACAAAGATAATTTCATACTAATCTCTCTTATAAACATTGACGCAAAAATGACTTAATTAAATGCTCACAAACCAAATCCAAGAACATATCAATGATATCATCCACCATGACCAAGTAGGCTTCATCCCAGGCATGTAGGCATGGTTCAATATAAGGAAATCCATCAATGTAATCCACCATATAAACAACAACAACAAAAATGCTGATCATCTCCTTAGATGACAAAAAAGCATTTGACAAAATCCAACACTCATTCATGTTTAAGTCTTGGAAAGATCATGGATACAAGGCACATACCTAAACACAGTAAAGGCAATATACAGCAAGCCTAATGTGAATATAAACATGTTTTTGTTTTGCTCCCAAGTGTGGGATATGGGACTGATTCAGACAGTCCTCAGCAGCAAACTATTTGCCTCTTAAGGGCTCTGAAAGGAGCTCATTGCCAGCTTCAGATAGTTTAAATCTGAGGAGTCTGGAGAGAGAATAAATGCCAGAGCCCAGAGAGAGTTTGGGAGCTCTGAGAAAAAAATCAAGGCTGCTGCTGCTTACCCCTGAGGCTCATCATTGCTGTTGCTGCAGTGAGATAAGAAGTTGGAGCTCCCCTGAAATGGGATTGGACTGGCTCCAAGGAGCCCAATGACCCCAACCAGCCAGAAGCAACTAAGAGAACTGCACCCCTCTCCCACTAACCTTTTATCTCTCATTCTTGGTGCTGGGTTGTTGGAAGGACTTGAGTTGGAGTAGGGAGAAAGTGATATAAGAAACGTAAATTAAAATGTTTTTAAAAGTATCCCAATAAACACCCTGACAATACCCCCAAACACACATACAAAAACAAACAAACAAACAAACAAACAAACCATTAAGTATCTTGCTGTAACCCTAACCCAGTAAGTGAAAGACTTGTATAAAAAAAAAAAACTTCAGGTCTCTAAAGAAAGATATTGAAGAAGATATCAGAAGATGGGAAGATCTTCTACGTTCATAGATCAGTAGGATCAACATAGTAAAAATGGCCATCTTACCAAAAGCAATCTACATGCAATTTCCATCAAAATACCAACATAATTCTTTACAGATCTTTAAAGAACAATACTCAACTTCATATGAAAAAACAAAAAACCCAGAATAACTAAAACAATCCTATATGATAGAAGATCTTTAGGAGGTATCTCCAACCCTGATCTCAAGCTGTACTATAGAGCAACATTTATAAAAACTGCATGGTACTGGCATAGAAACAGACTGGGGGGAGGGTCAATGGAATCGAATTGAAGACCCAGAAATAAATCCACACACCAACCTGATTTTTGACAAAGAAGCCTAAACCATACAATAGAAAACAGATAGCATCTTCAACATATGGTGCTGGTCTAACCAAATGTCTACATGTAGAAAATGAAAATAGATCCATACTTTTCACCCTCCCCTCCACTAAAGTCCAAGTGGATCAAAAACCTCAACATAAAATCAGACACACTAAATCTAACAGGAGAAAAATTGGGGAAGAACCTTGAACTCGTTGGCACAGGAGATAACTTCCTGAACAGAACACCAACAGCTCAGGCTCTAAGATCAACAATCAATAAGTGGGACCTCATGAAACTGAAAAGCTTCTGTAAAGCAAAGAACACTGTCAACAAAACAAAATGACAGCCTACAGACTGGAAAAAGATCTTCACCAATCCTACATCTGACAGGGGGCTAATATCCAAAATATATTAAGAACTCAAGAAATTATACTTCAACAAACCAAAAAAAAAATCCAATTAAAAATGAGATACAGAACTAAAGACAATTCTCAACAGAAGAATATCAAATGGTGAAGAAACATTTAAAGAAATGTTCAAGATCCTTAGACATCAGGGAAATGCATATCAAAATGACTCTAAGATTCCATCTTACTTCCAACAGAATGGCTAAGATAAAAAACTCAAGTGACAGCATATGATGGCGAGGATGTGGGGAATGGAGAACACTTCTCCATTGCTGGTGGGAGTGCAAACTTGTACAACCACTTTGGAAATCAATCTGGTGCTTTCTCAGACAGCTGGGAATAGGGCTACCTCAAGACATTTGCTCAACTATGTTCACAGCAGCTTTATCCATAATAGCCAGAATCTGGAAACCACCTAGATGTCCCTCAACCAAAGAATGAATACAGAAAGTGTGGCACATTTACACAATGGAATACTATCAGCTATTAAAAACAAGAAAATCATGAAATTTGCACGCAAATGATAGGAAATAGAAAAGTGCATCTTGAATGACCTAGAATCAGAAAGACACGCATGGTGTGTACTCACCTATAAGCAGATATTATCCATATAATACAGGAAAACCATACTACAATCCACAGACTTAAAGAAGCTAAGAGGACCGCAGAAGGGGAAATGGAATGGATACTGGAAGCGTTTGAAGAGAGGGAACAGGATGAGAGTCTACCATAGCTGTCCTCTGAAAGACTCCACCAAGCAGGGGATCTAAGCAGATGCTAAGACTCACAGCCAAACTTTGGGCAGAGTGCAGGAAGCTGTAAGAAATAGTGGGGGAATAGAAGGACCAGGATGGAATGCAAGCTCCATAAGAACAACAGAGCCAACAAATCTGAGCCCAGGTGGGCCTGCAGAGACTGATGCACCAACCAAGGACCATGCATGGAGAAGACCTAGAGGCTACCATATGTAGCCCATAGAGAGCTTCGTCTCTTTGTAGTTATCCTAGTAAGGGGAACATGGGCTGTCTATGACATGGACTCTGTTGCCAGCTCTTTGATCATTTTCCCCTGGTGGAGGGTCCTTGCCAGGCCACAGGGAAAGAGGATGCAGGCAGTCCTGATGAGACTTGATAGGTTGAGTTCAGATGGTAGGGGAGGAGGGCTCCCCCTTTCTGAGGAATAGGGGAGGGGGATATGGGATGGGGGGACTGAGAAGAGACAGGGGAGGGAGCTACAATCAGGATGTAAAGTAAATAAATTATAAAAATAAATTTAAATTAAAAAAATCAACTGATGTACTTTCTACCACAATTACAGCTATAAATTTGGGATATAAGTAGTCAGAAATAAAATAATACCCTGACCAATATCCAAATATAAAAAGAAACATGCTCTGAAAGTCAGGATGCCCTGAAGCACCTCAGATGAAGTAGTAGATTGAGCTGAGTCCTGAAGCATGAGTAACAATTAAATAGGCAGCAGCACTTAGAGAAAAACTGGAGCAGGATGGGGGCACTGGTTCCAGGCAGGTGGATCAGCATGTAGAAAAGCAGAAAGAACCATAGAGAATTCCAACTCAGGAAAATGGCCAAAAGAGCCGAGCCACAAATGCGAAGGGAAATGCATTGAGATGAGACCACAAAAGGAGGTCATGGCTACATCAGCATGTACTTGTACATATGCCAGGCCCCTGAGGACTCTGTTAATCCACTCACTTGACAGCCTTGTGTTCTCAGAGTCCATCCAAGCTTGCACATGACTCAGCTCTGCATTGCTTACCTAGTGCATCCTGAAATCCTCTCTCATCCCTCTTTCCTCCTTGGGAAAACACTCAGGGTTTCTTCCTGGGCTAGCCTCAGCAACACTACCCTCAAGTCCATGTTCCTTCATGCTGCACTTCTGTCTTTTTGTCTCTGCTGCGTTTTATCAGCAATAGTCTTGATGCTTCTTTCCCTTTTCCAAATTTATTCTCAGATCCTTTCTTTGATGGTTTATAAGTACCTCCCAAGAATGGTGGCCATTGGAGGGGGAGACAAAGTTTCTCTGACCTTCTCTAACACCAGGAAATTCCCAACCACATTCTCCAGGAATGTATTAGTAGGAGGAGATACTTGTAGCTTGATATTCCTGAAGTTCTTTCAGCCTGTTAGGAAAGCACTTACCATTTTTAGAAAATGAAACTTGCCTAGCTTCTAGTGGAGATATAAACCAGAAACCATCATCACAGTTTCAGTGAGCAGCCTGGTGAAGTGGGGTGACAAAGACTTATTCATCCCCATCAATTAGAGCAGAGGCTGATAAACCTGACAAGATGTGGAAATGACAACTCAAGGTCTACACTGTTCATCGCTGATTAACGCTATTCAGTTGCTAACATCTCCACAATGCATTCAGATAATTGCTGCATGCATTTGTATATGTTTCTGTTGATTACAGGTTCATCCTTCTTGTCTCTGCAATTTAAGTATTTAAATCCTATATTAAGCACCCTTGCTGTATACTTAGTAACCCAACAAAATCTGGTTCTGATGTTCTTCTGTATTAATAGGGAGTATGCAGCTTCCTGAGTAGTTTTAAATTTCTTAGTTCATTTGCAGCTACTGCAATTGAATAGTTAAGACTGGGCGATTTATAAATAAATGGATTTATTTCTCCATGCTCTGGAAACTGAGAAGTCTAAGATAAGGGGCTTCATCTCGTGTGGAAAGCTTTACTATGTTTTATCACATGACAAGGGCACAGAAGTATATAAGTTCTGGTTTCTCGCCTTATAAAGCTACGAATCCCATCTTGAAGCCCCACACTCATGACTTCATCTAGTCCTAATTACTTCCCAATACTAATGCCTCCAAATACTAACAACATGAATCTGGAGATTACATTTCCATCACATGAACTTCTAGGGGCAATGTCTAAACCATAGGAGTCTCCCCTTTGCTGCCAACGACCCCACAGCTGCTCTGTGGAAGGGAAAGCAGAGGTGCTGCCCAGTTAAGATAGATTTCAGCTTCCAGCAGTAACAACAACCCTAAATCCCAATTTCTCTAAAACAACAAGATCTTATCACTCACCTGTACAACATTCTAACTGTAGACTAGCAGGGCTTCTGTTTCTCTCGGTCAGTCAGGGGCCCAGTACTCTGCCACGTCACAATGGAGCTTCAAGAGAGAAGAGATAACAGAGATGTGGGACTCTGCCAGGAATTAATACAAGTCACTTCTGTTCATGGTCAAAATATTCACATAGCCACAGCCAGCCCAGAGAGAGAACTGAACAAGTAGACTGCTCGTTAAGTTTGATTTCTAGCCTGACCAGGTAAATCCAGGCAAGTAACTTCTCCAAGCCAGCATGTCTTCATCCTTGAGGCAGCAAAAAGAATAACTATCTCCATACAGTGGCTGTGACACATCAAACGAAATGTTTCACATGTGATCCACAGCAGACTTTAGGCATATAGTCATTGGCACGAGCAATAAAATTCTTGTGATGCTGGTAATGATTACGTCATTCTCAGGCTACTTGGTATGTGTGGCTCCATCCAATCATGAGACAAAGGTGGCCTCAACTAGAACCTTCTCCCTGACTTTTCCCCACCTGTGGTAATACGATGCTTCGTTCAATTCTATTTTGCATTCTCGAGAATAGACAGTGTTTAATCTTTGTTTATTCATCTAAAATCTATTTGGAATGCCCAGGTTTTAATCAATATATGGGTGGGATGCAAGACTTAGATAGAAAGATAAATGAGGCTCCAGGTTTCTTCTTCAGGAGTTCACAGCCTGGGGCTGCAGGAATCTAGAACTCAGGAATCATGTAGTTTAATGGGGGGGGGGGGGGAAGAGAATCACACTTTTTTTTTTTTAATTCTTTGTGAATGTTATCAGGGAAGTGGGTGGTCCTATAAGAGAAAACAATTCAGCAAAGGAAAGACCATTTGTAAAGCCTCAGAATGAACTTATCACTGTGTAATTTAGTTAGGTGGGACTATTGTACAGAGGAGAAGGGCAGGAAGTGGGAGTGGAGGGAGTCTTCTATAGGAAAAAGCTTAAACAGGACAGTGACATGATCAAATCTGCTTGTGAAATAATTTGTTAAGGGTGTATATTAATCTGCTGATGCCACTGCAACAAAATAGTCAAGCACTAAGTAGTTTAAACACTAGAAATTTATTTCTCACAGTTCTAGGGTTCTAAGTCCAAGACCGAAGAAGAGACAGGGAATAAGGCTGCTCTCCTTGGCCTGTAGATGACTGTCTCCTCTCTTGTTTCCTGGCATGGCCACAGGGTCTTCCTTCTTGTAAGAAGCAATTCCACTTCCTATTAGAGCACCAGTTGTATTGGATGAGGGCTCCACCCTTATGACTTTTTCTAACCTTAGTTAGCTCCTAATGGTTATCTCTAGACAAAGCTTCACTGGGTGTGAGGACTCGAGCAGGAAGGGACAACTAAGTCTATCAAGGGAGTGAGAGGGGAGAGTAAGACAGGAGAGTGAGAGGGGAGAATGCTGTCACAATCCAGGCAAATCACTCAGCAACTTGCAACCCTTTAATGGTTGTTGAGGTGAAGAAAAGGGAAAGGATCTGAAAAAAAAAAAAAAAGTTAGTGAACATAGGTATGTGGTCTAAAACCTGGGCTGGAAATACAAAAAAGAGAGCTGTCAGCACAGATGGAGTTAGCTAAGGACATGAAAATAGATGCAGTCACCCGAGGAAACTCAGTAGAGGTGGCCAAAATCCAAGCCTCAGAAAATGCTATTTAAAAAGCAGACAAAATAAGAATTACCAGGAAAGCACCTGGGAAAAGAACCTAAAAGCAAATTGAAAACTCAAGAGCATTTGAGACAGTGAAGTTCAGTAGGGTCAAACATCAGCAAAGCATTAATCATGTAAATTTTTAAATGGATTAAGGATCCAGAGACTGTGAGTGACCTCTGTGGGAACAGGTATAGCACAAAAAAAGTCTGAGTCTGCGATGGCACTGTGTGACAAAAGGGGACAAGAGACAGAGGAAACCAAAATCATCACAATGTTGTTGACTGGGAAGGATGTGGAAAAAGAAAGAACGAAGAGACGGATGAGCAGGTTAGAGATGTGGTTTTGTTCTGGTGAAAGACTGAAGCACTTCTTTATGCTGAGAGGTACATGCCAGTCAAGAGGTAGCTTGAAACCCCAACAGGAAAGTGGTGGTCTAGGAATCTCAATGAAATGGGGATGCTGACTACTTAGTTGCCCGGTACATAATTTATCCCATGTGGTAAGCTTATGCCATGCAGAAGTTTATAACACAGAGAATGACAATATACCTGCGTCTCCCTCTCCTGTCCACAAAGGCCTGGGGCTAAAACCTTCGAGGCGTCTTCCGCTTTCTCAGATGCCTTTTTCAAACTGTTCATACGTCTTCCGGTTTTTTAGGGCAAACAATTACTTTTCTGGGTCAGGCTATTGTTATCTAGATATCTAAGACTCAGCGCAGTTCCCAGCACCTAATAGTTCAATCAATACTTGCCAAATAAATCATCCTGGGTCGGGGTCTTATCCTGCTCAGTGTGCATCTTCATGGGGACACCGGAGCGTGGGCGGTGTGGAGGTGAGATGTAAAGGAAGGGGCAGACACCCTTGCATGGAAGCTCTCTAGGAAAGATTCATTATCCATTCCACAAACATTTACTGAGCGTATGGCACTGCCTTCAGCCACGGAACAGATGGCCCAAGGCAACTGATACACAGAGCCTCCTCCAAACTGGAGGATTCCCTGCTCCCCACAAATGACAAATCAGTAGCTGCTACATGCACCCATCTGCTGTGATCTGGAGCCCAAACATTCTCTCTGCCTCTTCAGCACAGAGAAGCAGATCACTACCAATTTTTCTTTCTGTCAGCAGGAGCTGGGGAAGAAAGTACACCGAATTGACATGAGCTGCTCCAATTGCCTTCCGAATTTGGCCTGAAGCCCAATTATATTTTTCTAGTTTGTGCCATAGCACATGAAAAGTACAATTTGTCTCATTTCCCCCCTCACTTTTAAAAATATTCAAAAGAAAAAAAAAAAAAACTTGGCTGAGTGAAACCAACCAAGCATGTTCTTCAAGAATAACTTTGAGCACAATCCATGGCTGTGTTATTATGACATATACTCTAAGACAGATTCGGTCGAAAGAATCTGGATATATTATTTTAAAATCATATGCACATGAATAAAGTATATGGCATGGAATAATTTTTAAAAACTGTTGCCAGTTTGAGGATAAATCAAGGTTATAAATACATTTATATGCACAAGCATGAACACGTGCTCACACATATATGTACATAGAGGGAGAGGGAGACATAAGTTCTTCAATGCCATGTCCTGTGAACATTATTTACTAAGCCTCCTGTTTGAAATGTAGACTGTATGTTTTCAGGAATCACCCACATATGGTAGATGGTGCCTGAAGGGATCTCCCAACTAGGTAAAACCGGTCAGGTTTCCAGGGGCAGAATAACAAGGTATAGCGGTTCCTACCTGAAATTTCAGCAGCAGAGTGTCTAAGGCAGGAGGAGCACCGTGGATCTGAGGACAGCATGAGCTACTGGTGGGGTCCAGTGTAACCTGGGCTACAGAAAAACACGAGGACCCTGGGAGGGGTGGTGGCGTCCTTTCCTCACGCTGAGACCTCTGCTCAATGCCATGCTCCAACTGTATTCCCACCTTCCCTACAACTTAGGACGTATGTCTAACTACAAGCAGGCCCACACCTGTGCTTGGCCTCAAAAGACAGTCCCAGGATAGAATACATTGGTGAGACCCAGACAGAGGGAGTTTACATCATTCAGTGTGGGCTTGCTCAGTTGTCTTCTTGGAGCAGAGACTAGAAAACACTTTTTTTTTTTAAACTGATTTAATCACTCGCTTCTAAAATGAGGAACAGAGTAGATGCTGTGGGTGCTTGCACACACCTAGTTTCCTCTTCCTGGCACACTGCCCAGTGCCTTAGAAGAAGCTGGGGCCATGTGACTACTTCTGGCCAACAGTGGATGAGTACAAATACATCCTGGAGGCTGAGGCAGCCAGGGGAAAGCTTCTATGTGTGAGTCCTTCTGTTTCTCGCTATTTTGTTTCCTAGGGTTGCTACAATCTCAATTACAGCAAAATACCATAATCTTAATTGTAGGGTATCAGTTCAGGACTCCCAACACCAAGTTCTCAGCACGAAGGAGATTTATTTGCCCCAGAGGGACAGAAGGCAGAGAATGAGAGACAAAGAAGGAGGAAGAAGATTAGGGAGAAAGAACAGGAACAAGGGTGAGGGGAAAGGGGCATTTGCTCCAGAGGGGGACCAGAGAAAGGACTGCCTGTGGATAGAGAGGAGACAGATGTGGTCCACAGACAAATGGCGGTTCATAAAGGTAAAGGGGGAAACTCTGTGATAGGATGAAGTATTAACTTTAGTTGGACATGTTAATTAGGGGAATTAAGGGATCCAAAGAGGGCTTCTGATAGCTGGATTTTAGTCCTCAGAAGAAGGAATTGGCTAAATAGAGAAAGAGACCTGGGTGGCTGGCTTTGGGAAATGTAATCTAGCAGTTTCTTCCAAGGCAGAGGGAGTCAGGGAGGACAGCAAGGCCTTCCAGAGCCTTGATTACCATGCTAGGGCTGGCTGGAGCCCCTTCATTAATGGCTTAAATAACAGAAACTTAGTAACTCACAGGTGAGGAACTGGAGAGTAGGGTGGTTCTGGCCCCGATCTAATCACAAGGAAACAGATCTGCTCTAGGACTCCGCCCTGGCTTCTGAGAGGACACTGCCTGTGGCAATACAACTCCAGTTTTCACATGGCAGTTTCTCTGTCTATATTTCTGCATCTAGAATGCTGCCTTCTTCTAAGGGGGCATCCATATTGGATTAGAGTCCTGCAATTGGTTGGAAATGGTTTTGGTAAATTTCTCAAGTTTCCTATAGTGGAATTTAACCTTCACCAAGAAGAAAATTATCTGATCATGGTGTTCAGAGCTGGAAGTGGACTAGGGTTAGATAAGATCATCAGACTCTGTGCCCAAGGTTGAACTCCTCATAGCTTTCTAACCTAAGGAAGAAAGGCCAGCAAACACATGTGTACAATTCATTTCTTCTTCCATGTGATATCTGCACCACCTAAAGACTCTGATGATGTGGGCCTTTAACCTGGATCCCTGAAAGAATTAGTGAAATGCATTTGTTTCTTTTCTTTATAACTCAGTTAGTCTGTGGCATTTTGTTATTGGCAACAGAAAATGGACTGATATAATAATATAACGATCATGTTTAAACTCTAATAACACTCTAAAGACCCTAAGGTGAGGTCATGTTCTGAGGCATTGGGGGTTAAGGTATCTTTTGGGGGGAAATTTAATGGAACCATAGTCTTTGTCTATCAAGAACTTGGAGGCCCAGTGTTGATGGCTAAGTCTAGGCATAGAGGCAAGCTATCCAGGATCCACTTCCTGGGAGAGGGAGGATTGACTTTTATTATGAGTAGGATTTAGAGAGCTGTTTGTTTGTTTTGTCTTTGTTTTTATGCAGCACAGCACAGCCTAACTACATAACTGTCTTAGTCGTTTATTACTGTAAAGGGACACCATGACCACGGCATCTCTTAGAAAAGAAAACATTTAATTTGGGCTGGTTTATACAGTTTCAAAGGTTTAGAGGGAAACATGGCAGCATTCAGGCAGACATGGTGCTGAAAAGTTCTACATCAGGATCTAAAGGCAGCAGGCAGAGAAAGAGAGCCACTGGGCCTGGCTTGGGCTTCTGAAATCTCAAAACCCACCCCACAGTGATACACTTCCTCCAACAAGGCCACACCTTGTAACCTTTTCAAATAGTGCCACTCTCTGTGAGCCTATGGGAGCCATTTCATTCAATCTACCACAATAACGACAGAAAATACTTTATGAACTCCTTGGATCATTTATCCTGAAAGTCTTTCATCTTTGTAGCAACCATCAGCAGTCAACTAAAGAGCCCAGTTTCCCTCAGAATGAACCAAATACTGCTCCCCTGTTCCCCATTCGCTACAATCTTATTATTCCCTATCATTGCTTTCCTATTATTGTATCAATTACCATTTTCCATTGTGTTTCTGCTCCTGTTTTTCTTTCTCTTACCCTGATTTATTTGTTTGTATTAACTGCCTGGTCCCAGTAAGCTTGTGAGACTGCCAACTTCACTATAAACAAGTCCTATTATTCATAGCTACCTTTTAATTCCTTTTCTAAGCCTTTAAATTATAATCCGTATGTGTTCTCTCAATAGCTCCCTGGGTAGCTAGAGGTGATAATGGAAGAGTGAGTATTTTCCAGCTCAGGGTTAATAATTACTTGTTTTTCCCTGTTTGCTTTTAAATGTGGAGGCATAAACACAATTTCAGAGGCAGCTTAAAATGTTTGCTGAAAATACAACATCACAAATAGAAGTTTATATCTACTTCAAAGTATTTTGTATTAATAACAATTCCAACATGTTAGTACCACACATATTATCACTGTCTCTTTACTAATAAAAAATAACTAAAGAAACAAGATATACCTTTGGCCCCAGAACCACAGGGGTAAAAAGGAGATGACGAGCATCCCTTAGAACTGAAAGAGCTACGTTCTTAAAGTAGGAGTGGTGGTTCATGCCTCTAATTCCTATACTTGGAGCTGAAAGAGGAAGATTCTGAGTTCAAGTTCATCCTGAGCCATATACCAAGACCCTACCTCGAAACAAAAACAAAACAGCCCACATTCTCTTAATGTATACGTTTCTGTTTCCTTGTGAGAAAGTAAAGTTATTTGATAAGAAGTGGAAGTTTCCAACTTTAAATCTAGTTATATAAACATTATCCTAACCAAAGCTCGACAAAAAAGCAAAACCAGGTATGTGGCCCTGCCCTCCAGATCCAGGGAAAGGATATTTCAACATGAGAAAATACAATCTTCTGAACTGTCACCTGTTTTTAAAATTATGAATTTCGTTTAATTACCAAATGTAGTAGGCTAAATTAGCCTAACCTCCCACAAAGATCCTGATATCTTAGTTCCCAGAGCTTATGACTATTACCTATTACTATTTGTTACCTTCTTTGGAAAGCAGTCTTTGTAGATATAATTAACTATATTTCAATGACAAACCAACTCTGGGTTACTTGAGTGGGCACAAAATCCAGGTGATTCCTTACAAATGAGAAGACACAGAAAGCAGAAAACAGAAGCATAAATTAACCACAAACCAAGGACTGCCTGGAGCCACAGAAATTGGATGAGGAATGGAAATATCCCCCTCTATAGCCTTCTAAGGAAGCTCAACCCTGATTAGTTTGTATGTTATATCCTCCAGAAGCATTAAAGAATACGTTTCTAATTTGCAAGCTACCGACTATGTGCAGCACCTACAAGAGATTTATATAGCAGGTAACATTACAATAAATAATAAGATAAATAAACTCACCTCTTGACTGCAGCACCATTCCAGGGTGAAGAATTAAAGGCAAATTGAAAGATACAATGATTGTGAAGTGAGGTTCAGATATGGAGTGAGGCTAAGGAATTCTATGCCTTGCTCACTCTCAAATTTTCTCTTCATCCATCAGAGCTGAAGATACTATGGGTACAGATATCTACATTCTTATAAGAATGTACAGGAAATTCAGAATTACATTTCTAGCATTTATCTTAGAACTTTCGGTAATACATATTTTCCAGTCATAACATTTTGACATAATGCTGGGTTAGGGAGATAAGCCAAATGCTCCTAAGAACTTATACCAGCTTAATCAGACATCTAGGAAATAGCTTTAACATCTAAATGTGAAAGTAATAAATATACACAAAATTCAAATAATAAGGTAAGTGAATAAAATAGGAAATGAAAATCATTGTACCAAGAGTAGTGGTTGAAATGTGTAAAGATCAAGCAAGGGTCACTGTTATAGATTCTACCTCTCAATGAGGGTCCTGTTTGGCTCTTTCTGAAGGGCTCTCTCATTCTTCCCTTCTAACCCATCCCTATTCCTGTGTGTCAGTGTCTTATACCTAGAAACACTCTCCACACGGTACCCCTGGCGGCCACACATGGCTGGAATTTAAGTAGATAATTCACATTATCCTTTCTGTCCTCCATGACTGTCTCTCCAGCCTCACCCTCAGCCCTGTATCCAAGCATCCCTCCTCCTACTTCAACTCCATTCACCAGAGACTCCAACACTTGGTACAGAACCGTGTAGAGGACGTGTAGAGCTCTTTCATTAGGGTCTCTCCAGATATACTCTTTGTCATACTGAAGCCTAATTTCAGGAGCCCCTTCTCCAACTCCCTGGGCACCTCATCTCTTGGTGTGAACAAGTTATCCCCAGCTCTTTGCTACAACACCTCTCAGCCTTTTCTTCTAGCCTATTTCTATTCTTCTCTGCTGCTCACCCTGCCTTGGCACCTTCCACCAGGGATCCCGTAGCCACAACACTTTCCTAAGATTCAGAGGAGGCAACAGAAGCCAAGGAATGGCACCCACACCCTCAGCAAAGAAAAGACCTGAAATCAGTCATCATTACTCCAAGTGCCTGGGTGTCAACACAAAGCACAAGAATGAAGAGCCAAGACAATATGCCTATACCAGACCCAGGAGCCCTTCTACAATGGGCCTGAGGATTGCAGCTTAAACACAAGACAAAGACTTCAAAATAGCAATTACAAATATGCTAAAGGACTCTAAACAGTGTGAATGAATCCTTTAATGAAGACCATGAAAACACAAAGAAGCAATAGAATGAAATAATGAAAATAGTTCAAGAAACATGAACTGAGAAGTAGAATTACTAAAGGAAGCCCAAACTGAAAGAAAAATGAAAATGAAAAATTTAGGAAGTCAAAACCTCAGAGGTAAGCCTCACAGGGTACAAGAAAGAAAAGAGAATATCCATCTTTGACAAGGCAAAAGAAATGGATACCTCAGGGAAAGAAAATGTTAAATCTAAAAATAATCCAGGCATAAAATCTGGACACTAAGAAAAGACCAAATCTATGAATAAGGGGAATAGAGGAGAATAAACCCAGGTCAAAGCCACCAAAAATATTTTTAGCAAAATCAAAAAATTTCCCCAACCTAAAGAAGGAGACAACTATCAAGATACAAGTAGCATACAGAACACCAAATAGACAGAACCAGAAAATAAATCCACGCAACAATCTAAATACTAAATGTACAGAACAAAGAAAGGATATTAAAAGCTTCAAGATAAAAAGTAACATATCAAGGCAGGGCCATTAGAGTGACATCCAAGTTCTCAGTGTAGTCTCTGAATGCCTGAAGAACCTAGACAGATGTTGTGTAAACTCTTGAGAGACCACAGATGTCAGCCCAGACTACTATATCCAGCAAAACTGTAAATCACTACAGAGAAAGAAAGAAAAACATTTTAAAAGAAAGAAAAGCATTTAAAACCAAGTTTAAGAAATACTTAGTAAAATCAGCTCTGCAGAAGACACTTGATAAAAACTTGAGGCGAAAGAAGTTAACCACACCAAAGAAAACACAAGGAATAAATAATCCCAGAACAGTTAAATCAAACAGGTGGGGGACCCATACCATAACAGCTACATAACAGGAATAATAAACAGTGTTTATTGGTAGCTCAAATTATGGTCAAATTACAGCCCCGCCCTCCAAAAATCAAACACAGTCTAAGAGAAAATATGGTCCATCTCTCTGCTGCAACCAAGAAACACACCTCCCAATTGAGGATATACATCACCTAAGGACGAAAAATGTTACTCCAAGCAAATGGACCCATGAAGCAAGCAAGTGTAGTTATTTTAAAATCTGACAAAATAGACTTCAAACTAAAAGGAAACAAAGGAAAAATCCACCAAGAGGATTTTGAAATACTAAACCATTTATGTACTAAACACCTGGATACTCAACTTCATAAAAGAAACATCACTACACCTAAAAGCACATACTGACTCTCCTACAATGCCAGTGGGTGACTTCAACACCCAGTGTCATCAACGGACTGATCATCCAGACAAAAAACTAAACAGAGAAGGGTCGAGTTAAGTGATGTCATAAACTAGGTAGACCCAGCAGATAGTTACAGAACATTTCACCCGAACACAAAAGAAAGTATTTTCTCCTCAGCAGCTGATAAAAATTTCTCCAGAACTGACCACATACTTAGGCATAAAGCAAGCCTCACCAGATATAAGAAAAGTGAAGAAAGAAAACAAACGAACGCCCTACATCCTGAAACCATGGGTTAAAGCTGTATATTGACAACAAAAATGTACAAATTCATGGAAACTGAACAAAAAGAAAAATGGGTCAGGACAGAAATTAAGAAGAAAATTTAAAACTGTTTAGGACCGAATGAAAATGAAAACACAACACACCCAAATCTATGGGACACAATGAGGATAGTTATAAGTACTAAAAATTGAAGGTAACTCATATTTACAACTTAGTGACAAACTTGGAAGCTTTAGAACAACAAGAAGAAATGACATCCAAAGATAGTAACTATCAAGAAATAATCAAACCAAGAGCTGAAATCAATTAACTAAAAACAAAAAAAGAGTTGGTTATTTGAGATAATCAGAAAGACTGATAAGTCATTATACAAATTAGCTAAAAAATAGAGAGTAAATCCACATTAATAAAATTAGAGAGAAAAAGTGAGGCATCATGACAGATACCAAGGAAACTGAAAGAATCATAAAGATATATTTCAAAAATCTGTTCTCCACCAAACTAGAAGCATAAAAGAAATGGATGGATTTCTTGATATATACAATTTACCAAAGCTAAATCTAGATCAGATAAGCAATGTAAAAAGACCTATAACCCTGGTGAAATAGAAGTAGTAATTAAATCCACTCCCCCAAAAAAGCTCAGGGCCAGATGGATTGACCTCAGAGAAGAATTAATTCCAATACTACTTTAATTAGTCTACAAAAGAGAAATTAAAGGATCATTGCCTAATCTTTTAATGAGGCCACAATTATCCTGATACCTAAACCATACAAAGATGTAACCAAATAAATAAATGAAAGAAAAAAAGAAAGAGAAAGAAAAAAAGAAATTTACAGATTAATATCTTTCATAGATGTAAAATTTCTCAAACACTAGCAAAATGAATCCAAGGACACATCAAAAAACATTCCACCACATTAAGAGACTGAAAACTAAAAACCACATGAATATCTCATTAGATTCAGAAAAGGCCTTTGCAAAATTCAGAATCCCTTCATGATATAAGTCCTGGACATGCTTCAACATAATAAAGGTGATTTACAGGAAGCCCACAGCTAACACCAACCTAAACAGAGAGAAATTCAAGCATGTCCACTAAAATCAGGAACAAAACAAGGATGTCCACTCTCTCCATTCCTATTCAATATAGTATTTGAAGTTTTAGTTAGTGCAATAAGACAACTGAAGGAGAACAAGGATATGCAAATAGGAAAAAAAGTCAAAGTATCTTTATTTGCATATGAAATTATTTTATACACAAAAGACCTTTAAAAATCCACTAAGAAATCCCTACAGCTGATAAATACTTTCAGTAAAGTAGCAGGATACAAAACTAACACATAAAAACCAGTAGCCTTCCTATATACAAACGACAGACTGAGAAAAAATATGTTGGGATAATTCTAATCAACCAATTGAAAGACTTATATAATAAAATCTTTAAAAGATTGAAGAAGACATTTGAAGATGGAAGAATCTTCCATGTTCATGGATCAACAGAGTTAATATAGTCAAAATGGCCATTCTACCAAAATGGATCTAAAGATACAACATAATCCCCATCAAAATTCCAACCCAACCCTTCTCAGCTTTGATTCGTATGAAACAAAACAAAACAAAAAAGAGGATAGCTAATACAAATCTGAAAAATAAAAGAACTGCTGAAGGTTTCACTATCCCAGATTTCAAGTTGTATTATAGAGCTATAGTAATAAAAGCAGCATGGTGTTGGCATAAAAATAGACATATTGACCAATGGAATCTAAATGAAACCCAGACATAAGTTCACACACCCATGACACTTGATTTTTTTTGACCAAAAAAGCCAAAAATACACACTAGAAAAAAAAATAGCATCTTTAACAAATTGTGCTGGTCAAACTGGATGACTGCATGTAGAAGATTGAAAATAAATCTATATTAATCACCCTGCACAAAATTCAATTCCAAAATGGATTAAGGACCTCCACATAAGCCCAGATACCCTGAATCTGATAGAAGAGAAAGTGGAGTATAGCTTTGAACTCACTAGCACAGAATAGACTTTCTGAAGAGGACACTGATAGCACAGGCACTGGAAAAAAAAAACCAATTAATAAAGGGAACCTCATGAAATTGAAAAGCTTCCGTATGCCTAAGGACACTATCATCTGGACAAAGTGTCAGGCTACAGAATGGGCAAAGATCTTTACCAATTATGCATCTGATAAAGAACAACAAAAGAACTAGACATCAAGAAAACATAACCCAATTAAAAATGGGATACATAAGTAGGCAGAGACATCTCAAAAGATGAAACACAAATGACCAAGGAGAAACACTTAAAGAAATGGTCAACATTCTTAGTCATCAGGGGAACAAAAATTAAAACTTCTCTGAGATTTTATCTTATACCAGTCAGAATAAACAAGATCAATAAAATGAGTGATAGCTCATTCTGGTAAGGATTTGAGGAGAGGGGAATACTTACTGCTTGTGGGAGTGAAAACTTGTATGGGCACCAGGGAAATCAATGTGGTAGTTCCTTGGAAAGCTTAAATAGATCTAACTCAAGATACAGCTCTACTACTCTTAGGTATATGCCCAAAGGATTCTACATCCTACTACAGAGATACTTGCTCATCCATATTCATTGCTGCTCTATTCATAAATAGCCAGAAATTGGAAACAGCTAGATGTTTAACAGCTATTGAATGGATAATGAAAGTGTTGTATATTTACATGATGGAATACTATTCAGCTCTTTAAAAATGGAATTATGAAACTCACAGTTAAATGAATGAAACTAGGGGGAAAAAATCACTCCAAGAGAGATAACCCAGACTCATAAAGACAAATATTTTATGCTTTTTTAATATGTGGATATTAGCTTTAAACCTTCAATTGCTGTACTATAATCTGTGTAATCACAGAGTTTAAATATAAAGTAAGGGACTAGGAAGGATCTCCCAGGGAAAGGGTAACAGAATATATAGTTATGAAGATAGAAGGAGAATGCTGAGTGGGATGATTAAATGGGGATGAAGAAGAAAGAAAAGGGAAAGAAAGAATCTACAGGGAGGGACAATTAACACTAAAGTCCATTTTAAAGACTATATGGAAACCTATCACTGTAGAAGCTTCCTAAAATATGTGCATAAATGAAAGAACACTAAAAGGAGTCACCAAATAATAGGGAAGACAATGTCCCAGCTAGACATCCTCACTACTGAGTAAAACATCCAGGGCCAGGAACTGGTCACATTTAGTCGAAGGCCATGGCACCCCCCAAACATCTCAGGTTATTGTCAAAGCTATTGGTTGCTCCTCACCCCCCCCAAAAAAAAACAATGATGGTAAGGCCTTATTGCTGAAAACAAGGTCTCATTAAACATGAAGAAGCTGAGCTAGTGCCTAACTAGAGTCTTTAGGCCTACTGTATGGGGTTCATGATACTAGAAGGTACTCTGCATTCTACCAGAGGAGAAAGATAACCCCTAACCCTGCTACAAACCACGTGATCCACAAAGGTGACCTGTCTACAGGATACTCTGGTGCAATAGTGGCACAAACGTCGTGGGAATAACCAACCACTCTCTGGATTTAAGGTCCGTTCCGCTAGATCGATGGTTCTCAACCTTCCTAATGCTGCAACATTTTAATATAGTTCCTCACATTGTGGTGACCCCCAACCACAAAATTATTTTCTTTGCTACCTCATAACTGTAATTTTGCTACTGATATGAATCTTGATGTAAACATCTGTGTTTTCTGATGGCCTTATGTGATTCCTGCGAAACGTGTCACAGCACACAGGTCAAGAACCGCTGCACTTAGATGGAATCCATGGCTGATACTGTTCCAGTGTCCAAGAACCTGAGACTAGACAAGCCATGAGTCTAGGGGGAATCCAAATGCCATTGTCCTGCTAAAGGAATATAGCGATAAAATGACTCTTTACAATATCCTCCAAGATTCATAGATCAGTACCTCACTCAACCATGATTAGAGAAGATTCTTTTCTGTCGTAGATGGGAACTGACACAGAGACCACAACTGGACAATGTGCAGAGAGTGAGAGTCTGTGGAACATAGTCCTAAATGGCATGTCTTCAGCAGACACTTCACCTTAGTGCAGAAGAGGAGGCATAAAGATTGTAAGAGGCAAAGGAATGAATGATGCCAAGGAAGCAGTGTCTTTCAAACATAACAGGACTGAGTGCATATGAACTCACAGACTATAGCAGCACACACAGGCTCAAGTCAGACAGGGTCCCAGCACTGTAAGTGGCGAGTGAATAGGAGCTCTCATCCTCATGTAAGAAGCTATCTACAGTTGCCATCCACTTGTAAAGAAAAAAAATTAGTTTCTCCAATGGAGTCTCACTGGGTAATATTAATCAAATTTAGGAGCGGCCCCATGCCCTATAGTAGTTAGCCAACACAAAACAAACTAAATGGTATTTTGTAGACTGTCTTACGTTGCTTTATTTGGGAATTTTTTTTATTATTATTATTCCTGGTGTTCTACTTCTGATCTTGTGTTTTTATGGGTTTTGTGTTGAGGGGTGTGTACATATATGGGTTTTTTCTTTTTTTTATTCGGTTTTCTTGTGGGTTTTTTTTGTTTTGTTTTGTTTTTTTCGGTTTTTATTTTTTTGGTTTTGTTGTTGTTGTTGTTTGTTTGCCTGGAGTTGGGTGGTTAGGGAAGTGGGAGGATCAGGAATCAGGGGAGGAAAAAGCGTGATCCAAATATATTGCGTGAAAACAAATTTTCTATTTTTTTTAAAGAGTAGCCATTACATAGTATTGTTGATACATCCTGGGTTTAACGACTTCGTGAGATTGATTTGTGCAGTTGTGACATGACACATTCCAATGACTGCACGAAAATGAACTGTAATTAATTCGGACAATTAAGTCAAAAGGTCCTACTATTTCATGCAGAAAGCCTTCCCCTGTCACTGATCTTCTAACATCCAGAAAGTTCCTTAAAAGACTCACAGAAACTTCTAAGAGGTCTTTGGCCACAGTCTGTAAAGCATTTGGTAAAAGGTTGTTAACATGCCCCTCCACAGTAAGACTCAATAAACATTCGTGTATGTGGATGTGTTTAATAGACAGCCATAAAATACCACAACACAACAGAAAGCTATTAGAATGGATACTCATAAACCAGCTAATGCCTGTCAGCAATCAGAAAACTAGTAGCTTCTCCCTCTATTGATACGTATGGTTGCAACTTAATGATGTTTTTTCTTAACTGATGGCAGCTGTCTCCATGAAAAACTATTAGCACTGTAGATCTTTATTGAAACTGGCAAAGTAATAAATAACACTTGTGACTTCTTCTTTGTTCACAAGGTTAATTGTTATT
Source organism: Psammomys obesus (assembly GCF_907164565.1). Lineage (NCBI taxonomy): Eukaryota > Metazoa > Chordata > Mammalia > Rodentia > Muridae > Psammomys > Psammomys obesus. The sequence continues at coordinate 3,110,523 of NW_026596166.1, read as the reverse complement.
TAATAACAATTGTGATGGGCTAAGAGTTTCCAAGGAATTATATATGCAAACCATTAGACTGAAATAGAAGTCTCAACAATGTACTAATTTATAAGTTGTTGGTAGCCCAAAGTCATAAAGGTGGTATAATACTGGATAATATGATGATTATCCAGGATTCTGTATTGTCTTTGCATTTTTCATTTACATTGACAAATATTCACTTAGCAAAATAGCAAGCTATTAATCCAGAAGATATAAAGATTTATAACGGACAATTTTCGACCTTGGAAAGTGTTCGGTGTGGCTAAGGACACTAAATATACATAAGTGGATTAGTAAATGAGCTCAATTTAGAAGATACAAAGACAAACTACTCCAACTTGGTTGCAAAATCTTCATAGATAATTCTGGATAGGGTTTGCTAAAATTTATTTAATTTTTTCAAAGCTATCCAGTTTGATTAAGGAACTGTTAATTGGGTTTTTTTTCCTAGTCTCTGACAAGCACACACTAATTTATCTAAATGTAGTCATTAGTTTAGACACTACTTCTTTGAGGATGGGATGGATCCTGAGAGATATTAATTTCTTCTTCATTGTCCTACCAAGGAGAATAGAGAAAGCCGATGAAAGGGCTTACTTAGGTCAAATGGCCACAGCAAAGCCTAGACCAGGGCTCAGGTGACCCAGTTTCTTGCTTCTTTAAGGCATTAGAAGATAGCTGTGCCAATATCATCCCTTATGCTTTGCTCAGTTTGAACACAGTATTTCAAATCTCAACACAAATTGCAAGCACAAAAGTAAACAAAAAGGAAAAAGAGTAATGTTGATAATGGTGGCAGTGGTGATGTAAAATAAAGAGAAGAGGAGAAGAAAGGGAAAAGATGGAGAAGGGAGCAGAGGCACTTATTGACATGAACTGGGGGATTGGGGAGCTTTGAAATTGTGTCTTCGGTAGCCTTTGCAGCATGAACTGGGGGGCTGGGAGGCTTTGAAAGGGCATCTTCTGTAGCCTTTACAGCGTTTCCAGTACTAAAATCATTCTAATGCCATTAAACGCCTGAGGCCACATGTTAAGTGGCTGCTAGTAAATGTGAAATCCCACATAGGTCAGAGCTGAGATCCCATGTGCTAAATCACAGCACCATATTACAGTAGAGGCTGTGCAGTCTCTGGTAAATCATGCCCACCCTTACAATACTAAGATAGCTGGACAGGGGCTGGCGAGTTTACTGACTGCTGCTGGCCGAGCAAGCCCTGGAAAGGGCTCAGATTGTTACAGCAGCCCCTAAATGGCATTCCTAATGTTCCTGCTCTCTATGATGCATTCAGTTACCAAGACAATCATCTCAAATAAGAATTTCAGTGAAGCTTAGAGCAAATTAATTAGCCATGCTGCAGACAGATTAAAACTCCGCAAGCAGTTACCATAGTAGGTAACCTTGCATGTTTTACAAAGTGTGGCGTTTTTTTAATTTCAGCTCATATTTAATAATGAATCATTTTCCTTGCCCCCTGCTAAACACTGAATGATTAGAAACCCTATGATAATTCAGGGGTGTTAAATTAATCTGTTAGTTGAATATTCACATTTTCCCTAAGGCAACCTTCCCCTTCTTCAGGTTATATCTATGCTCCTACCCTTATCCTCCCCCCCAACAAGTGCCAGCAAATGCCTACAAAGGAGAGAGGCCTTTATTCTTGGCTATGGGGGGCAGTGGCACTTCCCAGTCTATAAATGTGAATAAGCGTACACCTGTCAGGTACTGGCAGGTGGCCTCATTGCCCACTCTGAGCCACCTTGCAATGAGGCATTATCATATGTTTTCCCTCCCCAGGAAGTGATTCTGGCAGCCTCTTTTTCTCCCAGGCCCTCTGCCCTGCTTTTGTTGTCTTCAGAAAAGTTAAAAGGGGCCTAGCTTTTAATTCTATTCCCTTCCATGTGTCCAAGTGGCATATGGCTGTCTCCCTAGCACCTAATTCAATGCCCGGCACATAAAACGTATCGTTGAATGATAAGTAAGCATCAAATGTGTTTGTCAAAGATGTCTGTTTTATTTAGAATTTCCTAAGAAAATAGACAAAAAAAACCAAAATGATATCATGTAGCAATACTCCACCCACTTTCCCATTAGACATCTGTTCTCTGATGCCACTCCTCTCCTCTTCCTGGTAACTCAGCCTTTGCAATAGCCTCATACTCACCCCAACAGTCAGAAGGCTATGCCCATCATCAAAATAAAGTCCAAAATTGCTGCACCCTCTCCCACATACAAATCAGAAATCACTTCAATCAAAGGATTCAAATATCAATGGCGACCTGACTCAGTACATCATTAAATATTCATAAAATGAATGCTGTATAGCCATTACAAAAAATAGGCCAATGATAGATACATTACTAATAGATAGATGGTGGATTGATAGGGACATAGACAGATGATGGAGAAGCAATTGACATACTGTTTAATCTTAGTTGATCACTGAATATACGTATGGGAAAGTATTGACTTTGGCTGTCTTTTTAACGAACAGAATCTGAAAAATATATTAAGAGAAGGAAGGTACTTGAGGGAGGGGAACGCATGTGACAGAGGTCGATGCTGAGTGTCTTCTTCAGCTACTCTCCACATTACTTTTTGAAGCAGATTCTCACTGAATCTAGAGCTCACTGGTCCTCAGGCATCCATCACCTAGTTTTATGTGATGCTGCTGATTGAACTCAGGTCTCCATGTTTGTGCAGCAAGCACCTTACAAAGTGAGCCATTTCCCTGACCTGAGAGGCTCCATTTTTAGATACGTTTTTAGATGAGAGGTTACAATGTAGGAAAAGGTTGGAATATTTAAGTTTCTAAATCAAAAATTAACTGAGCATCATTATATACTAAAGGAAAGAGGGTGGGTGGGAAGGCAGCAAGTCATGAATACATTCCAACATGGCCCTGAAAGAATTCACCCAACCAAATGACAAACTCACACCTTAGGATGTCTACTGATAACATAAAACTTATTTTTAAAGAATTGAATCTTCATCCTTCCATTTGCTGTGAGGGTTCTCAACCTATGTAATGGCACCTGCTGGATCCCAAGGCCAGAGAAACTCAGTGAACTGAAAATCAACTTAAAATGCATTTGTTCTGGAGCAGCTAATTAGATGTGATTTTTTAGATTGGTCTCCCAAGAACTTCTAGCTCCCTGGCCATTCTTTTATGTAAAATAACTTTTAAACCAGAATAAATTAGCCTCTGTGCTAATAATACAAAGTTATAAGTGTCTGTAAGCATGCTATACTTATTAGAACTCTCTTATTAGAAATCAAACTCTTTGATTTACTGGTATGCATTTCCAGGGCATTGTTTATATTCTGCTGGTCCTGTTGCCTGTATCCACCACTTACTAATTTGGTCTATACAGATGTGAGGTAGGTTGACAAAGGGAAAAGAGATGACCAAGCCAGGATTTTCTGATTTTGCATTGAGCCTCTCAGATATTCCTGCCTGTTCCCCTGAAGATACTTAGAATTACAGGAGACTGGGATAAGCTCTCTGCTATGGAGACCTCCTGGTCGGCTGATGGCTACTTTCAGGGGCTGACGAAGCCATGTCTCTGAATCATGATGGACAGATGAGAGCTGAGATACCCATTAAAAGTTCAGTCAGGGCCATCTTCACCAACCACATAGTCCACAAGGCTCCTAACCTACACCCATGTCAAGGTCTCTTTCTCCTCTCCTCCTTGACTGAGTTAGTCAAAAGGCTGAGGGAGACAGAAGGGAATCAAGAGAAAACTGGGGGGATTCATTCTTAAAAGAAAGGAGGCTTTCTCTTATAGTGGCTCAACATTGCTGCGCACCATCACAGTGATCATGATGGAGAAAACAACTAAGAATGAACAGAATTGGCATTTATGTCTTGAAGCCAACCAAAAAGAAAGGGGTTGGATTATGGCCACTGAGCAAGGCCCTTCCTCCCAGATTCTAGACAGATTATAAACAGAACAAATGCAGGTAGTTTAGGCACCGTAGACAAGTTGAGGTTATACTCGTAACTTTCTATCTCGCCTCATCCTAGACCTGAAGAAAAATTGTTAATGAGATAAGCACATCTCTAGAACACTGACATCTGCAGAAGGTAAATTAATTTTGACTTGGGAGGTCAATTAGTTCATGAAAGAGTTGTCTTTAAGACCTGAACAACCCCATCTTGCAGCCTTAGAACTTTGCTTCTCTGACAAGTGGCCTTTATTAATCACCTGTGATGAACAAAAGATAGAACTCACTTTAAACTCCTAGTGGCCATTTTGACTTAAATATGAACTGTATGTATTTTAAATCTCCCATTAATAATTACTTTTATGAAATCAGGCATAGTGGTACACACCTGTAATCCTAGCTCTCGGGGAGGCAGAGGCAGGTGGACCTCTATGAGTTCAAGGTCAGCCTGGTCTACACATTGATTCCAGGACAACCAAAGCTACACAGAGAAACCCAGTCTGGAAAAAAAAAAAAGAAAAGAAAAGAAAAAAAAAGAAAAAGAATTACTTTCATGAGAAGAGGGACAGAGCTCTGTCCCAGGTATTCGAGGAATTTGGAAAGGATGTGCCACAACAGCACAGAGGAACTATGAAGAAAAGGTTTGGAGTACAAAAAACAAATTTTACTGATTTTTCTTGGGAAGCAGGGTTCTTAGTCAAGAAAGAGCTCTATTCACCTCCCAAGCTTTGTGCTCTGTTCAGTGTTGAAGGACATGGTTGTTTACAGGCATTTCCTGATTCCTATAACCACATAATCTGTAGGGGAGCCTCCTCCTAGGGCATCTACCAATTGACCAACCAGGAGTAGTCTGTATTCCTTCATGTACTACCAGCAGGGCACAATCCTACTTTCAGTTCCTGTCTCATTCATTGAGACAGGGCATTGCCTCTTGCTGGCCAGTCTTCATCCTCTAAACCACAGTAATTTGTATTTTATACAATAATTATAGAATTCATTTGTATGGTCCATTACTGAAAACTTCTTGACAAGTCAACCCCAGTTCTAGATGTAATACCATTAAAGAAATTATTAGATTATAGCTCCAAAAGCCAGATCCCTGAGACCTGAGAAAAACTGACTTTTCCTATAAGTCAAACTGTGTTGAAGACATGACCCTTGGTATTGTAGACTATGACTTTATTTGAAAATAAGTCTTCAAAGGTGATATGATCAAGTTAGCATGGTATCATAAGAGTAGATCCTAATCCATAGTAATAGTGTCTGTATAAAAATAGGAGATGGAGACAAGGATATATTTATCCACAAAGGAAAAATATTGCATGAACATAAAATGATCAGTTTTTTCAAGCTAGGAACTATTTTTTTAAATGCCAGGAAACCACTGGAAACTATAAGGTAGGCATGAAACAGATTCTCACAGCCCTCTGAGAAAATAATCTCTGTCAGCATCTTTACCTTAGACTTCCAGCCCCACTAACTCCAAGGCATCACCATTAAACCGCTGATTAAACCACTCAGTTGTGTGTGAGGTTTTTCTGTAGCAGCCTCAAGAAACTAATGTCCTTACCTTGAAGTCCTGGGTCAGTATCTATTGACTTAATCTCTAACAGCTTTACCCAACATTTTCAGGAATGAATCTTGGGCAAAGCAGCTCCAAGTGGATAAGGTCTTAAGCTTCCACCTGATGAAAAGATGTGGATTTCATCGCTCATTGTGTGAACTCATGTTTACACCCCTGAAGTATAGTTTCCTGATTGTGGTATGGGAAATACACCCTTCACTTTTGCATTGCTATGACCAGAATACCTGGGAGAAGTAATTTAAATGAGGAAAGAGTAATTTTATCTCTATTTCAAAGGGGTTTCAGTCCATCACAAAAGAGAAGGGAGGGCAGAGGATCTTGGTCAACACGACGGTGTACCAGGAAACAGGGCAGCCCTGAACCAAGGAACAGTCTATATGTGACTTTGAAAGGCCTACTCCTGGTCACTCAATTCTTCCATCTAGGTCCCACTTCCTAAAAATCCAGGAGCCTCCCAAAATACTACCACCAGCAGGGAAACATGTACTCAAAACGAACCAGGGTTGGCAAAGGGAACATTTTAGATTTGGACCATAACTGGGAAGATGGATGAAATCCTTTATGTAGGCTCCTATTTTAGTTGATTTACAGCAGACACCTAACACTTTCTAGGGAGATAAACTCCCCATAGTTCTGTGCTTGACCTGCTTACCTCATCAAGCTGGCGTCACATGATAAGTGATTGAAATGTGGTGTCTCTCACACACCGTGTCCCATGGCTCTGAGGTTAGCGCCCTCACACTTCAGCTCTTGGCCCTGATGACCTAGTATCGTGACTGAGGAGGAAGAGAGCAATGACTGAGGAATATGCTCCATGTGATCACAAAATGGGAAACTTGCCTCTGTGAACCAAAGGAACTCCTAGCTCTTCCAAATATAAAACCTTTGTCATCTCTTTCTCTACTGACCCTGGGTGTGTCTGACATATTGGACATCTGTCCATTGTGGCTGTAAGTTCTCTTTCCTGAACAACCTCTTCCTCCTCATCTTTACTCTTCTTCTTTTTCTTCTTCTTCTAATTCTAATTCTAATTCTTCCTGCTTTCCTATTCCCCTGCTCCTCTTTCTCATCCCTCCTCTTACTTTTTCTCCCATCCCCCATCTTTCTAATACTTCATAGATTTGATGCTGGCAGAACTGTTTACTCTAACCATCACCAGCCAGTGAACATTTATTTTCCTCTCTGTAATGTCAAAATGGCTAATCCTAAAACCTTCGCAGTTGGAGCCCATGGTTATTTTTCTTGGGGTCTATACTATTCTTCAGAAAATTTCTCAGAGTCAGCAATAGTTCTGAGTGGTTATGAGTGTTGGACATCATTCTAACGTGCAGAGAGCCTTCCCAGCACTGGTGACTGACAAGAGGTAAAGCTTTTGTCATGGTTTACAAAAAGGCTTTAAATACAGTGTAACAAGTGAAGTTCTACATTGATCTAGAAGAGCCTTCCATACATTATCCTGCTTGATTTTCTTCATAATGTGGTGGCACAGGCAGGCCAAGTCCTCTGTTGCTCCTAATTTTAATTTAAGAACCAAAATCAGAGAGATTAAATGATTCAATGCCCAGAATGAACATACTTCAGCATTGTAGCGTCTCTCCAATAACTCAACAAATTGTTTAATCTCCTTCACGAAGGCATTGCCATATATAGAGAGCCTCTTTAATAACCATCAAGAGTCACCAATGAGTAGAGTCAGGCAGCCTGGCTGCGATGCTTTGATTAAAGACCACATTTAATGGTGTCTTAAAATATGTCCAAATGGCTTTTCCCCAATGTACCAAAATGGTATACATCTAAAGTGCTCTCCTTAAATGAACCTGTTTGTTATAACTCATGGGCTCTTCTTGCTTCATCAGGTAGATTAAATAAATAAATAAATTCATTTTACACACGGTTCCAAGACTATATAGGCTCAGATAAGGACCTGTTTTCTTCCACGCTTACCCACAAAGGAAGTGGGCTTTGAGGTCACTGCTTTCCTTTCTAGCCATTTGTCTTTTTTCACAGCAGTTGTGAAAAAGCCTGTGAGCGTGCCCTGTGGTCAAACTCGCCATAAAACAACAAACATGCCACCACATTCTTTAACTCTTTCTAGGAAATAAAGATGCCATGTGTGCAGCCTGTTACTGACACCTCTTTTCACTCCTCAACACTGCAGTTTTCTGAAACTTTGTCAAGTGGAAACAACGAGCTGAGGCAGAGGAAGGTGGATCTCGGTGAGTTTGAGGCCTGTCTGGTCTACAAAGCAAGTCCAGGGCAGTCAAGGCTACACAGAGAAGCCCTGTCTCAAAAATAAATAAACAAACAGATAGATAGCTAAATAAATACAAAAGAAGGAAGGAAGGAAAGAAAGAGAGAGAGGGAGGGAGGAAGGAAGGAAGGAAGGAAGGAAGGAAGGAAGGAAGGAAGGAAGAAAGAAAGAAAGAAAGAAAGAAAGAAAGAAAGAAAGAAAGAAAG
>NW_026596166.1:3022955-3102498 GCF_907164565.1 Psammomys obesus | reverse complement strand
AAGAAAGAAAGAAAGAAAGAAAGAAAGAAAGAAAGAAAGAAAGAAAGAAAGAAAGAAAGAAAGAAGAAAGAAAGCAAGCTGTACTGACCGGTCAAAATAGTAAAGGCTTGTCATGGAAGAGCATTCAATTTAGGATGAGCTATGCGCGTTCCCACTGCCTCCTGCTTGCAGTGAGGCGTCCAGCTGAGTTCGGAGTGGGCGAAGGTTGAAAGCTCACCTCTGGAGGTGCAGCTGTGTGCCAGTTTGGAACAGTAAAGGCGCTCACGTTTGCTCCCTGTGTTGCTGAGAAGATGAAGACGAAGCAGGGACGCCACTATCCTTCTTCGTTTTTGATGAGCATTACCCAAATCGCTCGGCGAAAGGACAGAGCAGAGGTTTCAAATAAGCCTTTCAGGCTGAAGTGGCATGGAACACATCAGATTCCAGACTGAAGGGCAGCACGGTGGTTCCTGCTGGGCAGGCCTCCCACGTCCCTGAATCCCTCCCGCTGAGGCTGTCCGTCCACTCCACTGCACAGTATGGCCGTTTGTCAAGTGCCTGGGAACATGCCTGAGACTCCAATACTCAGAGACTGTTTAGGCCCATTTTGTCAGGCTCTAACTAATGACTAAACAGTGGGATTCCTGAAAGAGCTCTCCTGACCCAGGTGCACGTGTGCCTTTAAACGTTGTCTATACACTTGAAAAGACCAGGTCTTCCTTGTAGAGATTTACTTTCTAAGCTTTCAACTAATGCATTCCACCTCTTTCCCGCCATCTCACCTTAGGTATGAAGATAATGAAAGCAAATCTGAGTTCTTCATCTGATTTCCTGCCTCCGTTTTCTTCAAGAAGGACAGACTCATGTCCCAGGAAAGCACTCTGGAAATGATCGAGGAGATAAAGCAGACAAAGTATCTCTCTGAGAACAATTCAGAAAGCTAAGAATATAGCTCAGAATCTACCTGACAGCACCAGGGAACTAACATGGCAGAGAATCTTTGTGAGAACCAAAACCCCAAAAGAGAAGAAGACAACAGTGAGCCCGGTGGCTGGAATCGCTTTTCTCCAAGGGAAAGTTCCTGTTCGCACAGAAATGGCTGAGAGGCAGAGAAGCAGAGCAGACTTTTCAACGGACTTTGAGAGCAACAGAAGTTAGATTTCGGGGCCTAGTAAGGAAAGGGACCTGTAAATTCCTAAATTGTGTCTTGGGGACCTTATGTTAGGACTCTTAATTTTTTTTAACAAGTTTTATTATTTATTGTAAGAAATATTCTGCATTTTGTTGTCTTTGTTCTAAAATTTGATTAATATGCAGGAAAAATACACATCTCCCAAGGCTAGGTATCTATTTTTTTAAATAAACTTTATTCTTTTTTTGGATTTTTTATTTTTATTTTTATTAATTACAGTTTATATCACTTTGTATTCCCCCTGTAGCTCCCTCCCTTCTCCCCTCTCAATTCCACCCTCCTTCCCCCTTCTCCACCCACTCCTCTCCCCAAGCCACTGATAGAGGAAGTCTTCCTTTCTTTCCTTCTGATCCTAGTCTTATCAGGTCTCATCAGGAGTGGCTGCAGTGTCTTCCTCTGTGGCCTGATAAGGCCGCTCCCCCTTGAGGGGGAGGTGATCAAAGAGTAGGCCAATAAGTTCATATCAGAGACAGTCCCTGTTCCCATTACTAGGAACCCACTTGGACACTGAACTGCCATGGGCAACATCTGTGCATGGGTTCTAGGGTATCTCCATGAATGGTCCTTGATTGAAGTATCAGTCTCAGAAAAGACCCCTGTGCCCAGATTTTTTGGTCTGTTTCTGTCCTTGTGGAGCTCCTGTCCTCTCCAGGTCTTACTATCTCCACCTTCTTTCACAAGATTCCCTGCACTCTGCCCAAAGTTTAGGTATAAGTCTCAGCATCTGCTTTGATGCCCGGCAGGATAGAGCCTTTCAGAGGCCCTCTGTGGTAGGCTCCTGTCCTGTTCCCTGTTTTCTCCCTCCTCTGATGTTCATCCTCTTTGCCTTTCTGAATGGGGATTGAGCTTCTTAGTCAGAGTCCTCCTTCCTGATTAGCTTCCTTAGGTGTACAGATTTTAGTAGGTGTATCCTATATTATATATCTAATACCCACTTATGAGTGAGTGTATACCCTGTGTGTCTTTCTGCTTCTGGGATACCTCACTAAGGATGATATTTTACAGTTCCCACCATTTACCTGCAAATTTCATGATTTCCTTGTTTTTTTTTTTTTTTTTTTTTTTTATTGCTGAGTAATATTCCATTGTGTAAATGTACCACAATTTCTGTATCCATTCCTCAACTGAGGGGCATCTGGGTTGTTTCCAGCTTCTGGCTATTACAAATAAAGCTGCTACAAACATGGTTGAGCAAATGTCCTTGTTGTATACTTGAGCATCTTTTGGATATATGCCTAGGAGTGGTATAGCTGGATCTTGAGGAAGCGCTATTGCTAATTGTCTGAGAAAGCACCAGATTGATTTCCAAAGTGGTTGTACAAGTTTACATTCTCACCATCAGTAGAGTAGGATTCTTAAAAGGAAAATAACCAATAGGACAGGAACTCTCACACATGCACACACTCAAACACACACACATACCACATACACACATACTCACACTTTCATACCATACACACCCATTCACATACATACCACACACACACACACACACACACACACACACACACACACACACGGGTGATTTTAAGAAAATGACTGGCAAATCTTTAGGGAAAATCAGCAAGACATAAATCTAGGGAAGAACTGATATGTACTCTCAAATCTAAAGGCGATTTGGAGATCTCAGTCCTTTCTCTGGTCCAACATGTTCTAAATTCACTGCAAACACATGAACACACAGCACAGAAGTAGACATTAAAGAGCTCTTTCTAAGAAAATAGGAAGACAATATGGGTAGCATAGCACTGATACCTTTTTCAACTCCTAACCTAAAGGCAAGCTGCTTTCCTTAAAAGTTATCGGCTTAAATGTTAATCTCACCTAAAGAGAAACAAACAAACTCCAGACAGACACATGGTAACATTTACACTGACGTTGGTATACTGTGATATTTAGGCCCAGTGACCCAGTTAAATGCAAAGATGAAATCAACCATCACATGGCCTGACGTGCTACATCCTCAAAGAAAGGTGAAGGGAAAAAGGACCTCCACCCCTGACTAATGTAGGTTTGTCAGGAATTAAATGTCTCCTCATGTTTTGCAGAAGCAAATATATTCTTTCCATAAGGAGGATATAAGTGTCTGAAGCTGGGCTGGAGAGATGGCTCTGCTCTTCCAGAGGTCCTGAGTTCAATTCCCAGCAACCACTTGGTGGCTCACAACCATCTACAGTGGGATCTGATGCCATCTCCTGGCACACAGGTGTTGATGTAGATAGAGCACTCATATATAAAATAAATAAACAAATCTTTTTTTAAAAAAAGGTGTCTGAAGCCTTAAGCCTTCTCTATAATTTTTCATATATAGTATCCAAAATAACTAGACTTTTAAGATGTAGAAGATAATGAGCAAAATATAAGGGAAAAAACAGACACATACCCACATATATATAACAGACATCTAGATAACAGAGTTAATATTAATGTATTAAATATGGTCAAGGGAATAAAATGAAAGCTTAAGAATTAAAGCTTAGAAATAATCAAATAAAACAGAAATGAAAGTATAATATTCAAAATTAAGGTCTCAGGGAAGTACTCTAATAGCAAACTAAAAATGAAAGAAGAGAAAGTTAGTGAATTAAAAGCTAAATTCTAGGATACTGTTATAACCAAACTGAGGCACAAAAAAAGAATAAAAATTCAGAACAAAGCATGAGAGATAAACAAAGCCTGGTGAAAGGACTTACTATATATGAGAGTCACTGTCTCAAAACACAAGAATTTATAAAGGTCAGAGACAATAATTGAAGAGATATTGGCCAAATATCTTAAAAACTAATTTAATGAGTCCTATGAAGTTCAAATGCAATAGAAGAAAGCAAAATACGATAGGCAAATCATTATATTGAAAAGCAAGAGGAAATATTTATAACAGCCGGAAGAGAACTTTTTACACTCATAGGAAGAATTAAGATAAACGGCTTACAAACCAAGGAAGCTAAAATACAGTGGATTGTTTTATTAAAAAGTACTGTGAGAAAATAATTACCCCAACTTAGAAAACAATACATACTCATGGAAATTATCCTTTTTTTAACTTTTATTTATTACACTTTATTCATTGTATATCCCCCCATAAACCTTCCCTCCTCCCCTCCTAATCCCACCTTCCCTCCCCCTTCTTCACGCATGCCCCTCCCCAAGTCCATTGATAGGGGAGGTCCTCCTCTCCTTCCTTCTGATCTTAGTCTATCAGATCTCATCAGGAGTGGCTGCATTGTCATCTTCTGTGGCCTGGTAAGGCTGCTCCCCCCTCAGGGGGAGGTGATCAAAGAGCAGGCCAATCAGAGGCAGTCCCTCTTCCCATTACTATGGAACCCACTTGGACACTGAACTGCCATGGGCTACATCTGTTTGCAGGGGTTCTAGGTTATCTCCATGCATGGTACTTGGTTAGAGTATGAGTCTCTGGAAAGACCCCTGTGCTCAAATTTCTGGTTCTGTTGCTCTCCTTATGGAGCTCCTGTCCTCTTCAGATCTTACTATTTCCCACTTCTTTCATAAGATTCCATGCACTCTGCCCAACAGTTGGCCATAAGTCTCAGCATCTGTATTGATAGTCTGCAGGGCAGAGCCTTTCAGAGGCCCTCTGTGGCAGGTTCCTAACTTATTTCCTGTTTTCTTCTTCTTCTGATGTCCATCCTCTTTGCCTTTCAGGATGGGGATTAAGCATTTTAGTCAGAGTCCTCCCTCTTGATTAGTTTCTTTAGCTGTACGGAAATTATCCTTTAAAGCTAAAGGAAAACAAATGTCTTCAGATGAATACAATTTGTCAAGAAATACTACACTGGAAAAAAAAAAAAAGGCCCTAACAAACATTTGGGAAGGTGAGTATGTATGGCATGTGTGAATGTACGCATAGGTGTGCAGAAGATACACCTGTGCATTCACATGTAGTCTAGGGGAGAACGTCGGTGTCTGCCTCTACAGTCCAGATGGTCAGCAAGCTCCCAGGATCCACCTCTTCTTGACCGCTACACTCACTTTGTTGCTGGGGTTACAGGCAAGTGTGGTCACACAGGACCTTTTTTTTTTTTTTTTTTTTTTTTTTAGCAGGAACATTGGGAATTCAAATGTGGGTCCTCATTCTTGCATGGTAAGCACTTTAACCTACGGATCCATTTCTCCAGCTCTTGAAGAGAACTTTTAAGCAGAAAGAAAGTGGTCCCACTTGGATGCTGAGCTGCCATGGGCTATGTCTGAGCAGGGTTTCTAGGTTATCTCCATGCACAGTCCTTGGTTGGAGAATCAGTCTCAGAAAAGACCCCTGTGCCTAGATATATTTGGTCCTTGTGGTGCTCCTGTCCTCTCCAGGTCTTACTAACTCCCCCTTCTTTCCTATGATTCCCTGTACTCTGCTCAAGGGGAACAGGGACTGTCTCTGACATGAACTCAGTGGCAGGCACTTTGACCCCCTCCCCCCAAGGGAGGAGCAGCCTAGGCCACAGAGGAGGACATTGCAGCCAGTCCTGATGAGACCTAATAAACTAGGGTCAGATGGAAGGGGAGGAGGACCTCTCTTATCACTGGACTTAGAGAGGGGCAGGGGGGAGATGAGGGAGGGAGGGTAGAATGGAAAAGGAATGAGGGAGAGGGCTACAGCTGGGATATAAAGTAAATAACCTGTAATTAATAGAAAAATAAAAAAAGGATTTTAAAAAGATAAAAAAAGAAAGTGGTCCCATATGAAAACCTAAGGATACAAATAGAAATGCGCAATGAAAGGTGATACGTAGGTAAATATAAAAGACACTAAATGTGTAAAGCCACAGCAACAATGTCCTCTGTGGTTTAAGGCAGAGAATCATGGTGTGTGACTGAAGAGCGTATCTGTCTGCAGACATTAGTTTAACTAGGGTCACGGTGTCCTAAAGCAGTGCTACCAAAAGCACCATTCCTCAGCAAAATAAGAAGCCTGCTCCAAAAATTTAATTCCATACATTGCGTTCTCAATTTAGAAAGTTATCATTTGGGCTGGGGGTGTAGTTCAGTTGCGGAGTATATGCTGAGCATATATGAAGTCTTGAGCTCAACACACACACACACACACACACACACGCACACACAGCAGTATCATTTGCAAAAATGTCAGCTGAAATAAACAGTATGCCGGTGATGTAGCTGATTTCAATTCTGTTTCAAGCTTCTGAGATCATTAACTGAAAAGAGTCCGTAGAACAGCTGCTGGTTCCACGAATCAGGCTTTGAGGGTTGCTATTCTAAGATTCGATTTACTCGGTATGAGGGAAAAATACTAATATGTATTAGACGTTGATGCTTTGGCATACGTAATCTAATCCGTAGAGTAAATAATAAAAGAACAAGAAGATAATTTTAATTTGGGATCATTGAAAATAATCTAAAGGCAAAGAAAGAAGAGATTTTCAAGAAGAACAGAGACCATGTGAGAACAAATAGAGAATAGGAAGATGGTAGATGGAGAGAGGCCCACATACATCAAAACTTTCTATGAGAATAAATACAATATTTTTTTGGTTAAAAATAGATTTTTCATACTGGTTATCTAAATATATAATTATAAATACACATATATCCAGAGAGATTAAGGAGATGTGTTTAAATACAATACATTAAGATTGAAGGTAAGAGTATAGAAGATACTATGACAATACTAGCCCCTAAAAGCTATATTAGCTATATGACTAACAGATAAATAAGACTAGGAAAAAAAAAACTTGAGGACAAACATGACAAAAAATATCAATAGCAGATACTGTGCTAAGTTTAGAACTTTGTTATATTTACTGGTATCTCTTATAACTGCTTCTAAATGTATTAAGCAAGAGAAACAGAATTGAGAGCTGAGCATGGTAGCAGCCATGAAATTTCAGTATTCAGGAGACGGAGACAGGTAATTAACACACTTTGAGGCCTGGCTGGTCAATATAGCAAGTTCCAGGCTAGGAAGAGCTACATAGTAAGATTTTGTAAGCAAACCTCCTAAAATATTCAAATCCACAAGTATGGTAGGAGATTTTTGATTAATTAATTAATTAATTAATTAATTTTTTATTAAATGCTTTTAATTAATTAATTAATTACAATGTATTCACTTTGTATCCCAGCTGTAGCCCCTTCCCCATCCCCTCCCAATCCCACCCTCCCTCCCTTTTCTTCTCCTATGCCCCTCCCCCAGTCCACTGATAGGGGAGCTTCTCCTCCCCTTCTATCTGACCCCAGCCCATCAGGTCTCATCAGGACTGGCTGCATTGTCTTCTTCTGTGGCCTGGTAAAGCTGCTCCCCCCTCAGTGGGAGGTGATACCTGTCTCATAGCCTAGAACAAATAATCACAAAATTAGTAGAGGCCAGGTGTGGTGGTTCATGCCTTTAATCCCAACACTTAAAAAAAATCAGTGCAGGGGCGGAGCCAAGATGGCGACTAGCACACACAGTTTCCGAGCTGTGGAAGAGATAAAGTTCTGAGTTGATGAGTGGAAGAACTTCTGAAGCCAGGGAAACAACGGAGAGACTTTCTAAACAACAGGGAACATTGCAGGAGGTGAAAACCTTGGTCTTGGGTCACCCAGGGACTTGTTTGGGGAAGGTGAGAAACGATCCTTTGATCTCTCGGCACTCCCCTCCCCCAGACCTCCCTCCTCCTTGGCACAGCGGACTCGCCTTTCTCAGCGCAGACCTAACTGCCTGGGGCCTGCAGCCCCTGAGGCGGAGCCCCAAGCCCTTTATCGGCAAAGGCCAGCAGTACTGTGTCTTGGAGCCCCAGATTCGCGCGGCGGCTGCACCATCCTCCCAGGGCCCGAGTCTGCTAGACGCCATACTAGCTCAGCAGGAGCGCCATCACTGACGGTACGGCCCGCCCAATCCCACAGTGACAGAGAATACACTATATACTCACCAAAACCAGACAGAAACGCCATACAAGCTAGACACACCAGGCGCTGGGCCTCTGAAGCTTGGAGAGCACAGTAAAGAGACCCCAGGACTTCCCAGAAAGCATCTGGACTAGCAACCCAGTCTCCAGTTACAGCGGGACTTTCTAACCTGGCGGCGGAGCAGCACTGAGCTGGCGGGGCACATCAGCCCTCCAGTTTAAGACTAACCAGGGCCAAACCAGAGAAGAGAAAGGCTGGTTACCCCGATTCCCACTGACGTGACCACCCTGAAATCTCCAGCTGCAGCAAGACCTCATAACCTGGCAGTGACAGCAGCACGGAACTGGCGGAGCACATCAAAGAAGCAGGGCCAAACCAGAGAGCAGAGAGCCCAGATACGCCGATCTCTGCCAAGTGTCCTGCCTGTAAGTGAGTGCACCCTTGAGAATCTGCAGCTCCACTGATCCTGGGTTCTTCTAAAACAGAAGCCAGGCATCGAACCCCCTCCCACCCATATACCCACTTTGGGAAACAGAGGGGCACTTGGAACATTGAAGTTCCTGCTCTGTGGGTCTAATTGAGGAGTTAAGGCAGTTAATGCCAGAAATTGCGCTGCGATCATCACTAGCGCCTGCGACATATACATTGCAGAGCCCCTCCCACACACTCAAGGGTTCAACATTAGCCATCACTCTGTCCCTCGAGACACACGCCCACACCCACTTACACACACACACACATATACACACACACGCACGCACGCACGCTTGCATTTGCCTCTGTTTGCGCCTGCGTACTTTCCTCCCACAGGTACAGCTAGTCCTCAGCATACACTAAGGACACAGGACCTCTCTCAACTTCCTGAAGAATCCTCCAGACTTGAGAGAGAGACAGTACCAGTCTGATCGGCAGAATCCAAAAACAAACAGGGAAGGTCACAGATAAGCCAATGGCCAGGGGTAGGCAAAAGAACACTTCCAACATAAATCAGGACATCATGACTTCACCAGCAAACCCCAAAATCGATGGATACTCCAATTCATCAGAAGCACAGGAAAATGACCTTAAAGCCATGCTTGCTCAATTATTTGAGGCTCTCAAGGAGGAAATGAACAAATCTTTCAAAGAGTTGGCCAGTCAATTGGAGGTAAAGAAAGAAGAAATAGACAAAACCCTTAAAGAAACACAGGCAAACATAGCCAAACAAATAGAGGCACAAGTAGAGAAAAAATTAGTGGCATACAAAAAGGAAATGAACAAAGAAATAGAGTCCATCGTAGAGAGACAGGAATCCAAATTCAAACACATAAAAGAAATGGTGCAAGGCATGAAAACAGAATTAGAATCAATAAAGAAAACACAAAATGAGAAAACTCTTGAGCTGGAGAACTTGGAGAAAAGATCAGGAACCACAAAAGTAAGCATCACCAACAGAATACAAGAGATGAAAGAGAGAATCTCTGGAGCTGAAGACACACTTGCAGAAATTGATACTTCTCTCAAAGAAAAAGTAAAATCAGAAAAATTCCAATCACAAAATATCCAAGAAATCAAGGATGCTATGAAAAGACAAAATCTAAGAATAATAGGAATTGATGAAAAAGAAGACTCCAGGCTCCAAGGTCCAGAAAATATTTTCAAGAAAATCATAGAAGAAAATTTTCCCAACTTAAAGAAAGAGATGTCCATAAATATACAAGAGGCCTACAGAACACCAAATAGACTAGACCAGAAAAGAAACACATCACGTCACATCATAGTCAAAACACTAAATCTACAGAACAAAGAAAAGATATTAAAAGCAGCAAGGGAAAAAGGCCAAGTAACATATGAAGGTAGACCTATCAGAATCACACCAGACTTCTCATCAGAAACTATGAAAGCCAGAAGGGCCTGGGCAAACATCATGGAGACTCTAAGAGATCACAAATGTCAACCGAGACTACTATACCCTGCAAAGCTTTCAATCAACATAGATGGAGAAAACAAAATATTCCATGACAAAACTAAATTTACACAATATCTATACAGCAAACCAACCCTACAGAAGATACTAGAAGGAAAACTCCAATCCAACGAAAACGAATTCACCCAAGAAAACAGGGCATACAGATAATATCCCAACAAAAAGGAAAAGAAAACAAGCAATGAAACAAGGTAAGATCATCGACTCCATTACAAAAGGAACTAACATGCATTGGTCAATATTATCTATTAATATTAATGGACTCAACTCACCAATAAAAAGACACAGGCTAACAGAATGGTTACAGAAACAGGACCCAACGTTCTGTTGCATCCAAGAAACACACCTATGCAACAAAGATAAACACTACCTCAGAGTAAAGGGCTGGAAAAATGTTTTTCAAGCAAATGGTTCCAGAAAACAAGCTGGAGTAGCCATCCTAATATCTAATAAAATAGACTTTCAACCCAAGTTAATCAAAAAAGATAAGGAGGGCCACTATATTCTCATCAAAGGAAAAATCCAACAAGAGGACATCACAATTTTGAATATCTATGCCCCAAATACAAGAGCACCTACATTCGTAAATGAAACAATATTAAAGCTTAAATCATACATTGATCCTAATACCTTAATAGTGGGAGACTTCAACACCCCACTCTCATCAAGGGACAGATCAACCAGACAGACACCAAATAGGGAAATAAAAGCACTCACAGAATCCCTAAATCAAATGGACCTAATAGATGTCTACAGATCTTTTCACCCAAACTCAAAAGAGTACACCTTCTTTTCAGCACCGCATGGAACCTTCTCCAAAATAGACCATATAGTTGGTCACAAAGCAAGCCTCAACAGATACAAAAGGATTGAAATAATCCCTTGTATACTATCTGACCACCATGGACTAAAGCTGGACATCAACAACAACAGAAACAACAAAAAGCCGACACGCACATGGAAACTGAACAACTTACTACTCAATGACAGCTGGGTCAAGGAAGAAATAAAGAAAGAAATTAAAGACTTTCTAGAATTCAATGAAAATGAAGGCACAACATACCCAAATTTATGGGACACATTGAAAGCAGTGCTCAGAGGAAAATTTATAGCACTAAGTGCCTACAAGAAGAAATCCGTAACATCACCTACAAACAACTTAATGGCCCAACTGAAAAACCTAGAAAAAAAAGAAGCAGATACACCCAAGAGGAGCAGACGGCTGGAAATAATCAAACTAAGGGCAGAAATCAATCAATTAGAAACAAATAAAAATTATCCAAAGAATCAATGAAACAAAAAGCTGGTTCTTTGAGAAAATCAACAAGATAGACAAACCCTTAGCCAAACTAACTAAAAAGCAGAGAGAAACCATACAAATCAGCAAAATCAGTAAGGAAAATGGGGACATAACTACAGACACTGAGGAAATCCAAACGATTATTAGGTCATACTACAAAAGCCTATATGGCACAAAATTTGAAAATCTAAATGAAATGGATAACTTTCTTGACAGATTCCATCTACCAAAATTAAGTCAAGATCAAGTAGAAAGACTGAATAGTCCTATATCTCCCAAGGAAATTGAAGCAGTCATTAACAGTCTCCCCTCCAAAAAAAGCCCTAGACCAGATGGCTTCAGCGCAGAATTCTACAAGACCTTCAAAGAAGTACTAACACCAATTCTCCTCAAACTATTCCATAAAATAGAAACAGAAGGAATACTACCAAACTCATTCTATGAAGCCACAGTCACTTTGATACCTAAACCACACAAAGATCCAACAAAAAAAGAGAACTTCAGACCTATCTCTCTTATGAACATTGATGCAAAAATACTCAATAAAATACTTGCAAACCGAATCCAAGAACACATCAAAGATATCATCCACCATGACCAAGTAGGCTTCATCCCAGGAATGCAAGGGTGGTTCAACATACAGAAATCCATCAATGTAATCCACCACATAAACAAAATGAAGGAGAAAAACCACATGATCATCTCCTTAGATGCTGAAAAAGCATTTGACAAAGTCCAGCACCCATTTATGTTTAAAGTCTTGGAGAGATCAGGGATACAAGGCACATACCTAAAGATAGTAAAGGCAATATACAGCAAGCCTATAGCCAACATCAAACTCAATGGAGAGAAACTTAAATCAATCCCACTGAAATCAGGGACAAGACAAGGCTGCCCACTCTCTCCATATCTCTTTAACATTGTACTTGAAGTCCTAGCCAGAGCAATAAGACAACTAAAGGAGATCAAGGGGATACAAATCGGAAAGGAAGAGGTCAAAGTGTCACTATTCGCAGATGATATGATAGTATACATGAGCGACCCCAAAGATTCAACCAGAGAACTTCTTCAGCTGATAAACACCTTCAGCAAAGTGGCAGGATACAAAATCAACTCAAAAAAATCAGAAGCCCTCTTGTATACCAAAGACAAAAAGGCCGAGAAAGAAATTAGGGAAACAACACCCTTCACAATAGCCACTAATAACATAAAGTACCTTGGTGTGACTCTAACCAAGCAAGTGAAAGACCTGTTTGAGAAAAACTTCAAGTCTTTGAAGAAAGAAATTGAAGAAGATCTCAGAAGATGGAAAGATCTCCCGTGCTCATAGATTGGTAGGATTAACATTGTGAAAATGGTCATCCTGCCAAAAGCAATCTACAGATTCAATGCAATTCCCATCAAAATACCAACTCAATTCTTTACAGACCTTGAAAAAAAGATTCTCAGCTTCATATGGAGAAACAAAAAACCCAGAATCTCCAAAACGATCCTGTACAACAACAGATCATCTGGAGGTATCTCCATTCCCGATCTCAAGCTGTACTACAGGGCAACAGTAATAAAAACTGCATGGTATTGGCATAGAAACAGAAAGGAGGATCAATGGAACCACATAGAAGACCCAGAAATAAACCCACACACCTATGAATACTCAATATTTGACAAAGAAGCCAAAACCATTCAATGGAAAAAAGACAGCATCTTCAACAAATGGTGCTGGACCAACTGGATGTCTACATGCAGAAAAATGAAAATAGATCCATATTTATCACCCTGCACAAAACTAAAGTCCAAGTGGATCAAGGACCTCAACATAAAACCAGATACTCTAAATCAGCTGGAAAAAAAAGTGGGAAACAACCTAGAACTCATTGGCACAGGAGACAACTTCCTGAACAGAACACAAACAGCACAGGCTCTAAGAGCAACAATCAATAAATGGGACCTCATGAAACTGAAAAGCTTCTGTAAAGCAAAAGACACTGTCATCAAAAAAAATAGACAGCCTACAGATTGGGAAAGAATCTTCACCAACCCTTTATCTGACAGAGGGCTAATATCAAGTATATATAAAGAACTAAAGAAGCAGAAAAGTAACAAACCAAGTAATCCACTTAAAAAATGGGGAACAGAGCTAAACAGAGAATTCTCGAAAGAGGAACATCGAATGGCAGAGAAACACTTAAAGAAATGCTCAACCTCATTAGCCATTAGGGAAATGCAAATCAAAACGACCCTGAGATTTCACCTTACACCCATCAGAATGGCCAAGATGAAAAACTCAAGTGATAGCACATGCTGGAGAGGTTGTGGAGAAAAGGGAACCCTCCTCCATTGCTGGTGGGAATGTAAACTGGTTCAACCACTCTGGAAGTCAATCTGGCGCTTTCTCAGACAACTAGGAGTAGTGCTACCTCAAGACCCAGCTATACCACTCCTAGGTATATACCCAAAATTTGCTCAAGTACACAACAAGGACATTTGTTCAACCATGTTTGTAGCAGCTTTATTTGTAATAGCCAGAACTTGGAAACAACCCAGATGTCCATCAACGGAGGAATGGATACAGAAATTGTGGTATTTTTACACAATGGAATACTACTCAGCAATCAAAAAGGAGGAAATCATGAAATTTGCAGGCAAGTGGTGGGATCTAGAAAAGATCATTCTGAGTGAAGTATCCCAGAAGGAGAAAGACAAACTTGGTATATACTCGCTTATATAGACCTACAAGACATGATAAACATAATGAAATCTACACACCTAAAGAAGATAATCAAGAAAGTGGACACAGGCGAAGGTGATTAATCCTCATTTAGAAAGACAAATGGGATGTGCATTGAACTTATGACAGGAGTCTACCACAAAAGGCATCTGAAAGACTCTACCTAGCAGTGTTTCAAAGCAGACACTAAGACTCATAACCAAACCCTCGGCAGAGTGCAGGGAATCATATGAAAGAAGGGAAGTTAGTATGATATGGAAAGGATAGGAGCTCTACAAGGACCAAATATATCCGGGCACAGGGTCTTTTCTGAGACTGACACTCAACCAAGGACCATCTATGGATATATCCTAGAACTTCTGCTCGTGTGGCCTGTGGTAGCTCAGTAACCAAGTAGTTTTCCAAAGTAAGGGGAACACGGACTATTTCTAACAGGATCTCAAGGGCAGGCTGTTTGACACCCCCCCCCCCCCAGGGGAGGAGCAGTCTGTTAGGCCACAGAGGAGGACTTTGCAGCCAGCCCTGAAGATACCTGATAAAACAGGGTCAGATGAAAGGGGAGGAGGTCCTCCCCTATCAGGGGACTTGGAAAGGGGCAGGGAGGAGACCAGGGAGGGAGTGTGGGGTTGGGGAGGGAATGAGGGAGCGGGATACAGCTGGGACACAGAGTTAACAAAATGTAACTAAAAAGAAAAATAAAATAAAATAAAAAATTAAAAAAAAATCAGTGCAAAGCTATAGAAATATAATTTACCAATTAACAGATATTCCATGATTAGAACATGGATAATATATTACATATGTTTATAATATATAATATATGTTTATAATATATTATATTGTATTATATATGTTCATTATATAATGTTATATATGTTTATAATATATAATATATATTTATATGTTATATATTATATATGTTTATAATATATAATACATAATGTTTGTAAGTGTTATATGTTATATATTATCAATGGAATCGAATTGAAGACTTGGAGATTAACCCACATACCTGTGGACACCTGGTTTTTTACAAAGAGGCCAAAACTATAAAAAAGATAGTATGGAAAAAGATAGCATCTTCAACAAATGGTGCTGGTCTAACTGGAATCCACATGTAGAAAAATGCAAACATTATATATAGTATAAACATATATACTATAAAGATTATATATAATCACATTTAATGTTTGTAGAATATCAAAGATTTGTATGAAAAAACTCCAAGTCTCTGAAGGAAGAAATAGAAGCTATCTAAAGATGGAAAGATCTCCCATGCTCATGGCTCGGTAGGATTAACATAGTAAAAATGGCCATCTCACCAAAAGCAATCTACAGATTCAGTGCAGTTCTCATCAAATTACCAACATAATTGGTCTTTTACAGACCTGGAAAGAAAAATTATCAACTTCATATAGAATAAAAAAAAAACCCAGAACACTTAAAACAATCTTGTACAATGACAGATCTTCTGGAGGTACCTCCATCCCTGATCTCAAACTGTTCTATAGAGCAACAGTAATAAAAATTGCATGGTACTGGCATAGAAGCAGAATGGTGGATCAGTAGAATCAAAGACTCAGAAATAAACCCATATACCTATAGCATCTTCAACAAATGATGCTGGAAGTCCACATGTAAAAAAATGCAAATAGATCCATTTTTATCACCCTGCACAAAATTAAAGTCCAAGTGGACCAAAGATCTCACCATAAAACCAGACACTCTAAATCTGGTAGAGGAGAAAGTGGGGAAGAGCCTTGAACTCATTGGCACAGGAGACAACTTCCTGAACAGAACACCTGCAGCACAGGCTCTAAGAGCAACAATCAATAAATGGGACCTCTTGAAAGTGAAAAGCTTCTATAAAGCAAAGGACACTGTCAACAAAACAAAACAACAGCCTACAGACTGGGAAAAGATCTTCACCAACCCTATATCTGACAGAGGGCTAATATCCGGAATATATAATGAACTCAAGAAATTAAATACCAACAAACCAAATAATCTAATTTAAAAAATGGGATACAGAGCTAAGCAGAGAATTCTCAGCAGAGGAATATCGAATGGCAACGAACACTTAAAGAAATGTTAAACATCCTTAGTCATCAGAGAAATGCAAATCTAAACAACTTTGAGATTTCATCTTAGACCTATCAGAATGGCTAAGAGCAAAAACTCAAGTGGAGGACCTCCCCTATCAGTGGACTAAGGGAGGGGCATAGGAGGAGAAGAAGGAGAGTGGGATTGGGAAGAGACAAGGGAGAAGTCCACAGCTGGAATACAAAGTGAATAAATTGTAATAAATAATAAATAAACAAAGAAAAAAAGAAACTCAAGTGAGAACATATGCTGGAGAGGATATGGAGAAAGGAGAACACTCCTCCGTTGCTGGTGGGAATGTAAACTTGTACAACCACTTTGGAAATCAATCTGGTGCTTTCTCAGAAAACTGGGAATAGCACTATCTCAAGATCCAGCTATAAAACTCCTGGACATATACCCAAAAGATGCCCCACCATTCAATAAGGGCATTTGCTCAACTATGTTCATAGTAGCTTTATTTGCAATAGCCTGAATTTGGAAACAACTTAGATGTCCCTCAATCAAGGAATAGATACAGAAATTGTGGTACATTTACACAACGGTACTCAGCTATTAAAAACAAGGAAATCATGAAATTTGCAGGTAAATGAATGAAACTAGAAAAGATCATCCTGAGTTAGGTAACCCAGAAACAGAAAGACAGGCATAGTATACACTCACTTATAAGTGGATATTAGCCATATAATATAGGATAGCCATCTACAGACCTAAAGAAGCTGAGGACCCTAGGGAGGATCCTTAAATCTCATTCAGAATGGCAAACAGGACAGACAACAGAAGTGGTAGAAGAGAGGAAACAGGATGGGAGTCTACTATTGAGGGTCCTCTGAAAAGATCCACCCAACAAGGGATTGAAGCAGATGCTGAGACTCATGGCCAAATTTTGGGCAGAGTGCAGGGAGTCTTTTAGAAGAACAGAGTGGTGGGGATAGAAAGACATGGAGGGAACAGAAGCCCCACAAAGAGACCAACAAAGCTAAAGAATCTGAGCCCAGGGGGTCCTGCAGAGGCTGATACACCGAGGACCATGCATGGAGAGGACCTAGACCCCCTGCTCAGATGTGGCCGATTGGCAGCTCAGTCTCCAGGTCAATCTACAATTAAGGGGAGAAGCGACTGCTTCTGTCATGAACTTGTTTGACTACTCTTTGACCACTCACCTCTGGTGATGAGGCCTTGCCAGGCCATGGAGGAAGAGAATCCAGACAGTCCTGATGAGACTTAACAAGCTATGGGCAGATGGCAATGGTGGAGAACTCCCCTTTCAGTGGACTAGGGGAAGAAATGGGAAGAAGAGGGATGGAGGGTGAGACTGGAGGGAGTTGAAGGAGAGGGCTTTAATCAGGATATATAATGAATAAATTGTAAAAAATATAATAAAAATTAAAATTAGAGGAAGTCCTCCTCCCCTACTATGAGAACAATTTTTTAATTTTAATTTTTCTCTTATTATATTACATTTTATTCACATCAGTGGACTAGGGACATGGAGGGGAAGAGGGTGGGAGAGTGGGGCTGGGAGAAGATGAGGGAGGTGGCTACAGCCAGGATAAAAAAAATGAATAAATTCTAAGAGCAGGTACAGCTTTTCTAGTAGATTTCTTCTAACATTCTTCTAACATTTCTTTTAAGAACAGAGGCTCACGTACCCCAATCTATAGAGACCTCATATTCTTAAGATATATTAATCAGGCTATCACCCTCATTAGCCCAGAAAAGGAAGTAATAAAGTGTCCCTTTTTTAAATTGAAAGACATGGTCAGATTTTGTACTATACAGGAACTGGGTCATTATAGAATACTAGAATATTAGTGTTTTTAGTATTAAAAACTGGCCTGTCCTTAAACTGCTGATCTTCCTGCCTCTACCTCCCAAATCAAGTGCTAGGATTGTAAGCACAGGCCATTATACCCAGCATGCATTCAAACTTTAAGCCACCGTCGCTAGTAATTGACACCATAAGCAGTGCGTTCATATAACCTTGAGCTTCCCAAATTTTGGCAACCCAGAAAATGCACGTTGTCTCCTTTAAATCCTTGCAGTTAATTCTAACTCCTAAAGACCCTTATCTACTGACACTAGTGTTTGCTCCACATGGGGCTTATGGGAAGTCATTGCAAACAGGCATAAAAGCAACCAAAGGCAATGTATCAAGAGTTAAAAGCTTTAATTCAGTTAGAAATACAGTTTTCTTGCTGAGAAGACTTCAAAGCCAAGCAAAAACCTCCGTTTTCATGGCAAGCAAATAAGGTTTCTAAATAAAATGTGCAGCCGGTGATATTTATTTACAAGTGTCCTGTGACCACCTTCTAAGAAATGCTAAGTGGTGATGCTTTCAAAATCCTAGCACAAGCAGCGTAATCACTGTGCTACAAGATTGGCTTCATGCGATGACCCCAGCAATGTGTCCTTTATTATACTTGCAACTAATCTTCAACTCCAGTGTGAATAAGAATTAATTTGGCTATGCCTTCACATCTTGTTTTCTCTATCTGAAAAAAGTTATCTGCTAATCCTATGTGAAAATAGAGTCTATAGAGACCTTGTATGTTTAATATACATTAATGATCAGGTTATCTCCCTCATTTGCCCCCCAAAAAAAGTAATAAAATGTCTCTTTTTTTCCTTTAATTACTCGAAAGGCCAAACTTTGTACTATACTGGAACCAGCTCAATGCTAGTGTATTAGAGTATTATTATTTTTAGTATTAAACTAGCATAAAAAGAACAAAGAAAAGGGTAGTGAGAAGCAGAAGCAGGAGGATCTCTGTGAGTTCAACGCCAG
Organism: Psammomys obesus; assembly: GCF_907164565.1. Lineage (NCBI taxonomy): Eukaryota > Metazoa > Chordata > Mammalia > Rodentia > Muridae > Psammomys > Psammomys obesus. Next base: position 3,083,584 of record NW_026596166.1, on the reverse strand, counting down.
CCTGGTCTACAAAGTGAGTCCAGGATAGCCAATGCTACACAGAGGAACCCTGTCTCATAAAACCAAACACCAAACCAAACAAAAAACTGAAAGGGTAGTGAAAGCCTGTCTTGCAGGTGTGAAGCATTCACTGTCTGCGTCCCTGCTTGAAGAAGGGGAGAGGAGTCCAAATGAGTAGGACATCTAGGGACGCAAGAAGCAGTAAGGAGTGAGGATGTCAACAGGTCTTTTTCCTTTTGTAGTCTTAAGTTCAAATCCAAGCTATTCCGTATGTCTTTGTGAGACTGGACAAGATGCCAAGGCTTGCTCAGCCTCAGTTTCTTCACCTACCATAAGACGGTTAGTTCCATCTCAGAAGTTTTCATGAGACGTTACGCACTTTCTATAAAAATCATCTGGCCCACAGCAGAAACCCAGTAGACAGTCATTCACTGGAATGTTCCGTAATAAAAACGAAGTGAAGAGCTACGGAGATGGATCGATGGGTAAAGTACCGCTGTGCAGGTGTAAGGATTCAAGTTCGGATCCCTGGCACTCACAATGACAGCTGGACACAGCAGCACACACATCCTGTAACAGCAGAGCTATGAGGACAAAGACAGCAGGTCTCAGAGGTTGCTGGCCCTCCGGCCTCCCTGAAACAGTGAGCCCCAGGTTCTGTGACAGCAATAACAACAACAACAACAATGATAATAATACCCAAAGTGGAACTTTGGCCTCTGTGCATGCACACAGGTGAGTGTACCCTCCCACACGTATGTGTGCTCACGCACAATGAAAATAAGAGAAAGAAGAATGAATAACCACATTCTTAAACATTAATGCCCCACCGGGGGATGGTTAGTACATCCAGAAAATCTAAAACCCATCAAAAAGAAATGAGCTCGACAGATGTATGTCTGGTCCCCAGGACTTTATCTCACATTCCCCAAACAGCATCATCTAATAAACCAAATGTTATCAACTCTGTATCACAATAAAAATAATTTTTGGAACCCGGTGGGAAAAGACAGAAAAGGGGAGGCAGGAGGGGGAAGAAAAAGAGAAAGAAAGAAATAAGAGACTTTGTCTGAATGAGTTTGCTCCCAGAAGAACAATACTGAACTATTTTTTTTTTAATTTTCTATACTCCATACAAAATAGAAGGCTATGTCTGCCTTGCCACCTCCTGTATGTCCAGGAGGTAGCATAGCATCTAAATTCAGAGATAGTTAATAAGCAAATGTTGAAAGGACAAACAAGTAAGTGAATGCATGTTGCATGTATCTTTAGAGTCACAAATATTAAGTCTATAATGAAGAACTTGGAAACATGAAGAACCTCTAAGCATTAATTCAGAGAACCAGCAAGCAGATTTCTAGATGGAAGCGACCCTGCTCCCCCTCAGTAACCACCACTTAACCATCTCTCTGGCACCATAACAAGGGTTTTTTCACCCCAAGCACATGATTTGTGGGCCCTGTGAAGTGTTCTCACAGGCCTCACGCGACATTAGAATTCAGAAAGGCCTGTCTACAGACTCTGCATTGCATACAAAAGAAAAGTCAAAAGCACAGCGGAGCCATTGGGAATCCATTAATACCGAGGCTGCTCTCATTTCTGGGGGGTGCTAAACCTCGTTATTTAGTTTCAGGAAAGAACCTGAGGCATGTGGTGAGATTCAGTACAGACATGTTCATAGCAGCAGATAGAGTGAAGATAAGTTATCAGCGAACTGTGCACTGTCTCAGGTACCAGTCTCAAGAGTTTCTGTATCAGTAAGTATGACTACCAACTCTAAACAGTGTACAAGTGTCTTATTTATTTTTATCAGCATTTTTAGCCTATTGAAACAGCTCAAATGCCCCATCAAATACAGAAAGGCTACAGGAATTTTGTTGGTTGAGTCTCAAGAATTTGTGTTTTCAGGGAAGGGGTATAACTCAGTGCAAAGCCCTGAGCTCAGTACATGGGACCACCAAAAATCCTTTTTCTTTAAGAGATGTAAATTTAGCTGGGCTCGGGGTGCACGACTTTAATCCCAGCACTCAGGGAGGCAGAGGCAGGCAGTCACTGAGAGTTCAAGGCCATCCTGGTCTACAAAGCCTGTGTGTGCAGGACAGCAAGTCTACACAGAGAAACCCTGTCTTGAAAATTAAAAAAAAAAAAAGATGTAAATTTATGTTTGGAGCCTTTTTCTTAAACAATTTTCGTAAACACAGATGTGAGGTAAGGAGTTAATTGGAGGGGGCTGAAGAGATGGCCCATTGGGTGTGAGTGCTTGCTGCCCTTTCAAGGACTGGAGTTGGGTTCCCAGCACCCACATCAAGAGCATCAAAACCACTTGTAATTCCAGTTGCAGGAGCTCTGACATCCTCTTCTGACCACCATGGGCATTGGCAAGCATGTGCACATACCCACACAGGGATACATGCACACATCAAGAGATAATAAAATAAAAATTAATGAAGTTAGTTGTGCATATGAGTGTGGTTGAGTGTGCTTGACTGTGCACAGGGCCCTGACACTGCTTCTCCATCTCTACCTGCCTTTCTTCTGAGGCAACACTAATGAGGATTATGAAGAACAAGCTCATCTCCTGAACAGCTAGCAGCTATCAAAATGAAGTGATTTAAGGGTGGTAATTACATTACAAAAGTTTATACATCATTTGTGCATCATGTGGGAAAAAATATATATAGTCTATTACCGCTGTTATTAAGCCCCAAGGACCCACTGGGTGAGAATATAAAGATCAACCAGTTGTTTGGGTAATTAACTCACTCTTTCCCATTCAGCCTTCTTTTGATTCTCTTTCTTACAGGCAACAGCATAGTGGGACGGGGCCACTGAAAGGTGATGCCAATAATTTGCCAAAAGTAATTATCGTTTTGTAATCACATTAATATCTAATTTTCTGCCAGTAGATCATTAAAGTGCCAATTATACATCTCTGCTTTAATGTATTCCTAAAAAAAACAATCATGCATTCATTGCCTTTATAATTCCTGAGATAATTATACAACCGGCTGAAGGTATATTTCTTCAGTGACTCGGCCAACTCGACAATCACAGTGAAGGCTCCTATGGTTAGGAAATTAACGTACCAGAACTGACTCATTAGGGCTAAAACTAATCATTCTCTGCTGCTTCCTCGGAAGGCCCGAGGGGCCATTCCTTAGGATACAGCTGGAAGGAAGGAAGGCTGCCACACTGTCAAGTTGTGAACATGTTGGAACTTCGGGCTGGAAAAGCCATTGAGTGCCCGCCCCGAGGTTTGACAGGTTGTTCTGCAGGTGGTTGGAAGATAAGAATGCTGACAGAAATGCGGACAGCGGAGTCACGGCTTGTGAAGCGTCAGAGGTTAGCAAAGACCCTAAGGCTGTCTGTGAAATATTCTACATTTAGAGTGTGTTTGCTGGTCAGTTGAGGCTGACGTGGTTAACAAGGCTGTGCTCAACAAGAGATGAACCTAACTGATGCAGAATCTTCTGGGAACTGCTTTGTCGGGGCCAGAACCCAAAAGCTATGGCCTGATGAACATCAAGGCCGCATCCAAAGCTGGCAACTGAACTTGATGACGCATAAGAGTTTCTCACGTGGTACTGCTGTTGGGAGCATAAAGTCTTCAGGATTTGGGGGGCCATGGAAAGAAGCTGAAGCATGGCACCATGGGGCAGGATAAGCCTCCCCCAGTGATCCAGCAGAGGCCATCGGTGAAGATGAAAGCTTAGTTGAAGTGGAGATCCAGATCCTGGAGATGCCAGGATCATGGAACATCTGCCAAAGACAACGGTAAGCATCATGGGACACCTGCCAAAAGTAGTGTTGGGTATAGTGTGGAGTTGGCCCAAGACTGCCAGATAAGCTGTGTGTGCTGCAGATGGCAGAGATGGGGTCATGGGGTCACCCCAAACCCTGTCAATCCCAAAAGATCATGAGTGTTAGACACTGAGCTACCAGGATTTGGCTTACACCGCTGAAATTTGGATTGCTATAATTTGATTGCTCTTGTGCCCCAGTTCTTCCCTTGTGGAATAAAAAAGTATTTAACTTGTTTTTGTTTTGTTTTATACAAGAGCCCCAAGGTTAAAAAAAAAACCTGGATATTTTAAAGATACATTGAAGTTTTAAAGCATTGGGATTTTTGAAAGTTGTATCGTATTTCGTATTATGATATTAATATGAGGTCTTGGGGACAACTAAGAAGTGGAAAGTTCAAGCGTCTCTAGTGATGTGTTTGTGTGTCACACAGGCGAAAGGGTAGTAAATGCTAATGAGTTCTTATTGTCAACTTGTCACGCGAAGTCACCTGGAAAGAGGGAACTTCTTCCTCCATCACAGCATCCTCCATTAGATTGCCCTGTGAGTATCTGGGGGGCATTTTCTTGATTATTGAGGGATAAAGGAGTGGTCATCCCACTGAGGGCTATGCCACCTCCTGACTTGAAGTCCTAGATTGTATAAGAAAGTTAGTTGGGTACAACCCAAAACAAGTGAGCCAGTCAACAGAGTTTCTTTATGGTTGCTTCTCCAGCTCCTGCTTGAGCTTCTGTCTTGAGGCCCCTTATGATGGATTTGACCTGGAAGTGTAAGATGAAATAACCTTTTCCTCCCTCCACTAAGTTGCTTTTGGTCAGAGCGGTTAATCACAGCAACCAAAACCAAATCAGATTGTAAGGCTGTTCCTTTTACTCCATTCTTCTCCAGGCAGAACAAGAGGGTGATTTACAGGTTGGTTAATAGAGCACATATTCTCCAAAGAGCAACAGCAACAGGCTACATTTCTAGGCTACCAAAGAGTAATAGTTATCATAGTGCAGCTAGTGCCCTGGGGCAGACTGCGGCTTCTCTATAGTCTAGAGAAGGACACGGGAGAGTACAGATTGGACATGATGTTTGTAGAACATGGTTTAGTTGTGAGATTCTATAAACTAGAATCATATGTCTCCTTTTAAACACAGATATAGAAATCCGTTCTTCCAAGAAACAGAAATTATATAAGAAGTCTTTAGTTTAGATTTTCTGCCCCTCTACTTTAAATATTTAAAAAGTTTCAATCCAATTGAAGCATCTTTTTTATTATAAAAGTATGACATTACATGTTTTTTTGTTCTCTCGACTCTTAATTACTATGTTAAAACTGAAACAATGATATCAAGCTTCATGTATCATAGGAGAAAGGCATTCTGGGATACTGCAGCTTCAATCTTTCCTCAAGAAGGAGCCTACACAAGTTCCTTTTCCACTGCTACAATCCTGTGATGCTCCCTTAATTGTTCCTGACATAGTATTGGCCCATAGGACAATACACACTGCATTCTGTTTTCATAAATAAAATTTTATCAGAACGCAGCCACACCCATGTGGTCATTTATTAGCTATGTCTGATCTTCCCCTTTATTAGAAAGATGAGTAGCTATAACAAAGTCTAAAATATTTAGTGTCTAACCCATTTTTTTTTTAAGTTTGCCAATGGCATTTGCAGCCTTTCCACAGTAGCTGGGCATAGGAAATAGTTTAGCAGCCTGGGAGACTAATCGCTTGGAGCCATAAGCATCCCCTCAGTTCTAACAATACAGCCTAACTCCTTGCCTACATGCAAACAATGCACCCTACGACCTCAGACTCCCTCAGACTCTCCTGCATCGGGCAGCCTGTGCACCCCTCTCTGAACACTAGCATAAGTTCCTCTGCCCCTAACAATCAAATTTAGACAAGTCTTACTCAAATTTATTCCCAGTATATCTGCTTACAAAGAAATGCTGATCTGGAGACCTGGTTTGGGGAGTATGTAAGGTAAGGCAAGCTGTGTCCTTCAAGTGAGCTTTTAGGGGAGAACCCTCTATTTTCCACCTTCTGCCTATGCACGATTGAGCACACACACGATTAAAGGCAAATGCATTATGGTAAGAGAAATGAACAGTAAGGAAAAGGAATATGTGGCGTAACTATCAATCAAAATAGAGAACCACCCAAATTATGCCATTTATTTCCCAGCCCTCTTTTCTTTACACACCATGAAAAGAGACTCCAGGCTGCAATCTGTGGCTCTCAGATATCCTCACACACCTTGACAGTGTGTCTGTCTTTAATAAGCACTATTACTCCATCCCAAATAACGTCCCTTTGCCACTGGCAATCTGTGCAAGTCCTTATTTCAACGCTCTGATGATAAGGCTAAGAGCCTGAGACACCCAGCCCACCCACTGACCACCAGTAACGTCTGTTTAGTTTTTGTTTCATTTGTTTGTTTAGTAATCTAATTTATCAGGAAGTCTTTCCCCCCACAAATAATGACATTTTATATTATTTTTCTTGTTTCTTTTGCTTTGTTTTGTGAATACACTGTCTCCCTATATAGTCAGGCTGGCCTGAAACTCACTATGTAAACTAGACTTGTCTCAAACTTGTAGTGATGCTCCTGCCTCAACCTCCTAGGATTATAGGTGTATGACACCACCACACCCAGCTAATTTCCATCTTGCTTATTATTTTATTCTTTCCTTCTCTCTTCATTATTGTTTCTAAATTATAGCATCTTGGTTGAGTATGTCAGTAATCTCAGCACGGAGGAGACTGACGCAGGAGGATTATGAACTCAAAAGTTGATCTGACAGGTACATAAGAGGTATATAACTAACCTGGCTGGTGATGGCACATGCCTTTAAGCCCAGCACTCAGGAGCAGAGGCAGGCAGATCTCTTTGAGTTCGAGGCCAGCCTCCTCTACAGAGTGAGTTCCAGGATAATGATGGCTACACAGAAGAAGAAGAAGAAGAAGAAGAAGAAGAAGAAGAAGAAGAAGAAGACTCTATGAGCTACATCCACAAACCTAAACCCTTAATCTCTTCAGAATTGGCTTTCATTTTTATCTCCTATGACCTCAGAACAGGTATGACCCCTACATGAGTCACTCCTGAATTTCTATCCACGTTCATGGGGAAGACCTGGTGCCGTTCAGACTCACAGTCACTCTGCTTTGTGTTTCAGGGGAGGATGGATGGCATCTAATTTAAGGCCTGAAGATTTTCAGGTTCCCCAGATAAACAAACAAACAAAAAACGACAAAAAATCCACAGATCTGTCATTCACACAAAAATGTGTTTGCTCTTCCTTCTAGAGGCCAGAAAGTACCCAGGCCAGGAGAGCTAGGCTCCAGTTGGCCCCTCTTTCTGGCTTGTAGATAACTGCCTTCTCATTTTGTTCTCATCTTTTAACTCTGCTTGTTTATTGGGCACGTACTCATGTAGAGAAAGAAAAGTCCTCTCTCTTTTCCTCTTCGTATAATTTAGGATTCCACCAGAAGGCCTCACTTAACCTTAATTAACTCCTGAAAGCTCAGCCTATGAATACAGTCAGCCCGTTGGGGGTTAAGGTTTTTACTTAAGCACCTGAGGCTGAACACAGGTTAGTCCCTAACATCGACATGGACAGAGACTTGGGAGGCAAGAGTTTGTCAGGTGTTGGTGCATAAGGAAAGGAAACTGATTAGGATGGACATTCCCTGTGATGAACTCTGTGATGCAAATAAGTTTAACTGTTTGCTATGTTGTGTGATCCTGGGGAAGGTCAGCAGTCCTGAGGAAATCAGAAGTAGCAACTGGAATGGGAATTGGGAGGGATAAGGATAATGGGAGAAGGCTAGTTATAAAAACAGTCCCCTAATAAAAGGCCCTGTCAAGATTGAGAAAGAATTAAAATAATCTGTATTCACTGAGAATATCATCTCATGCATAAAAATCCTAAGGAGTGTACCATAAAACTATCAGAATTAATAAGCAAGTTCTACAGTTATAAAATATAAGTTCAATATACAAAAGATTATATTTATATATACTTGCAATGAACAGTCCAAAATTGAAATTAAGAAGATATATCATCTCCAAACATCAAAGTGACTAAAATACTTAGGAAATAAAAGAAATATAAGATGTTTACAATGAAATTATGTGTTTCATGTAAACCAAAATAAAAATACATTTATGAAAAGTTTAGACTCCAGTTAAAAAAGTTTCAATACCCAAGTGAGCACAAAGCAGAGGGCAGCTGCACTGAAATGGAGGAAAAGATACTTTCCCTTTATCTGAATCAGCTTCATCCCCAAGATCAAAACCCATATAGTGCCCCAGCTGGTGATTTCTGTCCTAAGGGAAGAAAGAGGTAGGATGAAACCAGCAGTCCATAATTTTGGAGAGCTATGAGAAACGTGTGTTTCCATCTGTTCCCAATCCAACTCACGAAATGTGTGTGGGTCAGATGATGCCTTGGGGGCTGCTGAGAAAGAAAAGGGAGCAGGGCTGTTTGCTGTGGCCATCCTGGCTTGGAGTGACCAGGAAAGACTGTGAAAATCTAAATCTTTTCCTATGGGAGACTGTCCCGTCCAGCAGGAGTTCAACGAGTTCCTAAGGAGGGGCGAAAAGAATGAGGTGACAAGAGACACAAAGAATGAGAGCAAGTCTATAGTCTGATCTTGCTCTCATTTATTTGAAAAATTTCACACAACTTTATAGGGAGAAGGCAAGAAGGGGAAATGTGTCAGCAATATAGTTTACAAAACATAGCAGGGTAATTAATGATGATGCAGAATACCGAAAGAATGTTTACTAAAAGAGATACTACAAGAATGTCAGCTAAGATATCTCAAAATGTCTAGCCTGACACACAGATGTCTCATAGGTTCCGGAAACGTAAATCTCTCACCTACAACCTTGTTGCAGCTGTCTGTAACTTTCCACTAGCTGGCCTTGGCTCCCAGCAGAAAGCTATGAGGAGTTCAACCTTGGGCAGAGTCTGATGACCTTATCTAACCCTAGTCCACTTCCAGCTCTGAACACCATGATCAGATAATTTTCTTCTTGGTGAAGGTTAAATTCCATTATAGGAAACTTAAAAAATTTACCAAAACCATTTCCAACCAATTGCAGGACTCTAATCCAATATGGATGCCCCCTTAGAAGAAGGCAGCATTCTAGATGCAGAAAGACAGACAGAGAAACTGCCATGTGAAAACTGGAGTTGTATTGCCACAGGCAGTGTCCTCTCAGAAGCAAGGGCGGAGTCCTAGAGCAGATCTGTTCCTTGTGATTAGAGAGGGGACACAGCCCTTTGGCCAGAACCACCCTACTCTCCAGTTCCTCACCTGTGAGTTACTAAGTTTCTGTTATTTAAGCCATTAATGAATGGGGCTCCAGCCAGCCCTAGCATGGTAATCAAGGCTCTGGAAGGCCTTGCTGTCCTCCCTGACTCCCTCTGCCTTGGAAGAAACTGCTAGATTACATTCCCAAAGCCAGCCAGCCAGGTTTCTTCCTTTATTTAGCCAATTCCTTCTTCTGAGGACTAAAATCCATGTTTTGATCTGGCAGGAGACCATGTATTCCACACTCAGAACTCTAGGAGTGCTGCTCAAAGGACTAGAGTCTGTCCTGCATGAACAAGGACACCGACAGGAGGGTGGCATGCTTTGAATGTCTGGTGGCTCTTGAGGACAAAGAGTGGGGTTGGGTGCTTTTCTGAAACCAGAGAATGCACTGTGCTTCAGAGAGTTACTAGACAGAGCAAGAGATTAAAGTATCTCAAAAACAAAACAAAAACCAGAAGCCCGTTGGATACACTTGAGAAATCATACAAACAGACACAAAGAGGCTATGCCCCTCCCACAAGGATTTAGAAGCCTCAGTTACCTTCCCCTGCACAAAGCCACCCTGGAAAAATGGCATATATATGACTAGTAGCATGATTACTATTACTACTTAGAAATACCTCCCGAAGATCATATGCAACATTTTAACACTCAAATTTATATGCTAATAAAATTCAGATAAAGTTCTGAGACGTAATTAGGATTAGATGAAGTCACGAGAATGAATCCCTATGACTGACTGTAACGAGACTGAAGAAGAAGTGAAAAGCAGTATAACCTATCTTGCTTTCTTATCACATGATATTTTACCCATATCATCCGGCCCTTACCAGACTGTAAGAACACACATCGGTCACAATTCTAACTTGCAGCTCCACAACTATGAGCAAAGAAACTTTGGTCTATCTCAGGCGATCCCGCCTCTGCTCTTCATCATCACTTTCACAGAAAACAGGCAGACATCAGCACTAAGAAAAGGGACAAAGAAGTGAAAATTGCTCCCATAAGAGTCTTTAAAAAGGTCAAGAAAACGATGAGTGAACAGAACAACAACAAAAAAAAATGTCAACAGAGATGGAAATAAAAACCAAAAATGTTTGGCGCTGAAAAATACAATAGATGTGAGGTGTTAAAAAAAAAAAGGGGGGGTTTCAGCAAATAGGTGTGTTGGAGCGTGGGGAAGAGTTGGCAAACTTGAACACATCAGAGGAGAGAAAAATAAGAAGAGTGAAGAAAACCATTGTGGCACACGACGACACCGCCAAGCACAGCAGCGCACGAACCGTGGGGGTCTCTGAAGGACAAGCCCTAATAGCAGAAAGTTTACTAAAAGAACAGTGACAGATGACTCCCTAAATCAGGGATATCTAAACTAAGAAACCCTCCACCTGAATGAGACCAATGCAAAAACATCTACATGGAAATGAACAGAAACAAACAAGAAATCCAACTGTCAAAAGTGAGAGAAAAAAATCGAAAGCAGAAAGAAAAAGAAAATCTGTTATACGTAAAGTATTGGTGGACATCTCCGCAGGACCTAGGAGGTTAGAGTGGAGTTTGACAATAAAGTCAGAGCACTGAAAAAATAAGCTACCAACTAAAAATATGACAGTTAGCAATATATCCCTGGTTAAGACGAAAAACAGTATGTTCTCCAATAAACAAGGGTCTCATCCCCATTAGACCTGCCTTTTGAAAAAGAACCATGTTACATCAGGTGAGGGAGGAGCCCTGGAGACTAACTCAGTGGTGAGGAGTACTTCCTGCCCTCAGATGACCTGAATTCAGCTCTCAGCACTCATGCAGCTGCCTGTAACTCCAGCTCCATGGGATCCAGTGCGCTCTTCTGACCTGCCTGGGCACCTGCATTCACGAGCGCATCCCCACATACAGACATACACATAATTTAAAAAATAAAATAAATATCTTTTAAAAATGAGTCCAAAAAATAAAACACGAAAGAACATAGAAGAGAACTTATCTTAAGAGGTTTTTGTTTTGTTTATTTATTTATTTATTATTAGTTACATTTTATTAACTCTGTATCCCAGCTGTATCTTGCTCCCTCATTCCCTCCAGTCCTTCCCTCCCTCCCTCATCTCCTCCCTGCCCCTTTCCAAGTCCACTGATTGGGGAGGACCTCCTCCCCTTTCATCTGACCCTGTTTTATCAGGTATCTTCAGGACTGGCTGCAAAGTCCCCCTCTGTGGCCTAGCAGGACTGATCCTCCCTTGGGGGGTGGGGAGGTCAAAGAGCCTGCCATTGAGTTCCTGTCAGAGATAGTCCCTGTTCCCCTTACTATGAGAAACCAATTGGTTACTGAGTAGAGTTTTTATTGCTGTGAGGAGATACTGTGACCAGTGCAACCTTTTTTTCTTTCATTAATTTATGTATTTAATCACTTTACAGCCTGATCGCAGCCCTCCCCCTCCTCTCCTCCCAGTCCCACCTTTGCACTCTCCTCACCACTATTCCCATCTTCCCATCTCCTCAGAGAAGGGGAGGGTCCCCATGGGTACCAACCTACCCTGACACATCAAGTTGCAGCAAGACTAAGCACTTCTTCTCCCCCTGAGGGTAGACAAGGCAGCCCAGCTAGGGGAAAGAAATTCAAAGGCAGGCAACAGAGTCAGAGACAGCCCCTACTTCCATTGTCAAGAGAACCACATGATGACCAAGCTGCACATCTGCTACATATTGGCAGGGGTTCTGGCCCATGCATGTTCTTTGGTTGGTAGTTCAGTCTCTGTGAACCCCCATGGGCCCAGTTTAGTTTACTCTGTAGGTCTTCTTATGGTGTCCTTGACCCCTCAAGTTCCTTCAATCCTTCCTCCCACTTTTCCGCTAGACTTCCAAAGCTCCACCTGTTCTTTGGCTGTGGGTCTCAGCATCTGTTTCCATCAGCTGCTGGATGAAGCCTCTCAGAAGACAGTTATGTTAGGCTCCTGCCTGCAAGCATAGCAGAGTATCATTAATAGTGTCAGGGGTTGGCTCTCTCCTATGGGCTGGGTCCCAAGTTGGGGCAGTCATTGGTTGACCGTTTCCTCAATCTCTCCTCCATCGTTACCCCTACACTTCTTATAGGCAAGACTAATTTTGGGTTGATGATTTTATGGGTGGGTTGGTTGTGTCCCCCCTTCCTCCACTGAAAGTGCTGCCTGACTATAAGAGGGGTGACCTCAGTCTCCATATCCCCTTCTGCTAGGATTCTCAGCTAGGGTCACCCCCATGGACTCCCAGGAGCCCCCCCTGCCCCAGAGATGCCTCCTGCTGATTTCTGTTCTCTCTCCGAGTCCTCCCCACCAGCACCTCCCCACTGCTCCTATCCCCACACCTGATCCTCACCCCTGTTACCCTGCCCACACCTTCTTCCACAAAGTTCCCTCTCTCCATCTACTTCAGATGCCTATTTTTACTCCCCCACCTGAATGAGAGTCCAGCATCCTGCCTTGGACCCTCCTTGTCACCTAGCTTCTTTGCGACTGTAGATGGTAGCCTGGTTATCCAGTACTTTATGGCTAATATCCACTTGTATGTGAGTACATGCGATGTTAATCTTTCTGGGTCTGGGTTACCTCACTCAGGATATTTCATACTTTTATCCACTTTCCTGCAAATTTCAAGATGTCTTTGTTTTTAATAGCTGAGTAATAGTCCATTGTGTAAATGTACCACATTTTCTTTATTCATTCTTCAGTTGAGGGACATCTACGTTATTTCCAGTTTCTGGCAATTACAAATAAAGAAACAGACTTCAACATAGTTAAAGCAATTCAATACCCAACTCTCAAAAACACAGGGAACATTCAGCTAGAAGATTAATAAGTAAACTAAACAACACTATGTTTGTTTAGTAGAGACCCACAAGCAGATACATACTTTCCATCCAACAACAGAAAAATGGGCATTCTTCTCAAGTACACAGAAAACTGCCCAGACTAGGTCATGTTAGGCTACAAAACAAGTCTTAGACTTAGGAAGATTGAAATCATGCCATGTGTATTTCCCAGGCACAAGGAAATGAAACTAGCATGTAAGGACTAAAGGAAACCTAGAAAAAGACAAATGTGGGGAAACTAAGGCAGCATATACTTGAATAACTAATAAGACCAAAGAAGAAAGCAAAAGCAAAAACCTAGGGCTGAGGAGATAGCTCAGTTGTTAAAATCCATGCTTGTAAGCATAAGGACTTGAGTTCAAGTCCCAGAACCCATACTATGAAAGGGAAGGGAGGGAAGGAAGGAGGGAGACAGGGATAAAGAGAATAATGGCATATACTTTCTGCTTATTGGCCAGTCTAGCCTGCCAGGTGAGTGCCATGTCAGTGAGAGACCTTGTTTAAAACAAAGCAAGGCAGATGGGTGACCCTAAGGAACAATATCTGAAGATATCTTCTGGCTACACACACACACACACACACACACACACGTGAAGCCAGAAAGATGTTCAACATGCAAGCTTGGCAACCTGAGTTCACTCTCCAGAACCCACACGAAGATGTTAAGGAGATAACAGACTCTACAAAGACGTCCTCGGACCCCCACATGTGCACCATGGTGCCTGTGTTCCCCTCCCCACATACTCATCATGCTCACATGTACCATAATAAATAAATCATTTTCTTTAGAAAAACAAAAGCTTAGTGACTAAGTGTTGGCCAAGCCCGTATGAAGCCCTGGGTTCGGTCCTCAGTGTGATGTACATGTAATTGTATCCTCAACCCATACCAAAGACAAAAATCAACTCAAATGAATGAAGAACTCCAACAAAGGCGTTAAACTGTGAAACAAGTGTCTAAAAGAAGACATGAGGGAGATGTTCCTGACACTGGTCTTGGCAATGATTTCTCAGATATGACAATAAAAGCACAAGCAATAAAAGCAGAATCTGGACAAGTGAGACTAAATAAAACGCAAAAGTGTCTGCACAGCAAGGGAAGGAAGAGCAATGAAGATGCAGCCTACAGAACAGAAAGGAGTGCTCACAAACTATACCTGTAATAAAGGGTTAAAATACAAGCCACACTAGGAACTATGTATGTTTATAAGTACACATTTTTAAATGGATGAAGTACTTAAGAAGATGTATCTCCAAAGAAGACACATGAGTAGCCAAAATATATCTAGAAAGATAGAAAATGTAACTGATTACTGAGGAAATACAAATTTAAAAGTTAAAAGCATAAAATTCACACTTGCCAAAATGATCATTACCAAAAAATAATTATAGGCATTGATAATTGTTACTTAAAACAAATAGAAATCGAGTTTCTTATATGCTATTGGTAAAAAAAAAAAAAAAAAAAAAAAAAAAAAAAAAAAAAAAAAAAAAAAATCTAAAATAACATTGCTACTGTGTAACACAGTGTAGAGGGTCATCAAAATATTAAAATAGTACTATATAGCTAGAGCAACTTCAATCCTGGGTAGAGAGCTGCATTTCCATGTTTGCTGCAGTATTATTAATAATCACCAAGGGGTAGAAGCAGCTTACATTTCTATCAAGGAAAAACAGATAAACTGTGACATGCCTAAACAGAACATTCACTCAGATATAAGAAGGAAATCCTGCGTGGTATACACAGATGCATATTAAAGACATTGTTAAGGTAAAGCAAGCCTGGCACAGCAGGACAAAGGCCACATGATTCCACAGCCGTGGAGTGTCACACCCACAGACACCCAAAGTGGAAAACCATGCTCTCAAAAAGACATCAGGAGTCAATAGTCCACGGAGAAAGAGTCTCACCCATGCAAGACAAATGTCCTAGATTCTACTGGATACTATTTGTAATAATGTCACGCTGTTTGCTTAAAGAGAAGTTCTAAAAACCTATGTCATGTTCATGTTTCTTACCACAGGAAATAGACATATAATCTTCGTTGCATCTGTAGGGGTTTGGTTCAATGATCTTTGCAAGAATGCTTGGCTTCCCAAGTCCTTGTGATAAAATGGTGCCATATTTACAGACAACCTCTTCCTGTACACACCATCTCAGGTAGCTTCCAACACCCAACACACTATAAATGCTATGTCGTTGTTCGATTGTTTTAAGGGAACAAAACAAGAAAAAAATCTGCATATACTTAGTAGTCGTGTGTGTGTGTGTGTGTGTGTGTGTGTGTGTGTGTGTGTGTGTGTTACAGGGGATTAAACATTGGGCTTTTATAAATGTAAGGCAAGCATTCTATCACTAACTTACAGCCCCAGCCCACAAGCGCATCTTTTACTGAGGGCGAGATGGGGGCATAATTTTATTCTCACAGTTTTTACCCAGTATGTAGCAGTCCCTGGGTCTGAGTCCTTGCACCCTATTTTTTGATCCATAGTTACTTGACTGCAAATGCTGAGCCCATGTATCCAAAAGACCTGCTATATATTCACATCTACTATAATTATAATAAAAATATATAGACAATAACAAAAGTTGGAGAGGATTATAGAAATTTGAATTGTCATACATTGTTGATGGGAGTATAAGATAGCTCAATTGTTTTCATAATTTCCTGCCAATTGCTAAAAACATTAAATATAGAGTTACCATATGACCTATGAAATATACTTCTAGGTAAATATTCAGGAGAATTAAAAACTTATGACCTAATAAAATGTGTGCCTGAATCTTCAAAAGCAATACTTTTCTAATAACCAAAACGGCTGTCAAGTAATAAATGGATAAATAAAATGTGGTTTACACCCACAATGAAATACTGTTCATCAATGGAGGAATTAGATGCTGATACAGGTACAAAACCTTGAGAACATTATGTTAAGCGAAAGAAGCCAGACACAAAGTATCACACAGTATTATTATTGGTTCACTTATATGAGAATCTAGAGCAGGCAAAGTTACACAGACAGAAAGTAGGATGGCAGTTTGAGAAAGACCAAAACAGGAATGACTGCTAATGGGTACAGAATATATTTGGGGGATGGCAAAAAAAAAAAAGCTCTGAAATTAGATCAGAGTGGTGACTGCACAATTTTGAGACTGTACTAAAAGCCATCTCATGAAACGAGCTTTGTATGTGAACCTTATCTCCACTTAACATTTTATTTTTTAATTTAAAAACTTTATTTTTGTTTTATGTGTATGAGCGTTTTGCATGTATGTATGTTTGTGTACCATGTATGTGCCTGGTGCCTACAGAAAGCAGAAGAAGGTGTCAGATCCCTCGGAACAGGAGTTATGAGCTGCCATGTGGTTGCTGAGAGCTGAAGCTGGGTTCTCTGATGAAAGAGCAGCCGCTCAGTGCTCTTAACTGCCGAGCCGTCTTTCCAGTTCCTCCACTTAATGTTTTGAAGATTCTTTCTCACCAAATACAAGCAGAGGAAGATCAGCCTAAAAAAATAAAACAAAATGAAAGAGGAATCAAACCTCCAGGGAAAAAGTTCACCACATTCCTGGCAAAAGAGCGCTGTCTTTTTTTTTTTTTTTTTAAATTCAAGAGTACTACAGACGGTTTCTGAGGCATTTTCATATTCGAAGTACTACACCAAACAGCAATGGCATCTAAGCTAAAGAAGGGTGTTAGGTGGTTCCGGTTGAAAATAAAGGGAAAGAAACTTCTAAAAACTGTTCTATTTACAGAGATTTCTCTCGCTCTTTTTCTTTCGGAGTGGCGGGAGTTCAAAGGAGGTATGTGTTTCCCAGTTGCAGAAAATCCGTCCGTCTCCTAAGGCTAGGGATGTGTTCAGAAATAACAGTCTGAGTATGTGACCAGGATTATCACACACACACACACACAGAGAGAGAGAGAGAGAGAGAGAGAGGAAGTACATAGAGGCATAGCTATGTGCAACCTGTGAGGTCAGGGAAGAGGACTCCCCTGGGCAAAGTGTCCCCTGTGACACTCCACTCCCACCCCCAACCCCCTGTTTCCCCACCAGCCTTCAGGACCCAGGATGGAACTTGTGAAGTTACAGGACACGCGGCCACCAATTCAATGCATGCAGCTACAAGTCTACAGAACCGCACACAGATGCAATCTGTAGGCCTCATTACTGTGGTATAGCTGGTACCTCAAACAAACAGGAATCTCCTCTAGTCTAATTTGATCCTAATTCCATTCTCTAGTCTAACCTATTCTTCTAATTCTATCCTTTTACCTCCCTCACTTGCAGTTCTCTTTGCACTCAGATTTATTATCCAGTGTGTCAACGTTTACAACTGAGGGAACTCCAGACTTAACAGAACGCATTTTCCCTGGTGCCCCTGTCAAGGCTCAGGCCAAACAGCTTGACCTCCACTTGCCCTCCCAATAATGTAAATAGGTCCTCACTGAGATGATCTTTGCCCACACCAGGATTGATTGCATAAATGGTGGCTCCACGGCAGGAAAGTGGAGTGGAGCTGTTGGCCGTGGGGATTCTACATAGGAATGACACCCACAGACTTTCCTCCAGACAGAAACTGATCTTGCCATTGAGCAAGGGTTGTGATTACCGGCTGTCCTCACCCCTCTGACACTTGTTTTCATCTGCTCACTGACTTAACCGTCTCTGGATTCATGCTGGAAAACCAGAAGAGAAGAAAGAGACCACACAGGGAGAAGTGCCCCCCGGGATGAGATTTGATGCTCAACTTATGAAAACAGTCAAGATCTTCTAGAGCTTGAGATGTTCCTCTTTCTGAAAGGAAGTAGGTGCGCAGAGGGGAGGAGTTAAAAGGACAAGGGCAGATGCATTAAATGGAGAGGATGGCAAACACCAAAGTCAGTAAGACAGAAGCATCAATTGCGGAAAGCCATCAGAGAGTCTCCCAAGCCCTGGTCCACAGCCACCTAAGCCCAGGTGGGAGGCCTCATTCCATGTGTAGAAAAAAAAGAAATAGAAGCTTCTAAATCAACGGCAGAACCTAAGGATCCTCCAGTCTCAGTAGAGAAAGGGTTAATGTCTACCTCTCCTTTACCAGCAGGGAGTAAACATTCCGGTTCCCCTGAAGATTTGCCATGGTGACTCTTGGTTGTCAAGTTGACTACATATGGAATTAACTAAAACTCGGAAAATTGCTGGACATGCCTGTGGAGGACTTTTGCCTAACCATTTGAAGTGGGAAGACCTGCTTCTAATCCAGATCTTTGAGGTGAGAACACACACTTTTAATTCAGATCTTTTGAAAGGGGAAGACCCACCTCTTATCTGGGCCACACCTTCTCCTGGTATTCTGTGTAAGGACATGAAAGATGAAAGTTGCACTCTTTGCCTGCTTGCTCTTACCCTCACCAGCAAGTCCATTAGAGACTATGTCTTGAGAATTCCAGCATCTACTGAAGATCATAAGAGACATCCAGCCTTGTGGACTGAACAACTACCAGAGTCTTGGACTTTCTGTTACTAAATAGCCATTTTTGGAATAGCTGGATCACAGCCTGTAAGTCATTCTAATATATACAATATATGGAGAGAGATTCATTCTGTAAATTCTCTTTTTCTAGGGAACCCTAGATAATACAAAATTCCAGCCCTCCTCCATAGAAGAGGCCTGCATCACCCAGCCCTCCTCCATAGGAGAGACCTGCCTCACACAATACTTCTCCATAAAAGAGGCCTGCTTCATTGGTTTGGCCCTTATTTTTAGGCTTGTTAACTTTACAGTTTTTGGCCCCAAGTTCTGAAGTTGGATAATGATGAGTTCAAAACCTCTACTCTGATAATAAGCTAAACGACCTAAAGCAAATGACCCTCTTTCTAGCCTGAAAATATCTAAGAGAAGTTGACAAGTATATGCATGGATTTGGTGCTAAGAGAATTAGCAGGAATATAAAAACTAAGATCAGTTATTGGAGTTAGTTCAAGATATGGCTTAGAAGAGACTGCCCAAGAAGTACACTGAGGGATTAGAAAATTTAGGGCTTGGAAGGAAAGCTCTTAACAACTTGTAGAGGGTAGCTCAGTGGTAGAACACTTTCTTAATATGGTGGTCTGAATATGAATGGCTTCCATAGGCTCATATATTTGACTGTTTAATTAGAAAGATTAGGAGGTATGGCCTTGTTGGAAGAAGTGTGTCATTGGAGTGAGCTTTGAGGTGTCAAAATCTCCTGCCAGGCCTAGATGAGTTCTCTCGTACTTGCTTGCTCTCACTCTCTCACATTCCCTCTCTTGCTCTCTCTTTCTCTCTCTGCCTGGGGATCAGGGTGTAATTCTCACTTACTTCTCTAGAGGCATGATTGCTTCTGTGCTTCCTGCCATGGTTATAATGGACTAACCCTCTGAAACTATAAGCAAACCCACAATTAAATTATTTCTTTTATAAGAGTTGCCTTGGTCATTGCATCTCTTCACAGTAATAGAACAATGACTAACACAGAAGTTAGGAAGGAAGGAAGTGGGGTATTGCTGTGACAGGCCTGAGCATGCTGGGTTTTTTTTTTTGGAAGAATACGTAAGTGTTTGGACTAGAAGAATGATTTAATGCTTTAGGTGGGAGCTTACTGGGCCATTGCTGGAGAAGTGATTTGAACCGTGAGGGCCCAGCTCAAGAAGTTACTGAAAGAAAGAATATTAGGAAGTGGCCTAGAAATCATTCTTGTGATGTTTTGGATTAATTGCATTGGCAGAGGAGATTTCAAGACAGCCTAGTATTGACTGTGTCATGTGGCCATTAGTGGTCACTGTTACACAGATCTATAATGAAAAGGATCAAGCTGAGCAAGGAGAAATATAAACTTTATAGTTTGATGAGAAAAGGAACACCAGGAAATATAATGTTGGAGCCAAGTCAGTCCAGTGCTCAAAGAAAAAGAAAATGTTTAAACCCTGATGTTAAATGGAATACAGATACGGGGAGCTGTGATGTAAGGGCAAGGCCCCACCCACATAAGCTTCCAACTTATGAAAAGTAATTTTTATAAAAGCTTAAGCAGTCAAAGGAACCATCAAACACAGAAATCTGGTGCAAATGTAACTGAAGGAGGCCCTATCAAGCAGCAGAATTCAGGGCTCCCGCCATCTGGTCATGACTTTAGAGTCAAGAATACAAAAAAAGGTTTGTGGTATCTCCTTCCATAGCTAAGGAAAGCTGCTGAAGTCAGGTGTGTGTCCCTCCATAGAGGCCCAAAGAGGCCATTGTATGAAGCTGTGAAAAGCCTGAATTGTGTTGGAGACCACAAGATGTTGGAGATGCCAGAATCATGGAATACCTGCCAAGGGAAGCTGCAGACCAGGTTTAGAACCAGCCTGAGAGCGTTTTTTTCAGTTGACAAACCTGAAAAGAGTTAGAGATTTAAAGAGCCCTTTGATGTCAGACATGGAGATGCAGAATTTGGAGTTTCCCTGTTGGGTCTGTATCTTGCTTTGGTCTAGCATTTCCTCACTATACTCCCTTTTCTCCCTTTTGGTGGGAAAAAAAAAATAAAAAAAAAAAAATATATATATATATATATATGTATGTATGTATGTATATATATTGACGGAATGGTTAGAAAGTATGTGATCTGTTTTTTTATTTTGATTTTACAAAGGGGTTACAGTTAAGAGACTGCCATGAGTCTCAGAAGAGATTTTGAACTTTAGACTTTAAAACAGTATTGAGACTGTGATAGACTACGGGGACTGAGGCTTCAGAAACCCAAGCCTCTCTCTGCTTGTGAATCAGGATGTAGCTCTCAGCTACCACATCATGTTCGCCTCCACACTTCCCACCTAGCGTGTATGAGTTCAATCTTTCATACTGAAAGAATCAAAATCAACATTGATGAGATTACTGAAAGTGCCAGGCACCATCTAAAGAACCTTCTGGAAGCTTTTGTTTCAACAGCTGTGCCCTATCCATTGTCTTCACATCAGTGAGGCTATTTTATACACTTCCAGGTATAGAAATACATCTGTAGAAAGACTGTAGAAATGGCTGTTGTCCAAATAGCACTGTGGTGGTATGAATAAGAATGGTCTCCATAGGCTCATGTATGCAAACACTTGGTACACAGCTGGTGGAACTGTTTGGGGAGGATTACAAGGTGTGGCTTTGGTAAATGAGGTGTGTCACTGGGGGTAAGCTTTGGGGTTTCAAAAGCCCATGCCACTCCAATTTAGCTTTCTTTCTACCTCCAACTTTCAGATCATGATATAAGATCTTAGGTACTGCTCCAGTACCATGCTTGCTTGCTTGCAATCATCACTGTGGGGAGCAATACAATGATGATCATGGACTCTAATTCTCTGGAACTATGCACGCCATTAAACACACTCTTTTATAAATTGATCTGGTCATGTTGTTTCTTCACAGCAATATAAAAGTAACTGAGACAAGCACTGTGAATGAGTGGTGTTTCCCATAGAAATGGTTGGTAACAATCAGAATCCCAGGCACTGTCTTTTATTGTTCCTTTGGAACATCTGTTAGCAAATTCACTACAGAATCCTCAGTGTCTATGTGTAGATTTTAGATTTCCTTTTGTCCCGTGTTTCCAAATCTTGCTGGCCTCTTCATGAGTTAGTAAGTCACATAATCTCTTTGACATGTCTCTTTTATATTTGTGTAAGAGTCTGATTTTGCCTTTTGGAAAAGTATGCTTTGGCAACACAGAGTCTTAGGGGAAGATGCTCAGAACAGCCTGAGGAGCAGGCTTATCTAACGATAAGATCTCTTCTTACAAAGATCCAAAAGCAGTGGGTGAAACAGGCAAGAAACAGGAGTATTTGTGCAAAGGAAGGTTCCAGGGAAAGGAGGCAGTATTCAAGTAATTCTAAAGACAATTAAACAAAGGTTCATCCTGCTTGACCAAGCAATTATGTTCAGCACATAGCCCTCCCTATGGCTCTCTGCCACCCATTCTTCTCCACAAGAGGAGAGGCAACCTTTCCTCACCAACTCAGAAGTACAGTTTGTCTTCTTATGTCTTCTGGGGACCAGGAGGCCAACTCAGCTGACATTTCTATAACCAGAGGAGCATTCTTTTAAAAGTAGGGAACATTTCCCTTCAAGGTGATTTCTGTTCCCAATTAGACCTTACAACAGATGCCACTAAAAGGAGAGAGAGATCCTCAAGTTGAATGTCAGCGTGTCCCTTCTGGTAGAGCACACATACCTGCTGTGCTAGCATCTTTAGAGGCTGCCCCACTCCACCAATCCAGCTTACAGAAGGGAAACTGAAGTCTGCAGTCTCCTCTTCTTCCGAAAGCTGTCTCAGGAAGCCTAGTTCCCCTTCTCTTCATCCCTGCCCTTCCCACTCTGACCTCCAGATAGACTGAGCACAGAACAACCACCACCTTTCCCTTGATTTCCCAACTCTGGAACATTCTGAGGGAAGGAGCAGCATAGGGGAAAGCTATCACACTCAAACCAGTACTCTTTTTTTTTATTTTATTTTTAAATTTATTACAGTTTATTCACATTGTATCCCAGCTGTAGCCCCCACCCTTCTCTGCTCCCTCATCCCCTCCCAATCCTGCCTTCCCTCTCTCTTCTCCTCCCATGCCCCTCCCCTAGTCCACTGATAGGGGAGGTCCTCCTCCCCTTCCATCTGACCCTGGTCTATCAGGTCTCATCAGAACTGTCTATATTGTCTTTCTCTGTGGCCTGGTAAGGCTGCCCGCCCCCCTCAGGGGAAGGTGAGCAAAGAGCCAGCCACTGAGTTTATGCCAGAGACAGCCCTTGTTCCCCTTACTAGGAAACCCACTTAAACACTGAGCTGCCATGGGCAACATCTGTGCTGGGGTTCTAGGTTATCTCCATGAATGATCCTTGGTTGGAGTATCAGTCTTTGCAAAGACCCCTGTGCCCAGATTTTTTGGTTCTGTTGCTCTCCTTGTGGAGCTACTGTTCCCTCCAGGTCTTTCTATCTACCCCTTCTTTCATAAGATTCCCTGCACTCTGCCCAAAGTTTGGCTATGAGTCTTATCATCTGCTTTAATATCCTGCTGGGTAGAATCTTTCAGAGGCCATCTGTGGTAGGTTCCTGTCCTGTCCTGTTCTCTGTCTCCCTCTTCTGATGTCTATCCCATTTGACTTTCTGAATGAAGATTGAGCACCTTAC
This sequence comes from Psammomys obesus, assembly GCF_907164565.1. Taxonomy (NCBI): domain Eukaryota; kingdom Metazoa; phylum Chordata; class Mammalia; order Rodentia; family Muridae; genus Psammomys; species Psammomys obesus. The sequence continues at coordinate 3,060,485 of NW_026596166.1, read as the reverse complement.
CCAGGGCCCTCCTTCTTGCTTAGCTTCTTTAGGTGTACAGATTTTGATATGATTATCCTGTATTATATGTCTAATATCCACTTATAAGTGAGTATATATCATATGTGTCTTTCTGCTTCTGGGATATCTCACTCAGGATGATCTTTTCTAGTTCCCACCATTTGCCTGCAAATTTCATGATTTCCTTGTTTTTAATAGCTGAGTAGTATTCCACTGTGTAAATATACCACAATTTCTGTATCCATTCCTCAACTGAGGGACATCTCAAACCAGTACTCTTTTAAGAAGGCATCTCTCCAGATGTTCTCCAGCTTTCAACAGCCTAAGTCAGACGGCCTGCCCTTAAAGACTTCTTTATGTCAGTCTCATTTGTCTAGGTCAGAGGAAAACTTCCCAACGAGCAGCGTGAGTTCTCATTTCTGAGCATACAAAGGGAACATCTGCCTCAAGAGTTGGCTGCCATGATCCTTCCAGATGCCTGGACAAGGTGGTTTGGCTAACAAGCCCAAAGTTTTCCTGCTCATCAGAAGGCCTCTTCGGGAAAGTATCCATGTGTCTGGAACTGGAGGCGGCTGCAGCCACTGCCATCCCGGATGGTGCCACCAGTCAGTGGCAGAAGTGCTAGAAGGGTGCTGCTGCAGAACACAGTCCCAGGAGCCGCTGTCTCATTTGCAACCTTAGGGCGATACGGCACAGTATCCTACTGGGTGTTTCTCATTTGCGGAGTCCTTGGTACCTCTCAAAGAAGAAGCACGCCCCAAATTCTGATGCTTTGGGGAGTGAATGCCGGTAAATTAGCCTTTTGGTGATTCCATCAGTGGCTATTCAAGAACGTTACAAAACGCCGGTGTCATTCAAGAAAAAAGCCACAAGATGGCAGGCTTTAACCTCTAAAGGCGTCCCAAAGCACCAGCTCTCTGTTGCTTGCAGGGTTGGGGGGAGACCAAGGTGATGAGCTGTATGTAGGCAGAGGCGTCTCTTCATTTATTAATATTCCCAGATGCAGCTTGAGGAGACTTCATGTCACTTTAGGGAGTCGATTTGTTTTGGCATTCATTTTCTTTAAGAAGAGTAATTTCCTAATCACTTGTCAGATAAGGCATTTTAAAATTTTAGTTCCTCCCCTCACAGGGGGAAAAAAAAAATGTCTGCCTGAAAAATTCAACATAGAGAGGATGCCCGTTTGGCCAGAATATGTATCTGTGTGTTTTATGCTGCTTTCTAGGGATTCCAGGGGGGAAAAATTCACCTGCTGACAAAGCAAACATTGATGGACCTTCTAGAAACACGCACAAACCAAAGGGGTAAAGACTCTCAAATGCTGCTTCAGGTTTCAACTATAATTATAAATTTTCACCATCAACCCCACTCATTCATTTTTTTTTTTTTAAACCCCACTCATTCTTTCTTCTAATGACTTGGCCGCCAACGGAAAGAAAAAAAAAAAAAGTGATGCAGGAATTTGTGTCTTCGGGGTGTCTGGTCCTATCTTCTAAAAGCAGAAAGCAGAAAATCTGCTCCAATTTGCTTAGAAAGAGAATTACGTGGTTATGCACGTGGGGGCTCCGGGGGAGAGGGGCACCGCCCAGGAGGGACAGACAAACTCACACTGGGTGCTGTGCCTACATAAACAGCACAACCTGAGCTCGCTTGGACAGAACAGGGAAGTAATTTGATTGCTTCTGGATCAAGTAGGTTTCAGAGCGATAAGAACCAGATAAGGGAGCGGAGAAAGCTAATGGGGACCATTTTCAACTCAAATCATGCTCTGATTCCCTTGGGGGTTTCAAAAATAGCAACAGCTTGTGGAAGGTAGTTAGCACGCGCGCCGGGAGAGGGCTTGGCCCTTCCTGTTCATAAAGACTCAGTCCTGGGTCGAACCACAAGTAGCCAGTAATTAGATTCCGCTACTCCCTGTCCCAGGCAGACTTGCTGGGTGACCATTAGCCTCTAGCCCAGAGGTGAAAGTGGTGATCCGGGAACATCCACACAGGTCGGGGATCATGAAGACAGCAGCAACTAACCTCCCTCCTAGCGTATGTCTGCCTCGAAGGAGAAGCAGGGACATTAAAAAGCGTTTATGAACGGGTAGGTCAGGAGAGCTCAGGGAAAGAACCATGTAACGAGTGATGGTTATTAATGACCGCTATTATCCCTGTCCTGACCCAAGAACTATTCCATCGAGATTGTTTATTTAGCATGCCGGAGTGACGCTCAGACACAAGGGGCCCTGAGACTCTATTAAATCCACGGGTGATACGCACAGAGAAAATGGCCCCAGAAAGTGAAATTCCCATCCTAAAAATTAATATATATAAATGAAAATTTCAGAGCCCCCTGTGTTCCACCAGCAGAGAAACGGATCGATTCTCCGTGCTGTGAATCACATAATGGAGGGCGCCAGGGCAGGTTTAACATGAATAAGATATTGATCTGCCTTGTTACTTGATTCAACTTCATTCCTTTTGGATTGCCAGAGGCCTCTGTGACAGCACAGGCTTTGGTCTGGAAGGCAATCAAGAGCTATACTTTCTGGTCTTTTATTTATTCATGAAAGTTTTGGGCTAACAATATTTCTACACGGGGAGGGAGAATAAAGGAGAATTCGAGAAAGTCCTCATATGTGCCAGGTCTTTTTCAATTTAAACAAAGTTGGAGCAGGCTGCTTCCGAGGTGTCAGGAAAGAAGATAGACAGGCAGGCCATTACAGCGTGATTTCTGCTGCGTGTTGAGGTTTAGTTTCTGTTTTTGTTTTGTTGTTTTTTTTTTTTTTCATTTGTTAGACTGTCATAATTCATTAAGACAACCTTATTCATATTTTAGACAGTACCTCCCCTCAAATGAGAGTTTAGGTAAAAGTAAGTACTCTCTTTCACCAGTTCATCTCACGGAAATTATCTGTTTTCTGTGAACTGCACTGAAATGCATGATACATGGCCAGGATTTTCTGTGATCTTTGCATCTACACAGAAAGAGAGACAGAGACAGAGAGAGAGAATTTTGTTTTTATTTTCTCAGATGAGGGTATCAGCTGAGAGCATTCCCAAGCTTTACTAATACTTGGCTTGGGCTGAGCCCAGACTATTTCTATCTAAATATCCCTAGGCCTAGGCCTGGAAGATTCTAGCCTCTGAACATTCTAATCTTCTGTGAGCCTGGACCTTGAAGGCTTCAGCTTCTAGGGTATAATGTTTTCAGCCTCTGAGACTTACTGCTGCAGAACCTCACCCTTTCTAGTTCTTTCTGAACTCTGGCTGGGTGGCTCAGCTCAGCTGCTCTGGCTCAAAACGCCTCTCCAAGCTGACTGATTCAAACTGGCTTCTCTCCACTTCTCATTGAATTGCTCTGCTTGGAAAAACCTCCTCTAAACTCCACAAGAGGCAAAGCAGGAGTGGGACAGGTGTTAGATAACAGGAGCATGACCTAGGACAGCCCCTATCCAGCTCTTAAAGTTTATGGTCCCCAAGACCGTAAGCTAGATGTCTGAAAGTTTTCCTCGCTATTGTCGCCCTTCACCCCATCTCTCATCACTCAAGACAATGCACCATCAGACCAGGAAGTGCCTTATGTTTTCTTTGTTTGGTTTGTTGTTGTTGTTTGAGGCAGGGATTCTCTGGGTAGCTTTGACTGTCCTGAAACTCTCTGTGTAGACCAGGCTGGCCTTGAACTCACAAGATCTGCCTGCCTTTACCTCTGAGTGCTGGGACTAAAGGCATGTGCCACCATGTTTAAAATGGGGTAAAAATAGTCTAATCCAGGAATCTGACAAGGACACCAGCAAAGTGGACAGTGCATGGAGTTAACACAGCAAACAGGGACAGACCAGGAGAACTCAGAGTCAACAGACACTTCTGCCTGGGGGCACAACTTGGAGAGGGAAGGGGGGGGGGAAGGAAAGCCTGAATGGGCTGAATGATTTGTTTTGTTTTGTTGTTTTAAAGACTGAGTTCAACTAACAGCTCCTAAATTTGCTTTGAACTGGTGGTGTCAAGTTTATCACCATGAATGAAAAGGAAAAACAAAACAAAACTGAGTGTTATTTTACTGGGGCTGTCTTTCCCATTATACAAGTTAAATGTTATTATATCAGAGTGCCAGAGGCCAGGAGCCAGAGATAAAGGGACCAGTAAGACTGGTTTGGAGGTCACAGAAAGAGAGAGACTTTCAAATTCCCTCTCTAGCTCCTGGTGGTTCAATGACAATTCTTAGAGATTAGAATGTTTCTACAAACCAAATAACACTATGTCTTATGATCTCTTTGAGTGTATGCTGTTTTCAGACTCCCCCCTTTTATTAATCATATTGGGTTGGGACTTACCTTAGTGACCTCGCTTTAATTTAGTTACTTCTGCAAGGACACTCTGCAAAGAAGAACGTGTTCTGAGACATGGGGTTGAGAATTTCAACATATCTTTGGCAGGAGGTGGGGAGCACAACATTTTAATCCCTAACAAATGTGAGGTTCTACTTTTGCACATCTAGATTAAGCACACTACAGAGTACTCACAACACTTCGCTTGCATCCGTAAATAGGGAAATTAGGGGCTGGGGATATATCTCAGTCAATAAATTACTTGTTACGTAAGCATGATGACATGAGTTAGATTCCCAGCACCCAGGTAAAAGCCAGTCACTGTGAAGGCGGAGCTGAGAGGATCCCTAGAGCTTGCTGGGCGGCCAATATAGCTCAGTTAGCAAACTCTGGGTTCAGTGAGACTCTGTCTCAATAAATACAGGGCAGAGCAACTGAGGAAGATACTCAGTGTATGTATGAGTGAGGAAGACTTCTCAGAACCCGCTGCTCTCTTAACTAGTCCCTGCTTGAAATGAGGCCAGCAACTCAGCAGCAGGAGGGGTTTTGAAGGGTTTCCAAAGGACTGTAGGACCTGTCATTCTCCAAAGTTTCTACAAGACCCTGTGTGTCTAGCTATGGCATTGGCTACATAGCTCTTCTCAAGAGTAGTGGCTTCTTACATGCCAGAGGTGCGTGGCTACTTGAAGGTCTACACCATTGCAGACGGCCATAGCAGAAATTACCAGGGACGAGCTTAAACATATGGAAAAAGCAACAGAAAGCAGAGGAAAAGCCCCAGGTATCACATCAACTGCTAGACTAAACAGACTCCATAAAGCAAAAATGGTGTGTCATGATAGAAGATGGGAGATATCTAAGTTTCCTCACTTCTAACTGGAATAACTTTTAAGTCTTTGTTTGTTTGTTTGTTTTAACTTCTAATGGAGTCCTTAAGAGGCATAAGCTCCAGTCCTCCCTGGAGGTGTGACTCGCTGGTAACACCCTTCATTGGCTGCAGTCCTTTCCAGATCTCCCCTCCGCTCCTCCAACAAGGTCTCACCTCCTAATCCTTCCCAGACAGTAACATCAACTGGGAACCAGGTATTCAAAAGAGGAGCTTATATGGCCAGTTTCGTTCAAACAGCCACACCCAGTGCCAAATCCAGAGATTTCTTAGCAAATCCATGCTCAAATGTTAGTCCACACCTTGGTGAAACAGAGACAACCTGATTGAGCAAGATGGGGCACTCCCTGGGAAGAGGATTTGTGTGCACACACAGTTCTCTGGGGAAGCCATGCCTGGACATACTAGCAGGGAAGGGAAAGTAAGACTTGAAAGGGCTGCAGCCTCTGCAGAGTCTTACCAGTGAGTCACCAAGTGTGTGGGAGTGGAGGGGGGGAGGCTGGAGCTTATGCTTTCAAAGGACTGCATGAAAAGTCCGAAAAGACTGTTGATGTTCTTCCATTTGTGGTCTACAACGCTCAGGTCACACTGTGTCATGGATGGATGGCAAGGCAGAACCCCAAACCAGGAAATGAAATAGAAGCCGTGGAGGAACTCTGCTTAATGGCTGGTTCTTCACTCCTTGCTCAGCCTGCTTTATTATACCCAGGCCACTTGCCAGTGGGTAGCACTACCCACAAGGGGCTTGGCTTTCCAAAATCAAGCATCAATTAAAAAAAATTTTTTTTAATTGAAAAATAAAAACCTTACCGGATTTTCTACACTCCAATCTGGTGGAGATGTTTTCACAACTGAGGTTTCCTCTTCTGAAATGCTTGAGTTGAGCGGACTGAAAACTGCATGTCCTAAAAAGCCCCAGATCGTTTTCCAAAGTGATTGTACAGGTTTACACTCCCACCAGCAAGAGGAGGGTTCCCCTTTCTCCACATCCTCTCCAGCATATGTTGTCACTTGAGTTTTTGATCTTAGCCATTCTGATGGGCATAAGATGAAATCTCAGAGTCATTTTGATTTACATTTCCCTTATGACTAAGAAGGTTGAGCATTTCTTTAAATATTTCTCCATCTTTAGGTATTCCTCTGTTGAGAATTATGTTTAGTTCTGTACCCATTTTTAATTGGATTATTTGGTTTATTGGAGTTTAATTTCTTGAATTCTTTATGTTTTTGGATATTAGCCCTCTGTCAGATGTAGGCTTGGTAATATCTTTTCCCAGTCTGTAGGCTGTCATTTTGTTCTGTTGACAGTGTCCTTTGCTTTACAAAAGCTTTTTATTTTCATGAGGTCCCGTTTATTAGTTGATATTAGAGCCTGAGCTGTTGGTGTTCTGTTCAGGAAGTTGTCTCCTGTGCCAATGAGATCAAGCTCTTTCCTACTTTTTCTTCTAACAGATTTAGTGTATCTGGTTTTATGTTGAGATCTCTGATCCACTTGGGCTTTAGTTTAGTGCAGAGTGATAAATATGGATCTACTTGTATTTTTCTACATGTAGACACTCAGTTAGACCAGCACAATCTGTTGAAGATGCTGTCTTTTTTCCATTGTATGGTTTTGGCTTCTTTGTCAAAAATCAAGTATCCGTAGGTGTGTGGGTTTATTTCTGGGTCTTCAATTTGATTCCATTGATCCCCCAGTCTGTTTCTATGCCAGTACCATGCAGTTTTTATTACTGTTGCTCTACAGTACAGCTTGAGATCAGGGATAGAGATACTGCCTGAAGATTCTTTAATCATACAGTATTCTTTTAGCTATTCTGGTTTTTTTGTTTTGTTTTGTTTTGTTTTGTTTTGTTTTCCATATGAAGTTGAGAACTGTTCTTTCAAGGTCTGTAAAGAATTGTGTTAGTATTGTTGGTGGGGATCTGGTGTTTTCTCAGACAATTGGTAATAGCACTACCTCAAGATCTGGGCATATACCCGAAAGATGCTCCACCATACAATAAGAACATTTACCCAACTATGTAAATGTTCTTATTTACATGAGCAGCTTTATTCACAATAGCCCAAACCTGGAAACAACCTAAATGTACATCAACTGAAGAATGGATACAGAAATTATGGTACATTTTCACAATGGAACACTACTCAGCTATTGAAAACAAGGAAATCATGAAATTTGAAGGCAAATGATAGGAACTAGGAAAGATCATACTGAGTGAGGTAACCCAGAAGCAGAAAGATACACAACGGTATATACTCACTTATAAGTGGATATTAGACATGTAATATAGGATAACTATACTACAATATACAGACCTAAACAAGCTAAATAGCAAGGGGGATCCTAGGAAGATGTTTAATTCTCATTCAGAAGGGCAAATAGAATAGACACTAGAAGGGGTTGAAGAGAGGGAACAGGATGAGAGCCTACCATAAATATCTTCTGAAAGAATCCACCCAACAGGGTATCAAAGAAGATGCTAAGACTCACAGCCAAACCTTGAGCAGAGCCCCAGGAGTCATAGGAAAGAATGGAGGAAATAGAATGACCCAGAGCAGACAGGCACTCCATAAGAAGACCAACAGAGCCAACAAATCTGGGCCCAATCAAGGACCATCCATGGAGAGGACCTTAACCCCCTGCTCAGATGTAGCCAATAAGCACCTCAGTCTTCTGTCTCTGACATGGACTCTGTCACCTGCTCTTTAATCACTTCCCTCTGGTTGGGGGGCAGCATTGCCAGGCCACAGAAGAGGATGATTAAAGCAGTCCTAATGAGACTTGATAGGCTGGAGTCAGGTAGGAGGAGGGCTCCCCCTTCTGAGAAACAGGGGAGGGAAATAGGGAAGGAAGGTGGCACTGAAAGGAGATGAGGGAGTGGGCTACAAATGGGATATAAAGTGAATAAATTATAAAAAATATAGTTAAAATTTTAAAAAACTGTCTATAACTATGTCACTTTGCTTCTCAGAGCACAATAGTTTCTTTCCTCCTTTCTTCTCCCCCAATCTGCATTGTGAGGTTCCCATGAGCAATCATGCATTTCTCTGCCAGGTCTCTGTCTTCCAGTCAATCCTGTGCTGAGACCAGATGGAAAATGTCTCACGCCCACACCATCTCCACTGACACAGACAGATGTAGGACTTGACAGTGCTGTGTGTCCACACACAAAACACTGGAACTCTTCAATTCCTTCAGCCTAGCAGCTCCTGCCCCACCGTACTGTGAAGCTGAATAACTCCTGACACTCTCTTCCTTCACTTCTACAAAAGCAAGAACCACTTCCCAGCAAGCCCATCAGAAAGAGCTTTGGGAGGCAGAAGAGCAAGGAAACACTTAGTGGGCCTTGTACTGTAAAAGACAAGAGTACCATATACTGAGTCACCCATCAGGGACAGAGGCAAAAGTAGCGAGAAAAGCCAGGCCAACCTCCTCGGGTAAACCCTGGGCTTATCAAAAACTCATCTCTGTGAATGGTGGCTAATCTTGGTTTCATGTGTCAACTTACCTACACTCACAAGCAACTGAAACCCAAGCTGCTGGAACTCCATGGAAGATTTCTTTTCCTTTTTTCCTTCCTTCCTTCCCCCCTTCTTTCCACCCTCTCCCTGTCTCTGTCTCTCTCTCTCTCTGTCTCTCTCTGTGTGTGTGTGTGTCTTTTGAGACAAAGTTTCTCTGTGTAGCCTTGGCTGTCCTGGAACTTGCTCCATAGACCAGGCTGGCCCTGAACTCAGAGTGCCTCTGAGTTCTGCCTCTGCCTCTAAAGGGCTGGGATTAAATGCATGCACCACCATACCTGTCGAGATTTTCTTGATCACGTTATTTGAGGTAGGAAAGACCAGGCCTAAATCTTCTAGTGGCAGCCCACATAAACAGACAAGGGAGAAGGAAGCTTTTTCCCTGTTTACTCCCATGCTCATTGGCAAGTTCATCTATCCTGCTGTTGAGCCGTTTCTTTACCTGTTGTGGATATAAACATATTTTTGTTTTGGTCCCAGCTGTGGAAGGTAGGACTGAGCTAACTATTTGCCTCATGCTGGCTCTGAGAGGAACTCTTTGCCAGCTGCAGATAATTTAAATCTGAGGACTCTGGAGAGAGAATAAATGCCAGGTCTCTTTCTTCTTCTGACAGGCTTGCTGGGAAGTGGGTTATGCTTTCAGAGAAGTGAACTAGAGAGTGTGGAAACTCTGAGAAAGAACAAGGCTGCTGCTGCTTCCCCACTGTGGCTCCTGTTGTGGTTGCTGTATTGAGACAAGGCGTTGGAGATCTCCTGAAATGAGGGTTGGACTGTCTCCAAGGAACCTGACAACCCTAACCAGCAGGAAGCTAAGAGAACTGCGCCCCCTCTCCCACTAGCCCTTTCTTTCTCCTACATGGTGGTGTTGGGTGTTGGAAGGGAGTGGGGTGGAGTAGGGAGAATAGGTAAAAGAAATGTAAATAAGAGTTTTTAAAACTAATGCCTATCTTTTCCTGTACTAGAACTAACTTCTTCAGGATTCCAACACTAACTGATTCAGCAGCTCTCCAGAAATCTGCCAGAACTTCAGTACCAGACTGGGACTTAAACATCCAGCCCCATTGACTAAACAACTGCCACACTATTGGCTTTTTTGTCATAAGATAGCCACTGTTGGACTGCCCAGTGCAGTCCATATACATATTACATATGGGGAGTTACATACATAGTAACTCCCCATACATATTTCTATCAGTTCTACTCCTTTCGAGAACACTGACTAAGATACTATGAGAAAGATGAGCGATAGAAAAGAAAATAAATGTTTCCACAATGAGACCATGAGAAACGCGTTTCTAAGCCCCAGACATTGGCCCATAGAACTCCACCAGGGTTGGTTTGTATGATATCAAGTGAGTCTATCTAGTTGTGGGAAGTTGATAGGCATGGGTTTGGCAAGAAGGCATCCCCACACTGTAACCTGACAGTCCAGGACTGCGGACAGGCTTGTGACTGGAGCAGAGTTCTAGAGGGCACCCAAACACAGCAGAAAGATCAGAATAAGTAGAACAATTCTCAACTAGAGGGAAGGAAGCTAACCAGTGGGCCCTCCTGCATGAAGCATGGACTTGTCAAATTCAGAACAACAGATATTTTTCCTCCAAGGCAAACATGTCTGCGTGGCTAATGATTTCAGTCCAGGTGTTAATGCTCCTCTGGCCGGGGGTCTTGAACTAATTCAGTCACCTTTCCCACTAGTTTAGACACCGAGGCTTAGTCGTAGGCTTCAGAGTCTGTTCTCTGTGAATGTAGTCAATTGTGTTCCTATCTTACCTCTGTTGTGGTGATGAGGATTCTGGCTGGGGGTGGGTATAGGGGTGGGGGATGGAGGCAGGGGTGTAGGAAACCTAGGTTTAGTCTTGGCTCAGCCCTAAAAAAAAAGAAAGAAATCTTTTACGAATTCTAAATCCCAATTACCCGCTTCAGAAAATAGATGGATAAACCAGGACATCTCTCAGCTTCCTTCTATCCCTTAAAATATCTCTACTTTTGTTCATTTAAAGATTCACAATGGTTTAATTGCTTACATAGGCCACATTCAGGAAGTGAGGAAAGGAAGCAGCTAGTGAAGAATAACACCCCTTTCAAGACACCATTAAAAAGTAATTTATATTTCAAGATTTCCATTCTGTCTTCTTGGAAAGCCTGAAAGAAATGTCTTCCTTTATCTGGTTGCCAGACAACCTTCCTATCCAGGCTTCATTTCCCTCTCTTAGAAAAGAAATAAAAATCTGGCTTTCGATACCTGCTTAAAAGTAAGAGCTGACTTCAGGTGTCCCTCAGGAAGAATCTGAACTACAACTGCCCCTCTGTAGCCGACTGAAATCCAAAGGATTTAAGGAGCACATTCAAACACAGCTGCTGAAACTCAAAATTGCTAATAGATGCTGAAGGCTAGAAGCTATAGGAAGAGCAAATAATTTAATAATGTGTTGTATTTAGTCAGTCTCTATTTAGAAAAAAATAGTCCTTCATTGTCATATTTGGGCTTTAGAGTTGGAATTCATGAGCAAATTGTATCCAAAAGGATGATTTTTCTTATTCATTTCCAAACTTAAGTGACAAGTTTAAAGTGACTCTTTTGGGGAGAACAGGTCCAGTAACATTTGAGTCCGGTCTCATGATTCTCTGGAATCTACCTTTTAGCACATGGCCTCTGGGCAAGGATGGGTGTTTCCATCAGTCGGCTCCCTGGGCCAGCATAGGGAAAGACAGAAATGCAACTGGCAGATGAGGCAGGTGGCACTAGGTGAGAGATCCAGGCTGACTTTTGGAATGGAAAAGAAAATCTTACTTTCTTCGGCTCAAACCCTTGCCCAGCTCCCGGGAGAACATTTGCTGTCGGGAGTGAGTGCTTTTCCTGGGAAGAACTCGGTGTGGTATTTTAGAAGCAAACAGAAATACCCTCGATGCTTAGGACCCTAAATTAGGACTCAGCCAAGTTAGCAATGTGATTATAGATTTTGTCCCCAGCACATTTTGTCAGTTGTAGAACGGAAGACTATTTGTCACACTATAAGCTATGGGAGAAACAAGTTCCCCCTGACCTCTGTCAAAGGTAGTTAGCCCCACAGATTTCCTGAATATCACCCTTTTCCTCCCCACTGGTTGTGTCAGATTGTGAAGCTGAGCCCCCACCTAGGGGATGAGCCAAAATCACTACCTACGTCAGGGACGAAAGCCAGTGGCCATTTTTTTAAACATGTTTTGCTAGCCTGTTTGGGGTACTGGTACCTCATTTTATTAAAAACAAAATTCCTTTCACCATATTTTTTTTGTTGTTCTTGTGTTTCTTTGTGCAACATACAGAGCATCCTTTTCCCAGCATCCATTTGTTTAGCTGTGCATATTCCTATTAAGCTAGAGTCCACGGAGGGCAAAGACTGATGACACATTCAGGTGGGTCCACATAAGCAGAAAGAGAGCACATCCGTTTGACATGTAAGCTTGTTTGGCAAAGAATACCAAAAGTGTCAGGGCTTCCATCACAACAGAACAGAGGGAACCGCCCTCCACCCAGAGGGCATAGAGAAACCAAGCGTCATGATGCTGCCCAAGCCTGATCTTTTCATCCCTGGAACCAGGATTGTTGTGCAAGAACAGGTACATCCCATCCGAGCTTTTGCTAGAAAAAACGCTTCCTTACTTTGCCAAGCTTTTGGGTCTCAAGTCAGACCCAGCCTTGACAAGGCCTCATTCAGAGCCAGAAGTGCAGAGCTGTGGCAGAGCTGAAGCAGGTTCTGCCCTGTTCCTTGAGAATGTCTCTGCCTCCAGGTGCCCAGCAGGCTTCTAATTCCATTTTCCTACCACTTGTCTCTCTGCTTCCTGCTTTCTATGTAGTGTCTGCTTCTCGGCCTCCACATTCTATATAACACCTATCCGGTGGAGAATGCACCTCCCAAGTGTTGGTAAGTGGACCATTGTCACTCATTCTTGGCTGGGCTCCCATCTCAACATCTGTTTTGTTCCCACCCAAAACACACAAACCTGAGCCTGGGGGCACACTAAGTAACTGTCACACACACTGGCCCAGCTAGACAGTATCATAACCCGGATCTTCAAGCATTAATTCAATCTTTTTCTGTTATTCTACCTAAGCCCTCTCTGACGAAAACCCACAATAGTGTCCTGTAGCTTAGCCCATAAAGCTTAAAAGTTTTTTGTTTTTTTCTCAACATTCCCACTCTTCTCTCTCCATCTTTTTCAGTATTGATTGAAGAGTCTCTCTGCTAGCCAAGCACACCTTCATATGGGCAAGCACAGCAGTGTTATTCTGTCTCCTTCTATAGATTTCTCTTTTTCTTCCCTGGAAATCAGAGTAAGTCCCTACCTCCTCCAGGAAGCACACCCAGATTAGACCTACTTCACTTATTCTTCTCTCTACACACCGCACCACTCACACACACACACTCAGCACTTCAGCAATGTTATTGTTCTCATCCAGTAGGACCAAGCTCGCACTGCCTATGGATAGTGGACACTGGATAAAGGTTTGCTGAATGATAGATAAACGAACAAAAATAGGTCATATGGACTCAGTCTACAAGGCCCTCTCTCAAGTATGTCACCTGCACGCTTTGCTTACATTGTCACACTCTCAAATAATGCTCTGTCCTAGTTAGGGTTACTACTGCTGTGATAGAACACCAGGAGCAAAGCAACTTGGGAAGGAAAGGGTTTATTAGGCTTTTGCTTCCTCATCACTGTCCATCACTGAAGACAGTCAGGACAGGAACCTGGAGGCGGGAGCTGATGCAGAGGCCATGGAGGGGTGCTGCTTACTGGCTTGCTCCTCATGGCTTGCTCAGCCTGCTTTCTGATAGAATCCGGGACCATCAGCCCAGGGATGGGAACACTCACAATGGGCGGGGCCTCCCCCATCAATCACTAATTTAAAAAAATGACCTATACCCTGGATCTTTTGGAGGCATTTTTCTTAATTGAGGTTTCCTCCTCTCAGATGATTTCAGTTTGTGTTAAGTTGACATAAAAACTAGCCAGCACAACTGACCCCTTGTCAATTTGACACAAAAATCCGTCACCGAAGGCCACATATCAATAAAGGCATCACAATATAAAACATTCTACAAATTTAAGAAATGCCACAGCCTTTAAAATTTTTAAGTACCTAAAAATTCTGTAGATGGAGCTGTGTGGAAGAGGGGGTGGGGAGAGTAGCAGGTGGGTATCAGTTGTGGGGAGAGGGAAGTGAGAGAGGGAGGACTGGGAGAGGGAACAGAAATCAGTAGTCAATGATGACCCTAGCTGAGCCTCCTAGCATCGGAGAGTTAAAGAGCCTGAAATCGCCACCAGGTGGGACTTCCAGTAGGGAGAAGGCAACACCAACCCATCCATAAAACCTTCGGCCCAAAAGTTGTCTTGCCAACAAGAGGTGTAGAGATATTTGATGGAGCAAAGACTGAGGAAATGGCAAACCATTGAATGGCCCAACTTGAGACTCACCCCATCAGAGAAAGCCAGTGCCCGTCACTACTAATGATATTCTTGCAGACAGGAGCCTGGCATAACTGCCTTCTGAGAGGCTTCATCCAGCAGCGGATGGAAACAGATGCAGAGACCCACAGCCAAACAATAAGTGGAGTTTTGAGGAAGAGTGGGAGGAAGGATTGAGAGAGACAGAGGGGTCAAGGACACCACAAGAAGAACTACAGAGTAAACTAAGCTGGGCCCATGGGAGCTCACAAAGACTGAACCACCAACCAAAGGGCATGCGTGGGCCAAACCTAGAACCCCTACACATATGTAGTATATGTGCACCTTGGTCATCATGTGGAAGTAGAGACTATGCTGCTGCCTGCTTTTGGGTCCCTTTCCCCTAGCTGGGCTGCCTGCCTTGTCTGCCCCCAGCGGGAGAAGATGTACTTAGTCTAGCTGTGACTTGAGGTGTCATGATGGATTGGTACCCCTTAGGGGCCTACCCTTCTCTAGGAAAGAGAAGGGGGAATAGGGGAGGGGACATGAGGGTGGGACTTGGAGAGGAGGGAGGGAGGCTGGGATTGAACTGTAATTAAATACTTTTAAAAAAGCAGTTCCCCTATCAGTGGACTTGGAGAAGGGCATGGGAGGAGATGAGGGAGGGAGGGGGCTACAGCTGGGATACAAAGTGAATAAACTGTAATTAATATAAAAAAATAAAAATTAAAATAAAAAATCAGACTCTACACAAATGATATATACTCACTTATAAGTGGATATTAGCCATATAATATAGGATAAACATACTAAGATCTAAAGCCCTAAAGAAGCTAAACATCAAGGACCCTAGGGAAGATGCTCAATCCTCATTCAGAAGGGCAGACAGGATAGACATCAGAAGTAGAAGAAGACAGGGAACAGGGCAGGAGCCTTCCATAGAGGACCTCTGAAAGGCTCTACCCTCCAGGGTATCAAAGGAGATACTGAGACTCATAGCCAAACTTGGAGCAGGGTGCCAGAATCCTTATGGAAGAAGAGGGAGATGAAGGACCTGGAGGGGACAGGAACTCCACAAGGGGAACAACAGAGCCAAAATACCTGGGCCCAGGGGGAACTGTAGAGATAGATACTCTAACTAAGGCCCATGCATGGAGAGGACCTAGACCCCCTGTTCAAAGGAAGTTGACCGGCTGCTCAGTTTCCAAGTGGGTTCCCTGCTAAGAAGTACAGGGGCTGTCTCTGACAAACTCGGTGGCAGGCTGTCTGATCATCTCGTCCTAGGGAGTGCAGCCTTGCCAGGCCATGAAGGAGGAGGATGCAGCCAGCCGTGATAAGACCTGACAAGCTAGGGTCAGATAGAAGGGGAAGAGGTCCTCCCCTATCAGGGGACTAGGAAAAGAGTATGGGGGAGAAGAGGGAGGGTGGGGAGGACTGGGAGGAGACAAGGGAGGGGGCTGCAGAGAGAATCCAAATTGTAATAAATAAAATCAAATTTTAAAAATCAGTCTCTTTAAAATATCCAGTCACTTTTAAAATCCAAAGTCTTTAAATATATAATATCTCCCAACTGTGGGTTCCTATAAAGTAAAAAGAAGTGAAACACTTTCTTCCTTGAAGAGGGAAGAACCAGGGCACAGTCTCAATCAAATAAAGGAAAACCAAACTCCAATAGTAAATAATTCAATGTCCAATGCATGAGATCCACTCACAATCTTCTGGGCCCCTCCAAAGGGCTTGGGGTCACTTTTCTAGCCCCGCCCTCTGCAGTACATGGCTTATCTTCTAGTCTTGGGTCTGCTGCTGTTCTTGGTGGCCGTACCATGGTACTGGCATCTCCAAAACTACTGGGGTCCCTTCATACAACTGGCTACACTTTCACCTTTTCCGTCTTCTCTTCAGGAACCCCAACCCTGCTACACAGTCCCAAGCCTCAGCTCCTCTTTATAACCTCTTCAGCCCTTCAAAACCAGTACCATCTGGGTGACTCTTACACTAACCAAGTCTAGCTGCCGGCATGAGGTACAACATCGGTAACCTCTGGAACACAGCTTCTGTGCGCTGACCCTGAGGAAACACTCCCTACCTCAGTGATGCCTGTTCTCTTCTTCATCACAGCTGATTCTTTGGTCCCAGGTGACCAGCATCTAGGTAAACAAAGGTTTTGCTTTAGTGGTTCTGGTCTGTTGTTAATCACAGCTGATTCTTCAGCCCCAGCTGACCAGACAGCACAGGTTCTTCACACAAATGGCCCAGTAGATCCTTTGTTTCTCTCTGAAACTTCACAAGCCAGGCCTCCATCGTCTGCACCACTCTCAACATTCTTCCATGCTCCTACTGAGCTCTTAACACTCAATGGCTTTTCTAGCCCAAAGACCCAAAGTTCTTCTACAACCCTTCCCAAACAACAGGGTCGTGTCTGTGCCAGCAATATCCACTATCCTGGTACCAACTTCTGTCTTAGCTAGGGTTTCTATTTCTGTACTGAAACCCTTGTGGACTGGTCGTGGTGTTTCAGTACAGGATAGTCTCTGTCTCTCAGTGTCTCGCTCTCACTTGCTCACTGAAGACCAGGATGTAGCTCTCAGCTAATTTTCCCCCACCACCCCTGCCTGCTGCCGTGCTCCCCGCTATGATGATAGTGGACTAAGCCAGCCCCCAATGAAATGCTTTCTTTTATAAGAAGAGTTGCCTTGCTCATGGTATCTCTTCACAGCAATAGAACAGTGATCAAGAGTCAGAAAGGTGCCTGATGCACAGCATGAACACCTGGGTCCCCAGCACCCATGGTAAAGACACAAAAATAGAAATAGTCCACCATAGTCAAGTGTATCTAACCCTCACCTGGGGGAAGCAGAGACATAGCTGCTCACAATTCACCGGCCAACAAATATGGCCAATTTGTGAGCACCAGTTTCCGTGTGTGAAAAGATAAGATGGAAAAGGATTGAAGAAGACATTCAGTGTTGACCTCTGGGCTACACACATGCACACGCGTGTGCGTGTGCACACACACACACACACACACACACATGCACACGCACACATTGGCACTCACTCACACAAAGTCGTAATATAAAAGGTCAGAGGTACGCCCTTGGCTCATGAGTTTGCTAACTGAAAAGAGCTGCTTCTCTCTTCTGCATGTCTTCTAGGGCTCCATGCCCTCATTTGAATTCCAGTCTGCCTGACCTAACCATGTGGCATTGGTAGATTGTGGCTTCACTTTGCAACTATGCACTTGATTCTGGACGTCATTTTTGAAGTGCTTTTCAGTGGACTGATTTGGTTAGTTTAAAATGTAAAACATTTCAGTACCATTGATGCTTTTAAAACTCCTTTAAGACGGAGTGTATTGTAAGAGTTGAGGGAAATGATTTTGGAGACTAATGTCTTCTTCTGATACCCAAGATTAAACTATAATGTTCCCAACTTCTGAACTAATGTAGACAAACACCAGTGTCTGGCATTTCCTTCAGACTTTGGTCTCACAATGTGATGCTTAGGATAATTTTTACTTCTTAGATGGAAAACCGAAAGAAAGATGTGAATAGCAATCATCTTAATAATGACAGACTTGTGATGAAAACGAGGCACGCAGACTCGTCTAGTTTTCATTTGTCTCCAACACCCTGAACAAAAGGAAATGTTCTCTTCGGGGGGGGGGGCAAAAATTCTAAATGAGCTCATACTCGTCGAGCCTTGCAAGCCAGTGCGTCCTTTCAGCTCCTCACTCCCCCTGTCTAATGCTGCCATCAACATCAGTTCACATTCTTCTACAGAAAGCCAGTGTCTTAAGAGGTTCCAAGAATTTTGTTCAAGTAAATACACAACAAAGATCTTTCAATCACTTGCCACAGAAAGGGAAATGGCCACTTTAGCAAGAGTGAGTAGCATTTAGCGGTACATCCGTGCACTGATGTATGTGCAGCCTGAGAAGAAGGGGGTTATCTTTGTGCTGCTTCAAATACACTCCATTTCTACTGCTTTGTCCTGCTGATGGCTCCAACAGGCTTCTGCCGTCACATTACTGTCATTTTGTGCTATCTTAAAGTTAAATCATAATGAGCTTTGAGATTGTTAGTTGTTTCTCTCTTGTTTCTGCAGAAATGAAGGCTCCCTTTTCATTTTGGAGGATCTGAGCCTTCAAGTTTCTATGATTGCCTCTCACGCCTTCTCTCTTCCTTTATTCTCTTCTCTTCTTTGGCTCAAAAAGCAAACTCATTACCAAACCAAATGTGTAAGCCTCCCACACAGAATCTGGGGGAGAAAGATATCCCATTTAATACAGGGAAGTCATTTCAGAGGTGAGCTTCGGTCCACAGCTTCACTAGCGTGAGATGTGCCAAATGTAACCACCACTGAATTCAGAACTGCCTCACTGGGACTGAACGAAGTCACTGACATAGAAAAGCAGCTTCTTCTGCGACAAACAACTTACAATTTAATAATTAAAATAACAGTGATGGCAATGAACACATAAGCAATGTGTGCCAGACCCCATCTCAACATACACGCACAATGGTCCCTGTACTATAATCATGGTTCGTCATGAAACATCAAGCAATTTTGCAAATGCAGTTCTCTCTGCAGGCAATACATTTCCCCAGCTCTTTTAAAAACACAACATTTAAAGCCTTCTTTTGCTTAGCCAGGTGGAATTGGCTATGCTTGCTAGGTGCGCCCGCGTCACCTCTATAGTAAGCAATGTGTTGTTATTTCTTGTTAGAATAAACACGTTTGGTAAGGCAGAACTTTGATCTTAAATTGCTTGGCATCTCCACAACCTATTTCATACTAAAGACTCGATAACCAAACGTTAAATGGCTTTGGCATTCAAAGGGGCATCGAAGGAAGAGTCCTGTGTGACTAGTGCCTGAGACTTGCTTTAAATGAATCTCTTTACATGCACACACGTGCGTGGGCACATGTGTGTGCATAATCGTTGACTATGAGGTTTTGTTGAGCTGGGGTCTCATGTGGGCCAAACTTACTTCCTGTATAGTTCAAGACAGGTTTGACCTCCTGCTTCTGAATCCCAAGGGCCAAGACTGCAGGGTGTGCCACTACACACAGCTCCCTTGCATTTAATAATTATTCACGATAACCTGAAACCTATTTTTCTTTATCACCCAACCAGTACAGCGGAGATTAACCCCATCAGTCATTTAAATCTTGTAGTAGTTCACACATCTGAAAAACGTTGCAAAACAACTATTATTTCTTCAGCCTCACTAACCAAGGACAGTGTTAGAAAGACAAAATTTTTAAACAAACAATTAATGAAAAATCAGTTTTTACTGAGGCTAGACCAAAATTCAAAATATTTTTCAATAATTACAGTAGAAAGACAAAGACTTTGAGTTAAAAAGAACCACACAGAACATGTTCCTTCTCACTTCTCAGACATGGAAGGTGAGTAACAGAAGCAGTTGACAGAGCTTCCCATTTAGAATTGCTAAGAACCTAAAAATGTTCTTTAATTAGTTTTTTTTCCTAATTCTGGGTGGCAGGACCATATGGTTACCAAATCATTTTAAAGATGAAGAAAATAAACTACAGAGGGTTAAGCGGTTTTCCGAAATTACCCAAATCACCACCTTCTGCCAGCAGAAACAGTAGTAATCGTTTATTAGCATTTAGTGAGTGGCAGATAGAATGGTAGGCATGTGTACAAATTACCTCACTCAGTCTTCATATCGGTACTATACCACCGTGGTGTTCCCTCACCCCAATGTGTTGTGATTTTTATTTTAACATCTCTTAAATTTAATTTTAATTTTAACATCTCTTAAAATTGATTAGTTTTACATCCAATGTTATTATAATTTAATTGTCAGCAATCATAGTTACACATAGAATAATGTTGACATTTTAGACCCCGGGAATTAGGGAGCTAACTGCATTCTTTGCAGGTAAGGAGATGGACACTTAAAGAAGCGAAGGGGGGTTGGAGAGATGTCTCGGTCAATAAAGTGCCTGTTGTGCAAGCCTGAGGACTTGAGTTTGGGTTCTCAACACTGGTGTAAAAAACCAGGGGCAGTGGTACAGTCTCGTCATCCCAGCTCTGAGGAGGGGACACAGGAAAATCTCTTCAGCTTAATGGGTAGACAGCTTGGAAAATCAGCAAAATCTAGGTTCACTGAGAGTGCCTCGCCTCAAAAAACAAGGTGGAGAGCTGTTGAAGAAGACACCCAGGATTGATGGCCACCTGTTCTCATGCCCACCCACCCACACCACACCTACATCCTCGCATCTGTCTGCACACTCGTGTTCATGCGCGCACACACGCACCGGCGTGCAGGCGCCCCAATCAAAGGTTACTCAGTTATCTTGTGGGTGATAGAACAAGGATTTGAACCTGGGCAACTTGGCTTAACCCCCGCACTCAGCTCTCTGAAGAAACACCTGCCATGGACACCCTGCACATGCTTTACTCAACAGGTGTCACTTGCAGTGACTAACACACAGGAGGAAAGGCATGTGGGAGCTCTGTGTTCTAACTAGAGTGGAGTTGATTGCCACCACTTCCAAGGGTTTTCATGGGATCACGCCCTTGCTCCCACCCCCCAGTTCTACCTCTCCCTTCTGCAAAGTAGGCAAGCAAAACTCTCCCTCTGACCACCTCAAAACCCTCTGAATTCTATCTCCTGACGCAGAACATGCGTGACTTTCCTCCAAGCTAGAGAACCCCTCCTAAGACCATAATAAAGTTTTCATTACTGGTTGTGCTTTCTAAAACAAACTTGGCAAGGCTTGGAAACCTGACAATAACAAAGTGGACATGTGTTTTTCATTAATAGAAGTCAGAATGAGTTGTGTGTGGGAATTGGAATACGTTAGCCACTAGGATAGAGAAGTCGTTGATTCCAGCAGCAGCGGCGGTGTGACTAATTAGGTTTGCTTTTGTGAAGGAATTGGTTTGTATTGATTCATTTATATCTGGTGTAACTCAGCAGCCCTCTTTCTGCCTGGGAAGCCTGCCCGGACTGCTAAGGGAAAAAAAGCTGACTGGTCCTTTGAGACTATATGTGCCTTTTGGTGAAATCAAGAATGGAGGGCCCGAACGAGCAGATCACCTGTGCTGATACCCAGTCCTTGCTCAGACACAGAGTAACTGCAGAGAGTGTTCCTGGTGGTCAGGAATTCATGGAAGGCCTGAAAA
The DNA here is from genome assembly GCF_907164565.1 of Psammomys obesus. Taxonomy (NCBI): domain Eukaryota; kingdom Metazoa; phylum Chordata; class Mammalia; order Rodentia; family Muridae; genus Psammomys; species Psammomys obesus. The sequence goes on along the minus strand of NW_026596166.1, from coordinate 3,039,170 downwards.
AAAAAATCACTGAGAGATGTTAGGTGCTTTGGAAGGTGACAAGTTGCTTTTCGGCTTCATCCTTAAATAGAGGACTTTGTTTGTTGACTCCTGTCAGCCCACCAAATACCCATCCTACAGAGGGTCTCAAACCCTGAGCTGTGTCTTCCTGATTCAATAAACTGAACCAAACAGGATCCCGTATTATTCTTTGTGGTGGGAAAAGTGCCCTCCTCTCCTGCATGCAAACCTTTGCTGGCATCCCATCACAGCGGGGAGAGTCCCCCCAGTGGCAGAACATAAGTCATCAGATCAAAAGTCATGCAGATGTGGCTTCCAGAACAACCCTGAAAACAGGATCTTCCCGGAGCGCCCTGGGAGGAATCAGCGGGAATGAGTTTCAGGCATGCTTTTGTGGCCAGTTATCTCTGCCCATAGTCAAGGGACTGAACAGTCTGAGTCTGTGACATCGTGTGCGCCAACACATGGGCAAACATGTCACCTCTGCCGCACTGTCATTTTATCCCCCAAGAGACTAAAACTAAGGCGTTTACTGAGTTTGCCATACTGTTTGTCCAGTGTGCACCGATGTTAACACATGGACGACAGCCTGAAGTCCTGAGGTTTTGAAAAGTTCTTCTGTATGAATGAAATAAGCTCAGAAAGATTTAACAGTTGGCCCAAAGTCAGCCACAAACAGCGGAGGGAAGATGCTTAACCAAGTATATACCCCAATCTCGAGCTCTTCCCGCTGTCACTACTCTACTAACTGAGGGCCAGAGACCAGGAAGGAAAGAATTTCTAAAATGGCAGATCCCTGGGGAACCAGCCTGGGAGTGCTGCCTGGACACCATTGTAGAATTTACAGAGTAAGCAGCAGAGATGGAAAAGAAAGTCGTGGTGCTGAAGGACATGGAGAAATGAAGACAACCTCAGGAAGGTGACCTGGCTATGGGATATCTGAAGAGGGACAATTTGAGCTCAAATCAGTACAGAGCGTAGGAAAGGCTGCCAGTCTGGGCTCCAGTGATCACAAAGGAAATTATTTCATCTCAAGACCTCCTGAGCAGCCTTAGTCCCCCAAATAGGAAAGACTTTGTCATCTCAGTGAATGCTGCTTGATCCTCGGGCAGCTATAGTTTCAAATAAGGCTTTGTATTGACTAAGTTATCCTTACAATAAAAACTGACTATAGTTCATTTAAACAGTAACACTGGAACTTTGGGAAAGACAAAGCAGTTTACCAGAATTTAAGAAAATAGTCTTCAAGCATTCAGAAACAAAGCCTGCTTGCATAATCTCTAAAGCAAGACTAATGAACGGTCACTGAAGGTCATCCCTCCAGCCACTTTCCACCCTGGGGTCAATCTGTGTAAAATGTCTACTCCTGGTGAGAGTCACTGATTAGTCTGGCACATGTGAGCAGGGAGAGAGGCCATGACTCTTCTGTTTTCTAAGAGTCTTGCCGGGAGTTTCATGGCAATATGGGAGAAGTTGTTATCAGTAGGAGAGAACAATTGGGCTAGGCCAAAGCAGTGACAGGGTTTCAGACCAAGTATAATAAGATTAAGAAGGAAACATTAGACCTTTGTAAGAGTTGCATCTGGGAACCTTCTGGGGGGTAGAGGTTGTTCTGAGATGGAAGAAAGTCTGTAGAAGTAAGCCTGTGCTCAGGAATGGGAGAAACTCAGGACCAGACACAGCCAAGCTAGTGAACACCAAGCCTAGACAGGCTGACAAAACTTCACCTCCGCAAGAATTATCACAGTCTACTTGAGGTAGGGGCCCATCCCCAAACTGACTTAGCAAGTCTAGGAGTTTGGAAAATGGGAAATAATGTTGCTAATGACAAGATAGATAAAGCCAAAACAACTGGCCCTGACAGCAGGTGTGTCCATCAAAGGGGGCAAGAAATGCCCCCTCGAGGGCCCCAGTTGTGTATGAGTGCACAAACACATGCGGATGCAGACTGGTGGGTGGGGAGAGAACACACACTCTGGGGTAGAAACAGAGAATAAGTGTGATTGTGCTCAGTTTCTCCTGATGCACCTCAAGGACCTGGTCTTTAAGCGCCTCGCCGCCACAGTCCTCTTACAAACCGATTCACAGTGTGTTACGCTTTCACATTTTAAGAGCTATTATCTTTTATTCCAACTTTGAAATAAAATACTCTATTTCTAAAGCATAGTGGGGGAAAAAAACCACTTAATTTGGTGTCAGGAGGCCTGGCTTATGAACGTAGGCTGGATAGTCATGTCCACGCTGGTCTCCTCTTCACAGACATTACTGCAAGGTGGGCTTCCCAGTGAGGAATGCTGTTAGCCATCTTTCCCTCCCCCAGGTCCAAAGCTCTTCCCAAGATGCCTACTTTATAGATAAATTGCATCTATCTTTTTGGACCAGCCCAAGGCAAAGGCACACAGAGGAAAGGATTTGATTGACTAGTGCAAATCTCAGCTCTACCACAGATGAACAAGAAAGCCTTGAAAAAAATTGCTTTTCTTCTCTGAAGGTCTGTTGCACAGTCTATGAAATGGAGATAATCAGGCCTTTCAGGACTCCCAAGAGAAGGTCTATGGAGAAATACCCACATGGGCATCTGATAGCTGTTCTTATTATCTCCTCTCAAGTGCTCTCCTGGCCAACCCTTTTCACAGCCATCTCTCTTTTCCAGGCCTTTGTGTGAATTCTCTGTATCAGTTAGATAGTTGTCAAGGGCTCTGGGCTGCTTAAATGTTATCATTCTTCTAACATCTAGATCAAAAACCTTTGCCAATGTACTGTTTTAAAAAATGATTTGACAGTGCATGACCTGGTCTGTTTCTTTCCTAGGAAAAGTCCTACTGTAGAAACTCCTCCATTATTATGGCCTTTTCACTTAGCCGCATGAGTAAGGTGTTCAAAAAAGATAGTTTTAAGTAAAACGTTTATAACTATACTTTTTACTTCCAACCTGTATATATTTTTTCCTCTTCAGTTTAATTCAGATGCAGTTTCGTGCTACTGGGCTTTTCACTTGTGAACTTTGAAATAAACATTTGTTTCCCCTGCTGCGCAGTTGATCATGTCTCTTTTCCCGCCACACCTGCCACAGCCTGGCAGTTCCTGTCCTAGTTGCACACGCTACCCTCCGAGTTCCAGCTGGGATCAACACTGGAGCTCATTAACTATGAGAAACAGAGGCATGGGCGGCAAGAAGAGACAGGTTTTCTGAGAAATCCTGCTCCCTTGCCCTTCACACCCTCCAGGCACCATGGGTCTCAAAAGAGTTACTGAATCGTATGTCGTTTTAGCCAACTTCAGCAAAACTTTAACAGCAGCTCCTTTGTTCGAGTAAAAACTAAAGTAAACTAAATAAATGAACTAGTAAGCAAGTTTAGAGCCCTGACGTCAGTTCATCAAACTCAGGCCAGAAATGGAATCTGATTTAATGGAAGAGGTGAAAGGGCATAGTTTGATGGTTTCCCTGGGTGGAAGAGACATTAAGTCTAAAGGCTGCTTCTGCTGAGTCTGCTTATTTTGGGGTGTCTGCAAACAAATCCCCAATAATTGAACAAGATCAAAGAACTCATTAAAGGATGGCTCACCAAAGCTGCTAGAAATCATGTCCTCTGTCCACACCCAGGAGAATCCACACAAATGAAAACAGAATTTCCCATGCTTGTTGAAATAAACCAATACCCAAAGAAGGGAGTGGGTTAGAGGATACGTGAGAGAAAAACCTGGGTGCCCGAGTACCTCACGGTCTTTTAAGATTTGAGAAAAATCCTGCCTCCTTCTTCCGTCCCCAACTAGTGCCAAAAATAGGTTCACTGTTCTTACTCCTTATAAAAGGCAACACATTGAATGCTAGCCATGATATTACACAATGTATAATTAGATCTGATCTCCACTCACATTCAGAAGTGACGAACCACAGAGCTATAAATGAAAGAAAAAACAGGAAGGCCTCAGGAGTGAGCACACGCCAGTCATTTTACACATTTTCTTGTAGAGTGCTTTCTCCTACAGAGCTGTAGGAAAGTAGTGACGTCTGTACAAAAATTGTCTTAAGGGTAGTAGGTGCTCCAAAAATAGCAGAATGGGAAAAGTTTGACTGTTTTACCTGCTTTTGAGTGGCATGTGAGCACAGAGGAGTAGTTCCCTGATCACAAATGGCAGGCGCAAGAAAAGAAGTGTCATGGGCACAAAGCCACGCGGGGCTGTCCTTAGGAAAAGAGCACATGAGATGAAGGATGGGGCCGAGCACACACACACTCAGAGCAGACTTGGCCCTGCGGTTGAGGTACGTGCAATTAAAGGATCCTTCCTCATGCGCTCTCCAAGGCCGACAGCCAGGCAGAAAGAATAATGTATGAAATGTTTCTCTCAGAGCTTAGCACGGCAACAGATGATGACGTGTGCAGACTCAAGGTTTCGAGCCCAGATTTATTTTGCAATAAGGACGTTGCCGAACATTGCCTTGTCCTTGCCAGAGAAGTCTTCTCTTGACATATGAAAACATTTCAGAAATGGAGTGTTTTTCTGCAGTTCTCTTTCCCAGTGGTTTTGAACAGAATGAAATCAAATGTAGCAGGATTTGAAAGAACCAAAAATCATACAGTCCAGTTAGGTTCTCAGAGGAGAGCTGAGTACTCTCAAATGATGTACTTTTCATTAAGAAACTGGATCCTCATTTCTTACACTATTTGGGACTTGGCTACAATTAACTTTGTGCTTCCTAATTGGTTTGGGACCCGTTTTTCCAGGAAGTAACACTTGAATGCGAAATTAGGCTGAGATCTTGCTGGAAGGAGAGCCACAGCTATTCCAGAAGCAATCCCTTCAGGGAATGAATCCACACACTTCAGCACAACGGTTGAGAACTGTTCTCAACAGACTTGCTGTGAAAGTGCCACTAGGAGTGGGGAGAGGAATACCACTGCCTGTCACGTGTGGCTCTTACTTCGGTTTCTTAGGAAAATGGTCTGCTTTCTGCTTCCTGCTGAGAGTGAATTACTCTTGCCTGCACTCAGGCAGGCTGAGTGGACTGGGAGCGCTCAGCTACAGCCTATTACACTGAAGTCGCCTCTAAAGTTGGTTAATGACAAGAAAAACTTCGTGTTTCCATACATCTATGTTCCTAAACCCAGATGAGGAAGGGAAATAAAAAACGCCTTCATCTTACAAATTTGAATGTTATTGACTTGACAGCTATAAAGTCCTGAAGACATTGAGATAAAAACAAAACCTGACTTGAGAAATGATTAAGCCTACATTCCATGAGAGTTTAAATGTATGCACACATGCGCAGACACTCACAAACAAGATGACTTTCCCAAGGTGGAGCTGCACACAGCATTGGTAGGCACAGAAGCCGGCCTACCTTTCCGCCCGCTCTCCATGGTCACTGGTTTTGACATTTACAAAGCACTGCACTTTAGAAGCATTACTATCAGCTGTTTTCCTAGGTAACCTTGCTTAAGGGATCAGGCCAAAGACTGTCAGTTTGCAAATGAGACACCGAGAGGTTAGAATCATTTACCTGGCATCTTAAATCAAGAAACATTATGTGAGGATTATACCTTTTAATTGAGAACCGAAAATAAGATAGCTAACCATGCTGTTCCCAAGACTCTTGTTAGTTAGATGCTTTCTAGCAGAAAAAAATTTCAGGCCAGATCTGTAGGAACTTTCTTACTCAGTTCTTGATACCTTTCTCCTTATTAATTATTGTTACCATCTAAGTGCTTCTAAGATGAGCTTTCAGATTTACACCAGCATTAATATAAGAAAAGCACATATTTGAAATTATCCACTTATATCTTGGCCTTAGAAAGCCTGCTTTTGTTGTCTATAATCTTACTATTAAAAGGCTATATCTATGTATCGGTTGTCCAAGTCAATTGATTTCATATTTTTGAATTACTGCTTAGTCATTCTAGGTAAGTAAAAAATTCAAAGCTGTCACAGCATTTTACCTGTACAAAGAAAAAAAAAAACTACTCATAATACTTTAGCCTTAGCCTTTAGTAATAAAAATGAACAAAAAAAATTAAAAAAAAAAAAAGAAAACTTAGCATCAGGTGTCACGATTCACCAGCTGGAACCCACCATGCTAGCAAAGGTTTGTTGATGTTGAGGATGGAGGTCAAAATGGCAAGACCTTTGATATCTACTCAGAAAGGCATCAAGCTTCACTTTCTAGGCCTTGATTTCCAATGCTATTGGCATAGTCAGCCCTAACTAATCCTAAATCATTTTGGAAACATTAGAGGGGTCACATGGCTATTGGCCTGGTCTAGATGTCTAAGTTTCTATCTAGAAATATGCTGACCACAAAGCTTAACTATTTGCAAAAAGATTCAGAATGCTGTGAAATCTAATTGAAAATGACCTGGGACCAACTTGCTCTCTTCTCAAGCAAAGGACACTATAAACATCTTCCTTTTCAGAGTCGGAACATCCAATAGCCCATGGTGATTTTAGCCAGGTACAAAATGTGAACATTTTGATTCAGATGCTAACTCATTAAAGACGTCTTATCTGAAATTCTGCAGCAAGCATGAAAATGAATACCAGCTCACGTACCTCAAGCCTAGTGAACTAGACAACACACTGTAAATAGCTCTCTTTCATGCTGTTCTATAAGTAACTACAAACAGAACCCAAGCCAACCAGGAAGAAGCACAAAGGACACTTTGACCCCATCTGGAAGTCCTTCTTCCTGGTGTAACCCATGGCCACTGTCATCTTTAAGCATGTGTTTCCTTCACGTGTGCTCTGTCTGGCCTTTGTTATCTAGCTCAAGTCAGTGGCTAAACAACTGACTGTCATCAACCAGTTGCTTCCCAGACATGGGTAAAGCTTTGCAGAACAGCAAAAGAGTTATAAACTCTTAAAGACTCGGGAGCTAGACTGACTGGGTTCAATTTCAGTTCATTATAATTGCAGTCACTGTCCCTGTCCCCACATAAGTAGAAATGAAAAAAAAAAAATCAATCAATGTCCCTATTGTCATGGAACTTTCATTCTGTTTTGGTGGAAGGTTGAAAACAAAAAATAAATAAATGTGTCAGATGGTGCTAAGTAGCATAAAGAAAAAGCAGGGCTTGGGAGCATAGTAGAATGGAGGTGAGCTAGGCTGCTCAGCCTTTCTTGGGATTTCAGCTGAGGCACAAATCATGGATATGGGGAACAGCATGTCCCAAGCAATGGATGAAACAGGAACAAAACCCAGGAGGTTGGAGGATGTTTGATATGTTCTAGGAAGAACCAACAGGTTTCTGTGCTTCGAGCACTGGGAGAAGGGGGGCTGAGATTAAGGAAGTGGCAGAAAGCCAGATGGTATGGGACCCCACAGGTAACAGTGAGGATCTATGGATTTTGCGTTTGCTTAGAGTGAGAACAGATTCTAGGTATTTGTGCAAAGGCATGACAGAAACAGATCTATATTTTTAAAAGGATTTTTCTATGGACTGTGTATTGGGGATAGGATTGAGGGCAGAAGCATGGAGAACAATTGAGAAGTTAATGAGGCCAAATGAGAGATGGTGATGGCTAGGATAATTGGGGTATCTTTGGAGGTGTCAAAAGTAACAATAGTGACTGTTGAAAAGATGCTATCTTGGGAGTTTGCTAATGTACCACATATGTACCAAGAATGAGAAACAGCACCAAAGATGACCACATCAATTGTAACAGGGATGATGGTGATACCATTGCCTGATGGGTGATTGCACAGGGAAAGAAAATCAGAAGAGATGAGTTCAGGAAGAAAATGGGCAGTAAAGTAGAGAGAAATAGCAAGACAGATGAAATTCTTCCAGAACTACTGGAATGAGACTATGGACATGGAAAAGTAGCTGGAGAGTGACTCGGGGGTCAAAGGAAGTGAGCTTTGAGATAGTGGTTATCAAGCTAAATGACTAAAATAACATCCTGCCCCTAGAGTAGTGAACTCAGCACCAAGAAGCTGGCTCTCTTGGTATGCAAACACAGCAGCCAGGTAAGAATATGGAACCACCATGGCTCTCAGAGCAAAGTACTCAAATACAGTGGAAACTAAGATAACCATAGTCTCTGGCACAGGAAGTGCAGATGCCCACAGTGTCCCCTGCCATGAAGGCATTTGGTGAGATGTATGCCTGAGCCTGAGAATACTACCTTCAACCTCCTTCTACTTAAACAAGGTCTATCCCCCTTTTAGCAGCCCAGGGTCTTGTTTCTTGAAAGAAACAGGCATCCGAAAATGACATTACACATGCCTCTCCTGCTCAGATACTTTTGGGTCTCAAAAACACAACACTAGAGGGTAGAGCTGTACTTGGAGTATGCAGTGGCAGGGAGAGAGAGCATAACCCACGTGGAGGGGAGGCTGCACACAACTCAAGCTCCAGGAGGTAATCAGCAGAAGGGCAGACAGCCAGACAGGTCTATGAAGCATGAACTACACACTCCAGCAGCTTCAGATGAGAGACACCGATGTGACCCAGACTGACAAAACCATTCACCGCAAAGTACCTGTTCCCGGTACCCTCACAGAGAGCAGATCCTATCGGTGCTGAGAACACAGCTCAAGGAGTTGAAGATGCCAACCAGGTTCTCCCAGAGTGTTCAGCATTCTGAGGCAAAGTGCATGCTTTTTTTTAATGGTTTAAATACTTTCATGTAAGGATCCATATAGCGTCTTTTTTTTGTACTTTTTTATATGATCCTTGATGTGATTTTAATATTATCTGTATGAAAATTAAATGGTCAAATTTAGAAATAGTCGGCAGCCTATCAATGTTCATTTTATTGATTCTCCCACAAAAACCTGGTGATGTCTCCTGTTTCTTCATGTGCTAGTGTCTATTCAGCTTTAAATATACCAGTTACTCATCTGTTTTGCTATTTTATAGAATGTCTGTTTACTGTGTCACCAATTTGGGCTTTGAACATCTTAAATGTTTTATTCTTTCCTACAGGAAAGGGGCCAACATTGTCTTTTATACCTGTTCTCATACCATTTCCCCTTATGGATGTGTTTACAAAGCTTACAATCAACACCAATATTGAATTTCTTTGAAAGATGGTATACTGCAACCTGCTTGTACGCAGATGGTAATGACAAAGCAAAGTATTTTAACAGCCCAGCTGGACTAAGACAGCCTGCTAAAGAGGGAAGTGAGGACATAAGGGGCAGCAAAGATCAGAACAAATATGAAGGGACTAAGAATGAATATGAAGTGAAAGAACTGTTGGTGCCTGGATTCTGAAAAGAATGGAATTGGAAAAGTTGAAGTGGATGGAAGGAAATCAGGATGTTTTCAATTGACACTGCAAAGGGTGCATATTATCATAAACATTCCCATTATTTGCCATTGTTTTCTAAGAGTCAAAAAGGTAGTTGTAACGCTGCCTAAAAATATTACACAGATGTGGCTGAGTGTAATTCAGAAATCTTATGTTCTGTGATAATTAGTGTTAATTGTCAACTTGACAGAATCTGCAGTCACCTGAGAGATGGACCTGTGGGCACGCCTGTGCAGAATTATCTTGATTGCCTTGAGGTGGGAAGACTTGCCCACTGTGGGTGGCACCATTTCCTGGATGGGACCCTGGACTGTGTAAATGGAGAAAGGGAACTGAGCAATAACATACGTTCATTAGTCGCTGTTTGTGACTGGCTGCAATGCGACCAGCTACTTCAAGATCCTGGTGCCATGACTTCCCCACCATGGTTGAGTTTACTTTTGTGTGGGGACCCCTGAGACCCCCAAGGCTGGCCAGGGAATGATCTGTGTGAGGCTAGAAGGAAATCCAGTTCCGCACAACTTAGTTAGCCAGGCTGGTTCGAACTTCTGGAGTCCGACACCAGGCATTTCATTTTAGCCGTATTTAAGCACAGAACAAGTTTGGAGAAAAGTTTGCTGATAGCAATTAACTCAGTCCTGTCTGTACCACAAATCTCAAGACATATTTACATTGAAAATCTTTACAATAGACATATAGCCTCTTCTGTAAAGATGGATTCTGTTGGCTCAGAAACAGTGCTCAAGGTAAGGGTCTTGGAGGAATGACTGAGGTAAACATAATACCTGTGGGAGTGAGGACTGACCTGGCCCTAAGATAGCTCAGAGGTTACCTAGGCTGTTGTAAAATGGAAGTGACATCTTTTATAAGAATGGATTTTACTGACTGAGAAGCAATGCTCAAGCTCTGAGGGTTGCGGGGGGGGGGGGCGAATAAACAAACGTTAAGTGTCTGGGGGTTTGGGTAAAGCCTGGCCCTACAGAGAGCAAAAGATCACCAGGTTTTAAACTACATCCATTCCCAGCATTCTGGGTGGAATACAGGTGAACCATCTCCTGCCTTTGAAGAGACAAACCTGTGTGTTTAACTTTCCTGGTTTTCCTAGTACTTGTCTGTGTGCACAAGGACCTCATACCCTCAACACTTTTGAACTATGAGCCAGAATAAAACCCTTTCTCCCTTAAGTTTCTTTTGTAAGAATATTTTATCGCAGCAACAGAGAAATAAAATAAGACACCCTGTCTTCCTTTCATCTCTTTTATTTCTTCCCCTATTCTGTTTTCTTCACCCTCTCCCAACACACACACACAAACACAAACATAAACACACAAAGACACACATTGCATCTGCCATATTTCTAAAATAGATCATAACTACTCAAATTTTAATTTAACTGAAACAGATAAAAACAAATCTTATCAAATGACTTCTATCCTTCATTGTATAGAAGATGTGGAAGGAGAAAAAAACATTAAAAAGGCATGATGCTAGTAGAAGCTGAGAGAAAGAAGACAAGAAATAGTTGTCTCTGACATCTAAGGAAGCCTGATGCTAGATGTTTTCAGATTTATGTGTCTGATAAATAATACAAGAGTGCTTGTTGAGGACAAATCCTAGAGAAAAATAACCCATGGAGAAGAGAGATGTGTCTAGTAATCTCAACAGGGAAGGCTAAACTATATGGCACCCAAGCCACCGAATGAATACTTTTCACCCATAACAATTAATCCCCTGGCAATTAAATTGCCTTCTAACCCCACTACCTCTTCCCACTCCTTTCTCTCTCTCCAGCAACAGATTTAAATTTTTATCCAGGTAAACTAAGGTTCTGCCTATTGGCTAAGAAAATTTCAAGTCATTTTAAAAAATATATAGTTAATTCTGGAATGTTCTTTATTTAGAAAATGATGATCAAACCTTTTCCAAAACCTTTTCGTTTTTCTTCCCATTCAAATGTTTTGGCAAAGCTCACATATCCGGGGTTTATAAACCATCAGGTTTATCAGAGAAGAAAAGTGGGGATCTGGGATTGCAGTGCTTTCCAACGAAAATAAAAAAATGCCCATACTTTTCCCCCACACTAAACGTTAACATTTTGACATTCATGTTTAGCAAAAGAAATGCAAAGATCTAATAATCATATGAAGGTGTTGTTATTTAAGCATGAAATGTTTCTCATAGGCTCTTGTGTTTGAACACTTTGTCCACAGCCGGTAGTGCTGTGTGGGGAGGATGTGGAGCCTTTAGTGGGGTTGGGCATGGAGACTTTTTAGTCTGCTCCTACTTCTTGTTCACTTTCTGCTTTCTGACTGTGGATACAGTGTGATCAGCAGTTTCCTAGTCCTGCAGCTGTGCCTTCCCCGCACGGTAGACCGTATCCCCTTCAACAGAGAGCCAGAATAAACCTTTCCCATCTTAAGCTGCTTTTTGCCAGGTATTTTGTCACAAAACAAGAGAAGTAACCGATACAAAGGTGTTCATCATTACTGGATGCATTCATTTGTTAACACGCTCATTTGCTTATGGTGGATCAGGCACTACCCCAAGCACCGACCACCATCCTAAATCTTTATAAATAGGAGCACAATTAATCCCAATAACAATTCTATGTGGCAGCTTTCCTATTTTCAATGGGAATGATGAGACCGAGTCACAGAGAAATCATGTTCATTTATTAAGACCACACAGCTAATAAGCTGTACAGTCAAGCATTTGAAGCTCTGGGTACATGTACTTAGATGCCAAGCTAGACAACCTTTGCAAGAAAAATTAAAATCAAACGTGACACGATTTTTATCCAAAGACAAAAAAAATAAAATAAAATAAACCTTAAACACTGGTGAATATTGGTGACACCAGCTTCTGGAAGGATGTGAGCTGACAAACACTTCTGCATTATTGCAATATTAGAAAGCAACCCACAGTGTCCTCTAAATTGTATGTTACACAAAACTTCTGTGCCTTTGGGCAGCATTCCATCTTGGGAAGTCTGATATACAGGAATAAAAGGACCAGGCCCAATAGGGGCCTGCTGAAACTGAAGGACTTGAATGGACTTAGACCTAGGCCCCCCTACAAAGATGTCATGTCGCTGATGAGCAGCTCTGATCTCATGTGGGTTCCCTAATAAGAGGAGTGGGGACTCTCTCTCTCTCTCTCTCTCTCTCTCTCTCTCTCTCTCGGACTCTCTCGCCAGTTTTTCAATCAATTCCCCCTGGAGGGACTGTCTTACCACGCCACAGGGGAAGAGGACATGCTCAGTTCTGATATGACTTGATGAGCTGGGATGGATGGAAAGAGGGGCTCCCCTCTGCTAAGGAACAGGGGAGAGGGATGGAGGACAGAGAGGAAGGGATAGTCTGGGAGGTGACAAGGGATAGGGCTAAAACCAGGATGTAAAGTGAATAAGTAAATAAATAAAATTTTAAAAAAGGACCAGTATGTAAGTTTACACCAAATCATTGGGGGTATGTAGTGGCACCCAAACTGGAAGTTAAAAAAAAAAAAGAATTTCATCATAGCAACTGTGGTTGGATCATCTGTGTTATGGCCACAGTACAGAAAAACATGAGAGTTGTTACCTGGGTATAGTTGACATTTACTGATCTAGAGAAAGTTGCAATAATGTGTAAAGTATGCCTCCTCCCCTTTTGATGATTTTTTTAGTGTATTGAACAATGACCCAGTGAAATAGGATGCAGGACAGGAATTTATCAAATATATAATGTATGCATTATTTTAGTTTTGTATAGATGCGTGCTGCCTTTCTGTTTTAAATACCTAATTGAGTTAAACATAATTGTAAGTGTAAACGTAATAATCAGCCTAGGAAATACGTTTTAGCCTTTCAGCTCCACATGGAAAATTACAGGAAGAATATAGCTTTTCAAACCAAATGTGAAAGGTCCGTTCATATTCATGGAGACCTCTTCCACACAGACATTGCCTTTTATTGTTTCCTGCAACTACAGAATAAACATTAATTTTCCTTAATGGGTATTTCTGAAAAAGAGAGAGAGAAAGCGCAGAAGGAATACTTTGTTCATTCTTCATCTAGTATTGTAACTAGCCAGTGAAGAGCAATAGCATTTTGAAAATCCGTGCTGCTCTACAGTCTCTGCATGTTTCTTCAGCTTCACGCTGGGGAGGGCATGCAGGGCTGCTGGTGTTGAAAGGTTTCAAAACCGTCCTCTTCCTTTGATAGAACGAGAATCCTACACCGCTAAGTTCTTCTCTATATTCTACATTGTGCAAAACTCAAAGGAGTCAAGTTGGAATCTGATGTGGCAGCTGGCCGTGCTGGTGTGGGAATGGAAGACCGGAGCCTGACTGCCTGCATCTCTGGGTGTCTGCTCCTGTGAGGCATCCTCACCCTTCAGAGCTGGCGAAATTTAAAGTGCTGCTGCCATCTTCAGGAGTTCCCCCACTGTCGTATTGGCAAACAGTTACAAGCAGGCTGGAGACAGCCTCGGAGCCCTTTCCAGGAATCTGTAGTTGTGGTTGGAAAAAGTGATTTCAAGGGAGGTGATTTCTGGTAAGAATTTAAGGCCATTCCCTACTCAAGCAGCTTACTATGATGGGATGGCAACCTTCTCTCTTTGGGAGGCAATATGAACTAAAAAATTAGTGTCCAAAGTGAGGAAAACTATGCCAAGACTTAAAAAAGAAATGGTGGCAGCTGAGAGTTCAATTTATAACATTTCAAGAGCCCCTGCTGGCTTTGAAGCCATTGAAATGATCTCTCTCTGGGAGGCACCTGCTCAATTTCCATGGACAATGTTAAATTTGGAGACCATGTGGTTAAAAGGGACCCGTGGGCTTTCATTTCTACGCGATCTGTTTGATGAAGGGCTTGCTCGTTAATTCTGAGCCTGCCTTCTCTGATTGCTCCAGTTAGATGTTAGTTGGTAGGAAAGGGCAAATTCTCTTCTAGTATTCTCAGCAGGAAGCTTACTACTTGTTACTTCGCTGCTTCGTGAAGAAAATTAATTAAGCCTAAAACAAGAATTGGTCCTTTGCCTTTCTTTTTTTAAAAAAGCATATATGTATTTATTCTGTATGTATGAGGTGGCGTGTGCCAAGTCACTAAGGTGTGTGGTTTACTGGCGGGGGTGGGGTGGTCAAAGGGCAACTTGTGGGAGCCCGTTTTCGTCTACCACCTGGGTCCTGGGGATTGGACTCAGGTCATTAGGCTTAGTGGCAGCCCCTTTACCTGATAAACCATCTCACTACCCCCTCCCCTGTCGACATGCTTAAAGATGCTAATGTTCACAATTGGCCTGGGAAGACCATGAAACCATGAGCTCTTGGGGAAGTGGGGTAGTGTTTCCGGCTCCACTTTTAAACATCTGACTGCATTTGTTCTTTTCGTTTGCTTGTTCATCATTTGACGGAGGTCGAGGTATACCAAACAGAGCCCAGATTTTCCCTCTGTTTGTATTACTGAAAGCCGAGGATAAAGCCTTCAAACGCGTGCTTGGGATATTCTCACAACATTTCAGGTTTTCAGCACAAACCTCACCACTGACGCACATACACAGAAGGAAGAGAACGTAACACTGCCTCAACATGTAGCCAGCACCGTAAAGACTGCTGTGTCACCCACATGACACTTGGGAAGTTCTTCTGTATTCATCCTTGCCTTCTCAAATTTCCCCTCAGGAGTTAGTTATTTCCCCAACAACGAATTTCTGGGGGGTCTGTGAATATTCTGGATATTCTGGTGGGAACTTTTTTTTTTTTTTGTCATGTCTTCATTCGGTGAGGGCCATACACACCCAATTAAGAGATAACTTAGAACTGTGAGCAATCACACAGGCTTGGGGTCTAAGTGTGCCTTTCTAATGCTCACACTGCTGGCATAACTGCATCACTGGAGCTGTAGAACGGCCTTCTTCCTGGGCTCCTTCCTGCCTGCTATGATTACAAAACAGTCATCTGATGAATGTTCAACTGTGCTACGGTCGAGGCATTGTGAATTTTATTAATATAGCAGTTAGATGGGGGGGGGGATAAGTCAGGCCTAAAATTAGGCCATAAAACAAGAAAAGTTATAAAAATGGAGAGCATGACTCAAAGCTGTTTGTGCTCACTGCCACTGGGGGACATTGCTGACTTAGAAATGGCAGGAGAAGGAGCGAACAGATTGTACACTGGAGAAACTCCGTAACCTGGAGATAATCTCAAACGCATGTATAATGCCATGAATTAAAAATAAACAGGCAAGGACCCAAAACACACAGAAATGCGTTTAAACACAATCTGGCAGCAGAGCCAAGCTAGAGATTCAAATTTTTATTTCTACTCTCCTTCCCACCCCTCATTACATCTGGCCCCTCAGGCCTCGAAATGGGGAAGGAAATGATCCCTTTCACAACACACCCCATCTTGTTTTATGTGTCCTGGTGTTACTATTTCTGGATCTCAGAACGTATAGCCTTAATTTAATATTAGGGCAAATCTGGCCATGTTCGATTTCATTGCACTTGCTGTTCTGTCTGTTCCGTTTGCAGAGGTCTAAATGGCATCCAGCTCAGACATGAAGCAGTGAAACCACCACCATCACTGCCCAGTGCCCTCAGGAGCCTTTGGTGGCTGCCTACAGCTGAATGGACCACAGTGTAGTGCATTGCCAAAGGGGGTTGCCAAGAGCAGACCATCTCTAACGGCATCAGACTTAGGCTTGAAGAACGTGGTTCTCATCATGTATATGACTTCACCTAGACCTTCACATTGGGTAAACTTTTGGAGAGCAGATCCATGTCTCCTCGTGCTGATCTGATTTTCTGCTCCAGGAGTCATCATTAATATTAATGTTGAATTGGAAGGTGAGACATTGCGGTCCTGGGGCAGAGAGTTGGTAGAAACACTGTGGATCAGCTGGGATGGATTGGCCAGCCCTAGTGCTAATAATAATAATAATAATAATAATAATAATAATAATAATAATAATAATAATAA
>NW_026596166.1:2978097-3022945 GCF_907164565.1 Psammomys obesus | reverse complement strand
AATAATAATAATAATAATAATAATAATAATAATAATAATAATAATAAAAACTGCACATTGCTTTAAGTGGGTTTTTTAAGAGCTGGGATAAATGCTACACAGACTCAGTCTGAAGGCAATGTTGTCACCAGACCTATAGTGATGTTACGTATACTAAAAAATAAAAAACTGGTAAAATTATTGGGATTGTTAACTACCCTTTGATCAAGGAGCTCTTCTACATAAAAAATGCTGTAGGCATCTGTCTGAACTCCTTGATACACATTGCCCCCAGACATTAAGAGTATGGTGTTTTTCATCACCTCGACCTCAGCCTGTAGCAAATACGACTAAGCATCAAAGGTATCCCCAGACTCAGCCTGATTCATTTACTTGATAATCTCAAGTATCCCAAACATCTCTACCTTCAAACTGCAGGCTTTCTCTACCTCTCCTTTGCCAGGTCTTCCTTAGTGAGGTCCATCTCATTGTTCTTCTGTCTGTCCTTTCCCTTTTGTCTAAGCCCTCAGTGCACTTCTTGTCCTGACTGACCTCTAGCCAGTGTTCTGAACTTGCACTCTCTAAGTAAGATACATTTTCCTCATTCACCAGTTTATCCCATCCAAGTCTGTCTGTGTGAGGTTCGTGAGTCCTTAAAGTAAACTTCTGCCTTCGCAGCCTGGTATGACAATCCTTTCACTGTCTTGGTCTTTAGTTACTTCCCTAATACCGTGATGTTTATACCACTCTAATTAGATTCTTTACACTATAGGTGGGTCAAAATCTTGATGAAAAGCAACTTAATGGAGGAAATGTTTATTTTGGCTTACGTTTTGAGGTTGTATAGTTCATCATGGCAGGGAGGTCATGGAGGTAGCTTTGGGCAGCTGGTCCAGTTAGGAAGGAAAGAGCAATGAACGCTGATGTTCAGATTTCCTTCTTATTTGTCCAGGCCCCGAGCCTGTGGGATAATGCAGCCTAATTCAAGGTGGATCTCCACACTTCAATTAACCTAATGTAGAAACTTCACATAGGTTTGTCTCAATGGTGATTTGAAATCCCATCAAGTTGACAAGCAAAACTAACCACCACATCACCCTAACCGGGTTAGCCTTTTTCCTGTCCCTGGAAGAACCTTTCCACAGTTCTGCCTCTGAAGCTGCTCTCGTTCTCTGATACAAACCTTCTTTCCCAAAGGCTGTTTAAGTGAACACCAACAGCTCCCCGGGAAGTCTCTCTCCTTCTAAATAGTGTTTCTAAACTGTGTGTTCAACACGCCTCGGGTTCAACCTCCAGCAGAAAGAAGACAGGAAAGTTCCGTTTATGCCACTATTTCCAGAGAGAATTTATAGCTGCTCTCGCAGAGCTCCGAGAAATGCCACTCATTTACCACCTGCTATAATAATAGTAGCTGATACATATAGCACTTACTATATGCCAGGCTCTATATACTGCCTTCGTATTTTAACTTATTTTTAAACTCACAGCGACCGGCGAGGCAGGTGCTATTCTTATTCCTCTTTTAAAGATCAAACATTGAGATTTTATGTCATTTTCCCAGGGTTACCAAGCGGGAGATTCACACTGCGGGGATTTTGATCTAGTCTGCACCAGAAACTCTGATCCTTAACACATTACATTTCTGATCATCTTTCACTATTAACGATTGGTACCTAGGCCTGTTTTCCCAACCACAGCCCCAAGTCGCCACTCCTATCTCAGGTCTCATTTCACCCCTTTCCATGGCTGGTGTAGAGTACTGGTGAACGTTAGCTGTTCATGGTTTGCTAACCATGTCTTAAGTCCTTCCTGGGAAGCAAAAAGTGATGAACTAGAAACAAACAAAATCTGGAGGTTTCTCACCCAAGAATCTTTCTACAAGTCTGTGAATGGGGCCTGGGGAGATCGTTCCATGGGTTAAAGCCTTGCTATGCAAGTATGAGGACCCAAGTTCGAATTCCTAGAACCCACATAAAGGTGAGCACAGAGGCATGCATCTGTAATCCTGGGACTCCTGCAGCGAGATAGGAGGTAGAGAACCCTGAGTTCTAGGGCCAGGGACCTCGGGATAAGCAGCACCCAAACAACAGGAAACTGTCTCAATCAAGGTAGACTGTGAAGTTGAAAATATGAGGTCATCTTTTGACCCCCGCAAGAGCATCGCTGTGCACATGTGCATCCCTCCTCATGCACAGGAATGCATGTATACACACACAGAGAGAGACAGAGACAGAGACAGACAGAGACAGAAAATTGTTTAAATCTATGACTAGACCTTCTAAAGATCTTTGCCATCTTTCTTAAATCACAGGCTGGAAACATGACTCCATAGGATGTGCGGATTCTAGTAGCAAAGCTGCAAAGTCAATCTGCGGGCTTCTCCTCACACCAATTCCCAGCAAGATTACTTAAAATGGCTTTTCTCACGGGAAACATATAAAACAGCCATTTTCACGCACACTAAATTAAAAATTATTGCCAATGAAGTTTTCGGGGGAAGGGCATCAAACTTGAAAGACTGATTATAACGTAATCCTAAAAAGAACTGTGTTGCGTGAAGGTCTTTGTAGTGTGTCATTCTAAATAACTCACGAGGTCACATGCCTGATGTGATTCATGTTTATACTGTGCAAAAACACCTAGCACAGTAACAGGCATCCATTGGTTCTTTTAAACCTCCAGGAAATGATTTGCCCAAGTTCAGGATTTTCTTCTCATCACTGTTTCCCTGTTGTTCCACAGAATGCATTAAATTTCTCCAGCACCTCAGTGTCCCCTCCTAAGCCTTCCCAGCCCCCACAGTTTTGTTCTCTTTGTTCATCTTTCTCTGGACCATTGCATCATCTATACCATAGAGTTAACATGTGATACCGTATTTGCCAGCAGGTGCTGCCATTTGCCACAGGATTTGCTTTATTTTCTAAATTCCCCAAATCTGAGACTCCAGATTGTAGAAAATAGTACAGTGCCTAATTTGTCAACTTGGCAGGTTTGAAACGCTATAAAATCAGTTACTTACAATGAATGACACTTCTAATGTGCTGCACAGTTTTAATGAGCAGGGCTCTATTGCTCTGCTAAGACAACAGGAGATCACATTGCAAAAACAAGTAGCAAGAACGTGCAGGTTGAAAGGAGGGTAGGAAAATTTGCTTTGTATTCACAAGACCAATGGGAACAAAATGTTCAAAAAAGATAACAGTTTCTCACTGGCAAGGAACAGGGATACTGTGAGGATCTTCCATATTTGTCCTTCCTCTCCATTTCTACACCAAGGTCATCCCTCTATACCTTCTATAAAAATCATTTTGGGGCTGGGGAGATGACTCGGTCCATAAGCATTTACTTCACAACTGTGAAGACCTGAGTTTAGATCTTCAGAGGCTACACAGAGGGCCAGGTAATCCCAAGGGTGGCCATACTGGAGGCAGAGACAACTGGGTATTTATATATCTGTAAGCTTTCGTGAGGACAAGCTAGCCTGGCCTAGCTGGCAAAGTACCAGCGCAACAAACAACTCTATCATCTGAGGACCAGCACCCAAGATTTTCTTCTGATTTCTACATGTATCTGCTGTGTGTTCTCTTTCTTCTCTCTCGCTCTCTTTCTCCCTCTCTCAGACACACACACACACACACACACACACACACACACAAACCATACAAACACACACAATATCATAATAATAAATGTGTTTTTTTAATTTTGGAGAAAAAAATCCTTTCATTATATTTCTTTCCCACCTTCCACTAGTCTTTCTAATCTATCATAAACATTCTAGAATAATCTTCCTGGAATGGAAAAAAAAGCCTCTAATGGTGCCAGATGCCCACAACCACAGAAGTCCTCTTGCATCATGGCATTCCAGACCCTATAGACCAAGTCTCAAGTTACCTATCCTACCCTTATGTTTTACTATTTCCAGATTCTTCAGCTTGATAGGACAAGCAATTTTATTTTTTTCCCTGTAGATTAAGCTCCTTCCTATCTAGTATCTTTGTACTTGCTAACTCATATACCTAAAATTCCCTGCTCATAACCCCTTTGGTCAAAGGTGTTGCCATATTAATTTCCCATCATCCCTGGCAACATCTGAAATATAGAAAAGTCATACTAGAACAAGACAGGATTAATGGAATGCACAACCACATAACACATGAACATACATGAATAGACGGCAGATAGTTCTTGCCCAGCACAGGCCCTTCCGTGTGCCCACAGTCAGTTTTGCATTCTCAGCGGAAATGTAGTTTGAAAACAACCTCGCACCTTCTCAGGGGTTGTCTTGACGACATGAATAGAATCTCAGAGGTTCCCAGGGGAATCCCCTGCTGCATTTAAAGAACCACCTTTCCTCTCTGCCAGCTCAACCCCACAGTGACTAAATGTATTTCCTTCCTGGAAGTCACAGGTTACCCAGTGTGCTAAGAGCACACTGGATGCAAAGTACAGAGTTCGATACACCCACTGCTATCGCCAGCAGGAGGCCTGCCATCACAGGGTTCCCCTTCTCTGTACTTTCATAGCCTGGCCAGAATGAGTTTCCGGGTCCAGTTGGTCCTCCAAAGTCCTCTCTGCCCACATGATCAGCCAGATTCTCTCTCCTCTATGCTACCTCCCTGGTTTACAGAGTTTGATGACATATATTCTTAGAATCCAAAATTAAGACTTAACTTGCATTCAGATTCTAACTTAGCTACTTTCCAGCTGATATATTTAAACCTCTGTTATGCCATAAGTGAATGGAAATGAAAATTTCTACAAATCCAAGAAATGTGCTTAAAGAAGATAATGTGAAACACACTGGCAGCTTCAAAGCGGCATACGAAAGTAAAATGTCACGTATTTCTTGCATGGAGCCAGCAGTAGACACACACACAAACACATACACCACACACACACGCACACACACGCACACCACACACGGAGCAGAGTGAGTGAACACAAGGAAGGAGACCCTCCCCCGCCCCCGCTCATCTTCCTCTGCTCATTGAGCTCCAGAGTGAGAACTGGCCCACCAGCTCTATCCGAATGCCACCTAGTGGACTTAAAGCTCTGTGAGAAAAGACTGCTGCAGACACAGGTGGGGCTGCAAAAGCTTAGCCTTTCGGTGTTAGCAGTGTACAAGGCAAGCTTTAGCTTCAGTGGGACACAAAACATAGCCACCTGGGAGGTGACGATCCAGAGACTCCCAAGAAAGAGCCTGGCTGTTGGCGATTCTCTCTCCACCCCCGTTACACCCACATTTTCCTCATTAGAATCTGTCCTCAAGCATCAGAGGTTCCTTTAATCTTCAAACATCTTTTATTAAAAGTAAAAGGCTTGTGGCAAACAAGCCCTCAGATCGCTCATCTTACAGCTTTAGCTGAGTTTGCTGGAGGTAAATAAAGAGTAATGCCTTCGGGGATAGAATTCAAGGAAGGCAGGGAAGAGTGGACCTTGGACAGTCTTGACAGGATCAAAGAGGAGACTGGTTGAGCCCAGGACAAACTGCATAGGTGCCCCTGTTTTGCTTTTTATCCAGACCTTGTGAATAAAATGCTGTTTGACTGGCTTTTTGTTTGGTTTTGAGACAAGGTCTCATTCTGTAGCCCTGGTTGGCCTGGAGCTTACTATGTCACCTGGGCTAGCCTACAACTCGCTACGCAAACCTGGGTGATCTTGAACTCTCTAGCCTTCTACCTCAGCTTCCCGAGCACTAGCATTGTTGGTATGCATTGCCACGCCCACGTTCTGAATAGAAAGACCTGTATCCTGAAGCTTACAATGAGCCTCAACGGCTAATAAAGCCTGCAATTCAAGCAAGAGTGGTAGGCATGAGTATATTTGACATTTTAAATAGATCTCTGAGGCCATCTCAGCACACATGAGGCTGGAAGTCAGGGGGCGGACAAGAGGAGGCTGCTTTCACGGTTTAAGTCCAAAGCAGATGGAGCTTCCTGCCAACAGCCCTGGCTTGCAGCACAGAATTGGAGACATGCCTCTTTGGAAATGTGGCAGAGCCCTGCTTCACTGTGTCTGCTCATCTTCAACACACTTCCTTTTCCATCTACAGTATTTAGAAATATGAGAGACAACGCTGGGAAGAACACAAAGGCTTTTTGCAAACTGTCTCTGGCTTCATCTTCAAAGCTGTTGCTATCAGGGTTGGATTTAGCAACTTGGCATTCGATGAGCAGGACCACCCCTGTTGGCAGCCATCTGTGGTGTCTTGAAGGATTTTTAAAGAGGCATTGCTTGGAGAGCATTTTGTAGTGAGGAAAGTGCTGGTGTTGAATTCAGAGAGCCTGGATCTGAGCCCACCACCAGGAACTAAGCGACCTAAGAAGATCCACTACCCTCCCTTGGCCCTGGTTCTTTGCCAGTTATGTGATCTGGCAATTCCCTCAGACTTAATATTAAGACTTAATAGTCTAGGCAGACTCCTACAGTGTGGCCACGGGACAGCAGTATCAGGTTACCTGGAAACCTAATTAGGAATATACTCTCTCACTCCCCACCCACAGCTCATGAATCAGAAATTCTAGGGTAAAGTGCTCCAGTGTGCATTTAAGAAACCCTCCAGTTCATTTTGGCACCAAGTCAAGTTTGGAACCCACTGCTGTCTCCTTGTGCTGCTTCCTCTAGGTACCTGGACCACAATAAATTGCAATGGGTCAAAGGTGTGCTGGGGGCCAGGCAGACATCAACTTGCAAAAGTCAGTCGGTTAGGAAGCATGGACTGGGGTCCAGAGTATGAGAACTTTGTGTTGCTTCCCAAAGACTTCCATAGCCTAAGTTCCAAGACTCTACAAATGGGCATCTTCTTGATCCGGTTCTCACTGATTTCTGCATCAGAAGTGCCAAGTACAAAAGTGGCTTTTGTTGATGATGTCAACGTATTTTCACCATTTTTGTCTCGAATCCCCATAGATGTTTGTCATTTCTTCGTTTTAGCTTTTTTGTTTTTCCTCTACCTTTTCAGACAGCTCTTTGTTTTCTCTAAGTTATCAGGGACAACCTGCAAGTGTGGTGCTGAGTTCCACATGGGAACCACGGTTTCCTAGCAACAGCCGGAGCCTGCTGGGCCTTTCTGTGAGTCACCAGCTTGGGGCAGCTCTTGATAAGCAACATGGCTTACAGAGGATCCTTTGTGGGCACCACGCTAGAGTCTGCCAGCCCGTGTGTTTTCACAGGACTGCCGTGTCTATAGAGAACCAGATCACAGACAGAACATAAAGAACAACAATAGGATGCTCCCCATTCTAAGCCTAATGGATCTTTCTTCTGACTATTCCATGGGGGAATGTTGAAGAAAGAAAGGAAAGATGGGAGGAAGCACAAAAGGGAGGGAGTTTGTTTGTTTTTTGTTTTATTTTTGTTTGTTTGTTTTGTTTTTTTCAGTGTCTATCCCCTGGGCACCTACGGTATATCTTTAGCTAGATATTGGAGTTGCAAAACCAAGAGACAGGTCCTTGCCCTCAGGAAGTGTAGATTATAATGAGATTGTAATGGGGGAAAGAGACTGGTAAATTAAATTTACTGATAGATGAAAGTATGCCATATAGGAGGAATGATTCATATGTTATTAATATTGATTCCATGACACAGTGTAATTTTCAGACCTCATGAATTGTAATAAGCCTTCTTCCAATTTTATAATTTTTCTGTTTCACTAAAAAAAAAAATCATCCTCATAA
Organism: Psammomys obesus; assembly: GCF_907164565.1. Lineage (NCBI taxonomy): Eukaryota > Metazoa > Chordata > Mammalia > Rodentia > Muridae > Psammomys > Psammomys obesus. The sequence continues at coordinate 3,015,287 of NW_026596166.1, read as the reverse complement.
TGGATATTTTCAAGTAATTTAAGTCACACATAGCATGGCTCTTATAATGTATCTAATGATGATCTAATATCTGTGGCCATATTACCATTTAGTTCTTTTGTTAAGAAAATTCATTTATGTATGAGGGTGAGAGCTTGAATGCCACAGCATGCGTGTGGAGGTCAGAGCACAGTTTCCAGGAGCAGGTTCCCTCCTTCCTACCATGTGCATCCAAAGACAGAACACAGGTCATCAGGAGTGGTGGCAAAGTGCCTTTGGCCATCTCTTAGCCGCACTTACTTCTCAACAGTATATATTTATAATTTTTTTCCTTCCTTGATTTTGCAAACTGTTTTTGGCCTCATTTTCAAAGCTGGTGTGTGTGTGTGTGTGTGTGTGTGTGTGTGTGTGTGTGTGTGTGTGTTTTATATACATATGTGTCATTGTACACATGCAAAAGCTAGAGAACAATTTGCAAGAATTTGTTTTTTTTCCTTCTACCATGTAGGTCCTAGGGATCAAACTTAGGTCATCAGGATTGGCACCATGTGCTTTTATCCACCGAGCCATCTTGCGGGCCTTTGACTCATTTTTTAATGATGAGATTTTCCTATAGTTTTTTCTCTTTTATTGATCTTTTTGAAATGGGACCTTGGTAAATTTATCAGTTCCCTTCTTCCTTTAAACATATTGATTTCTGTTTTTATTTTTATTGATTCTTCTCTCTTGCCTTCCTAAAGTTATATTGGTTTTTTATGTGCTCTTGAGTGGAAGCCATAATAGACTCCATCTACTTTCATTTTTCTTGTGGACTAACAGAAGCACTCACGGTTGTTTGGGTATGTGCTGCCACGTGTCTTAATATGAACTATTGCTGAGTGTCCTTATTTACTCCTGTTGATTGATCTATCAAAGGAACTAAACTCACCCCCATGGATACTGAATTTCTTTTTATAGTTGCAAAATAATTGAAGTGAATTGGACCTGTTAGCTATAAGAAAAGAAGAAAGGAAGAAGGAGTAGGGAGGAAGGGAGAGCAGGAGAAAAGAAAAAGAAAAATGAAGACCCTTTCATCTCGTTCAGTGGTTCCTGCCTTGAATTCTGTGCCATCACCTGAGGTCAGTTTTGTTGCTTGGGGTTTACTTTCATTGTGCATGCCTTCTCTGTCTTACATAGAGACATGCTTTGTTTTTGACCCAATGAACATGCTCCTGGACCTCTTCTGTCTTCTTCCTCCCCACCTCTACTGCAGGCCCTCCTTGGGCCCAGCTCATGATGCATCACCCTGTCATGCTTCCAGCTTCTTCCTTGTGACCCTAGTAACTCTACCTTCTCCCGGTATCTTTCTAGCAGGGCAGAAGCTTAAAGAAGTTAGAGTATCCAAGCTGCCTCCCTGTGTTCTACTTAGCTTCTCTAGTCATCTGGCCTATGTAGTCAATTTCCCTACACTAAAACCCCCTTTGATTCAAATACAAAGCTGTGTTTTCCTAAGTGAGCCTTGACACACTCACTTTCAGGATTTTTGTATAAAGCTTTAACTCATTCATTCTTGCAGCATGTGCTGTGAGTTGATTTACTCAACACTCATGCCAAACTCTTGACTTTCTTCTAGTATCAAGGTTACAAAGCCCCAAACTCAACTTTTGCAGCAGACAAGAGAGGCTTTGCAGTGCAGCATCACCTGAATAAAAGCCTACTGGGAGTTTCTAGAAAAGCCTTCTTGAAATATAGAATTACTCTTTTTTCTCCTGTGGTCCTTCTTTTGATTTGTTTGGACACTGAAATTGATGCCTGAAAGCCTCAGCACCCATTATGAGACTGAGAAAAAGGCAATCAGGAACATGGTGAATTGGATCCTGACATCCTTGAGACACTGGGAGGTGCCAGCAACCTCCCAGACTTCCTGTTACATAAAGAAAAGAACATGTTTATGTTTTAAACAATGGCTGGTACATTTTTACATTATTCTCTATAGAATGTAATTCCTAGCTCATAATTGGCATTTGGAGTTGGTCAACTCTTTATTGTGTAGATGCAGGAGTGCAATTTGAAATATAGTCAGAATCTCTGGACCCAGCTGCTAAATACCCACAGTACCATTCAACCACTGAGCAAATAAAAACTTCTGCTATGTACTTTTTAAAGAGATAAAGTTTTATCCACTCCTCAAACAAAACACAGGCATGTCTTATTGCAAATGTAACTTCAGAATAGTTTTACAGACCTCCTGCCTCCCCTCCAAAAACCCTACCAGTCAATCCCCCAGCAGAACCCTTGTCATAAGAACATAAGGTAGCATATTTATTCCACTTTTGGGTATGCTGTCGTGCTCTTTTTAAAAACTCCACGTTGTTTGAGGTGTTTAGGTCTCTACTTCTTATTATTCTTTGCTTCTCCCAGCTAGAGACAAAAGGTTCTTATAGGACTCTGTACCAATCTCCATCAATTGCAGACACAGCTAGCAGTCTCCTCCACATCACTGGGCCCCAAAGAATTTCTCTCCGTCTGTCTGCTCCAAACCATCGTACGTTCTCTGGGCTCTCCAAACCGCTCCACGCCACACACCCACACCGAAGGCCACTACATGCACCTCCTCTTCTCTTTCTCCGCTCTTGTATTTATGCTCTCATAACCCTAGACCACTGGTGGAAGGCCATTACCAGCTGGCAAAGATCACACCCCGCAGGTGTGGACAAACTACACCCCAACTAAAATCCTACACTTGGGATTAAAACAAAAACATATTTCCATAACATAACTGAGTTCACAAGGAACTCAAAACTTCCATTACAGTATTATGAAAGGTTTTAAATATAATACAGTAACAAAATAAACATCCAGGTGCCCACTTTCAGCATTAATGAATGCTATCATTCTATGTGATTTAGATTTTAATAAAGGAGGCAAAAAGTCATGAGGATAAAGTGTCATGTTACACATTCCCAAAGCTCTCCAGCCCATCCTTCCTGAGGCATTGGCTATTATGAATTGTGTACCTCTCTGTTTCTCTCTCGCTTGTCATTGTTATTAGCTGCTTATATAGATCCATGCCATTTGTAGAAATGCCTATATGGCTTTGAGAGCTAGTGAACTGTACATGGATGCATGGTATATGTACCATCCTAGAATCCGCTGCTCTCTTACTAAGCCTGAATCACAAATGTAATTCAGTAACTGTAAGATACATGTATCATTCAGTTGTGTGCTTCGCCATTGTTTCTTTGTCTTTCTTCCGAGGACCATGTAAATTGTTTCTAACTTTTCCCTATCTCAACCAATGCTAGGCATATTTGCCAAGAGCCTTTCAGGTACACAAAAGCAGATGTCCACAACTTGGTCCGTTATTACTGAATTCCTCATAGGATGAGTACTAATTTAAAGTTCTACCAATAGACTGAGTTCACTAATACTTCACTAATATCACACATACTGATTGATCTTCAACAATCAGACTGGTAGATGCAAACTGGTGGATCTTTAATTTCCAGTTTTCTGATTACCAATTAGGTTGAAATCTTTTTTTTCCCCTTTTCTTTCTTATTCTGTTTTTCAATTTTGCCACCTAGCCTTTCTTCAAATCATCTCCAAAGTATATCTTTGTTTCACCTTTCTTAAGAGACTTTTATTTCTGATATATAGAGTCCATTCATGGGGGCTGAACATTTGCCGAGTTCTATAATGCTTATAATGTTAGCAGAAATTATTTGAACAGTATTACTGTTATGGGTTCATTCTTTGAAAAATCTTCTGTAGTGCTCTGGCCTCTTCCAATTTGTATTCTTTTTTGTTTTGTTTTGTTTTGTTTTGTTTTTTAAATGGAAGAAAATGTTTTTGTTGTTGTTGTTATTGTTTTAATTTTATTTTTTTCTTATCAGTTACATTTTATTAACTCTATATCCCAGCCGTGTCCCGATCCCTCATTCCCTCCCAGTCCCTCCCTCCCTCCCTCCTCTCCACCGTGCCCCTTGCCAAGTCCACTAATAGGGGGGACCTCCTCCCCATTCATCTGATCCTGTTTTATCAGGTATCTTCAGGACTGGCTGCAAAGCTCTCCTCTGTGGCCTAACAGGACTGCTCCTCCCTTGGGGGGTGGGGAGGCCAAAGAGCCAGTCATTGAGTTCCTGTTAGAAATAGTCCTTGTTCCCCTTACTATGAGAAACCAATTGGTTACTGAGCTACCACAGGCTACATCTGAGTAGAGGTTCGAGGTTACATTCATACATGGTCCTTGGTTGCATGTCAGTCTCAGAAAAGACCCTGTGCCCAGATATGTTTGGTCCTTGTGGAGCTCCTATCCTTTCCTCATCAGACTAACTCCCCTTCTTTCTTATGATTCCCTGTACTCTGCCAAAGGTTTGGTCATGAGTCTTTGCTTTGAAAACACTGCTAGTTAGAGTCTTTCAAATGCGCTCAGTAGACTCCTGTCATATGTTCAATGCACATCCCATATGTCTTTCTAAATGAGGATTGATCATCTTACCCCATGTCCACTCTCTTGATTATCTTTTTTTAGGTGTACAGATTTCATTATGTTTATCATATCTTATAGGTCTATATAAGTGAGTATATACCGTGTTTGTCTTTCTCCTTCTGGGATATTTCACTCAGGATGATCTTTTCTAGATCCCACCATTTGCCTGCAAATTTCATGATTCCCTCCTTTTTGATTGCTGAGTAGTATTCCATTGTGTAAAAATACCACAATTTCTGTACCCATTCCTCCGTTGATGGACATCTGGGTTGTTTCCAGGTTCTGGCTATTACAAATAAAGCTGCTATAAACATGGTTGAGCAAATATCCCTTTTGTGTACTTGAGCAAACTTTGGGTATATACCTAGCAGTGGTATAGCTGGGTCTTGAGGAAGCACTATTCCTAATTGTCTTAGAAAGCGCCAGATTCCAATTCGTATTCTTAATTTATTTATTTATTTATTTGCTTGCTTGCTTGCTTGCTTATTTTTTACTTCTTGACTGCTAACAGACTTCTTCAAGGTATTTCTCCCCCGAAAGGAGACATTTTCATCTGAGGGTAGATATCTTCTGTATCCCAGGCTGCCTTCAAACTCACTAGGTAGCTAATGATGACTGTCAACCTTAGTCTCCCACTCCCCCCTCCCGCGTGTTGGGGTTTAGGGGTGTGCCATCCTGTCCAGTTTATGTAGCGCTGGGCATTGAACTCAAGGCCTCTTGCGGGCTAGGCTAGCACCCTACCAGCTGAGCTACACAATTAGGTCCCAAATAAATTCTTGAGTAACAATTTTTTTTCCCCTCTCAATTTTTCCTACTCTCCTTATCTTCTAGCACTTAGTGTGGTGAAAAGGCAGTGGGCTGAAACTCTTCTGAGCTCTCCTTTCCAGATAATATTTTGTTTACTTTTAGGTTTCACCTGAGTGCAGGAAGAAAAGTGTATTGAGCTCAGTGTGGGAGTCTACCCTAATTTTACTTGATAGCTAGTAGGTATCAGAGTTTCAGAAGCATAGGGCCTTTTCTCCCTGATGTGTGCGTGTTTTTTTTTTTTTTTTTTTTTTTTTTTTTTTTTTTTTTTTTTTTTTTTGTTTTTTTTTTTTTTTTTTTTTTTTTTTTTTTTTTTTTTTTTTTTTTGGTTACCTTCTCTGTGGCTGTTCTCTCCTTTTAGACCTTCTGTGAAACTGGTGTTGAATTTATTCTCCATGTGTCTTTCTTTCACATACATGTGATCACACTGGCATATTTTTCTGCATTGTGGGACAATTTTTCAACCTCATCCTCTAATTCACCAATTCAATTTACTTTAGGTTTCAATTTTCTCTATGCAGCCTTTATTTAAAATTTTAAGTATTCCATTTTTGTTCTTATGGCAATATTTCACACCCTCAGAATGTTCTATTTTCATAAATTGAGTGTCCTCACTAATCTTGTATTGAGGTATTAAAAAGAATTGGTAAACCTCCAACATTTACCAGTTAAACATGTTTTAATGTTCTTTGACTAAGTTCAGATCAGAAGTTGTAACCTCTGTTGTCCTTTTAAATTACTCAAATACTTTCCTGAAAAATTTTCCAGGCTCAGTGGTCTTCCTATTTAGCAATCCTTCTATCCTTATAGCTTTTATTTCTTTTATTTTATGTGTATGACTATTTGGCCTTCATTCATGCACACTGTGTGCATTTCCATTGCCCACAGAGGTCAGAAGAGGACATTGGATTCCCTGGTACTGGACCTATGGATGGTTGCGAACCACAGTGTGGGTGCTGGGAATTGAACACAAGCAACAAGTGCTCTTAATACTAAGAAATGTATAATGTATCATTGTACATTTGTACACACACACACAAAAAACAACCATGAAAACAAAAATATACAAACAAAAAAGCAGTAAGACAAAAAAAAATACCCAAACAAAACAGTTTGAGACATAAAGTCTACAAAAATAAAATCGAGTTCATTTTGCATAGGTCATCTAATCCAGAGCATGGAACCTGCCCTGAAGTACAGTTAATATAACCGGTGACATTCCTTTGGAGAAAACTAATTTTCCTTTGCAAGCAGGTGTCAAATGCAAGTAGCTTCTTGGTTAGGGGTGGGGCCTATGCCCACTTTTCCTCCTCGATTCTGGGAACCCATGTAGCTTGGACCTGTGCAGGCCCTATCTATGCTCCATATGTCTCTATAAGTTCAGTGGTGGGTCAGTGCTGTTATGCCTAGAAGATACTTTCCTTGGAGTCATCCATCCCCTATGACTCTTACAACCTTTCTGCCTCCCAGAGCTCTGAAGGGAAATTTTGATAAAGGCCTCCCACTTAAGACAGTGTGTTCCAAAATTTCTTACCCTCTGCATATTGTCCACTTGTGGAACTCCGTATTCGTTTGCCTCTACTGCAGGAAGAAGCTTCTCTGATAATGGCTGAGTGAGGCACTGATCTATCGTTATCGTGGAATGTTTAGGAGACATTTTATTGCTGCGTTCCTTGAGTATAACAATCGTACTTTGTTTTCCCTTCTATCCATGGCCTATTGGGTCTCAGGTTCATTACTACCCAAGCAGTGTCAGGCATAGCTTTCATCTCATGAAGTGGGCCTTAAATTCAATCTGAAAGTGATTAATGACTCCTACTATTGCACCAGCCTGTCTTGCAGACAGATGCACCATGGTAAAAATGGGGTTTGTATCTGGTAGCATGCAAAGTACCTTCTAGTGCCACGAATGCTCGTCAGTAGGAGTGAAGGCTCTCATTAGGTGCCCAGTTGGATTCTACACATTTGATGAACTATGTAAGTGTTGTCACCAACAGCAGAGCCTTACCATCAGTTTGCGGAGAAAAACCAACAGCTTTAGGAATAGTCTGAGATGTCTGGGGGGTTTCCTTGGCACCCCTTTGGGCAAAAACTAATTAGATGTAACTCATTCCTGGTCCTGGGGGTTTTCCTTGATGATATAAGGTGTCTAGCTGGGACACTGTCTCCCTGTTTGGTGACTCCATTTCGATTTCTTCCATCTACGTATTTATTTTTAGGAAGCTTCAACAGTGGCAGTTTTCAATATGGCCTCTCAATTGGCCATTAGCGTTAGCAGTCTCTCCCTCACATTCCCCCCTCCACACTTTTTCTCTCTTCCTTCCCCCTCTCCATTGAGTTTTCCCACTCAAGTCTCCCCTGTCACTTCAAAACAATAAATTCTATTTCCCATTTCTCAGGAGATCACTCCCTCCCTCCAGTTCCTTACTCAATATCTAACCTCTGTGGTCATACAGATTGCAGTACCCCTGTTAAAGGCTTAAAGGCTTGCATCTACGTACATATACAAGAAAACACTCAATATTTGTCTTTCATGGTCTGGGTTACCTCAGAATAATTTCTTCTACCACCATTCATTTATCTGCACATTTCATAATTTTAGATTTTTTAACAGTCGAATAATATTCCACCGTCTAAATGCATCACATTTTCATTATACATCCAATCAGTTGATAGATATCTAGGCTATTTCCAAATTCTGGCGATTGTGAATAGAGCAGCACTGAATATGGATGAGCAAGTATCTCTACAGTAAGACGTAAAATCCTTCAGGTATACGTCCAAAAATGGTATAGCTAGGTATTGATGTAGATCCGTTTCTAGCTTCCTGGGGAATTGCCACACTGATCTGCATGATGCCCATTCAAGTTTGCACTCTTACCTTCAGTAAGTGTTCCTTTTTTCCCCAATTCCTCACCAACATGAGCTGTCATTCATTTTCTTGATCTTGTCCAGTCTGACTCGTGTAAGATAAAATCTCAAAGTAACTTTAATTTGTATTTTCCTGATGACTAAGGATATTGAACTTTTCTAATTGTTTTTCGGCCACTTGTGTTTCTTCATTTGCAAACTCTCAGCTTACTTCTGTACACCATTTTTAATTGTATTATTTGTTCTCTTGATGTCCAGGTTTAGTTCCTTATATGTTTTAGACACTAACCCTCTATCAGATGTGTAATTGTTAAATATCATTGCCCATTCTGTAGCCTGTCAGTTTGTCTAGATGGTGTCCTTTGCCATACAGAAACCTTTCATTTCCATGAGGTCCCATGTATTAAGTTTTTTCTCTTAGTGCTTATGGTGACAATGTCCTCTTCAGAAAGTCTTTTCATGTGCTAATGAGTTCAACGCCATTCCACACATTCTTTTCTATCAGATTCAGGATATCTGGCCTTATGTGAAGGCCCTTGATCCATCTGGAGTTTTGTGCATGGTAGTTAATACAAATTTATTTTCATTCTTTGACATGCAGCTATCCAGCACCATTTGTTAATGATGCTATCTTTCTTTCCAGTATACATTTTTGGCTTCTTTGCTAAAAATCAAGTGTCAAAGGTGTGTCTGGGCCTTAATTCAATTCCATTTGTCAATATGCCAAAACCATGTTGTTTGTATTACTATAGCTCTGTAGTATAACTTGAAATATGGAGTAGTGATACCTCCAGCATGGATTTTATTGTTTGGGGTTTGTATTTTCTAAAAGTGAGTATATACTATGTGTGTCTTTCTGCTTCTGGGATAGCTCACTCAGTATGATCTTTTCTAGATCCCACCATTTGCCTGCAAATTTCATGATTTCCTCCTTTTTGATTGCTGAGTAATATTCCATTGTGTAAATGTACTACAATTTCTTTATCCATTCCTCCATTGAGGGACATCTGGATGGTTTCCAGATTCTGGTTATTACAAATAAAGCTGCTATTAACATGGTTCAGCAAATGACCTTGTATACTTGAGCATGTTCTGGATATATGCCTAGGAGTGTTATAGCTGAATCTTCATTCAGGAAGCACTATTCCTAATTTTCTGAAAAAGCGCCAGCTTGATTTTCAAAGTAGTTGTACAAGTTTACATTCTCACCAGCAAAGGAGGAGGGTTCCCCTTTCTCCTTAACCTCTCCAGCATGTATTATCACTTGAGTTTTGATCTTAGCCATTCTGATGGGTGTAAAGTGAAATCTCAGGGGCATTTTTATTTGTATTTCCTTGAAGACTAAGGACGTTGAACATTTCTTTTTTTAATTTTTTATTTAACTTTTATTAATTACACTTTTAAAGCCTCTGCCGTGCAGACTGTCAAAGCAGATGCTGAGCCTGATGGCCAACTGACGGGCAGAGTGAATGGAATTTTATGTAAGAAGTGGGAAATAGTAAGAGCTGGAAAGGACAGGAACTCCACAAGGAGAGCAACAGAACAAGAAAATTTGAACACAGGGAACTTCCCAGAGACTCATACTCCAACCAAGGACTATCCATGGAGATAATCTAGAACCCTGACAATGCAGCCACTTCTGATGAGAACTGATAGACTAAGATCAGAAAGAAGGAGAGGAGGAACTCCCCTATCAGTGGACTTGGGGAGGGGCATGCATGCAGAAAGGGGGGGGAGGGTGGGACTGGGAGGGGAGTTAGGGAGGGGCCTATGGGGGAATACAAAATGAATAAAGTGTAATTAATAAGAGCATTTCTTTAAGCGTTTTTCTGCCATTCGATATTCCTCTGTTGAGAATTCTCTGTTTAGCTCTGTACCCTATCTTTTAATTGGATTAATTGATTTGTTGATTGAGTTCTTTATATATTCTGGATATTACCCCTTTGTCAGATAGTTGGTGAAGATCCTTTCCCAATCTGTAGGCTGTCATTTTGTTCTGAGGACAGTGTCCTTTGCTTTACAGAAGCCTTTCAGTTTCATGAGGTCCCACTTATTGATTGTTGATTTTAGAGCCTGTGCTGTTGGTGTTCTGTTCAGGAAGATGTCTCCTATGCCAAAGAGTTCAAGGCTCTTCCCCACTTTTTCTTCTAACCGATTTAGTGTGTCTGGTTTTATGTTGAGGCTTTGATCCACTTGGACTTTAGTTTTGTGCAGGGTGATACATATGGATCTACTTGTATATTTCTACATGTAGACATCCAGTTAGACCAGCACCATTTGTTATAGATGCTGTCTTTTTTCCATTTCATCTTTTCATGGTGTTCTTGATTTCCTGGAGGTTTTGTGTTTGGAACTTTTCCAATTTTACTTTTTCTCTGAGAGATGTATCAATTTCTGCAATTGTATCTTCAGTGTCTGAGATTCTCTCTTCCATCTCTTGTATTCTGTTGGTGATGCTTACCTTTGTGGTTCGTGATCTATTCTCTAAGTTCTCCAGCTCCAGGATTTTCTATGTTTGTGTTTTCTTTATTGATACTAATTCTGTTTTCATGTCTTGCACCAGTTCCTTCATTTGTTGGAATGTGGATTCCTGTCTTTCCATGATGGCCTCTATTTTTGTTGTTGTTGTTGTTGTTGTTCATTTCCTCTCTATATGCCACTACTTATGCCTCTAAACGTGCCTCTATTTGTTTGGCTGTATTAGCCTGTATTTCTTTCAGAGCTTTGTTCATTTCCTCTTTATGTGCCTCTAATAACTGGATAAGCATAGCTTTAAAACAGTTTTCCTGTGTTTCCAAAGTATCCACTGATTTTGGGGGTTGCTGGTGAAGCCATAATGTCATGATTTTTGTTGGAAATGTTCTTCCGCCGACCTCTAGCCATCTGCTTCTCTGTAAGTTTTGCTGTTTGTTCCTGGAGTCTGTACTTCAGACTAGGTCTGTCTATTTCTGGTGTCTGGAGTATTCTTCAGGAAGATGAGAGAGGTCCTCTGGTTTGAGATTGGATGTTGGTGTTCCAGCTGTAACTAAGGGAGGAAGGTCGCAGGGGCATATGTGCAAGCACAAGCATGTGCGTGGCAATGTGTCTTGAGGGACAGGGTGCTAGAGCTTGTAGATGCCTGAAGAGTGGTGCTTAAGCATGGGAGTTGGGCCGGGGCTGTTCGAGGGTGCATTGTGCATGTGTTGGTGCTCTGAATACCTCAGTGGCCTACAGGCCTGTTGTACTGTCCTTCTGGTATTCAACTCTGTCTGGGCTCCAGGAATTGTTTGCCTGGTGTCTACTGGGAGACCCACAGGGCAGGGGCTTCAGTGTTGAGAAAGCTGATCCAAGGATCCCTCTGTTGCCCACAGTGCGGGTGTGGGTAGGAGAGATCTGATGTCTGGCTGTTAGCACAGAGGGACCTTGGATCTGGAGCTCTGTATGCACTCACTTGAAGGCAAATTCCCTCCCTCGTAGGCCTAATTGGAAAGCACAGGGGTTCCCCCTGTTCTCTACTCTCAGATTTAGGCTTTCAGGGGCAAATAAGAGTGCAGGAGATCCATCAGCTCAGTGGTGTTCACTGTTTGGCCACCAGACAGGGAGACCTGTACTTGAGGTAGCCCCTTCTGCTGTGTCAGTCACCTAGCATGGAGGCTTCTGCTTGGCCTAACTGCCACCCAACCACAGCAGCAGACCTAGGAGACCTGTACAGCCGCCCTCTGCAGCCACAGACCTGGGAGGCCCACCTTTACCCTCTCAGTCACTGAGCGCTGAGTCTCTTGCTTGGGGTAACCACAGCCGCCATCTTGGACTCCCTCACTGATAGACAGTTTTATTCTGTGGTGGTCAGATAGAACTCAGAACGTCATTTCAATTTCCTTCTATATGTTGAGACTTATTTGTGTCCAAGTACATGGCTAATTTTGGAGAAAGTTCTATCAGATGAGGAGAAGAAAGTATATTCTTTTGTGTTTGGGTGAAATATTCTGTAAATATCTGCTAAGTCCACTGATTCATGATGTTATTGAACTCCAGAATGTCTACGGTTAGTTTTTGTCTGGATGACATATCCGTTGGTGAAGATGAGGCATTGATGTCACCCTCTATCACTGTGCAATGGCCAATATCTGCTGTGAGCTGCTGTAGTTTATCTTTTACTAATTTCAGTGCCCTTGTGTTTGGTGCATAGATATTTAGAATTTCAAAATCCTCTTGGTAGATTTTTTTCTTTGATAAGTATGTAGTAAACTTCTGTATATCCTCTGATCAGTTTTGGTTTGAAGTCTATTTTGTCAGATATTAAAATGGCTATATGTGCTTGCTTCTTGGGTCCATTTGCTTGGAATACCTTTTTTCATCCTTTTACTGAAAGATAATGTCAATCCTTGTGCTAAATGTGTTTCTTGGATGCAGAAGAAAGATAAATCCAGTTTTCTAATAGACTCTATTAGTTGGTGTTTTTATTGGGGATTTGAGACCATTAATATTTAGAGCTATTAATGAGCAGTGTTTATTGCTTCATGTTATTATGTTGTTATGGTATGTTTTCCCCCTTCTTTTTTGATTTACTATTCTAGAGTTATTTATTCTTTGTGTTTTCCTGGTGTGGTTAATCTATTCAGATTAAAGTTTCATTCCAGTGCCTTCTATAACACTGGATTAATACATAGATACACCTTAGATTTGATCTTATTTTGGAATATTTTTCTTCCTCTATCTGGGATTGATATTTTTGCTAAGTATGTTAGTCTGGGCTTGCATTTATAGAGCATCCATTTACTTCTTTTTGTCTTTCTTTCTTTTTTAATTTAATTTTTATAATTTATTCACTTTATATCCTGATTGTAGCCCCCTCCCTCATCTCCTCCCAGTCCCACCATCCCTTCCTCTTTCCACCTATCCCCTCCTCAGAAAAGAGGAGGCCTCCTCCACCACCTCCTTTGATGAGAGTGGGGTATTGAAGTCTCCCACTATTTATGTATGGAGAGCTATGTGTGGTTTAAATTTTACTAATGTTTCTTTTACAAATGTGAGTGCCCTTTTATTTGGGGCATAGATGTTAAGAATTGAGATGTCTTCTTGGTGGAATTTTCCTTTGATAAGTATGAAGTGTCCTTCATCTCTGATTAATTTTGGTTGAAAGTCTGTTTTATTAGATATTAGAATGGCTGCTCTAACTTGATTCTTGGGTCCATTTACTTGGAAAACCTTCATCCAGCCCTTCACTATCAAGTAATATCTATTTTTTGTGGCTGAAGTGTGTTTCTTGTATGCAGCAGAATGTTGGGTCCTGTTTACATATCCATTCTGTTAGTCTGTGTCTTTCATTGAAGAGTTGAGTCCATTTATGTTGGGAGAGATTAATGACCAGTGACAGTTGGATCCTTTTATTTTGATATTGGTTGTGGTAGTATGTTTGTGTGCTTGTCTACTTTTACTTTTGCTGAAGTGAGTTTATTTATTTCCTGTGTTTTCCTGAGTCTAGATAGCCTTCTTCGGTTGGATTTTTTTCCAACTGAAGTATCTTCTGTAGGGCTGGATTTGTGGATAGGTACTATTTAAATGTGTTTTTCTCATGGAATATCTTGTTTTCTCCATCTATGATGATTGAGAGTTTTGCTGGTTATAGTAGTCTGGGCTAACATCTGTGTTCTCTTAGGGTCTGCATGACACTTGTCCAGGCCCTTCTAGCTTTCACAGTTTCTGTTGAGAAGTCAGGTGCGATTCTGATTGGGTTGTCATTATATGTTACTTGGCCTTTTTTCATTGCAGCTTTTAATAATTTTTTTCTCTGTATATTTAGTGTTTTGATTGTTATGTGATGTGAGAATTTTCTTTTCTGGTCTAATCTATTAGTTGTTCTATAGGCCTCTTGTATGTCTACAGGCATCTTTTTTTTTTTTTTTTAATTGGGGAATTTTCTTCTATGATTTTGTTGAAAATATTTTTCTGGGCCTTGGAGATGAGAATCTTCTTTTTTCTAAGTTCTTATTATTCTTAGATTTTATCTTTTCATGTTGTTCTTGATTTCTTAGATATTTTGTGTCAGGAAATTTTTAGATCTAACTAAAAATTTTTGACAGATGCATCAGTTTCTTCCATTGTATCTTCTATATATGCTTTCCTTCATCTCTTGTATTCTGTTGGAGATGCTTACCTCTGTAGTTCCTGTTTTCTTCTCTTAGCTCTTTCCTGGATTGCTTTATATTGTGCTTTTTTTATTATTTCAATTTCCATCTTCAGATCTTGTACTGTTTTATTGATATTCTTCAGCTGATTGTTAGTGTTTTCCTGTTTTTCTTTGAGTGAATTATTCATTTCTACTCTAAAGCCCTCTTTAATGGCCTCAGTCTGTTTGACTGCATCTTCCTGTATTTCTTTATGGGTTTTATTTGTTTCCCCTGTCATCTTCATAAGGATAGATTTAAGGTTGTTTTCTTGTGTTTCAGTTGTGTTAGGGTAGCCAGAGCTGCTTGTCTTGGAATAAGGGTTCTGGAGATACCATATTGCTTTGGCTTTTGTTGCTTGTGTTTTATGCTGGCCTTTAGCCATCTGGTTGGCTCTGGCATTGGCTTGTAGTTTCTGGTGCCCACTGGAGTCCTGGGATGTGGGGTGGGGTGAGGTAGGAAGAACCCTGGGAAGGAAGCTGGATGTTCCCACAAGAAGCTTCCTCAGATTGGTGGGTATGGTCTCTGACTGGAGGGTAATTCTCAGGGAATTTCTGTGGCTCTCCTTAAATGTATGATCTTGGGGAATAACTGGACTCCTAAGGAGCCCAGGGGCTCTCCTTTCACTGGAAGAAGTCCCAGAGACAGCTGCCCCCCAACTGACTTTCTTGCTCTAAGGTTAATGAGCTGCAGCTGCCCAGACATTGCACTCAGAAACCGTTTTTTAGCCGCAGCCATCTAGTTCAGCACCCAGGTGTGTAGCTAAATGCTGGAGAAGTACTGGCAGGAAACTGGGAACTTTTCAGGTATTAGCTGGGTGACATGAGATCAGACCCTCTTGTTTTCCTCATTGTTGGGTTTCCTCTCACCTGGGAGACCCAGTTTCTGGTGTTTGGGTGCCCACAGTTCAATCTGGGACAGTCCAGAGAACAGGATTGTGGCTAGGCACTGAAGATTGAGTACTTTTGGGAACCCAGGAACTTTCCCAGGGATTAGTTGGGTGACCTGAGGTCAGACCCACTTGTTTTCCTCACCGTGGGGTTTCCTCTCACTTGGGAAACACAGTCGCTACTGTTTTGGGGGCCACAGTTCATTCTGTTGGTCCCTGTGCAGTCACCGCTGTCCTGCTGATCAGACACAATGTGACACCCCTCCCACACACCCACACACCCTTTTTGGCTTTCAGAGTCTCCACTGAGAAGTCTGGTGTTACTATGATGGGTCTGCCTTTATATGTGATTTTTGTCTTTTTTCCCTTGCAGCTTATGATATCCTCTCTTTATTCTGTATATTTAGGTTTTTGGTTACTATCCATTTTGGGGAATTTATTTCCTGGTATTGTCTATTTGCTTTTTGTATTTGTACTGGTTAGTTTTGTGTCAGCTTGACACAAGCTAGAGTCATTGGAGAGGAGGAAGCTTCAACTGAGAAAAAAAAAATGTTTTCAGAAAAATCAGCCTACAGGCAAGCCTGTTGGGTATTAATCTTAATTAGTGATTGATTTGAGAGGACCCAGTTCATGGCACATGGGACCACTCCTGGGCTTATGGTGCCGGGTTCTATATGAAAACAGGCTGAGCAAGCCAGAGAAGCAAGCCAGTAAGCAGCGCTTTTCTATGGCCTCTGCATCAGCTCCTGCTTTCAGGTTACTGCCTTGTTTGAGTACTCAGATAACTTTATTTGATGAGGAACAGTGATGTGGAAGCATAGGCCATTAAACCATTTCTTCCCCATGTTGCTCTGGTTATGGTGTTTTCTCACAGCAATAGTAACCCAACTAAGACATTATGCTTCTTGCACCTTAACAGTCATCTCCTTCTTTAAATTGGATAAATTTTCTTCTATGGTTTTATTAAAAATAGTTTCTGTGCCTTTGACCTGGGTTTCCTTTCCTGCCACTATCCCTATTATTCATAGATTTGGTCTTTTCATAATGTCCCCATTTTCATGCATGTTGCCTGGATATATTTTTAGATTTAACATTTTCTTTCACAGAGGTATCCATTTCTTCTACCTTGTCTTCAGCCCCTGAGATTCCCTCTCTTCCGTATCTTGTAATCTGTTGATGAGATTTGCCTCTGAAGTTTATGACATCCTAAAATTTTCATTTCTAATTTTATTGCAGTTTTGGTGTTCTTAATTCTTCTTTTATGTTTTAAAATATTTTCATTATTGAATTCAAGTATATTCTGTGTTTTCATGGTCTTCATTAAGGGATTTATTCATATCCTCTAAGGTCCTTGATGATATTCATAATTATTATTTTGAAGTCCTTGTGTTGTGTGCATCAGATGTATTCCATTTCTCAGGGCCTACTGTAGAGTTTCACTAAGTTCTGGTGGAAGCAAATTGTCTTGGCTGTTCACATTCTTACACTGGGGTCCAGGCATCTGAAATTATGATGCTTGAGGTGTTGCTGGGTTGATATCTATTCTTGCCTTTGTCTGGTAAGCATTCCATTCTTTGGTTGCTCTTTCAGGATCTTACACATGTGTGGTAGCTGTGTGGTTCCTGGTAGAGTGCTTGTGCAGGTTGGTGAGTGGCAGAGAGAAATAGAGACATTCCAGGAGAAAGGGCTGAAAGGGGCTTGTGAAAGGGCTACAAGAATCCAGTACACACCAATAGTTGGGTCCCCAGAGAAAGAAGGTATGATGGGAGAAAAGGGGCTCCTAAAACTAGGCTTCATTAGGACAAATAATATGTCTGGAGGTACAAA
Organism: Psammomys obesus; assembly: GCF_907164565.1. Taxonomy (NCBI): domain Eukaryota; kingdom Metazoa; phylum Chordata; class Mammalia; order Rodentia; family Muridae; genus Psammomys; species Psammomys obesus. The sequence continues at coordinate 2,998,300 of NW_026596166.1, read as the reverse complement.
GATGAAAGTGCTAGGGAAACCCTGGGTTTGTACCAAGAAGTGGAGTCTCCAGTGAATAAAGTTTGGATATGAGGAGGGGTGCTTGAAAGCATGAGGCCACAAGACTCCAAATGAGAGTAAAGAGATTGTAATGAGGGCTTAAAGGACAGTAAAAATAAAAATAACCTTCCTGAGTCTCAGCTCAGGACAGTCACTGGAAGTCCCCGGTAGAAAGCGTTTCTGGGTATGGGTCGATGACAGGAAGAAATGGAGATGCCTAGAAGGGAAAATTAAGAGGGTCCAAGGGAAAGCACTACGCTGAGTCTGCCCCACGAGGCAGAGTCCTCAGGGAATGGATCCTTGTAACTTTTTTAAATAAAATTTGTTGTTGTTTGATTTGTTTTGGTTTTAAAGACAGGGTTTTGCTATATTGCCCTGGAGCCTATTATCCATCCCAAGCTGGCCTTGAACTCACAGTTCTTCTGACTCAGCCTATTGAATACCCAGCTGTAGTGCCTACTCAATTAACCCATGTCTTCTTTCTCTCTTCCCTTCTTATCTTTGCATATGGTGTTACCTCTGAATGAAATCTTTATCTTAAGCATGATCCCTAGCACATACTAGGTACTCAATGAATTAATTTTTTCCTGTTTCAGGGTTTAAGATATGGCTTAACAGAATTGTATGAGTCTTTCCAGTTAAAACTGTTCAGCTTCAGACAAAGGAAAGAGGAATGTTTTATATTTGTAGTTTTATTTTCTTACAACATTGTCAGTTTAGTTTGTATCCTGAAATCAGGAAAAAAAAAAACTTACGCAATAAAGTGACCTCCTGGGCTTTGCTGCATGTGATACAGCTCTCTGTGCCAGCCCTCTCTCCTCAGACCCAGTGGGAGCCTGCTGGGATAATGCCTCCGTTCCACTTGACATTGCAGGCCATACACAATTGCTCCGTGTGCAGCCAAGATCCAGCTTCCTTCGGTCATTTATAGGGTTCAAATTTGTCCCACACCACATGAGCCTGGCCATTTTCTGGGGCTCTGCTAACTGCAGGCGGGTCACTACCTTCCTGGACTCACTTTCCGATTTTTTCCAACCAAACTTGTGTTTGTTCCCTAGAGTTGTCATCACAAATTGCCGTAAGCCAGGTGATTCTAAAGGATGGTTTCTCGTAGCTGTAGAGCAGCGGTTCGCAACCTTCTTCATGCTGTGACCCTTTAATACAGTTTCTTGTGCTGTGGTGACTCCCAACTATTAAATTAGTTTTGTTGCTACTTCATAGCTATAATTTTGCTACTGTTATGAACTGTAATGTAAATATCTCTGTTTTCTTTTTTGTTTATTTGTTTGTTTTGGCTTTTTCTCCATTAGCCTTGGCTGCTGTCGTGGACTCACTCTGTAGATCAGTCTGGCCTTGAACTCACAGAGATCCACCTGCCTCTGCCTCCCTGAGTGCTAGGATCACAGGCGTGCGTCACCAAGCCTGGCGTAATATCTCTGTGTTTTTGATGGTCTTCAGCAGCCCCTGTGAAAGTGTTGTTTGACCTCCAAACGGGTCATAACCTACAAGTTGAAAACCAAAGCTCCATAATGAAAGATTCTGTGTCATCATACTCCCTTTATGACACCTGGCAAACATCTTTCCTTGCCCCTCTAACCCCTAGTGGTTGCCAATAATCCTTGGCATTTCTTGGCTTGTAGCTATATTAATCTCTAGGTTTCCTATTTCTTATAAGATCACTTATGTGAATTATAACACATTAGTGATTAATTCAGAGTTACCAATATCTTACATTAAGGAAAAAAATAAAAGCATTGCCCTTTAGGACCAATATGCTAATTAACCAACAGCCTGTATAGATTGGAATTCTCTGCTTCATGTTCCTTATATCTTCCGTCCTCTGTCTGCCTATTGGAGTCTAAATCTGTGCCTGCCTGAAGGCTATTTGGTTAAGCTGTTCATCCTTGTATCTCTGTGTGTGTCTATCCCAATGTGTGTATGTCTGTAAATTGAGTGACTGTGCCTGTCTCTCCCTAACAAAGTCCTTCACTTTATATTTTTTGAATAACATAGAAAATGTCACATGGAGAAGGAATAGGATACTTGTCAGAAATTTTTAACAGTTTTACAAGGGATTAAGTTACTGGTTCCAACTGATCTCAGCTGACCTAGAAATCATTGCTTACTAACCAATATCCATAAATGGTTGCTTTCAACCTTTATGGTGGATTTTAGGAAGTTGCTTTCTGTCACATCCAAAAGAAACTGGGGACAAATGGCTATCTGTGGTGCCTACTAGCTCACTAAGGCGCACACTGGCCTCCAGGCTCCCTCAGCATTCCAAATACCTATTACAGAGTCCAAACTGGCATCGTGGCTCTTCTCACTTTTCACACCCACCCCTACCCTAAACTTTTCCAGCTCATGGGCTTTCCTCCTCCTACCTTCTCATCCCATTATAACCCTGCTATTTTGACTGTGTGTTCTCTTGGTCCTCTCCCTCTTGCCCCTCTCTTGGTCATGGCCATTCTCTCCTCTCATGGCCAAGACATGTTGACTGTGTTCAGTCTACTACTTTCTCTCTCTGCTCAGGGCTCTTCCAGATGCCCAACGCTTTACTCTCTCTGAGATCTACATTAAAAACCTTCCCCTCCACCATACTTTGGAGTGGTTATCAGCTTATACACTTTCAAGTTCTATATTTGCTGCTTTCAGCAAATAATTCACATGCATTCCTCTGGGTCAGAGGTATGGAAAAGTACATAATATAAGATCACAGTTATGCCTTGGCTTAGGTTATAAAAGTTGATTACATGGGATATACAAGGCAAGTCGGGGGGGGTTATTATTTTGTTTTCTTAAAGGCAGATTTGAGTACACAGTAGGCTAGCAGTCTTAAGTGATCTTAGCTGTATTATTTACTTTGGCTATGAGGTCCAGCAAAAGCTCCAGTCTTTTAGAGTGTACAAGATAATTTCAGAATATTGCATTGTCACAAGCACCTATCACTGACTGAGAGCCCACCCTAATCCAGACTTCAGTGTGATTGATTCTACAAAGACCATAATTCCAAATAAGGCCACATGCATAGATACTGAGAGTAAAGATTTAAATATATCTTTTTGACACAGTTCAACCCACATACATACAAACTCTAAACACAAAATTCATAAAATAAGATTATCTTATTATGATATATGTGGTGTGATCCTAAATTTAGTTTTATTTTAACTATGTTTTCTACAAAACTCTTCTGGTTTTTGGCCTGATGGTGGCATCATTTTCTGTCCTCTAGTTATGCAGAGATGTGTTTAATATGTCCTTGGACAATTCAAATAAGTTGAATGGAAGGAAGGAGATTGAAGTGTATGGATCAAATCACCCTTTTTAAGTGAAATAATATTATTTCACAGACTTTATTACCATTTCATTAACTGGTGCAATTGATAATGGACACTAAGAAAAAAAAAAAAAACAATGGCACTGAGCCTTTCAGCTATAAAGAAAATGCAGATAAAATGACCAATGTTGTCAGAAATCCCTGCCCTGACTCATCTATCACTGAGTATAAGCTCAGGGTGCATTCTTGCCCTCCACTAAGGAGGAAACTTTCCCTCAGAGAAACTGCTCAGGAGCATGGCTTGGAAGATATTTAAGGGTATTTTCCAACGATGTTTTAATGTCACTAAAAATGGAAAGATAATGTGCAATGACATTTTCTCATTCTTCCTGCTGAAGGGAGAAGCCTTCAGGCACAGCATGAACTTAGGGAGCACTACAGAGTCAGCATGGATGAGGCACCCTTTCTGTGCTCACACCTGACCAGGCACTGATATTCACTAACTCCTTTAATCCTCATGACTGGGTTTCCTTTGGCCAACATCCCATAATAAGGAAGCAGTAGTAGTGAGGGAGGAGGAAGGGGCTGTTCCTACAGAATACATATTCTGAACAATGGGGTGGAAACCACTTCCATTGATACAACTTTAGAATCAGACACAGTTCTTCAAGTCTTATCTCTACTGACCACCAGTATCTCGTCTTTGAGCCTGCTAACTCACCAGCCTGGTGATATCAAGCAAATCCAAATATGTAACACTTGCTTCTGGTATATGTTAATCCTCATCTCCCACTTTCCCCACCCACCAGAGAAGAATGCCCCCAGGGAATTCAAGCCTGTCCAGCTTTATTCTATTGAAAAATCCTTTTCTTCCTTAAAAGTACTGTCGAGTCAACCTGGGCTTGGAAAGTCCCACACCTACCCTACTGTTCTAACAAGTGAAGAAATACTCTTAGAGGCATTGAGAAATCCTGCCAAGGTCATATAGCTCTGGCAGTAGTTGCCCTTGGATCACCTGACTTCTGTTACAGCTGCACCTGATGGACCTGTCCCTAAGCACCTCGCTCTCTGAATTACAAAGTAGTATAGCTGTACATCAAAGCCAAAAGCTGTAACAAGCTGCTGTGACAGCAATTTCAAGTTGAGTTTCTATTGACCTGTTCGCTGTCTACTCCTGACTGAGATATCAACTATCTTACCCTTTCTGTGTACAATGTGAGCTTTCAATAAAGAGCAGGTAGGGAACATCCATCAGTGTCACCTGCTATGTCTAGAGTCTCTCTTGAAACAGAAGTGGGGGAGAAGCAACACCTTCCACAGTCCATAATCTGAGAGGCAGACTCACTTAACATTTGACCTGCTGTGCCATGACAACTTGGCTCCCTAACTTCACACAGCAGTAAATTAATGTCACAATGTGGAATAAATCAAAATTATCAAAACCAAGACGAAGCACATAAGAATTATCTACATATATTGTTAATCATCAACAAGGCAATACTCAGATCTCTCTATCTATTGCTTAATCTGTTTCTCTCTCTGTGTCTCTGTCTCTCTGTAGGTCCCTCTCTCTCTTTCTCTCTCTCTCTCTCCCTCACACACACACATACAGAGAGAGAGAGAGAGAGAAAGATTCAGGTTTATTGATGTATATTCATCATGACTTTCACAGAAAACAAGGCAAGTATTAATAAATCCTTTTCCCCGTTTGGATTCAAATCAATAATTTTTGAGAGTCTTGATCCTCGGAGGCAGGCTCCAGAGTGACACCCGGTTAAAATGCTGTGCAGCCAGCCTCATTTCCACCTCAGTATGTTAAGCTCCTGATTGTTAGACCTGCTGTAGTGGGGATCCTCTGCTTACTATTCCTCTCATGCACGGACTGCATGATTAGCTTCTCAAATGTGAGCAATGCTTTACGCCCAGGTGATCCCAAGCTATCGCACACTTTACACAGCAGAATTTGCATATAGGGGAAATAAATCTCAATGACCCTAAAATCTTCCCTTTATTCTAAGTTTTCTTTCCCATAACTGCATCTCTTTGAGGACTGTTGGGGGCTTTACTGCAACAAATAAGTCAATGTAGAAAAGGAAACAGATGGGTTTGACTGCATTGTACATTTTCTAAAACCAACTCATTTTGAAAAGTGTATGTGTGATTTGGTCTCCAAATTCCACAAAGGGGTGAATAAAGAATGGGTATTTAGATCCAATAATAACAAAGGACAGTAATTACGCTTTCATCCAACAAGTGGTCTGGGAATTCAGTCAGAAGCATGAGGTTCCAAATGCTAATTATAGGATGATCACCAGCTCTCTTTATGATCTCACAGTCAGCTACAAGCTCCAAATTGGGTTAGAAATTTCATTTGCCTACAGATTTGATGTAAGAAATATCTATCCATACTGAACATGTTACTTTTTACTAGCCACTAGAGTGTCTTCTGCCGCATCCTAAAAAAAAGTTCAAGGATGAATTCAGTTTAAAAATTATACACTGCTACTGGACAGTGGTACCACACACCTTTAATGCCAGCATTCAGGATGCAGAGTCAGGAGGATCTTTGGGTTCAAAGCCATCCTGGTCTACAGATTGAGTTCCAGGACAACTAGTGCTATACATAGAAACTCTGTCTTAAAAAAACAAAACTAAATATTTTCACCAACTGACCAGTTCTATATTTATAACTATTTCATATAAGCTGATATGCTAGGGGAGAGAGGGCAGTTAGCCCAGAAAGGAAAAATAACAAATGCCCAGACCACCACTTACACAATCTTTTTCTTTTTTTCTTACATGCCAACCCCATCCACCCCTATCTGAAGCTGGACTGAACAAGGTACCTCTCTTGCCCAAATGGAACCCACCACTATAATTGCAAAGAGACAATCAAAGTCTATTCTCTGAAAATATTGATTTAAAAGCTGGAGGAGGTTCATTGGAGAGGTGGCTCGGTGGTTAAGAACAAGTACTGCTCTTGAAGAGGACCTGGGTTCAATTCCTAACACTCAGGTCAGGCGGCTCACAAACATCTATAACTCTGGCTGCAGCAGAGGGATGTTCTCTGGCTTCCATAAATACTGCAGTCATGTAGACACAGCCACTCACAGGTACACACTTACACATATGTAAACGTAAAAATAAATCTTTAAAAACTACTGAGCCTCACCACACAATTTGGGTAGGAATGTTTAAAAAAACAATTAAGTAGTCGCCATGAAGAAGAATACAGTGGCTTCTCAAAGTTTTGTGTCATATGACCTCGAGATCTCCTTAGTATATGAATTCAAGAGAACTGAAAACATACGTGCCTACCAAAACACTTCATATCTCTATACCACAGCCAAACAGAAATACCACAAGAAAAGAATATCATAGGCTAATATCTTTGCTGAGAATAGATATAAAAACCCTCAATGAAATACCAGCAAGTTGAATTCCACATCATATCAAAATAATTATTCATTATGATCCAGCTAATCCTCTCCAAAGAATTCCAAATACTATCACAGAGATTTTTGCACATCCATATGTATTGCAGTTCTATGTACAATAGCAGAAAAATGGAACCAGGCTAGATGCCCATCAACACATGAATACATGATGAAGATGTGGTACATGCCCAAAGCGGAGTAGTATTGGCATGTAAAGAAGAAAATGAAACCATGAAGTTTGAAGCAAAAATGGTTGGGCTTAGAAAGCATAATATTAATCAAGGTGATCTAAATTCAGAACAACAACAACCACAAATCCTATGTTCTTGTTTATACATGGCTCCTGGCCTATAATGCATATATGCATATATGTAGATAACTGCAGGTGTGGGCATTGTATAAAACTTGGAAAAGGGTGTCAAGAAAGAGTGATGTTAGGCGATGAAAAAGAAAGGCATGCAGGCAAAAGGGCACATGGGTCATGAAAGAGGACATAATGCTAACTGTTTCTAGTTTCAACTCCATCATGGTTTTCTTTTTTTCTCTGTGTGTGTGTGGGGGGGGGGGGGGCAGTGAATAAAAATTTAAGTGAAGCTCCATTGTTTCAAATGGCCATTCTGACTCTCCAGAAGATCACTGAGAGGTATAGTACTCTGGGCTGGTCGATCGCTTGTGTGGCTTCCTTAAACAAGCTGTGTTATATTTTTATTTGTGAGCACATTAGATAAAATGATTAAAAGATAGCCATCCCATATATCCAAAATATGCTCAACTACACAAGGACATTTGTTCAATCATGTTCGTAGCAGCTTTATTCATAATAGCCAGAACCTGGAAACAACCCAGATGTCCCACAACTGAGGAGTGGTTACAGAAATTGTGGTACATTTACACAATGGAATACTACTCAGCAATTAAAAACAAGGAAATCATGAAATTTGCAGGCAAATGGTGGGATCTAGAGAAGATCATCCTGAGTGAGGTATCCCAGAGCAGAAAGAAACACACAGTATATACTCACTTATAAGTGGATACTAGGCATTTAATATAGGATAAACCTACAAAAATCTGTACTCCTAAAGAAGCTGAGCTAGAAGGAGGACCATGGGTAAGATGATCAATCCTCACACAGAAAGGCAAATGGGACGGACAAAGGATGAAGGAAAAACAGGAAACAAGACAGGAGCCTACCACAGAGGGCCTCTGAAAGACTCTACCCAACATTGTATCAAAGCAGATGCTGAGACTCATGAACAAACTTTGGACAGAGTACAGGGAATCTTAGGCAAGAAGGGGGAGATAGTAAGAGGACAGGAGTTCCACAAAGATAGCAACAAAACCAAAATATCTGGGCCCAGGGGTCTTTTCTGAGACTGACACTCCAATCAAGGACAATTCATGGATATAACCTAGAACCCCTGCTCAGATGTAGCCCATGGCAGCTCAGTATCCAAGTGGGGCCCCTGTCCTAGGGGAACAGGGACTGTCTCTGACATGAACTCAGTGGCTAGCTCTTTGATCACCTCCCCCTGAGGGGGGAACAGCCTTGCCAGGCCACAGAGAAGGACAGTGCAACCAGTTCTGATGAGACCTGATAAGCTAGGGTCAGATGGAAGGGGAGGAGGATCTCCCCTATCCATGGACTTGGAGAGGGGCATAGGAGGAGATGAGGGAGAAAGGATGGGATTGGAAGGGGAAGAGAGAGGGGGCTACAGCTGGGATAGAAAGTGAATAAACTATATTTAATATAAAAAATTAAAATTTAATAAAAATATTATAATGTTTAAAAAAACGATAGCCATCTATCATGATCAGATGGGACTTATCTCTAAGTTGTAAGGATAGTTTCACATATGCAAATCAAGTTAAGAGCTCTTTCACCTGAAGAAACGGAAAGAGGATTTGAACGGATAGTTTTCAAAAGGAGACATAGATGTAGCCAATATTTATGTGGAGGTGGGGACTCTAATCTTGAGAGAAATGCAAACCCTAGCAGACTTCCCCTTCATGTGGTAGATTAACTTTATCAAACAGATAAAAGATAACAAGCATAATTGAGGATGTGGCGAAAAGAAAACACTCCTGCACCGTTGGTGGCAGGGAAAATTAGTACACCAATGTTGAAAAATACTATAAAAGTTTCTCAAAAATGAAAAAATTAAATTACCATATAACTCAGGATCCTCCCAAAGGAAGTGAAAGCAGTATTCCAAAGAGAAGTCTTCACTCCTGGCTTCGAGGTAGCGTTTTTTCAAGACATGGGAACAACCTAAGAGTCCATCAGCAGATGGGTGGAATTCTTAAATGTAGCAAATGTATTAACAGAACGTATTAAAACCATTCAAGAGCAGAAAATAAATACTGCTGTTTTCACAAACGTGGATGAACCTAAAGAGCATTTAGCTAAGTGGAATAAGCCAGGCACAGCAAGACAAATAGCATGTGCGCCTACTTATGTGAGAAAGCTTCTGTGAATCCAGAGAAGCATAACAGAAGAGCGATGGGCAGGCACTTGAGGTGGGGGAGGGGCTGTGATGGGAAGACACTGTGCAAAGTGTACAAGTGTCAGTTGAACAGGAAGAAGTCCTAGAGATCTAACATGGCAACTGGCTGTAATTAACAATTAAAAATGCACTTGAACACTGCCAAGAGAGTAGATTTTAAGTGTTCTCATTACAGAGATGATTAAATATGTGAGGTAGCAGATATGATAATTGGCTTGATTTAATCTTTCCATAATGTAGGCACATATGAAAACATCACATTGGTTGGTATAACAGGTTACACCTGTAGTTGTAGTACTTTGGAGTGGAGCCTCATAGACTGCAAGTTCAAGGCCAGCCTTGGCTATGCCTAGCCAAATTTTGCTGCAAACATGCACACACAAATCATATTTACACATGAATATAGGCAATTCTTGTTTTTCACTGAAAAACAGATACTTAAAATTCTTTTTTAACTTGTTCCCTCTTTTCTCCTTCTTCTGATGTCCATCCTCTTTGCCTTTCTGGATAGGAACTGAGCATTTTAGCAAGAGTCCTCCCTCTTGATTGGTTTCTTTAGGTGTACAGATTTTAGTAGGTTTATCCTAGATTATATGTCTATATGAGTGAGTATATACCATGGGTGTCTTTCTGCTTCTGGGACAGCTCACTCAGGATGATCTTTTCCAGATCTCACCATTTACCTGCAAATTTCATGATTTCCTTGTTTTTTTGTTTTTGTTTTTGTTTTTTTGTTTTTTCTGAGTAATACACAGAGGACCTCTGAAAGTCTCTGCCCTGCAGACTATCAATGCAGATGCTGAGACTTATGGGCAACCTTTGGGCAGAGTGCAGGGAATCTTAGGAAAGAAGTGGGAAACAGTAAGATCTGGAGAGGACAGGAACTCCACAAGGAGAGCAACAGAACCAAAAATTCTGAGCACAGGGGTCTTTCCTGAGACTGATATTCCAACCAAGGACTATGCATGGAGATAACCTAAGACCCCTGAACAGATGCAGCCCATGGCAGTTCAGTATCCAACTGGGTTCCATTGTAATAGGAATGGGACTGTCTCTGACATGAACTGATTGGCCTGCTCTTTAATTACCTCCCCCTGAAGGGGAAGCAGCATTACCAGGCCACATAAAAAGACAATGCAGCCATTCCTGATGAGACCTAATTGACTAGGATCAGAAGGAAGGAAAAGAAGTCCTCCCCTATCAGTGGACTTGTGGAGGGGCATGCATGCAGAGGGTGGAGGAAGGGAGAGATTGGAATGGGAGGAGGGAGGGAACCACGGGGGGGGGGGGAGATACAAAGTGAATAAAGTGTAATTAATAAAGAATTTTAAAAAATAAAAAAATTCTTTTTAAAAAAAATGTTCATAGCATCCTTGTTGATAATACCCCAAACAGTAGAGATAGCAGATATATCATTTAGCTGGTGAATAAACAAAATGCAAAATAATAAGTGAAATATTATTTAGTCATAAAAAGTAATGAAGTCTTACTGTATGCTACAATATAAATGAATCTTGAAAGCATTATGCCAAACAAACATACATTGTATACTGTTTGTGTCAAATGTCCAGAATAAGCAAAACCATAAGAATAAAAATCAGATTTGTGTTTATACAAGGAATGAACTCAAGGGATTATACAAGGGATAATTTTGAGTAGCTGATAATTCTTTCAGGATTATAAAACTACTCTGAAATTAGTGGTGATGGCAGGCAAGATAATAAATATATTAAAACCACAGAATTAGACATTTTAAAATGGTGAGTTTTGTATGAAACATCATCATGCTGTGTCTGTTTTGTGTGTGTGTGTGTGTGTGTGTGTGTGTGTGTGTGTTGAGGGATTTATATGAACACATGTGTGTGCAGGGATGTGTGTTCATGTTTATTTACATGCAGAAGGCCTAGACAGATGTCTGGTGTCAACTTCTATCTCTCTCCACCTTATTTTCTGAGACAGGACCTCTCACAGAAACTGAAGCTCATTATTTCAGCTAGACTGGCTGGCCAGTGATCTCCTCATAACTACCTGCTTCTCCTGCCTAATGATGGGGAATTTACAAATATGCAAGGCCCTACCCCGCACCCCTTGTTTTTACAGCCAGTACTCTGGTTCCCAGAGTCATCTCCCCCCAGCCTTTTAAGACATTTAAGACATTTAAGAATTAAGCCAGTCACCTATGAGATCTGGAATACGAATATCTTAAAACTCAAAGGCTGGAAGTACCATTTAAAGGCGTCCACGAAAAACCACACACTAGTGAATCAGACAAAGTTAGTCTGCCAAGGAAACAGCCAAGAGACGGATAATCAAGAGAGCAACAAAGACAGCTCACAGTAGCAAAGACAGCTCACAGCTCAGAGGAGCATGGAGATTTCCCATGTGAATCTCTGCAAGTCCTAGCTGTACATTCTGGAGCTCCTATACTGCTTTATGGTGGCTGGGGGTGATTTCTGTTACTCAGAACTAAATAATTCCTAATAAGCACATCAGATAAAATGCAATAATTACAACATGTATCCCCTGCCTGATTCCACCTGATCTAGTTTGCTTTCTACTGCTGTGGTAAAGCCCATGGCCAGATGCATGCAGGGGAGAAGAGGTTTATTTACCTTATATCTCACAGCCCATCATCAAAGGAAGTCATGACAGGCACTCAAGCAGGAACCTGGAGGCAGGAACTGAAGCAGAGGCCATGGAGAAACATTCCATAATCTGAATGCTCGCCCTGCTTTCCTATACAACGGAGGACCACCACCCACAGTGAACTGGGCCGTCCCATATTAACAATTACTCAAGAAAATATCCCGCAGACTTGCTTACAGACCACTCTGCTGGAGACAGTTTCTCATTTGAGGTTCCCTCTTCCATTTTGCTCCTGGTTTGCACCAAGCTAAGAAAACAAAGAAATACTACTAAAAAGTTGAAAGCATGCTCAGGTTTCTCAGAATCTCTGAAGAACCTGAAAAGGGGTTTAAATACCAAATATATGAAGCTACTTAAGGAAAAAAATAAGTCAAAGCAAGATGTGGTGATACACAGTTATTTTTTTTTAAATAATTTATTTAATTTTATTTTGTGTGCACTGGTGTTAGGGTGTCAGACCACCTGGACTGCTTATGGACAGTTGTGAGCTGCCATGTGGGTGCTGGGAGTTGAACCTGAGTCCAGTGGAAGAACAGACAGTGCTCTTAACCACTGAGCCATCTCTCCAGCTCCCTGATACACAGTTATAATACCAACACTTAGAAAGCTGAGGCAGAAGGAATGGTTGGGGCGGCATTCCAACCTGGACTGCATAGCAAGACCCTGTCTCAAAAAAGAGGGAGCTGGAGAGGGAGAGAGGAAAATAGTAATCTCACTTCACTTGGTCGGCACTACACCTATACTTGAAAAGTCCAAAGGCAAGGCATGGCTTGAAGTAACATGTTTAGCCCAAGGGGCAGTAGATATAGAGGGGATAGCAGCTGCTGGCCTGCCCTGACACCTCAATCAATATTTGAGAAAAGCCTTACTTCAAAAAAATTCCTCTTAAGTTTTCTTCCTCTGTCCTACCTACCCTGACCTTATTTTCAACTGCCGGCTTAAATGGTTAAATGCTGGGCAGGATGCTGGCCAAATCTATAAGAGATTACAATGTCTATCTTTTGTTAAAATCACCCACATAAGAGCCCAGCTTTTCTCCTAAAGCATAAAGTAACGTGATATATGATAGGAGACAGATCTGGTGAACACCCTCTGTAATAGCATCTGGGAAAATTAACTTCCATTGATTTGCTATTAAAATTCTACATCCATAACTACTTTGTATAATGATTTACTTGGTGATGCTGATTTTAAGTCACGAGCTGGCAGGTGCACAGGTACTTGTACAGAAGAGAGTACAATCCTTTTAAGGACAATGTGGGGGAGGAGAAATGCCTAAATTCAGCCTCACTGTTCACCCCAAGGATCCAAGAGACCAAAATCTCTGCATCTTTCAAAGATAAGCACTTACAAAATCAGGATGATATCTGTGACCTCAGCTTAAATCTAATTTGAATAATCACATTTCATTCCACCCTGACTCAGTGGAGGACCCTGATTAATAATCAGCATTTTCTACATACCAGTGAAGTGTTTGTTGCTATAAATAGACAGAGTTAACAATCTAATTAGCTAGAGGAACTGGCGAGATGAATACTCTGCTCAGGGAGAAAGACAGACGACAATATTTTTGAGATGTGTGAGTACTGTGCTGTCCCTGACCCTAATCCATTAGCAGTTTATTGTCAAAGGGCAGTCTGTTAACCCTTGTTTTAAAAACATCCCTTTCAAGAGCTGGTACCTTTTCTTCCTGGGGCCAGACATCTCCACAATAAATATTCTGCGATGACGTCACAGGACGCTGAGGCCCTAAGGATGAAGCATTGCTGAAGAGACACTAGTTGCCTGTGTCACTGTTATTCCAACCCTTCTGCCCACTGGCAGTTTATAGCCCTTGCACTTGCCATCCTCAGTCATCAGGCCCGTGACTAGACTGGCTAGAGAGCAAAACTTCTGCCACTGTCTTTGTCTCAGTGGTCATCTGACTCTCCTGGAAGTTCTTTGACACCTTCGTCTACTCATTTGAGAGGGAATAAACAGCACAGGTCAGGCTTCCTTGGACAAAGGGGTGTTTTCACGTAAATGATTTCTAATTGTAATCTGAGATTCACAATCTGGTTTCGGATGGAGAGTTTTACTATTCAACAGCTATATCTTAAAAAATATTTATTATCAAATTTGTGCACGTTCAAATTTGGTTCGTAGATCAATTCTACTCTTCATTATCCTCTCTCACTTCTTTCCTTTCCCCCACCAAACCGTTTCTTCTTCCCAACATGTTCTCCATAAGCTTTCATGTCTTTTTTATTGTGTGTGTCCCACTGTGTTTAATTAGAGTTGCTGGCAAGGGCATGGGCAGGGCTTACTTACTTGCTCAAGGGCAACTTATCAGTGGCTACACCACTGAAAAATATGACTTTCCCTCCCACAGTGCCCATTAACAGTCTATACTTCCTTAAGGAGGGGTGGGGCCTCATGAATCCATGCCCCATCCGTGATGAAATGTTGATAGCCTCAGTCTTTCTCCCAATTTTGTGCTCGTAGCCCCTGCTGCTGTGGGCTCATGTAAAACCACACCCGTGACAACAGTAGGACATCTCTCTTCCTTTTTTCTCCCCCTCTTTTTTATTTCATTTGCAATTAAGTGTCTCCATTAACTGTCATTTTCCTCAACGAGGGATAACTGATTTCCAAGCTATCAACACTGATCACTCATTGTTTAGTCAGACTCTGGCCTTTACAAAATGCTTCAAAGATGGGATCTTTGTTGTTCCTATACTGTCCCAGTGTGCACAGCATGGGCAGTGGCTGTGAGAACAGGACCTGGGAGCAGCCATGTAGCTCCTTTTCCTACTGCCAAGAGTCTCCACAGATAGTCTGTATCTACTGCTCAAATTTGTCTTTATTGCTGTGTCGGGTGTCACTAATGGCATCCTGAGGACAAGATCTTACTGATATGATGTTATGAAGCATTTTCCACCACTGAATATCCTTTTCATGCTTCCAAGTCTCCAAGCCCATGGGTGAAGGGAACATCCCTTTCATTTTCGCTTGACAACTCCTGTGCTGTGGATGCCAGTTAAAGTTGATTTCAGATAAGTATGCACCCAGTATTTTTATACTAAAGTCTATTTGTTATTTATCTGAAATTCAAATGTAACAGGATGTCCTATATTTTATCAGGCAACCCTATTGGTGATGATAAATTTTTGTATTGTTCCCGCCAGGCTTTTGACTCTGTTCCTATTATTTCCTTTATCCTCACTTGTCCCTCTCTGAATTTATCTTCTCTACCAGGCTCAACCATCATATCACTTCTAGATCACCTTTCTCCTTCCTCTGAACTCTTTAAACATATTCAGCAGTTTTATATGCATCCCTGTCACATATATCTCTTCTATTGTCTTAAATTATTATTCACACCTTCCACCTGCTTATTATTTGTTGCTTACACTTGGTTTTTAAACTCCTTGAGGTCAGAATTCTCTGGATCCCAAATCCTGTAGCACAGCCCACTGGTGGGCTGCCAACAACTTAGGAAATCCCCGGCTTTTATTTTCTATACATCAAATAATCTCTTACATTTTTTTATGCCACTCTGCTGCCTGGAAATGCTTCTACTACATTTCTTCAGTTCACTCACTCTCACTGCCCAGGAAGCATGTCCCACCTCTTCCCCCTCCTCACTTTGAGCTGATGACCTTGCTTCCCACACTGCTGGAAAAATAGAGAAAAGAGCAATCAGAGAAAATTCCCATGAGCTCTCACTTGTATAACAAACAACCAAGCTGCATCTGTACCCATACGTCCTGCCTTCCTCCTGTGACAGGGAATCCACTCAAGGCTCCTTTTTAAGGCTCAGCCCCTCCCCTGCTCACTGGCTCGCCTCTCAAGAGCTACTCAAGGACATTGCCACAGCAAGTCTCTCTTCTGTCCCTTATATCATTTTCTTCTTTGTAGAGGTTACCACTAACATGTTCCAGTGTTTCCCTCTTTAATAAGTAAACAAATAAACAAGCCTCTCTCCTTGGCATCAAATCACCCTGCATCTATTTTTCTGCCCTCTTGCAGAAAAATTTTTTTTCCTCCAAAGAGGAATCTATACTGAATTTCCACTTTGCCTGCTAACATTTTCCTTTGCATCCACTATAATCACGATTTTGCCCCACCTACGCCTCAACTGCTCTCATCAAGGTTACTTATTAATCACCCCCAAATTGCTACACTGAAGGATAGCAACTCAGTCCTCGCCTGACTCCACCAGTCAGCAGTGTGTGAAAAGAGTTTATTGCTTTAGCAATTGTCCTTCTCTCTTCTGCGTAATAAGTTTTGAAACATTCTTGAAATAGCATCTTCCCTTAGCTTGCATAGTTGTGGGTTAGATGTCTGAAATCAAGTTGTCAGCACCGACTGTACTCCTTTTGAACTTCTAAGGGGAAGGAAACTTTGCATTGCCTCTTTCTATCTCCCAGAGTTTGGTCTCAGTCCTGGACGATCCTTGCAGGTGCATCATTCCAAACCTTACTCCCAACACTTCATGGCATCTACTCAGTCTATCAGTGGATGAATCCAAAATGCTTTTCATAAGGACATCAGTTGTTGGGCAAAGGTAAGCCCAAATCTAGTATGGCCTCATCATTTGATTACATTCTACAAAAGCTCTGTTCCGAAGAAAGCCACTTTTTACAGGTACCAGGGGTAAAGCCTTCGGAATCTTGAGGGAGGAAGGCAGAAAGAGACACAGTTCAACTCATGACAGTATCTAACGGTCTGGAGGCATCCTCTAAGAAGCAACTCAGAAACGGAAGTTTTGACATTGCTGGAAGGTGTGCACGTCCAAAAACAGGCCAGCAGTGCATGGATAAGACACGTGCTAGGGTTTCCTTAAAGCTGAAAACAAGCAAAGAGCACTCTACCTAAAAGCATGGACTTGCCATCCTGGTGGGAAAGGGTTTGGCAGAACGCCCTTGTTTCACTGAGAGGCAGATTGATCCATAGAGTAATCTACTTTAATCAGCGTTATGTAATCCTGCAAAAGGGCATGCAGTGCAAGCTGGGATGCAAGGAGGCAGAGCTCGGGGAGGCATCTTGCCCTACATTGTTATGCGGTGCTACTGCGCAGCTGGCACACCTTTCTGCCTGCTCTGCCTCTAGCACCTCGCCCGGCAACTAACCCACTTTAGTCAGACCTTCCAATGGTAAGGCAGGTTCTATATTTAGACAGTGTTCCTCTGCCTGAGGATGAACTGAACTGTCTGCAGTGTCACACCTTGACACAACTCTGTTCCTTTGCTTTGTGTTTGTTCTGGGGACCATCAGCCTTGTCTGAAACATGAACTTAACGTGTTTTAAGAGCTAGGGAGACTTCAGAAGCTCATCAAAATCAACTCCTTTTTACAGCATCTAAGGGCAAGCTCTGGAGCCTGAGTTTGAATCACTCTCAGTATTTTTTAGCTGTGTCCCTTTGGATCAGACCTTTTATCTATGCCTCACCTAGAAAATGTAGACGCTAGTAGTATTTGCCGCAAACTCCATAAACAAATAAGATGTGTGCAATGGCTCACAACACTTTTTGGCACATAGTAAATTTAGAAGAAAATTTGACAATTCCTATTGTCTTTGTATCAGATCATCCCTCTAAGGCTCAGAGACATGATGTGGCTGTCCAGGTTAAGCAGCAATTTAGTATACAGTCAGACCTGGAATTGCTCCGCCGGGGCACTACTCTCTTATTAGGTCCACAGTTGGCACACTTAGAGTAGCTCCCTTGAGATGGATAAGAAAGGTAGGAGTCATGCCTCACCAACTCCACGGGCTCTGGCTTTAATTTGTTTCCCAGACTGCCTAATTGTCACTGTGAAAGCCTGGAGATGGTCCTAAAGGGATGAGATAATAACATAGCAGCAAGTTAGATGGGAGGGTGTGAGATTAAAGGCAGGAAAATCACTTAGTGGTCATTACAGTAGTGCAGCCAGTAATGATGAGATGGGAAGAAAGAGTGAGGAAATTAAGTTTATTAAAAAAAATCACAATAAACTTAGGTGGTTTATTACCAACAAAAGTGCAAAGCCAGCCAGTGAAGTACTTTCCCATCTACAGCATGAAGACAGGTTCTAGATTTGTGAAGCCAGTTTGATGAGAGTCTATGGCCACTTCACCCAGTTAGAATTTGAGAGGAAAAGAAAAATGCTTGGGATCCTAAGATGCTTCCAGAACTACTTCAGTCCTCTGAGGAAGGTAAAGAGGAAACAAAGGAGAAGGCATTCCCCGACTCCCTACCTCTAGATGAGAGTGTGGTAATAACCAACATTGACAAGCCCAAGAACACATCGGTTTACACAGCAGGGTGGGGAGGGGCACATGGCCCTGAAAAGCATAAGTATGTTAGAGAAAGGCACCCAAGAACTTTCCTCGGGAAAAATAAGAAAACTTGTATTAGAAAAAATATATCTCTCTGGGGGCAGACAGGCTAACTCAGTAGGTAGAGGTACCTGCCTGATAACCTGGGTTTGATCCCTGAGATCAACATAGTAGAAATAGAGAGCTGACTTCCGCAAGTTGTCCTCTGACCTCCACACGCATGCTGCTGCATGTGTGCATGCGCACACACATACATACAAAGGGAATAAGCAGATGCAATTATTTTAGAATCTCCGCACCCCATTCACATCACCTCATCATGTCATATTCTTAGTCCTTTCATTAGAACTCATATAGTAGAGGGTTGAAACGGGGTGCCCCACCTTAGGGAGGAACTGGTAGGCGGCTAGATGTGAAGATAAAGGGAAATAAAACCTTGAAGGTGGCGACCTGATTTCTAAGCAGCAATTTGGAGGACATAAGCCTTCGTCCAAGTTTAGAATAAACAAGATGTGCTTCCAATATCCAGATCTTATTCCAAACTCCAGTGACTTTGAACTCTTCATGATCCTCCTGTCTCGATTTCCTGACTTCTGGGATTTCAGGTATGCACCACCACATGCAGCCAAATATTTGTTTGTTTGTTTTTTATCCACTTCCTAACATAAGCCTTAAAACATCCTATACATCATATTGATGTTATCTTTACAGGTAGAAGAACCAAGATTTGGAGAAGTCACAGAATTTACTTTCCCATGCTACATCATGTGGCTTTTTAAGTCTCTCTGGGTCACAGTAGAGGTCTGGTGGGAAAGGAGAACCAAATGTAAAGAAGAAAGCTTCACACAGAGCAGCTCTGAGTGGGTAGCTTGAGATGCGACCTCCAACTGGCAGGATAAAGGAAACATCCTAACCTCACTCTACTCCTAGTTTGACACCCTCAAGTTGGGAACCTTTGGCAAAATACAGACTCTACCTAAGTGCCTATCAACAAATGCCCATCCCCAATGAAGGGAATTCTGTTATTCGTGACCTCCTGGAAGAATGTAGGACACATTATGCTTAGTGAAACAACCAGGTACAAAGAAGGTAAGTTCTGCGTGATCTCACACACGTGTGGAATCTGTGAAGGTTAAGGATACAGCAGGTACAGAAGTTGAGGTTAGGGGTGAGAAATGCTGACCAAAGGGTACAAAGTTTCACTTAGATGGGAAGATATGTTGTTGGTTTTCAAAATTTGGTGTACAGCGTGGTAATTGTAGATGGTAATAGTAATGTATTGCATGTCTCAAAATAATTAAAAAGTGTGTTCACTAGTGTCACATAATCAGTCTATAATATATTAAATCATCATATTGTTTCCCTTTAAGTATATATGGTTGACAATAAAAAATAAAATTGTGGGTGGAAGGAGGAGAATGTAGACTTTGGAAAAATTCTAAAACAAATTCATTCATGTGCTCACAGGTATTTTTAGCACATACTATTAACAAGCTGGTCGTGTTCTAAATTCAAGGGTACAGGCGAGGGCAACACAGAGTTCGTGCTTAGAGAAGCCAAATCATAAACTAACAAGTAAAAATAAAAAAAAAAAATCTTCAAAGCTGAGTGTGGTGGCACAGGCCTGTAATCCCAGCACTCGAGACTTGGGGACCAGAGGAATGCAAATTCCAGATCAACCTGGACTGCATAGCAATTTCAGGCCAACCTGAGAAGATCAAGTTTAGACTTACAGAAAAAGAAGAGGAAAGGAGGAAAGATGGAAGGAAAGGACAGAGAGAGAGAGAGAGAGAGAGAGAGAAAGAGAGAGAGAGAAAGAACTCAGAAGAGTCACTAAGTGCTACAAATAAGAGTGCTAGAGAAAGCCTATGCAGTCCGAATGCTGGGCGGTTTGCTTTTATTCTAAGCTTAAAGGAAAACAAGTGTAGTGTTTGGGGTAGAAGAGTGATTTGTGTGTGTGTGTGTGTGTGTGTGTGTGTGTGTGTGTGTGTGTGTGT
>NW_026596166.1:2913581-2978087 GCF_907164565.1 Psammomys obesus | reverse complement strand
TGTGTGTGTGTGTGTGTGTGTGTGTGTGTGTGTGTGTGTGTGTGTGTGTTTGAGTTTTCCTCTAGCTGCAACATGGAGACGGAAGGCTGGGGCAGCACCAACAATAAAGGCACTCTACAGCCCTAAGAGTGGCTTCTGTGAGGTAAAAGCAGCGGGACTTGGAGAGAGTGGATGGATATTGCATATCGCATGTTTTGGGCAGAGCAGGAATGGACTAGCTGTAGAGAGGCAAAAACGAGGGGTGGGAGAGGGATGGTGCTGAGAATAACTCATAGAGCCAAGTCCTCATCTGCCCTGGGAAGAGGCAATTCTTTCAAGCTTAAGCAAGGGCTATGGCACGTCAAAGCAACCAAACCTGCAAAGCTGCACACAGGACCAGGAAGGACCCAAGCTTCTTCCACTAAAGCTAAATTTAAATTCTGTTCTCAAAACTGATAGGTGTGTGTGTGTGTGTGTGTGTGTGTGTGTGTGTGTGTGTGTGTGTGTATTTACAAATTTTCCTTACCTCTCTGAGCATGTATTTGCTGTGCCTATGTTCTAAGATTGTCATAATTCACATAAAACATTTAACATAGTAGTAGTACCTGTTAACAAGAACTAGACTGCTTTTGTTTTTATTTTGTTTTGTTTTTGTCTTCTTGAGGGTTTTGCTTTTTGTTTGTTTATTGTGTTTTTCGAGACTCACTTTGTAGACCAGGCTGCCTAGGCTTCCCTGAGTGCTGGGATTAGAAGCGTGTACCACCACACCTGGCTTGCTTTGGTATTTAAAGATTTATTTTTTTTAATCTAGTGGCTGGGTGTATCTGTGTAAGGGTATGTGTACATGAGTACAGGTATCCTCAAAGGCCAAAAGAGGAAACTGCATTTCCTGGAACTGGTGTTACAGGCTAGGGTGAGCTACCTGGGAACCAAACCAATTAGAGTCCTCTGGAAAGGCAGAAAACACTTCAGTATGCTGACCATCTCTCCAGGCCCTGTCCTTATTTTTATTAAGTATTTACAAGGAGACAAGCTGTTACTCTTTGGTTCTTCACAATGCTTGTCTTCTAGAGTCCTTATTTCTTACCACATTCCTAATTTTGCAGTTCTTTTAGATCTGAAAATAGTAGCTCTTTAAGTTGGGTTCACAAAATAAAAGCAATTGTTCACCTGCTTGCTGGGTGCTAACTTGCTGCCAACAAGCACAAGGCTTCTAAGTCTGCCCCAGGCATCCTTGCCAGAGACATCTGGCAAGTACACTGTTTTCACAGACTACCCCAGCCAACCCTGCTCAAGCTAAGGAGCGTTTCCTTGATTATACTGGCATATTTACAAGCACAACTCAAGTGTTAATGCTATACAATAAAGTGTGGTTATTCATGAATGGAGTTATTTCATTGGACTATTGCTGCATTCATTATCTGGTTGATTAGAGCCTTTAGGTATAGAGATGAGATAGAGGAGATAGAGATAGATAGATGGATAGATAGATAGATAGATAGATAGATAGATAGATAGATAGATAGGTAAAGATAGATAGATAGATAGATAGATAGATAGATAGATAGATAGATAAAGATAGATAGATAGATAGATAGATAGATAGATAGATAGATAGATAGATAGATAATCAAGTTTTTAGTGTATAATAAAAACAAAGCATCATGAAATGGCATTTTACTCTTCCCTCATATGGTATACCGCAAATGGTCCTGTTTTAGTTCCCACAACTACTTGTGGGTGAAGGCCCATTGATCTCTGGTTCTACAGAAGACAGGTTGGAACAGAGGCAGAAACTAGGTAGACTCTGGAGTTGAAGTTCTCCTTTCTTCCCACTACCTTTTAAAAAATTCTAGTCACAACCATTGACATTGATTTCAGGTCTTTTTAATAGGTCACAACTTCAAGTTAAAAAAGTTATTGTTATAGTTAATTTTTGTCAACTTGATACAACCTAGAGATACCTAAGAAGAAGGAACCTCAGCTGAGAAATTGCCTTCATCAGATTGGCCTGTGGGCATGACTTTGGGGCTTTTTTTTTTTTTCCCAATTTCTAATTGTTCCTGTGCGCTGTGAGAAAGGCAGTTGAGCAAGCCAGAAGAAGCCAACCAGTAAACAACATTCTCTGCCTCAGTTCCTTCTTCCAGGTTCCTGCCTTGACCTCCTGTTCTGGCTTCCTTTTGGTGGATCTGAAAGCCAATACCCTCCTACCCCCTAAAGCCAAATAACCCCGAACCTCCTCTGTTGCTTTTGGTCATGTTTCATCACAGCATCAGAGAGGCAGACATGCACAAGTTTGCTGGAGGGTCTCAGCTGATTGGTTTTTATAGAGTCGATACTTGTTTCCCAGAATTTAAGCAGCCTCCTGCGTGAGGCAGCCATGACCTTCATGTATCTGAACTCTCTGCAACTGTGTAAGGCTCTCGTTACTTGTAATTTTTCAAAGATGCTTTTAATTCAAGTGCTAGCCCATCTGTTAAGACCTATTTATTGCTTTTTAAGAGGAAAAAAAAAATAACAGCAAATTAGGAATTCCAGGCTCATGCTAACCAGGATTTTTTCCCCCTTTTGTAAAAGTCTTCCATCTGTCTGCCCTCTTTTGGACACAGCTCAACTAGGAGTACACAGCTCATCAAATCAAATGCGGGTGCTGTCAAAAATATGCCAAACTATTGTGTCACTTGCTTTATTTTTTTTTTAAAGAGAATTAAAGTCATAGTTAACATAATGAGTTGTTTGTTGTCGTGCTTTTTATTCCTCTCATCACAAAAACCTCCGTTTACCACTGTGTACAGCAGCCTTCCAGGGAGGCTTCCAGCGCACGCAATGCAAGCACACGGATTTGTACTGGAGGAAAAAAAAAAAGAAACATTGCGGGAGGGGGGGTGGGGGCAGAGGGTCTAATTCGGAACCACGTTGGACCAGGACCATAGCAGTTACCTGATCAGGCTTGTTCTCTATTCCTTCCAATGCCTAGCCCAAAGGAGGTTGATACTACCTCAGAATTCCATCCACTGATGAGTCATTTAATCTCTGACTAGTTCTCTTTCGTGACCTAACTTTGATATTTAAAATAATAGCTGGATGAGTAGGAATTGCTACCTACATTCCAATAATTTTTGGGGTCTAATCAGAAATTGAAGGCTGCACATAAGAAGATAAAGAGTTCAATAGTGACTGCCAGGTTAAGGGACGCTAGCACCTGAAGTCTAATGGAGCACTCTCCCTCCTCCAACAAATGGAATCTCAGGGTCACACTCCCTGACCACATCACAGCCACGAACCAGTCTGTCCCTCAGTTTCTTCATTAGACTATCCGAGGATGAAAGAACAGCATATTGTAGGGTTGAATATACTCACTTGCGAAAACCAAGCCCACAAGTGGGGATGCTTCTATTTACGGTTGTGAAAGATGCTGAAATGTCTTGTAGAAGCAGAGTGATCAAAATGTGAAAATCTAGAAGAAAATAAAAGAGAAGGAAAAGGGATAAGGAGACGCACTTGAGGTGAATCTGATGGCAAAATGAAGTGCTTAGGTTTGAGAGGCAACGCCACAATGCAAAATGAGACGCTGATGAAGCTGGGGGGAGAAAAGCTGGGAAATCATCTCAAACGAAGAATTTAGGAAGTACTGCTTTCCTGAGTCAGTGTAATGTATCATGCTGGGTCCTGCTTAATCATGCAAATATCTTGTCATCTAATCATAGGAACTATTAAAGCAGAAGCTTATTTTTCAATTTCCCTACACATCATTTTCATCTCTCCTGATTCTGGAGAGACCTCTTCAAGAAAGCTAATTTTTGTTTACTCAAAATACGCTTGTTATGGACTCTGTCTCCACTAAGCCTCACTCTTGTTCTATAATGCTAAATCGCTTTCTGTGGTTCTAATCAGTGTGCCCCTGGAGTAGTACTTAAGGATTCTATGTATGCTATCTGAAACAGAAATAATTAAAAAGGAGGGCAGTCCCTGTAGACTAAAAATAACTGTTGTAGCATTCCGATTAGGTTTGAGCAACATGAGTTACAGCACTGAGATGAACTCTCTACCTGGTTTGCCTATTTCTTAAATAAGAATCCGGTCTGCAGCTTTCAGTTCAGCTCAGTGACTCTCTTAATACCATCTGACAGGGTTCTTTTGGATGCAGGACTTCTAAAATCCATCTTCTAAACACCTAGGAAGAATATCTTCCCAGCTCAAATCAAATCTCTAGGATGCATATATT
The DNA here is from genome assembly GCF_907164565.1 of Psammomys obesus. Lineage (NCBI taxonomy): Eukaryota > Metazoa > Chordata > Mammalia > Rodentia > Muridae > Psammomys > Psammomys obesus. The sequence goes on along the minus strand of NW_026596166.1, from coordinate 2,973,883 downwards.
TACGAAAAAGAGAAAGGTTACATTTAGATGTGCGTTCCCAGTGACTTACTTTACTACTTCAGAAATTCTGCCTTCACTTCTGGTCTTGATCGGTTGTACAGTTGGCAGTGTTTTCCCAGCCTCTCCATCAAGTAAGTAGTGACCGATAAACAAAATGTGCCAGCAGAGCGAGCAGCAGAGTATAATTTAAAGAAATTCTTCTCTTTAAAAAATGTATTTGTAAAGTAAGCATTATTTTATGTTGGATAACAGATTTTTAATTTATCAGGATTTATATTTAAATTTCTGCAGAGTATTTTACTTAAAGTAAATCCTCAATGCTGTGTTAAAATATTAATAGCCTTTTCTAGGGCATTCTGGGCAAGGTAAAAAGCTTGTCAGAATACTAGTTCCCTTGCTGGCTAATGGCAATGATAGTACCCACCTCAAAATGTGTGAGGATTAAAAGTGATAATGTCCCTAGCTGATAATGGCCACTTAAAAAGGGCTAGCTATTATCATCAGAATCTCTCGGGGAGAGTGGGAAGCTAAGAAGTAGAATAGCAAGAAAAGGAAAATATTTCAAACTAGACAGCCAATCGCTGGTTTTCCACTGGTGTGTGTGACCCTTTGGCGGGGGGGGGGGGGGGATTCTGAAAACTTAGAATTCTGTCTCATTGGAAAACTTCTTCAATTTGCTGTTTTCCTGCTGTGTCATTTAGTGAGTGGAGAACCTTACTTATTTCACTCAAGTATTGTCTAAGGCTAAGCGTGTATTGACAGCTACTCATGACACTTGTTAATGAGGTAAGAAATACTTTCTGAAGATATCAGACATCTTATGGAAAGCACTCCTTCAAATCACTGTTTTTAAATACTCCATGGTTTAACCCAACAATACTACCACAATTCTCTGAAAACGATACAAACACTCTCACTGTCAGTCATAAATCGGGTTTCTCAAAGATGAAGGGGTTGTGCAACTTATATGCCTGCAAACTTAATCTAAATATTTTGGGAACTCTTAATGGTTCTTACCTAATTCACGAGCACTGGAGTACAGGTTATCTATGCAGGCCATAGATCCTGCTGGCATTGTATATAATATGCACAGGCTGTGTATTTCCCTGACAGTGGCCTGAAAACATTGTAATCTTGCATCACATATCTGGAAATCCTGAGATTTATCTGTCATCAGTTCTGTTTCTACAGAAAGCTTGGTGCAGAACCTTGCCTAAGGCAGCCTTCCGCATATAACGGATGAGGTTCTTATGAAGTGTATTTCTGCCTTGCAGCTCTTCCTGAATCTAGATTCTAGCCATTTGACTTCCCAAAGGGGAGGATGGGAAAAAGAAAACAGCCAAGATTAAATCAGTACAAGTGCCTGATTATAAGATACTTAGGGAAAGGAGGAGAAAAATACTTAAAAATCTACTGAGGGCCATTGAGATGGCTCAGAGGCTAAGTGTGCTTGCTTCCAAGCCTATGGATCTGAGATCAATCCCCAGAAACCACATGGTAGAAGGAGAAAACCAAGTCCCACAAGCTGGCCTCTGACCTCCACATATGCCAGTGCATGCTTGTGCATGTGTGTGTGTGTATGTGTGTGTGTGTGTGTGCGCACGTGCGTGTGCGAGTGCACAGGCGTGTGTACACACATATATGTGTGTACTACATAAATGTAATTTAAAATAAAATTTAATGAATAATAAATTTATAATATATATCTGTACATAAGAAAATAAATAGCAATCTATTTAAAATTATTGGCAAAAATAAGATTTAGGCATATGTGATGGTTCTACAATATACCCCTAACATCTACAATATACCTCTAACATTGTAAGACTCTTGTCACCACATATTATGAAAATACATTTCTTTATCTTCAAAACACAACTTTCTAGACACTATTCTCCCCTATGGAGTACTGCAGAAAACATGATACCCATTTTGCAAGTGAGGAAACTGAAGTAGTTACTGGCTCATCTAGTAACTACCAGGGTCCAGCAGGGTCCGTTCTCCAGGAAATAAGAGGTTTCCACAAAGGTAGGACTTTTAGTGCAAAAACTGGAAATCCATAGGACAATCAGGAGGTGCTTGTCCTCGGAAGCCTCATTTATAGTTTCTTTCTTCTCTTTTCTCATTCAGAAAGGTGATCACCCCACCTTTGAGCAAATAAGGAGGACAATAAAAGCAACAATCTTCAGTTACCATATGCTCCCAGCTGGTATTATGGTATGCAATTTAAGAAGCACAGAGCAAGACTGAATGAAGTAGCTTGTTCTTAACAGACATCTTTGTTGTTGTTGTTCAAGCTTTTGCCTCTGTATCTTAATACTTTTATAATAGCCATCCATCACACTATTGTGTATATGAGCCAAAGAGTGGACAGTAGAGACTTGAAACAGGTACTTAGATATGATGCTCACTGCAGCATTCTTCAAAATAAGCAAAAGGTAGGAACTCAAGCATCCATCAGAAGATGAGTGGATAAGCAAAGCGTTTTACATATACACAGTGGAGTATTATTTGATTATAAAAATAAAAGGAAATATGACTTGTGATACAAGATAGATGAACCTGAAATACAATATGACAAGTCCAATAAGTCAGACCCAAAACGACAAATATATGAACCTGTTCATATGAAATCTCCAAATCAAATTTAGACAAATAAGATGGAGTCCGTTGGGGGACTGTGAAAAGAGAGATGGGAGTTAGGACTTACCAGTTATGGAATTTCCTTCTGGGATAAGAAAAACATTTTGGAAATAGTGATGGCTGCATGATACTGTGCATGATAATTAATTAATGTCTGTGTTAGCTTGTTCCTTGTCAGTGTGAGAAAATATCTGACAGAAACATAGGGGAGAAGACTAACATGGCTCACAGTTTCAGGAGATACAGTCCATCTGGGCAGGGAAAGGCCTCACATCCTGGCCAATCAGGAAGCAGAGAAGGGAGTAGCAGTAGCAGACCCAAAGTATAGCTTTGAAAGGTCCCTCCTATTATCAACATATTCCATCTATACATCATATCCCAAAGGTTTTCCACCCTTCTAAGACATGCCAACAGTTGGGGACCAAGAAATAAAAGATGTGAGCGGGGGTGCACCCAGGAGTGGGGGACATTTCAAACCATAGCAAAGCCACTGCATCGTGCATCTTAAAAAGGTAAATTGGCAAATTTTATGTTTTATATATTTTTACCCAAATAAAAACATACCAAAAATCATTTCTCAAGTATTTGAAGTTTTTGGCTAATGTAGTAATAGGAATCTAGAATATACCAGGTAAAATATGAAACGGATCTCTTGTGCCTTCAAGCTGCCTTCCTTTCCTTCATAGGTTTTTTTGTCAAAATGTCAAGCATTTCCAAAACATAGTTGCACATCTCTTCTGTGTTCTCTACTTCAAGTACTGTACACATGTGTGGGTGAGCTGTGTCGGCAGAGTAACTCTTCAGTTTGAACTCACAGTGTATATAAACACTCTGTGTACTTAGCAACTCGAAACATCCAAAATGCAAGCCATGTCAGAACTTAAGGCACCAAAATTGCACCTCCAAATGGAAATACAGCAGGAAGTATCATCTTCAGGCATCATTCTATAAAGCTTCCCAAACCAATGTCCATTCAAGGAATGACTGTTCACCAAACTTTAACTGAAAGTTTCTTTTCACATACAGTTTTCCATTTTTCATAGTACATTTGTTGAAAATCACACTTTCCAACTGAACTTCCTTGGAAATCGTCAAGGATTGGCCGACCATGTATATAGAGGTCTGGGTTTTACACCCTCTGTTCTGCTCTGTTCACCCGTATTTACATTATTCCCAAATCATAACATCTTGATGCCTTTAGCTATGTTTATAGTAAGTTAAAATCAGCTCCTCTACATCCTCTGACTTTGTTCTTATCCACAAGTGTTTTGTTTACTGCAGATCACTAATGTTTGTACTAGCTTCTCAATTTTATGTCAGGATTCTGTTTGGATTTTGACATCTTAAAAACGCTATCTTATTGATGATCATAATTATTTCTCCTTATTCAGGTTTTCTTTGCTTTCCAAAAAAAATGTTTTGTAGTTTGCAGTATGCATATCTAGTATGTATTTTGCTAAATATATTCCTAAAAAAGTTACAAAGTTTTTGATGCTGTTACAAGCAGAATAGTATTTTTATTTACATTTTTAACTTTATTTCAAGTATGGTCAGTCATCTTTTAGAAATTTTAATTGCATTTGTGCGTGTCTGTGTGTACAACAGCACACATGTGGAGGTCAGAGGACAATTGGATGGAGCCAATTCTCTCTATCCATGTGGGTTCTAGGATCAAACTAAGATCAGGCTTGGTACCCATTGAGCCATCTTGCTGATTCTAGGCTGGTTATTTTATCTATCTTTATAGTTAAAATGGTAAGCTTATAAAAAGAGTAGAATTGGAAGTAATCTAGGCTGCCAATCCTTTCCTTTTAGTTGGATTATTTAAATAATTTATGTTTAATAGGAACAGTGGTGTGATTGGCCTTAGATCTATCCACTTGCTGTTTTATCTCTTCAGCTGATTTTTAAATTCTGAGATGACATCTTTTTGTAAATCTGCATAAATTCAATTAGGATCTTTATTTGTTAATTTATTGGTCAAATAGCTCATTATGTAGACCAGGCTATTCTCACAATCCTCTCAACCTCAGCCTCCAAAGGGCTAGGGTTTCAGGCTTGTCCCACCATACTCAGCTAGGGTCTTTGTTTTTTTCACCTACTTCCTTCACCTCGTCATTTTTATGTCATTTGTCACTTCTCAAACATCTCTACATGAGAATTTAATGTCTTTGTAAGGTAATTCCATCATTTCCATTGTTTCCAGATTTCTATGGACTTTTGATTAGAGATCATATTTTTCTAATTTGGGGGGCATGGTTGGTGACTGCTGGGCATAGAACATTCAAATTCTTGTCTTGTGGAGTACCAGACCTATCACATGCCTTTAGTTAATATTAAGTTTTGTTCCAGGAGACAGTTAAGTTATACTGTTATCAGTTTAGTCACTTCAAGTCTTGTTTTTAGGGTTTACTATTATGAATTTCAAGAAATCCTTAATCTAGGGCTAACTTTGCACCATTATCAAGGCTTTACCTTGCTGAGGATTCTACTTCAGGGTTTTGATGCTAGATGCCCTGTCTCCAGGGCTACTCAGTCTGGGTATGTCATGCCAGGTTTTTTTTCCATATCTTCAATTGTATCAACAGATAATCAGATGACCACTCAACTATAAATTCACAGGTTCTCCCTGAAGCAAACTGAAGATATTGATACCCCTTTCCTCTCCTCCCCCCGCCCACTTCTATATTTATTTTAAACTGAAAATTCTAGGTACCTTGGTCTTCCTAAAGTCCCTGAGTTACATCTTTCCAGCTCAGCATAGCGTTAGTCTCACATTGGATTCTTTTCCCTTCATCTTTGCCTCCCTAGGGAAGAATGTCTTACAATTAAAGGGATTTTTTTTAATCTACTTTTTCCTTCACAGGGATCACAGCCCTGTGTCACTTGTTCAGTGCCACAAGCTTGCCATTTCATCCATGTTGTTTAGTTTCTATGGTGTTTGAGAAAGATTAGTAAATGTTATCCTAGCTGCTTCTCTGTGGCTGGATGCTCCCTAAGGGGTCCCTTTTTGTATAAGACATGGTTAAGATGAGTAAAGGGACAAACTGAAGATGGCAGAAGAGGTATGGGTAGGAGGGGTGCCAGGAAGATGGCTGTCAGTAAAGAACCTGAGTTCAAGTTCCAGAGGAACCCATGGTGGTACATCCCGTAGTCCCGGCGCTGGGAAAGCTGAGACAAGCAGATCCCTGGTGCCGTCTGGTCTGCCATTCCAGCCTACCTGGTAATTCCCAGGCTGGGTAAAGACACTGTCTGGGAAATAAAGGTGGACAGCCCCAGGGTAACAGCACCCAAAGTTGTCTCCTGCCCTCTGCACACGTGTGCACACTTATGCATACATGCACCTGCCGCACGCGTGTTCCTGTGTACATACAGATGCACATGTGAAGAAGATGTACACCAGAGGATATTATTTATCCTTACAAAAGAAAATCCTGCCACTTGCATCAACCCGGATGAACCTGGAGGACATTATGCTAATGAAATAGCCCAGACACGAAAGAACAAATACTATCTGATATGACTTACATGAAGAATCTAAAAGAGCTGAACCCTGAGAAGCAGAGAGCGGGACAGCAAGGGGAAGGAGGAAATGAGAATGTGTGAGTGAAAGGGAACAAAGTTTCAGTAAGTGAGAATGAGCAAGTGCTGGCGATCTGTGGTCTAAGACAGTGCTCTGGTCTAGCAGAGCGCCTCTAGCTAGCAGTATTGTACTGAATGTTAACATTTAGCTAAAAGGGTAGTGTTGAGTGTTCTCTGCACTAAATAACAGTGACAGTAATAACAGCGACAAGGAATGAAGAAGGAGCATGTCGATGGCAATGCTTTTGTTTATGTCACAGATTGCAGTGATGGTTTCAAGGATATAAACTGAGGTCTACTCATCAAGTAGTATAGACTAAATATGTGCTTTTATATGCAAATTCATGCTTACATAATGATAATGCATAATAATGTGTTTTTCAAAACCAGAATAATTGAGCCAAGTTTTAAAGTAGAGTAGTATTTGATCACAGATAAAAATTAGGCAGGCAGATGCTAGAATAAGGCTGCCCCAATCCCATTCCTACTTCTGACAAGCTGTGTGAACCTGGTTCATGTTCTTATCCCTTCTTTTCCTCTGCTTCCTCATCTATAAAATGAGAGTTAGGATATCATATAAGATGGTTACGAGCATTAAATAACCGGCAGTGTAAAGAAATATATCTATCACCTATTGCTGAATAACCAACCTTCAAACAGAGTATTCCAGAAGTTAGTGGCATAAAAGGAGAACCATTTTATTTTTTTCAGCTTGCAATTTGGTAGGTCACATTTTGTCTGGGCTGTTCTGGAAAGTTTTTCCACTAATCTCAGTGCTGCTTACTCACACATTTGCAGTCAGTGACGGATCAGCTAGCTCATCCTCCTTCTGGAGTTCAGCTCACTGTGGAAGTAGGCGGGCTGTGTGTCCTTCAGCTCCCTCCACGGTAGCCTGGGCTTATCCATATGAATGTTGAAGGTTCTAAGAGCAGCAACATAACAGCTGCCCCACTCAAGCACCTTTTGAGTCTGCCTGTCTGTCTCACAGTTGCTATTTTCCCAGCCTGAGTCATATGACCTAGCCCAGAGTCAGTGAGAGAGAGACCCAACGGTGGTCTAGATACTGAGGGGGAAAATCTAGATGCACTTCAAGTTACCATAGGCACCCAGCAAGACTGTTAATATTTAATGCCTGGTTTTTGTAATATGTCACAAGTATAACAAGCATACATTTTTTTTCTATTTCTAAGCAAAGGACAAGTATAAGAAGCATGTATATGACATAGTAACTGTTAACTCTGTGTCACCAACCCTCTGCCACAGCTCAGACATAGATCTTTGCCTTGGCCCACCTGATCTTTCTCACTCTGCTTCTGTGTACTTTTTAAAATTTCAGGGGCCGTCTCTTGCCTTCAGTTCCACAATCACATTCTGCTGCAGAATTTCCTCTCTCTGCACTCTTCAGTGGGAACACTTGTATAAATCACCCAGAATGTTGGCAAGGAAAAAAAAATGCTACTTCTGGATTGAGAGCTTTTTGAGGAAAAAAAAAAAAAAAGAAAAAAGAAAGAAAGGAAAAAAAAACTGCTACCCAGAAGTCATTTACATAGGTTAATTCCTGGGGGTTAAAATCCATGCCCGCCCCCCCTCTGCTGCAGCAGCTGAGGGAGAGCCCTTTCTGCAGCACTGCACAGGGATTACTGCTTAAGCATTTTATGCACACTTACATGCAGGCACCCTTGGCAACAGAAATGCTATTTATTGCTCCTGTCTGAATAGCCCTCCCTCCCTCGATGTGTTACTCTTCTGACACCAGACGTCACATTTATTATCCCGGTAAAGTATTGCTTGAATCTTCCTGGATCAAGCACTCATCTGCAAATCATCTCTCAATCATTCCCTGGTCCTCCGTCCCCAAACTTGATTCAATCCCAGATAGAGTGTGCAGATCGCACACGTCTTCACTGAACCTCAATAACCTACAAGTCACCTACTTCAGCGTGGCAGATGATTCATTGAGATATTAATTTTACTTTGTTCTTGCTGCTGTAGGTGAATATAAGAAAGGAAAGGGACATTTTCTTCCCCCTCATCTCTCTTCCAAGAAGAATAAGCAAGTCCCCATGATCAGTCTCCCTTACGAAAATCATTGCAGTAGTTTGGTTCTTTGCCAGAGGAGCCCCTGGAGGCAACGGCCCTTCCACTTGTACTAACCTCAATCTCAGATCTTTATTTGGTAATGAATTGGTGCTTGGAAGGAAAGGGTTAGTGGCCTGGACTCCCAAAAAGAGAGAGAGAGAGAGAACTGAATGATGGGAGGGATTGGGAAGACTGTAATTCAGATATGACCAACTTGAATCCTCCTCCCATGCAGGACCCCACGAGTGTAAAGACGCCCCTCAAGTGGAGTAGTAATATAGAATTAATAGCTCTGATTGCCTTACAGCTATGGTTAAATTTGATGCATTAAACTATTCATATTTAAACAGACCAAGTAGGCTTAGATAATGAGCATTTTTAGCAACAAGACCTAAGGCCCATTCTCCAAGCTTTGACATTCTCCAAACCCTGGTAGAAGGCCAGCCTCATACCTGCTCCCTTGTTCCATATGCTTGCAATCAGGGTTCCTTTTAGCCATAACATGACCAATGCAGATCCCCCAACAACAACAACAAAAAAGACATGTAATATATTTCTTACATCCTAGCCCGAGTACAAAACTATACTGATATGCTTGTAAAAGCAAAATCATGTTTCTTGGAGTTTATCTTCTAAATTATTTCCCATCCTTAAGTTTTTTGGATTCAGGTTAGTCATCAAATGGCAGTGGAAAACAAAGGTATATGATAGTAACCAAAAGTTGGTGGGAATCTAAGATGTCAAGGCTGAAGTCTCTAGGTTTAGCAAATAATAACTAGCTAACTGGCACCAGTGGGTCTGCCGGCAGGTGTGAGAAAAAGAGGATTCAAATCCTGCTACAGCCCAAAACACGATTCCACAGAAATGCTGCTCTGACTTAACATTAAAAACTCTCCAGCAGCTCTAGTTGGTTCTATCTTCTAGTCTAAAGGTAATTTCATCCCAAGCTTTTAACATTACAGATTCTCTCTCTCCCCCTCGAACCTGAAAATCCAGCTGTGTTCTCTCGTCTCTGACATCAGCGTTACTGGCTTTGATACAGCCAACCATCTGGTTGATGGAGCATGAAGCAGAATGGAATCCAGCTGACTGTCCCCTGCTGCTTTCACAGGAGCATTGCAAATCCTACTGGTGCCAACATGGATGGTTGGCTGTAACACGGGCTTAAAAATTAGAATGTTAAGGGACTTTGGGGCATAATTTCTGATGACCATCGCAGGTGTCTTCTGGCAGAGGCTTAGGTGTCTCTTCTCATGGCACATCATAACTTTCAAGGTTGCTTTTAGTCATATCGTCTCTCCAAGAAGTTTACCTGGCGACAGGGGTACAGATGGTAGAGTTCTAGACTAGGTAGCATTTCTTGGCTAGTTTCTTGTTCATTTACTGTTTGGATTTGTTTTGCTTCTTCTAAAGCTTGTTTTTACATATATATATATGTAAATATATATATATATATATTTTTTTTTTTTTACTCCTTTTCAACACCATGTCTATAAGTAGAAATGTCCTACCCATCATCATTAACCATTTTCTTTGCCTTCCACCCCCAGCCTCCCTCCCCCAGCTTTTCTGTCATTTCTGGCTTTGGAATTATAAAGAGAAGAGAGAGACAACATCAACAAAGAGAAGGAGTAGACGTGAGAAGGGTCAGCATGCTGTGGAGAGAGAGTTTGCAACTAGGCAATCTGAATTTCGTTTTTGTTCTGCTCCATACTAAACGAGTAAGCTTTGTGTGCTGTCACTTAAACTGTGTGCCTCAGAATCCCAAGCTACAAAATAGAGAAAATATTGGGAAAACCCTCTGGGGGTAGCACTTGTGTAACCCAAGAAAACCCTGTAGATAGTGTTTATTTAAGGAAATTTTAGCAAAGGATTTTGAACTTCAGATCACAGCAAAAACGGAGACAACAAAGGGAGGGGACTAAAGAAAACCAGTTTCTAGTTTCCTTTCAGTTTCTCTGTGAGCATTGGAGTAAGGACTATACTTGTTTGGTTTAGTGACTTCATTACACAAATGAATTCTCTAAGTAGGCTTCCCTGCAGAAGAAGAGAATCTCTCTCTCTCCTCCTTCCCTCTCTCCCTCTCTCCCTTCTTCCCTTTCTTTCTCCCCCTCTGTCTTTCCAGCTCCCCTTCCCCTTTTTCTTCCTCTTTCCTCTCTCTTTTCCACCCCTTGATTCCTGCCTTCCTTCCTCCTTTAAACCTCTCATAGAAATTCAGAACTTAACAAAATCAGGTCTCCATACTCATCCTATCCTCTTCCCTGCCCATGTTTCCTGGACAGTTGCTCTTCTCTAATTCTTTGAAACTGACTGAAGTACATAAAGATGCATGCACAGCTCTGCTCAGTGTGACAGTGCAAACCTCATTCATTCTTACTTTGCATTCAGGGCACACGTGCTCCTCCTCCTGTAGTATTTGCTGATGTACTTTGCACTCCAGCTGCTGCAATATTTAAATCAGTGATTCAGTCCACAGACCACACGATGTGCCACTACACTCCGACAAGCAAGGTCTGTCTCTCCATGGGGACAGAGGATCTAAGCATCTGTCATTCTCTTTCTGTTGCTTATAATTAACCACACACCCCTTTACACACATAAATATTTATGTGCAAAAATAAAACTCCCTGGCGCTTTAAGCCAATCTCTCTTCTCCTCAGTGAGCTTTGAAAGTTTCCAAAATAATTTTTTTCACTTAATTCAAACTCTTTTTTTTTTTTTGCAAAGAACTTGTAAAAGGCGATTATAGTCTGAGAAAATAATTTAAAGTCTCAAACTTAGAAGTGTGATGCATGCGTATTTTTAGAATGTAAACCCCGTGAGGGAGACATCTTTGCATATTTCACTGTTTTATCTCAAGTGTTCAGGGGAGACTAGTGCATATGAGTATGAGTTGGACAAGTAATTTTTAAATGTTAAGCAACTGATGTACAAAACAAGATTCTGTTCATAATGAAAATTTTAAGCTGGGCATGGTGGAACATGCCTTTAATCCCAGCATTCAGGAATCAGAGGCAGGTGGGTTCTCTGAGTTTGAGGCTACATGGTGAGTTCCAAAATAGCCAGGACTACACAAAGAAACCCTGTCTCGAAGAAAATAAAAGGCACGGAGGAAGAACAAATGAACAAAGAAAAATTGTGAGACTCCCTGTCCCTACCCTTGTCCCCATGTGTATATGTATGTACATATATGAGTGGAAATTGGTTTTAGGGCTTTGTGTATAGGCAAGGCAAAAACAGCTAGAATTTCTAGGAAAACAGTGCAAAACTTGGCAATACTTTGATATATTGCGAATAAGACAGAATCAGGAATAATCACATGACATAATTACTGCTCATTTATTTAGTCATTCAAAAATAATCAATGCTCACTATCTCCAACTATTGCCATCTTAAGGTGCTAAAGCAATTATTTAAAATAAGTAATAATTGGTCTTACTCTCAAGGAGCTCCTGGCTTGTTTATTTTCAAAAGATGTTCTTTTTTATATTTGGGGATTTCAGAATGTCAGTGAGCTGTCCATATCTGAATCACTGAGGACCATGAAGGGAGTCAATATTTTCAACTTGATAGCCAGACACTGCTATGAACTCTAACAATGGTGCCATGAGTCTAGTGGAGCTCAAGCTATTTGGCTGGTATTATGAAGTCTCTTCCATGAGGCAGATGATATTTGCTTTGTCACACCCACAGCTCCCTTAGTGAATGACAGTGTGAAATAATATCCCAACGACATGGCCATTTTAAAATCATAGGTCAGTGTCTATTGATTGGAGCCTGCCCAATGGTCCTCTTTGAATCAAATCCTTATGGAGCATAGTGATTTGATATGGAGAATTATGATACAGAGTGCTGACTTTCTAAAATAGTCCTAAACCATAATCTTGCATGTTCTCTAAGTTTCTAAACTTGTGAAGTTCATTTTTTGGAAGTTGCCTCAGATTTCATCAGTTTCAAATACTTCCAGTGTCTCCATTAACCTGTCCTGTTCAGCACAGACTCCAGACTGACGGACACCTGCACACCTTCTTGCAGAGACTAATTAGGTCCTCAGTGCCCAAGATGTAGTCAGAATCCAATACCATCTGGCTCAGGACAGTGCTGCCTAATGTTCTGAGTGTTTAGGTTAATTATACATTTGTGTGGTTTGATGCAATTTTCTATGGAGTACTGACATTGTACCCCTTTAAACAGCATTGTTGACCCTTGTGGACTGTGAAAGATCAATCCCCCAGTTGTTCCTCTCCATTTGAATATCTCTTTGGACTTGGCTTCATCAGGAAGAGCCTTTTGCATCTTTCATTTCTCTAATGTCTTGTTTGCTTCTACTCTTTATATTTACACATTTTTTCAACTCTGCAATTTCTCCCTGCTCATGAATCTTTTTATGTGATACAGCTCCCGCTGTTTACAACCACTCTCTCTATTTTAACATTCTTGTCAATGCTCCTCCAATTCCTTATCAATTCTCCTTAAAAATTATTTGCAAAAGCTTAATATTTAATCAGTTTTCTTGTTCCATGCTTCAGGATTGGATTGATTACCCTTTCACTAAGCAAAGAGTTATCACACATTGAGAGTTTGGTCACACAGTAATGTTGGTTTTTATTCACACATTCTATTATGCTCTCATTCTCTGTGAAAAAGGTATATTAAATTTAGTGCCAGCTCCTCCCCAAAAGCAAGTACTTGGAATTGCAAACATTGGCCACTGAGATTGATGCAAATGCCCCCTTTAACATCTGGGAGATTTAAAAAAACAGATTAATAATGATGGAGGAAAATGCCATTTAATGCCTTAATGTTAAACTGTGCATATTTGCTGTTCATCAAAACAATTTTTTCAACTCAAAATGATGATACTTAATGTTCTGTTAATTATGCAAGGAGCTAATCAATTTGTCCCCTAAATGGATGTTCAACTGATTAAGAGAAGCTAATCATCAGTTATGAAATCCATAAGGCACAGATGAGTCAGGTTGAAAATGTTTCTTTGCTAACTTGGGGCCAATAATTCTATCTCCTTGAATTACCTCTTATTTCAGTTGGGAGAAGTTATTTTCTTTCCTTAAATATGTGTTACACTTTTACCTATGAAAATTAAAGCCTAGTTTAACTTAAGGGTTTAGGAATCAACCATGGATAATGCTATAATGGCTTCAATTTCTTATTTAACCTCTAAGGGACAATAACTAGGCAAGAGACTTATGACTTGACATTAAGGATAAGTTGCTGAGAGCCAGCAACATTGCTCAGAAGGTAAGAGCACTTGCCACCAAGTGCTTGGCAGCCTGAGTTCAATACTCAGAACCTACATGGTGATAGAAGAAAACCAACTCGCACTATTTGTTCTCTGACTTCCACAAAAGCCTTCCCCAACTACCCAGAAGGAGCAGTAGACTCATGAACACATAGCAACATGCCCTGATTTACCTATCAGAGATTAACAGGTAGGGAGAAAAGCCATTTATGTCAGGAAAAAAATGATGCTTCAATGACTAAATTCAATGGTCTGGCAGTCGGGGTGTTTGGTTTTTTAACTCCATTTGTGTCTATAGCTAATCCCTGCTTGACCTTGAGAATACTTTAATCCTTTCTTTGAATTTCATCTTCCCTGTCTGCAAAAGACCAGTGATTTTTCTGCCATAAATTATAGGTCAGTTTGAAATCATGTGCAGGAAAATGAGGGCAACCCCAAGGACTTTTTTTTTTACTTAAAATCTACATGCAAAACACATTACTCAATCACTTAGTCGATAAGTACTTATTGATTATCTACTGAGTGCTCTCCAGGGTGCTAGGTCCTGTTGGAGGCAAATAGAGGAGGAAATAGAAGTGATCGCTTTCAATTAGCTGCCCCCCCTTTTTTTCTTTCTTTCTTTTTTTTTAAAAAAATCAGTATTCAGAAAGAAGGACTGGGTGGATGAATGAATGAATATTCATTGGTTAGTTATTATACACCGGGCACAGCTTTATTAGTTGTCAGGAACTTTCACGTGTTATGTACACTATTTAATGGTGAGCAAGTGTATCTCATCGAAAGCTGGGCTGCAGTCTTTTACAGGCTGCTGAAGATTAGAGTGGAGAAAGATTAATCCTGCAATACTCAAGTAGAGGATTTGGCCTGGATGTTGAGCAAGTACAGCTGAACACACAGTGGCACCTTATGGAGGAAGGGAATGATACCTAAAGCAGACAATGAGCAAGTGATCACAGTGTATTCATGGGCAGATGCTTTCTCTGGACTAGATGCCTTATAGACAGATGGCAGGAGGCTAGTGGTGGACTTGGGAAGCCCAGAAAAAAACTGCCAGAATGTCAGTTTAAGAGAAAGTATGTAAGAAGGTGGAAAATCATTTAAAATAGAGAGAGGTAGAGATACCCAGAGTAGGAAACCATTTTGATAAAGGATAATGGTTTTAGTAATGGCAAAATGACTAGATTTCAGGGTGCAGAAACTGGACCCTCAGCATATTGACTCTTCTGAAGTAATGCTTCCAATGTCTGTAATATCCACATCATGGAGCTTGCTGTTATCATTTGTAGAATATCTTAGTACTTAGAGGTTTTTAGATCTTTTCCTTGTTTTGTTGGACATTTAGTGACAGATGGGTTAGTCAATATAAACAACTAATCCTATTTGCTCATGAAAAGATAGATATTTTTTAAAGCAGAGCTGTTGTTTATTTGCCCAGCCTTTGTTTCTTCACCATCTTCCTACCTGTGTTTTGGTTCAAGGTTGAGTTAAAACCAAGTCAGCAAAGTAATACCATTAATCCTTCTTCTTTTAGTTTCCAGGCTTTGACAGAGATGAAACACAGCCAGAAGTCCTGTGAGTACTTACAGCTTTTCCTAGATAAGCTCAAGGTCAAAGATAGAAAGAATCAAGATGAGAGCTGCTGAAGTCACTTGCCACTCTATGCATCTGCTAAAGAAAGTTATGCAGAGAAAGCAAAGGAGAAGTAAAACAGGAAGAAACAAGGCAGAGGTAAAGTAAGATATCTAAGGCTGAAGTCTCCATTCAGAACTCAACTTACTGTCAACTCTAGGAAGAAAAATATGGGGTCACATCAAGACATGGGCTGAGCTTTACAGCTGCCTCTAGAATAGAAGGAAACTCTCATGATATCCACAGTAGAAACATCCATCTTCTCCCCTTCCTCTTCCATTTCCGCCTCTCTGAATGCTTCCATCTAACTCCCCAGTTCCCAGAACCAGGGTCCATTCAATATGCAAAGGAGAGAAGGAAGTCTTTCACTGTCCCCTAGTTAAGGGAGAGAAAATACCCAAAGCCAGAGAAAACACGATTTCCCTGAATATTGACAGTAATAGAGCAGATACATTTTCTGGAAATGGATTGCACAGAATTCCCGGTCAGGATGTTTCTTTCATTATCACCCTTCTTCATGGCCAATGACTCCCTTCTTCCCTACACTGGTGTATCTAAACTGAGTCACTTTGACCAAAACATAATCCTTCTAAATCCAAGAATCACTGTGATACAACCCCCATGTTTCTGTCTTGTCTCTCACCAGAAACTCAGTGGTTGGGGAGACTTACCAATGTAACAGTAATTTTATCAATCAGGAATGGGCTTCTGGCTACGGTTCACAACACAGCAAGAATGACTTAGTTGTGTAACAAGGGTGAGTTGTACTACTATATTAGAGGGTTAGAGGGAAAGATCATTGAGAGTCTGGATCAAGCTTTCTAAATCTGTTCAATGTTCTGCTTTCTTGATTTCCAAAGTTCATCCTCCCCACCCCTGACACACACCTTTTTATTTTTATAGCAAAGAATTCCTACTCTAATTTATTGTATCTTTTTCTCTTTCAACCACATATAGAACTATTAGTAATGTTATTAAGGCCATAAAAGCTTTTATTTGGAAACATTGTAGAAACGCAACAGGGCATGGAACAACCCACCTCAGACCAAATTATGCATTTTCACAGTATCCTAACCACACTCTGTGGTTGGTTTTATAATAAGAAAAGGGTAGTTCTTACTAAATAGTCTTTACATTCACTCATTTAAAACTGATCTTTGAAAAAAGAGAAAGGAAGAAAAGAAAAAGAAAGCTGGGTGGTGGTGGTGCACGCCTTTAACTCCAGCACTCAGGAGGCAGAGATGGGTGGATCGCTGAGCTCAAGGCCAGCCTGGTCTACAGAGCAAGTTCCAAGAGAGTCCATGCTACACAGAGAAACTTTGCCTCACAAGACAAGAGAGAGAGAGAGAGAGAGAGAGAGAGAGAGAGAGAGAGAGAGAGAGGTGATCTTTGGACTACTTGTTAGTCCCTAACTTTTTGATCAAGGTAATCTTGAAGTAATAAACTTCCATTAGGTAGCTAATAATAATTCTCTATTTGCTAATCAATAAACTTCCTTGTTTAAGTTTTCCTATACACAGAAGAATTTTAGAGAGAAATGGGGGCTAGAGAGATAGCTTTGTCAGTAGTGCATTCTACAACATGAAAACCCAAGTTAGCTCCCCAGCACTCTAGTAAAAACCTGGGTCTGGATCCTAGTGCTTGATGTAAATAGAATATGTTCCAATGATATTTTGGTCAGGGAGGACTCAGAGACACCTCCTTCCAAATACAGGCTATTGTCACTGCTCTTGGTTGCCCATTGGAATCACAAGATAAGACCTTATTGCTAAAGATATCACGTACTGTAGTTCAGGACATAGAGAAATTAAGCTGAAATCAGGCTAGTGACTTCCTCCTTAAGGCTAGCTGTCTGTGTTAGAAGGTGTTATGAAGGCTTCTTGGGGAGAAAGTCATGAACATCCTCACCCAGCTAGGAATTCTGTGAGCTACAATAGTGACCCACCAAGCAAGACCCTGCATACAATAGTAGTGTAACTGTCTGTGTGTAGATGACTGCTTTCTGACTGGATTTAAGGCCTACTTCACAGTGAGGGAATTCACCCCTGGTACTATACACCTGGTCAAAAGCCCATGGTGGGGAAAGTCAAAGGCCCTAGAGGGGAATTGTTGCAACACGCTACTTGAAGCAAAGCGGCAGCCATCTTTGTATTCAGCTTCCATTTTGTTTCTAAGGTAAAATTAAGTTCAAAATTTTAAGCTTTTCAACTCTGCTTCCTGAAAGTGGTTGGTCATAGCTGGCACTAGCAGACCCTGCCAGAGGGCCGAGCTGACCTTATATTTTACTATGATTCAATAGTGTTACAATTCGTGCTTTATTATCTATTCACTTGGCTACTCTCTGGTTGCATCCTTTATCTACACACCTGCCTATGCTTTGGATGTACTCTCTAAAATCCTAAGCCCTGCCTCACTTACTTTGCTTAGGACCAATCAGCTTAAAGGTTAGCAGAAAACATTTTGTCTAGTTAGCCAAAATGTGTTCCTGCCCTCCCCTGTCTTTTGCATTTGGTTCTTTCTATGAAAGCCCTACCGTGAGAACTTGTAGATGTCACAGTTAGGCTCCTGAGTCCTTACTGTGGCACTGATGGATCAGCTTGGAAAAGGTGTTCTAATAGAAGGTGTTCTATCTACCTGAGACTGGAGTTTGAGTGGTTTGCAAAGCTATTCTTATACTAGAACAGATTCTACTACTGTTGTTTTGCTAAATGGACATGGTGTCAGTCTTCCTTCTAAATATTTGTGTTTATACTCATAAATTAGTGTTACTCTGATTCTGGGTCATAGAAGCCTCTTTTGCATTGGGCACCAGTTAACACAGAGACTCATATTTGGTCAAAGTGTCGAGAATTATGTGACTCTTTACTACTCAGTCCTAAGTGGAACATCTGTAGCTCCCCTTTCAAGGTTCAAAGAACATTGCAGAAAGCATAGAGCAGTCTGAAGATGTAAGAAGTGCAGTGAAATGTTGTTTCATGACATGACAATAGCTGCTATAACCAGGATCTGTCAGCAGCGATAGCAATCCAAACAAGACCTGTCCATCCGCATTCCATCATGGTTGATAGAGGAGTTCATGAAGCCCCATCACTCCCTAAGGATCTATAGGCAGTAATAGTAGCTAGAGGAGGGGGAGTTGCATTCTTCGGTGTAGTGACCACTGGTAAGATGTCCTAGATCAAGTATATGACCTCCCCCACCATGCAAGCAATTTTAATTAAATGCAGCGGAACACACACACAGAAAGATGGCATGAAAACAGGAGTGACGCTTGTTGGAAGGAAGAAGAGGTTTGAAGAAACGGGGGGGGGGGTAAAAAAGGATGATGGAGAAGAATATGACAAAGTGCATTGTGTGTGTGTGTGTGTGTGTGTGTGTGTTGTGTGTGTAAGATTGTGAAATGATTTTAAAACTCAAAAGAAAAATAGAAAGAAAGAAAGAAAGAAAGAAAGAAAGAAAGAAAGAAAGGAAGGAAGGAAGGAAGGAAGGAAGGAAGGAAGGAAGGAAGGAAGGAAGGAAGGAAGGAAGGAAGGAAGGAAGGAAGGGCGAGCCATTTGCACTTGGGGTAGCATACACTTGTAATCCCAGCACCAAGGTAGCAGAGACAGGCAGATCCCTGGTACTCACTGGCCAGCCAGGCTAGCATGAGTGTGCTCCTGAGGAATGACAGTGGAATTTGGCCTCTGGCCTCCATAAATACATAGTAATTAATTAATTACAGAAATGAGATAGAGGGAAGAAACCAGAATTAACTTTTTCATGTGCTAGGTACAGTATCAGGCACTCACAAGTTTTGTTCTTAACCTCCATAATGATGATTTAAAAACAGACTAGGGAGCATATGGACAGAGATTTAATGGTTTTTAAATGTGTTGGCTGTTTGTTCTGCATCTATGGCAAAGATATAGTCCTATGGTTTTTCTTCTAATGCAGTAAAATGGTATTTTACTAATTAAGTGCTCTCATTCCTTTTTAGCTCATTTTTTAAAAATTAAAATTGCTTTTTTATTTCTTTTGCCTCAGAATGTTTCAGACACATGCTGCTACATCAGACACATTTTACGCCTACATTAATCAAAGCACAGAAAAATTATTACTAAAGATGTGAGATTGATAACACTGTCTCTCTAGACATGCAAAGCAAAAGCTACATTGCACAGAAGGTAATATTCAACCCGCACTCCCTACCTATTCCCTTCCCACTTCTCAATGGATTCCTACTGCAGTTTTTACTTGTAAGCCAAAGAAACCATCATTCAGGATAAGAGATGTCTCTCCCTGAAAGCCATGTTTGCTTTCATAGAGCAGTGATGCCTATTTACCATTACAGAATTCATTTACATCAATGCCTATCATTTTTCTTGGTACCTTATTCGTTCTTTACTCAAAATTATTTATTTGGCATTTATTAGTCACAGACAAATTCATGGTGCTTATATAGAGTCTTTCTATGCTTATAGTCTATAGTAGCACTATGGAATGAATCTCTTTCAGTGATGGAAATATTCTATACCTATGCTGTCCATTATGGTAGTTATGAGCTCCTGTGGCAACTGAGCACTGGAAATATGGCTGTTAGAGTTGGAAACATGTGTTTTAAACTTTTAATTATTTTAAATTTATATTTAAACAGCTACATGTTGCTGGTGTCTACCACACCGAACAATCCAGTGTAGCCCTAGGGAATACATGCGTGTGTGATGCATATAAATCTGTGTGTGTGCACATGTGTGTGCACTGAGAAATTAGTGATATACTCTAAATATATGAATGAATAAGAAGAATCAGATTACAAAGGGAAGAGTAAGACAGTGAAAAGGATAAGGTAAAACAGGGTGATGTGATAGACGTTGGAAACCTGCTTTAGAAGGAAGGTGGTTGAACAAAGGTGATTGAAACACTCTCTGAAAGAGCGACCCAAGTCACCGAGATCTTGGTGACAAGAATTCATGCAAAGACGCAGTGATAAGTCACTCAAAGGGAACAGCTTTCGCTGTGCTAATTAGGCTCTAAAGGACCCTAAATTGTGAACAAACATTATGTTCTAATACCAATGACAAGAGAAACAGGGTTACTAAGGGATGGAGAACAAAAAAGAGGCATACACCAATAGATCAGCCACCTAAAGCTATGGCAACAAAACACGTCTGCTGGCTTCAGACAATACGACACTTTGTGGTTTTGAAAGCTGGGGGTCTGAAGATAAAGTGTCAGCAGGGCCCGCTTTACCCGAAGACTCGAGGCTCTTAGACTCTTCGAGCCTCCTAGTCGTGGGCTGCCACACTCCAAGCACTGTTTTCGCTTTCACATGGCCTGCTTTTCTGCATGTCCTCTGTCTCCATGTGGCCTCTCCTCCTTTTTTCCCTGTGGTATCTCTTCTTTGGAATGATGTGACAGTTCTTTACCTGCCGCTCACTGAAAGCGCTCTGGGTGATACCTGAGTTTTAACTCTTCACAGCACTTTTGAGCAAAGCGTTTATCCAGAGGACTTTTATGTACCTTCTGTAGTGGTTTTGTTCTTGGGAGTTCTTTGGGGTTGTTTGTTTTTGTTTCGAGATAGGGTCACATTGTAGCCCAGGCTGGTCTCAAACCCACTATGTGGCTGTTGATAACCAGGAACTTCTGATCCTCCTGCCTCCACCTTCCAAATGCTGAAATTATAGGTGTGTACCATCAAACCCAAAATCCTTTCTCTGTCATTTGATTTAGGATATACCTTAATCTAATAGGCCTAATTATAATTAAATCTGTAAAATCCTGTTTCCAAATAAGGTTACATTTTGAGGTGCTGGTAGACAAGAATTTGGGGGAAAATGAAAACTGAAGTGTAAGACTTTGAAAGCCATAAGTCTCAGTCATCTGCTGATGCTGATGACTGAGACTTATGGCTAACTGTTGGGCAGAGTGCATGGAATCTTATGTAAGAAGTGGGAAATAGTAAGATCTGGAGAGGACAGGAACCCCACAAGGAGAGCAACAGAACCAGAAAATTTGAACACAGGGGTCTTCCCAGAGACTCATACTCCAACCAAGTTCCAGGCATGGAGATAACCTAGAACCCCTGCACAGATGTAGTCTGTGGCAGTTTAGTGTCCAAGTGGGTTACATAGTAATGGGAAGAGGGACTGCCTCTGACATAATCGGATTGGCCTGCTCTTTGATCACCTCCCTCTGAGTGGGGAGCAGCCTTACCAGGCCACAGAAGATGACAATGCAGCCACTCCTGATGTGATCTGATAGACTAAGATCAGAAGGAAGGAGAGGAGGACCTCCCCTATCAGTGGACTTGGGGAGGGGCATGCATGAAGAAAGGGGAGGGAGGGTGGAACTGGGAGGGGAGGAGGGAGGAGCTTATGGGGGATACAAAGTGAATAAAGTGTAATTAATAAAATTAATTTAAATCAAAAAAATAAAAATAAATAAAATCGTTTTTAAGAAATACAAAAAATAAAAAAAAGTCTTTGAAAGCCAGATTGGCTTTTATTTTAGGTGTTACAAGATGCCATTGGTGAGTTGAAAGTTAGGGAATGATTAATATTATTTATACTTTTAACAGCCATTCTAGGCCAGGTTTTGGTGGCACATGTCTTTAATCTCAGCACTCAGGAGGCAGAAGCAGGTAGACCTTTGTGAGTTTGAGGCCAGCCTGGTCTACAAAGTGAGTTCCAGGGCAGCCAGGGCTACAAAGAAATTCTTTCTCAAAAAATTAAAAAAAAAACCCACAAACAAACAAAAAAAAGTGCCATTCTGGATAAAGGGGGACCAAAATAATAACAACAGAAGAAACTGAATTTCAGAGGAGCTATTCAAGTCATAGAGTTTGTAAACGGCAGAGGAGGGATTGGAACCTGGGTACTCTGGCTATAGACCCTTGCCTTTAATCACCGTGCTTCAGTGTTCATTGAAATTTAAAAGGAGAAAGTGAAGAGTGGCTCAGTGATTATAACACTTACTGACCATGCAGTGGATTCAGGCTCAGTTCCCAGCACCCACATGGCGTCTCACAACTGTCTCTAAGTTCAGTTATATAGAACCTGATGCCCTCTTCTGTCCTCCATGGGCTCAAGGCATATACATGGTGCATGAACAGACATTCAGGCAAAACATCCATACACAAAAGTAAAAAAATAAAAATAAAAAAAATTTTTTAAGAAGCCAAGAGATTTGAAGGACAGGGAAAACAGTAATAGTGGCAAAAATTTTGTTCCGTTTGATTTCTGTACTTGAATATAAAAGCACAACCCTCATTATAAATAT
This sequence comes from Psammomys obesus, assembly GCF_907164565.1. Taxonomy (NCBI): domain Eukaryota; kingdom Metazoa; phylum Chordata; class Mammalia; order Rodentia; family Muridae; genus Psammomys; species Psammomys obesus. The sequence goes on along the minus strand of NW_026596166.1, from coordinate 2,951,433 downwards.
TTAACAAATGCTTTCAATGTCAGTGTGTATCTTCATCCATTTAAAGAAAGAAAAGAGGGTTTTTTTTCTAAAAGTGCATTATTATAAAGAATATGTTTACTTGTATACTGTCAGGTATGTATTTATGAAAGTTTTTGTAAGCTTTGAGAAAATTAAGACCCATCCAAAGCAGGTGGTGGTGGTGTTGCATGCTTTTAATCCCAGCACTCAGGAGGCAGAAGCAGACAGATCTCAAAAAAAAAATATGTTTTATATGTTTTCCCTAGAAAGTACATGTACCACAAACTTCCCTATGGTATCTGTGTAACCTTGATTGACTTACAGGTTAATTACAGCTTAATGCATCTATACAATGGTAGTTTGTCCTACTTGAGAATAGTATGGATTGTTTAATTTCACCTTCAGATATTAGTAACAAAGCTGTAACAGTAGTTGATGGAGCACATGCTTCGGTTTGAATATCAAAGACCTACCACAGGCTCATGTCTTGACTGCTTCACTCTGAACTGTTTGTATTATTTTGGGAAATCATAAAAACAGGAGGTGGGACTTAGCTGAAAGAAAGATCACGGGGTGTGGGTCCTTGATGGTATCTTGTCTGCCCCCCCATCCCTTCCTCCATCTCTGCTTCCTGTCTGTCATTAGGTGAGTAGTACCTGCCATGTGCCAATACTATAGCAACCTGCCTCACCATTGACCCTGAATCAACAAAGCCAAGGATTATGGACTGAAATCATAAGCCAAAATAAATCTTTCTTCAATTCATTATATCAAGTATTTTGGTCACAGAGATAAAATATCCAACTAATATGGAAAATTGGTATCAGAGACATGAGGTCACTTTTATAACTAACCCTGACCATGGGGGTCTGGGTCAGCAAGTGTTATAACCACTGAGCCACTCTTTATAATGCTGTGATCAGAACTTAATGAACAACTGGCAGATACCCCTATGACAAGAGGCTAAAAAGAAATGCATACAGTTGGGTTCTGGTTCTAAATGAAGATTCTGCGAGAAAATAAAGGCTCCGTTGTGAACTGGACTATAATTCATTATATTAAAATAATTTATATTTTGCCTGTGTCCTGAGACATCCAGCAGAACTTAATTTAAAAACAAGGAACTAATTAATTTGGTGAAGTAAACTTAAAGATGGCATAGGATTAGGGTAATGATATATTTTTTGCTTTCAAAAAATTAATTCCTTTTTTATTAAAACTTTTATACAATATATCATTATCATATTCTTTCCCTGTCTCTTTATCGTGTTCTTTCTCTCTCAAAAACAACAGCAATAAATAAATAAATAAATAAATGAAATTTTATTAAATTGAAAAAAAAAAAAAAGACACCGAAACAACCCTCCCCCTAGCAGTGTCGCAGGTGTGGCTGCTGTGCCACCTGTGTGTCCTCAGGTGGCAGAAAGGAGAGAGGCTGTGTCTATGCTCAGTGTTCTGACCTACGAACGTCTGGGTGATTACTAGCTTCACATTCCCTGAAAAAAGTGAACCCGAGACAACCACCAGTCCTGGTGCCATGCAGGCCCCCAAGGGCTCCCAGGTCTGGAAGCAAGCAGGAGACTAGAAGAATCCCACCCGGGATTGAGGGCCCCCCAGGTAGGAGTCAGCCCAAGACAGAAGACCCTTGCATGGGGCCACTTCGGTGGACCAAACACGAACCAAGACTGAGATGATCACCAGACTGGCACCATGAGGCCTGGATAAGGGGCACTGAGCAGAGCGAACCAAGACTGACATGATCGCCAGACTGGTGCCATGAGACCTGGACAAGGGGCACTGAGCAGGCCTGAGCGGGCAGATCATGCCCGAGATGACCCCTACCCAATGCCATAATGCACAAGTGGGGCACAGCACTACTGAGGGCTCCACAACTCACCTGGGCATCGTGGGAGAGCTGGCTCTGGAGGCAGAACAGCAGAGCTGACCCCACCCCAAGCCAGCTGTACATTGTGGGAGTTGAGTGTGAGCTGGCTCCCAAGGATGCCCTACAGTGGCATGGACAAAGAAGAGATGCCCTCATGCCCCCCTACCTGTCACCACCTGTGGCAGGCAGGAGATCCGGCCCTGGGGTCACGAGAACTGGACAGCTGTCCCTGCTCTTCACCGGCTACAGCACTCAGGAGACTGAGCCCCGCACCCTACCTAGGCAGCACGGTAGAGCTGGCTCTGGAGATGTGGGATTCGAAGGTGAGCTGGCTCCAAAGCCATTACTGTGGAAGCCAGCCCTGCCTCTTGTCTGCTGGTCTGCTGGGTGGTGGTATAGAAAAGGGAGAGATGCTCTCCTCCTCTCCCTTGTCCCTTGCCATTTTTGGCAGGCAGGAGAGCTGGCTCCAGGGTCATGAGAGTGGGAGAACTGACCATGTCCTTCTCCATCTACAACACTCAGGAGGGCGGGCCCCATACCTCACCTCTACAGCGGGGAAGAGCTGGCTGGTTGCAGGGGTTGCTGATAAGCCAGCCTCAAGGCAGAGCAGGTGAGCTGGCAGGCTGACCATCTCAGATACCTCTCAGGCCCAGTTCTAGGGCTTTGAATTGGCCCAGCCAACATCTAGCCCATTGACAAACTGCTGGAGTGCATGAAGGGACCAGTCCGACAGATCCAAAACTGTAGGATCTCCATGACATAGGGCAACAACAGGATATTCAAAAGGAACACCAGTGAGGTTCTAGTATCAACAGAGCAGCAGGAGCCAGAAGCCTCATGCCAGACCAAGGAGTCATTACAATGAACATTTACAAGCAAAAAAGTGGGGACAAAAGGGTACATTGTGGGACACTCCGTGACCCACTACAGATTCCACAATGAGATTTTTTTTTTTCTGTGTTGATGGGGAGTTTGCAAGGGTAGAGAGCAGGTACAAGGAGAGAGGGAGATGAGTGGGGCTGGAATGTGTGATGTGAAATTCTCAAAGAACTATTAAAAAAGTAAAAACAACAACAAAGACAAGACAAAAAGCACACCAAAAAAAACCTCCTGGAGTCTGTTTTGTGTTGGCAAACTATTTCTGGGTGTGGGGACTGCCCTGGAACGTGCTTGATATACCTAGTGACGCTCCATTAGAGGAAACTGATTTCCTCTTCCCCGGAAGGCATCAATCATAAACAGCTTCTTGATTAAGAGTGGGGCTTTGTTTCCACCTCCCTTTTTCAGTGCTGGGATTTTGTCTGGTTTGAACCTGTGCAGGTCCTGCGTGTGCTGCCGCGGCCTCTCTGAGTTCGTACGTGCATAAGTTATTTGGTGCCTGCAAGATGGTTTTTCCTTGGCGCCATCTATCACCTCTGGGTCTTACAATCTTCTTGCTTCCTTTTCTGGACAGATACTTAACCTTAAGAGGCAAGGTTTGATGAAAGCATCCCATTGAGGACCGAGTGCTCCAAAATGTCTTACTTTCTGTAGGTTACCCAGATGTGGATCTTTGTTCATTATCATCTATTGCAAGAAGAAACTTCAACAATGAGGCTGAGCAAGCCTCTGACCTGTGAATATAGGAATAGGTCATTAGGGAGACATTTTATTGGTGTGTTCCTTTAGGAGAGTAATTATGGCTACTTTTAGTCACGTTTATAGTGAGAATGGTGGAAGGGGTAAAAAGAGCAGAAAGATTTGAAAACTGAACACTGTAACCAGATAATGAATGAGCTGAAAGTTACAGGCCAAGAGGTTAGGGTTAGTCCATTAAAGAAACTAGTGCCATTTAAAAAAAAAAGTATTTTACACTGGGACAATAGAAAAGTTGACATTAGATCACCTCATGAACTGTCCAGACCCAACTCATTGGGGGACCAAAAGTGTAAAGGTTTTAATTTGTTTGAAGGACTGTACTTTTAAAAGACAGTTTCAGGTGGCCCTAAACACACAGTACCACCTAAGGAAGTGTTTTCTGAAGTTCAGTCACCAGATATTAAGAGACCACTACAGCTGTAGCCTGGGGTTGGTGAATGCTGGCTACTGTTCAAGCTAGTGACAGACCTTGACCTCTCTATATAGTGTTGATTTTTCAGGCAGGCATGCAGGATGCAAGAGTGTCAGGGTCATGAAGACTATTCAAAGATTTTAAAGAAAGGTAAGAATGAAGTCTAAGTTATAAGGGGCAGGGGGTAGTATGTTGGAGATGCCAGTACCAGGAATGTCTGTTGAAAGGTAGCAGAGCTAGCCCTGAAAAGATGCCACACAGGCTTCAAATAGCAAAACCATGGGGTGGAGCAGTTTAAAAGTATTGAGGCACACATCATGCCAACACATGCCTTAGCTGCTGGACACGGTGCTGGAGAAGTAGCTGAGAGTTCTACCACCAGATCCTCAGGCAGCAGGAAGAGAGAGAGAGACACTGGGCCTGGCTTGGGCTTCTGAAACCTCAAAGCCCACCCCAAGTGACATACTTCATCAAACAAGGCCACACCTCCTAGTCCTTTCAAATAGTCACTCCCTAAGCAGTCAAATATATGAGTGTATAAAGACTATCACAATATATATGTAAATATAAGCACAGGCTATGTCTACATCATCCACTTGACCCTTGAGTATGACTTGGGATGGCCATATTAGAAGGTGTCCTGTAGTCTCAGCTTCCATCCTCCCCTGTTAAGGCTGAGAAAGGATGTGAGAACACTGCTAACAAGTGAGAAGAGCAGTGTGGTGGCTAAAACTTGGGTCTCAACCTGACTGGACCTGTAATCAACTAAAAGGCAATTCCCTTGACCTCATACTCACTGGCAAGCTCATTGAGCACTACTGTATTTCTTCACCAATACCAGGACAGGCTTCTCTGGTCTTCCAATGTGGGCTGAAGGCCAGCAGCTTCCAAGAAAACTCCAGCCCACAGTAGCAGATTAGGACTGCCAAGACATTCAGCCTCTTGGACTGAGGAGCTTGCATATTCTTGGTCTGTTGGGTGTGAGTCAGCTGTGGTTGGCCTAGCCGGACTATATCCTGTAAGTCAATCTAATGAATCCCCCTTTTAATTCCACTCATTCTGTCAGTTCTCTTCCTCTGGAAAACCCTAAGACAAGTTCCAGCAGTCTACAATTCTATGATTCTGGCTTTCCCTTATATGTACCTTTGAAGGTTTTCTCTTTCCCCTGCTCCTGAGGTCTCTCTTAGGTCAGTATCACAAGCAGCTAAAGATGAGACTGATCACAGCAGCTGAGTCTTATTTCCTGTGTTGGATTTTGTCCATGGTCACTGATACAGCTTTTGGACTATTCAAGTGATTACAGTCATTTAGGTATTTAAAATTATTCAAGTAGTGAGTGATCAATTAATTTCCCTGCCTCTTATCATTATTGGAAATATTTTAAACAAATTATAGATCCATTTTATTACTGAATTTTTTAAGCACAGTAATTGGAAGTGCTTGTTTCAATGTCAGAAATGGAAGAGACTGCTGTGTGTGAAGGTAATCAATATTTAAGGCCATTAAGTCTTCTTACAATATATTCAGATGGTCATTGCACAGCCTCTGGTAGGAGATTTGTGATTGATCATAAAAGCCAGTGGTAAATGTGTCAACTTCATCTGTTTTAATGAAGGTGCTATAATATTTGTTCAGATTTCTGAGATCACTTTTTGTTCTCTGGAATTTAAAAGCCAAGAAGAGCCCTTTAATGAACACTAATGCACATTTTCTCCAAGTTTCCATCACTTGAGCACTAGAATCTATAAACTAAGACTCTATCAGATAAGATCAAATCTTATGAAGCCACCAACTTTAACATATAAAAATTAGTAATTTCATATGAGTCATTACGGTAGGGAAATGGAAATATGTGAATTCTTTTTTAATAATTTTTTTAAACCTAGATATGTCTGTTACATGCCTCAGCTGGCCTAATTTTCATCTGCTATTTACCAAGAGTTTTATATCACACTAGTTTAATCCCCTTATGCTCTAAGATTATGCTTTGTGATTTGCCATAGGAAAAAAACAGGTCAAACAGATAACTAGAAAAAAGCTCGGAGTGGAAATAATCTTACCTTCCATTCAAAAATAGTTCTTGGCTACAGACCTATATCATATATTATGTTAAGTGCAGAAAAGATGCCAGTGAACAATTGAAATTATGTCCTGGATTTTCACTTAGTTCAATGTAAATATTCTCATTAGTATGTTTCTTTTAGGTGTTAGGAAACATTTAGGTCCCTGTTACTTACGATATTGTGTCCAGTTATGACACCCAAGCCATTACTGTTCCAATTTATAAGTTTATGTTCTTCTTCCTGTATCCCACATATCAGTTAGTAAAGTAACTGATTTCCTTTAGCCATTTTGGTTGTATACTTATTATCAGGGAAACTATTAAGTATATGTGCACTTAGCATTGTAGATGATTGGGACTGTCTAAGGGTGCCCCAAAAGTTCAAAACATAGAAAGCCAAATACAGATCAGCACTTCCTTTAGGAAACTGGCAGCCATAGCATAGCAGCAAGTTCCAGATGAGTATTTCCCAACATGTTTGATCCTGAAATACACTACAATGTGGCAATGAAATACCAGCATGCGCTCATGAAATATAATACACATCTAAATTAAAGTGGGCAATAAAAATAGTGTCAAAGAAATCATCACTGTTCTTAACCATAATCAAATTTTGTTCTATACTAAAAATATACACAACAAAGGCTAAAGATCATGGACTAATAAAAGCTTAGAATAAGCTAACAAATTGATGGCTAGTTATTTATCTTTCTAGCAACATATATACATTGCTTGGCTCTCAAGTTTGCCTACCACTTAATAAAGACATGCTTATACAATAATAGAGGAAATGTATTTGGATGTTTTACTTGCATATACTTTATATGCTTTTTTGAAGAAAACATTATTAATACTAGGTTCATGTTGTATTTTTTGCTGAACCCATAAATAACTTAGGGCAGTTTGGGAGCATTGTTCTATATGACACATACAGCCATAAAGGATTAATAAAATGGGCCTTAGCACTGTGTGGTATTCCACTTAATTTTTTTTAAAAGATTTTATGAACACGGAGACTATCTTCCAATTTATGTGGCTGGTCTTACTTGCTTCTTTATCATAATTGGGACATTAAACAGAAAGCTAAGTCGGCCAGTTAATTAATTATGAACAGTTCATTCTTTATATTATATACTCCAAGAACAAGATAATGAAGGCTTCCTTATTTATATCACTAATCAGCTCCTTTTCTATAACCTTAAAGTACCTAGCATAGCACCTTGAATATAGCAGACATTTAATCAATACCTTTAGAAAAGCAATGTGACCTAGTTAGGTACTCCTGGATTAAACTCTGATGTACCACCTGAGCAACCACAAACAAGTTTGGTAATCTCAGGATTTGTTTACGATGGCAATATCTTGTTTTATAGTTATGGTCTTGGAGATTGAACCCAGGGCCTTGGGCATGCTAGGCAACTGCCTTACAGTTGCTATAAAATTGAAATAACAATACATATAACATACAAAGTGTGGACACATCACAGAGATTAAATTAATGTTAGAAGATTTCCCTTACTTTAGATATACTTTTTAGAGCAGAATCAATCCTAAGGAGGAAAAATATTCAGGTGACATGCCCTTCCATCTCCCTTTTTAATACCCCACTCACCAAGTCTCTTGCTACTTCCGCCATCTTATACTGTTTTCTTCCCTCTTGCTCAACACATTGCTGAAACAGAGCAGGGTGCTCAAACTTTAATTCTTATTCCGTCTTTATCCCTCCCTAGCTATATATCTTAGTCAAGCTATTTGATTTGGCGGGGGAGAGGAAGCCTTAAAAATTTTATTTGGAGATTGGTGAGTAGTGTGAGGTAAATTAAAATTGCTTTATATTGAAATGAATAAATAACATAGAAAGACCTCAGTTGCCCGAGCATTCAAAATTTCTCTCATCATTAGAGATATGTTGCTGAGATGATTGGTGACCTTTACAGGTTTCTTTCCACACTGCTTTCCCCCTCTTTTATTTTGCTTCAGCTCAGTTCTTTCAGCTCCCTTTTCCTTCTATTCTCCCACCAAACTTCAACTTAACCTGATAAAGTAGGCTTCAGGGAAAACCTACTGCATATTGCCCAAGGCTTCCAGAGGCAATTTTCTGGGCACAAGCAATTAGCTGCCCTAGGCAAAACTGCACAGTAGGCAAAGCTTGCCTCCTCCCTCTCCTGCAATATTCACCCCCTCTACCTGCTGGCTTCATCATCTGCCTTCAGCCTGCCAGAGCACTCACACCCACCTACGATTTTTGACTTTTACCCAAGCCTCATGTTCTAAACTTTTCCCCTCTCTTTCCCCCATATAATGTTCTATTTCCTTTTGGGGTTAATCTCAGCTAGGTTATACAAGGTGATCTGTTTTAAATTGTTCTGATTGACACCTGCATTTTAAAGAATATGCTAGCATAAATAGTGAAATATTTATAAGCAATATTTTTTTTAACTCTTACACCATCAAGATGCCCTTTTGCTCAGTCTAGACTACCAGATCTTGCTCATCCAGTTTCTATCTTTTCAAAACAACAGAGGTCATTTCTTATACCCCCACTGAAATACTGCCAATTTCTGTGGTAACTCAGTCAATAGCAAGAAGGTTCTCTTAAGTAGCATGCAAGTCACCTTTTCCCTCTGTTACTTCATCAATCTATGTTGCCTCACCATTCCTCCATCTATCTAAGTCAAGGGTCTTACAATAATGGTTGAAGATTTCTACAGAGCATTTAGAACACTTCATCTGGCCATATCATTAGGCTTGTAATAAGCAGTAAGGTAGGTATGACTCTCACCCAGAAACAAAGAAATGGGTCTATTCACATACTTAGCTAATCACACAGAGTTCTTGAGATGTGTGGCCCTACCCATTCTTCAACATCTCACCCAAGCCGCCTTTTCTACGAAGGTTTGAGAATCAATCCTCTGCACGCTTTTTAACCAGTTGCCAGTTGCATTAAAGACAAATGCCTAGCATTTATGCAGGAGCTCAGTTTTATGCAGGTTTCTAGTAGAATAGCTGGATGCAAATAGAGTTCAAGGAAGTGGTCTCATGGTGGATATTTTACATTGTGGCACTGAGGAAGAAAACAATATTTTGAGACAGGGCTCAAAATTGTGTTCCTAAATTGCCCAAGATGGGATACGGATCCCATTAAGTATAAAAAAGCCTAGTGTTCCCTTATACTTCCTAGTGACTCTGGAGTCAAGTTGTATCCTTATGTCTTACAATCACACAGTGTCAAGATTTAGATAAATTTCACATGCATTACACATCATGTGCCATTTTTCTTCCTCTAGTGTTTAAAGTAGACCATTTGGACCATAGGCAGAACTCACTTTTCTATTGTCTTTTCCTTCATCATAATAAAATAAGTAATGGCAGAACATCCTACCCTGGCTTTCTTCCCTTGCCATGACTCCCCTTAAAGGGTCAGTGTAGAAAGAATGATAGAAATCACACAAACAGGCATGGATCTAGTGGCTTAGACCTCTTCTGTGAATCTACTATGTAATACTCCAAGTACTTGATAACAGAACCTCTTTGGACTCTAGGGTGAAAGGAGTTGATATTCTTCTAACCCACATCTTTTTGCATACAGAATAATGGCAAAAATCCAGCATAATAATACTGGACATTTCCATAATGCCTTTTCACAGGCATTCATAGCGTTTCGAAAATTTTCTTATCCATTTTCCCAATATTAGATAAGGAAAGAGGAGAGATGATTGATTCTAGTGGGAAAGGGGGGATAAGAAAAGCTTGAATAAAAAAAAAAAGAGCTAATGATAATAAAATAAAATGTGAGGCAGAAAGCTTCATAAGGAACACATGACTCTGCACCTCATGTCCTTTCTACTGCCCTCCTGATAGCAATGGCTTTTCTTCCTTTCTCTCCAGTCTGCAATTCAATGGCACCGACTGAATAGTGAAAGCAAAGAGAGAACATTAAAACAGCCCTTAGAATTGGATGCGAGCAGGAGGAACATTTAGAAGTCGGGATTTATTTTTTTAAAGTTCCAAATAAGCTTATTTTTAAAAAGTACAAAACCAGTAGCATATCAAAATCAGAGAAAAGTATGAAATTCCCACTAAACAAGCAGCTTCTTTGTCTACCCCTAATGCTCTCGTATATAAGGAATTGTTAGCTTGGGGGGAAGCAGATGGTGCTCAAATAACCAAGAACCGGAGAATTATAACTAATTTAATAATTTCCTCAAACAAATATACATCTCGCTGGACTTACTAGGAATCGTTCTGAGCACTATATTTGGAAGGGAAAAATAAGTAAAACAAAAAAAAAAAGTAGTAGTGGGGACAGTGATATATAGAATTATTGATGTTTGAGTCTGATTTTTTTTTAAGCCAGTAAAAAAAGAAGCAGTGATGTAATAACAGCCCCAGGGATCTAAAGTTTCCTCTAATACGTCTGGGGCATAGGAGACACCACAGAGAAAATAAGTCCATTAATAAATGACAAATGAAAAGAGGTTTTTAAATAGATGAGTTACTAAGCTTTTTTTTTTTTAAGAATAAATAGTTTAATAAGAAAAAAAGTTGAGGAGGGGATCTTAGGACAGAAAAGGAACAATACTTGTCAGCAGAATGCTGACAAATAGCAAGCAAGGGAATTTAGTCCTTGCAAAAATAAGGATTTTCCAAATCAGCAGACTTGGGGGATGTGCCTTCCAACTGGTATGTGAAAGAACTGAGTAATTGATATTCTGGACCACATTGCCTCTTGCTTCTTCATCTAGCCAGGACGATCAAGCCATATTATAAACTCCAGCAACCACTTTTACCTCGTTCAGATAACCTGCCTTGCACTCTCACTTCCAACAGTCCTGCAAGCTTTGAGCAAATATTAATTGTACTTCAAATACAAAGAAAAGAGAAATTAACATCTTTCGTAAGTCTTCTCCTTCACCTTGGCCTCCACAGCTCTTACTTGGGGTCCCACCTGCCCTTCCTCCCAGATCTCTGCACTTACTTGTAGGCATAATACATGTTTTTCTTTAACATGGCATTTCCCTACCTATGACACAAAAGGTACATTTCCTTGTATTTGAGCAAGCCAATCATATCCCGATCAAGCTCCTAGAAGGGCAAACCTTTTGTGAATAGAAAGTATCAACAAGAATTTTTACTCAAAAATAATATTTGTGGTTAACACTCAAGTTTACCAAAGGATGGCTATTTAAACAAAACTATGTATTCCTCCTCATCCTAAATCACTAGTTCTGCTCTCCCAACATAATTCACGGTTGAATTTTTTATAAAGATTTTTGTGTACTTTTCAAATACAAATATGTAAAAACATTCTGATTTTAAACCTTGTTTTAAATTTTGCCCTTCTAATAACACTTTCTCTTGGTCATATGGTAGTTCTAGTCTTAATCTTTGAGAGATCTTCAAACTGACTTCCACAACAACTGTATTAATTTCCACCCCCACCAACAGTGAAAGTTCCTTGCTCTCTACATCCTCTCCAACATTTGGTGTCAGATTTATTGATGACGGCCATTCTAAATCGGGTGAGGTGGGATCTCAAAGTAGTTTTAATTTGCATTTACTTGATGGCTATGGCTAGTGAACATCTTTTAAAAGAGTTATTGGCCGTTTTTATTCCTTCTTTTAAAAACTAGCCCGTTTGTTGACTGGCAGGTTTATTTCTTTGGTACTTCATTTCTGAAAGTCTTTATAAATACTCCCTAGTCTGCAGTGTAGTTGGTGAGGAGTTTCCCACATTTTGTACACTGTCTATTAACTCTGTTATTTCCTTTGCTGTACAGAACCTTTACTCTCATAGAGTCCTTGGGCTTAGAGAATGCCATACCCTACTGCAGAGACAGTTGTACCCGCATGTTTATTGCTGCTTTACTCACTACAGAGCGCGGGAATCAATCTCATTGTCCAGCAACAGATGAATGAGTAATGAAAATTCAGTATATATATATACATATATATGTATATACAGAAATATATACATATAAACATGTATATATGTATGTATATGTATTTGTGTATATATACATGGGTATACATGTATGTTTACATATATATTGAATGGGACTCAGATATAAAAAATGAAGTTAAATTTGTAGGAAAATGGATACACTTAGAATGTAAGTGAGGTCACACACTCTCGGGAATGAAAGAAACTTCATGTTCTCTCTCATATATGAAATCTAACCAGTAATATGTGTGTATACGTAAACAAATGTACATGTTGGTATAGTATAACATGAAGAAAAGAGACAAGAATTGGCTAAGAATAGGTTATGAGGAAAGAATGAATGCAGGTAACGGACACATGTTATCAAACTGGAAATGAAGGCAATTATTTTATAGTTATAATTGCCATGAATTTATTTGATTTGGTAGTAGATAAGTGCATAAAATATATTCAGTGCTGAAACTATAAAGTTTAATGTGAAGCTCCATGCCCATTTTAATTTGTATAGATGTTCACTAAGTTGTATAGACTTTGAATCTAGTTATTTTTGGCATGTGGCATCTCTATTTATTTGCAAGGGTTTATTTCAGTTTAGTTTAGGATTTTGTTTTTGAGACATTGTCTGTGTAGCCCTAACGGTCTTTGAACTTTTTATGTAGACCAAGCTGACCTTGACTCACCGTGCTGTCTGCCTCTGCCTCATATGTGCTAGGATCACAGGCATGCATCACCCTGTCCTGGTTGCAAAGCTTTTCTGTAACAAAGTGTATAAAATAAATAAAAACCCACAACACTTTCTCTTAAGTCATGTTCTGTATCCACACACAGAAGTTCTTGTACTAGCTACTTACTGTATCATTTTACATTGAATGCTTATAATTAACGTAGTAAGTTTCCTGTACTCAACGTGTTGATTGCTTCCTAACTTTTGGCTATTACAGTGAATTACGCTATTTGTGGATTTCTAAAAGAAAAAAAAACAGCACTCAGAATATACTTTGACTTGGCATTAAGTTAAAAGAAATAGTTTGTGTGAAGACATTTACAGTTCTTGGGACATATTAGGTGTTTTCGGTACATGCCAGCCAGGTAAGTAAGTAAATGAATGAAATGAGGAACAAACCAGTCAGTAATGCTTGTTTTTTGTTTTTTGTTCTTTTTTTTTTCCTCGTCTAGCACCTGTCTCCACCCACTGGAATGAAAGTAGAGACCAACCTTTGTTGTTATTGTTTCCTTGAGATGTTTTCTTTCTGATTTTGTATTTGTTTTTGTTTAGTTTTGTTTTGTTTTTTTGCAGAGGTCAGATTGACCCCAAAGGCCTCACATATGCTAGACTAGGGCTCCACCACATTCCCAGCACAAGAGATCAAGTCTTGTAGGTCTCCCTTCTGCAATACTAAGTTCCTAGAGCTAGAATAGTGCCTACATATAGTAAAGGCTGAAAGAATGTATTGGTAAAATAATATTACCAGGCATCGTTGTTTAGTCTGAGTGTGATTTCAAGAGCCCATTTTTAAATGAAAAATGTAACCTTCTTGCAAGAGACATTATTTGTAATTTGACCTGGAGAAAAGTTATAGTCCAAGGCCACACCCAGACAACCATGGGCCGCTGGCTCCTCAGTGGCCTTGCCTGTCCTCGTTAATCCTGCTTGGAAGGTGACTACACTGTAGGAAGTTTCACAAGCTTCCTTGGATATCGTTACAGACAGAGACCTTGAGAGTGATTTTAATTACATTTAGGCAGGAAGAATAAGGTATAACACCTACACAGCCTTGCCTCTTAAGTCTGAGCTTCAACGTAGCTGTCCTGACCAACACTGTTAAAGATGCCAAAACTTACGAACAAATCACCATTTTCAAGAGTAGTTCAAAGTAGGTGAAGGTCTCTTTGTAACACTACATTCACTCGTATTAATCTCTTAACTTGGAGAGAAATAATTAGAAATATCTCAATATTGCATATACAATGAGTATGTGTGGCATATGAGAATGTCACCTGTCTCAGATATGGAGAGAGAGACAGAGAGAGAGAGAGAGAGAGAACATTGGCAACCGCTAGTCTAGACTAGTGATTTTTAAGGTCGTGTGAAAAAGTTGTTCAGATTTCTAAAGCTACATAACAATCTATCTGGGGCAAGAAAGGTATTAAGTTTGAGGATCGTGCTATAAATCATATAATTTGGGTTAAGTCTCTCTTGGTGCATTCTCATATTCAAAGACACACAGCCGGGGAGTCACAAAATAACCATTAGTACTTGCTTCGCTCTTTATTCATGGGGATCCTTGATAAGAACCCTAAAGAAAGAATGCACTCCCAGTGCAGAGCACCGCTGCTTTAGCCCTTCTCCCTCCACTGTCTCCACAGCAGCAGCTATTCCGGAAACGCTCCTTATAACTTGCATTTAATTTTAAAAAAATTATTTACATGGGTGTGTGAGCAAGCATGTGTGTACACATATATTTGGGTGTCACGTGGAGGCCAGAAGAGGGCAGTGGATCCCTTGGAGCTGGAGTTAGAGATATTTTGTAGGATGCTCTTCTCGTTCTGTGAATGGTAAGGTCCAAATTGCCATCTTCATGATTGTGTGCAAGCACTCTTCACAGCTGAGCCATCTCTCCATCCCCTTCTCAGTTCCTAATTCCTCATAACATTACCCCACAACCATCCAGGTCTCTCTCTTCTTCCCTCACGCTATGCAATGACTGTCAGTCAATTCACTTTCTTTCATGGGGATTTGAAAAGGACACATGGTTTTCTCTTCTAGATTTTAACGCTAATTGAGACAGTTGCCCTTTGTTGTCAGAATTTTTTCCAAGTGACTTGACTTGAAGGATTTTGTTTTTAATTTTATATTACTTTTTGTGTTTCCATATTTTCTTTCCTTTATACTATACTTTTCTTTTCAACTTTAAGTTACTTCATTTTAAAAACAGTTTCACAATACTGAACTTTTGGCCTGTTCTGCCATTATACAAGCCATTAATGCTCACTTAGCAACTGTGGGGCTCCCTTTAATAGCATGTCTGAAAACCTTACTCACTGTAGTGTCTACTTATAAAATCAGTATGATTTGATTTTATGAAAACAAAGTTTTTATTTTAAAGGTTTACACATGCTTGTTAGAGAAACTTGAGAATTTCAGAGACAAGGGAAGAATGATACATTTACTTTAAAAAAAAATCTTAATTTTAATGCATTTTCCAGACTTCCAAACAAACATAAATTCAGTCTAATGCCTTTTTTTTCACTTGACATTGTATTTTTAGCATCTTCTCTTTTTTTTCTTAAACATCCCTAAAATATTATTCTAATGGCTCCCTGCTATTGCTTGAGCACATCACAATTTATTCATTTACTTATCTCTTAGACATCTAGGTTGTTTCCAGTTTTCACAAATCTATAATTAATGTTCATTAATCTCTGCATTTATCAAACTATTGTAAAATTAGTCACAAAATTACAATTTCTGAGATAAATAGTAAGGGGGTGGTGAGAAAAGGAGTCAAAGTGCCTGCCAGGCAAGCAGGGGGGCCTGGGTTTGTATCTCTAGCACGCACATAAAAAGCCAAGCTGAGCGGTGTAAGCCTTCAGCCACAGCACTGGGAAGGCAGACACAAGGGTAACGCTGGAGCTCTTTGGCCAGTGGGCCTACAAACTCTGAGTGCAGGATTCAGTGGGAGACCTTGTCTTGACAGGTACAATGGAGAGCAACTGAGGAGAAACCTAACACCAACCAGAATGCACCAGTATACACACCCACATGAACACAAACACATACATACAGCACAAACAAACACACCACATACATGCGAAATAAATAAAAACTTAAAATAAAACTTTAAAAAATGTGTGTATGTGTTTTATTTGTACAGTGCATGCATACATGTGTGTATACATGTGCATGTATGTGCACCGTGTGCATGCATGTGCGTGCACAGTCACACCCTTTTTATGTAGAAATTTGCACTCAGATCCTCATGCTTTGCAGCCAGTGGTCTTTTCACCTGCTGAACAGTCTTCCCAGACCATAAACATTGCTTTCAAGTTTCTAAAATTGAACTGTCTCCTTAAACAGAAATAAATCTAGTAAATTCATTTATATGTATCCTCCCACAGCTAACATAACAAAATTTTGGAATGCCTTTATTTTTTAAGGTTTTTGATATACAGGATATCACCTAATCACTTTGCAGAAATGTTCCAGTTTTCACTATCACCAGCACAGAGAAGTTTCTACAAAGTTGAGTACTTCCAATATCTGATCTTCGCTGGCAGATGTGGCCAACTTTTTCAAACTTGTCAGCCTTATATTGTGCCATGAGTTAAGCCACTACTCTTTTAAGAATTTCAACTCTAAGTGCAGTTTCTATCTTTAGAGATTGTCTGGCGGTCTTCAATTGGGTAGAAGATCTCAGACTTGGGCTGACAATTCTTCAGCTGCTAGAGAAGGACGGTGGCGGCTCACCACCTCTGTGAGAGGACCCTTGCTCAACTTGGGCAGTCAAAGCTCATTCAGATCATCCGGTTTCTCATCAGGACTTACTGTGAATATCAATGATTAAAGGTTGTTGGCAGCTGGTAATCTCATGTTCACACTTTTCATATGTCAGCCTTCTTCAAGAGTTGCATCTTTGCCGAATAGACCAAGTTTTTGAATATCTAATTAAACATAGATTATATTCATTATAAAAACTAAGCTGATACATTTTTAGAAAGCCATACATCTCCAGTTTACTATTTTAATTTGAAGTTAGATATGGCAAGTAAAGAATTATTGTTATTATCACAGTTATATAAATTATATAGTGGCTCTGTTGTATACTGGTAAGCTCACTAAAGTGGGAATAAATAACCAAATTGCACTGGCTAGTTGAACAGCTAAATATAGGCTGCTTGCCTAACACATGTGAGGTCCTGGATTCTAATATACCAGAGAAAGTTTTTAAAAGTAAGAGTCAAATTGTAAACTTGACTTCGCTTTTCATTTGCTATACATAATATTGGGTTAGTTTTAAAATAACTTGAGGTTTTATTTTGTTCTCCTTAAATTTATTAATCTCCTTTATTTCTAAAGTACTGTAACGTAAAATGTCCTGACATACTCATTACCCATTTGTTATCTGTAAATACAGGATAGTCATGTATGAAAATTTTTTTAAAAAAATTTAAATTTTAAAAATGACTTTAAAAGATGATAGGGAACTGGGAAGATGGCTCAGCGGGTACCACAGTGGCTGTCAAACTGGGTGACCTGAACTTCATTGCCAGGACTCTAATGGTAGAAGAGAACCAACTCATGTAAGTTCTCCTCTGATCTCCACATGTATACAATAGTACACGCACGCCCATTGACATATATGTGGACATGAAATAATAAGCCTGGTGTGAGCAGTGTCCCCTGAGGTCATGAGACAGCGCTGGATTCCTGGAATTGGAGTTACAGACATTTGCAAGCTGCTATGTGAGTGTGGGGAACTTAACCCAGAGCCTCTGAAAGAGCAGCCAGTGCTCCAACCCCTAATGGATGTAATTTTAAAAATAGTGATAGGTAGCAAAGTAGTTGTTATATTTTCCATAGGAGTAAGGTAATTCACCTAGCAATGTGATGTTGATAAAAGATTAACAAACTGCTCTTTGAGGAAACAAAACCAAACACCAATTGTACTTTTGGTCCAGTTCCATAACATAACAAATCCCATCATAGACCATGTAAAGTTATCAACTTGAAGTCACTGGATATGGAATTGGGGGAGGGGCTTTCATTATTTCACAAATCAGTATGAGCCACCTCTGGCACAATGCTGGCCAGGCAGTTAAATGGTATTGCATGTAGAATACATTTAGCTACAAGTAAAAAGAAATTCAGCTAACCATTGATTAAACAACACCATCTCATTGTGTCATAAGAAGCCTGGACCTAATGGTTCAAAGGTTGTTTCAGCATGTCAAAGTTCCTTTGTCTCAAGGTTTGTGATAAGTTTCTCTGAGATTCTTTTGTCTTTCTACATATGTCAGTGTGGCTGCACACTCTCTGTCCTTTCAGGGCAGTAGCCAAAGTAAGTAAATGTATGCTCTCCTCAGGTCTCTTTAGTTTTCTTTTCCTGCTCTTTTTATTAGATATAAGAACTCTTGCCCAGGAACACCCAAGTCTTCCCTTTATGTTTAATTAGCCATCACAAAATTCACAAATATCTCCTTAGACCTCTTTATCACTGGAAAAGAGAACCTGGACTACTACAATTGGCTCAGACAAGCTGTAAGTCTAATGCTGGGACTAGACATAAGAGAATGGAGTAGCAAGGCTTTCCCATTAATGACTGCTATACATGGCACATGAAAAGTTTTCAGCCGGAAAAATGCTGATGCTTTCAACTCTCAACTCCCCTTTGATTTAATAACCATTGAATCTGTTCAGTGAACAAGAGAAAAGAACAAATCTGTCTCTTAGGATCTCATGCACAAGAAAGGGTTCATGGGAAACTTCTCAGCATAGCTATTAACATCCTTAACCTTTTTAAATGCCTCTGTTTCTAGGGCAAACATATGTTTTTTAAATTTTATCATTTTATGTGTCTACATGTTTTATCTGCATGTATGTTTGTGCACTATGTGCATGCCTCGTGCCTGAGGAGGCCAGAAGAGGGCAGCAGATTCCCTCAGAATGGAACAATAGATAATTAAAACCCATTATGTCGGTGCTAGGAATTGAATTGACATCCTCTGTAAGTCCAACAAGTGTTCTTAACCACTGAGCCATCTTTCCAGCCTCAAGATAGACATTTTAAGATGGTTGTCTATGTCATAATTTCCAAAGAAATTTTTTTAATTAACACAAACCCCTTACATCAAGCTTTGTGACCATTTAGACACAGGAATAAATAGTTCTTAATGAATTACAAAATTTAGAGTTACTAGTCTAATTCAGAACTTTTATTCTTATGATATGTCACTGTTACTATGTAATGTGCTTTAGTTTATTTATTAGTAAAAGCTGCTTAGTTTCAGATTAAGTTTATAATACATGCATCCGAGTAATAAAATTTCACTTACTTAAAATGTTCTGTAATCCATAAATAAAAGTTTTATTTGATAGTTCATTTTATAAATTTCAGAATTTTCTATAATGTAGAAATGTACATTCTATAATGTATCCAAGCTAAATATGACTCGTGTCTTAAATAGGACTGAGTAATTGGTATATGTGTGTGTCTATTTGTATGTGTATGTTTACATGTGTGTGTCTGTGTGTAATGTAGTGTAAAAATCCAGAAGATTCTTGAATTTGTCATCAAAACAATAGTCATTTAAAGAATATCTCTGCTCTGACATTGCTTCTATGTATATTCCTAATTATTATCTATAGTGCCTTAATTATTTATTTGAAAATGCAAATTAAAAGGTCCAAGAAAATGCTGATATACAGAAGAAAGTCTTACTATGACAAATGTCATCTTTTTTTAGCATTTGATGTTGAAATGATTTAGAGGCAAATAATTATATATTTTTTTAAAAAATTATAGATGGTTATTACTAAATTAAAAATAAAACTGCAGTAGAAAAAAAAAAAACTCCAGGCTGTCCATTTCCATTGAAGTGACATAGGAACACAAAGACATAGCTAACACAAATTCATCAAATTCCTTGGTGTTTCAACTATTGAAGGTACTTTTTTATTTCACCCACATAGTAGGACTAGATTGTTGAATTTAACATACATCTCTAAACCTTGACAAATGTTATTTATCTGATTAATGCATGCTTATTCTGTGGTCACCCTATAATGCCTAACAATGGATATTATTATGTTTTGAATCTGAAATGTCCCCTACAGGCTTACGGCACTGGGTTCCCAGCTTAGGCACTATTGTGAAAGCTACAGAGCTTTTCAAGGGAGTCTGGGTAGATGAAGCAGGTAGCCAAGTGACTGGCTTTCTCTGCCTTTTGCCTGCTGCCATGAGAATAGCCACTGCCACGTGCTCCCGCCTCTGTAAGCTCAGCCACTCTGCAGCACCCTCCCTTTCCCTGATGTGCTGAAATCTCTATAAAACCATCAGCCAAAATAAACTTTCCCACCCTTAAAGTGTTATGGCATGTATTTTGGGCACAGCAGTGAAAGAGTGACTAATTCAAGTATCAAAAATACATGTTGCTTTAGGTTGGGTTTTGTTTTGAAAAGGTTACCTGCCATTTGCTGGACAAATTGAATCTGAATCTATCAAACTGAGAAATGACAGCAAGTTGGTATTCCATATATTTTAAGCAAAAACACAGTTTAGTTATCTACATCTAAATGCTTCTTTTGAGAATTACTTCAATGCAAAAAGAAAAGTCTTTGGTACAAGAAAAACAAAAACAAACAAACCTGATGTTGAACTGATTTTCCCAAACAGGCTGTAGATCAAATGTAACCCATGAATAAGCAGTTGGTTCATGCAGTACTAAAAGAATCCGGAGATTGTACAAAATACCTAGATTTCTATTTTCTCTTGAATATGATTAAGAATTGACAGGACTGAGTATGTATTTTCAGTGGGGCTGAAGTCCCACCCTCGGCCCTCATTGCAGACAGGAGCCTTTGCTCCCTTCTAATCCTGCATGATCCCCATGTTACAACCCTTACATCTCAGCTTCGAACATTTAAGGTGTTTAACCTTTATATGTTTGTGTAGATGGTCTGCTGACAAGGACAGTCACACTAAAAGTGCAAGTGAGAGCTGTCTGCACCCCTTTCCCTTGCCAGGCCTTACTTGCAAGGTGCCTTATTGTCTATGAAGAGCATTCTTTTCGTGTTAACAAAAGGAGACTAGCATCCTTCGCAGGACTCCAATTTAAATCTGGCAAATCCTAAGAACAATTTATTTGTCTCATTTCCCTGTATAAACTTAAGGCTTGGCAAGTCTATATAATTGGATTCAAAAATGCAAGATGTGGGGGAGAGAGTAATCAGAATGCATTATATACAAAGATGAAACTGTCAAAGAATAAACAATAAAAATTGTAGGACAAATAAATGGTTCTTGAGTTCATTTCTAGCCTTTATTCTTTAACAAAACTGTTGTCGAATATTCTTAAAAGATTTCAAATGTATTTGGAGGAATACTGGCACCTTCATAGTTGCCATCCTTTTGAGAATCGTCCAGATCTTCTTTCAGGTGAATTCTCTGTGCCTATAAACTCTTACGGACTGATTGAAATACTCTATCGAGAGGTTCCATTTTCTTTTTCTGTTTGCTATGTACTGCAGTTGTACAGTTCCTTGATGGGGCTGAAGTCTGGTACCTAACTTTCATCACTTCCAAATGCATTTACTCTCTTACATCCCTTTACCTAACTGTGGTCCTGAAATCCCAATATGCCTGACAGTTGAGGGCCTAGGCAGTAGTGATGGCCAGAAACAGTTCAACATGGAACTGTGTCCTGAATATTAATTTTCTTTGCAAATGCTGGGAGGGCTTCCTCCTCTGTACCAGAATTCTGGGGGCATCCAAGCGAAGTTTTGAGGTGTGACACAATGTACAGCTCAGACACAGCATTTCTGCAGATGGCCCAGAACAAAACAAAACCGTACTAAAGTTAAGTTGTTTTTCTGCTGACTCACTGTGACTGAAGAAGACTTACGGCAGTTTTTCCTAAAGACAGAGCCAAAGAATTCATGTCAGAATCACCAGGGAACGCTTGTTAAAGCCACCCAGTCACCAGAATCTCTAGAGCCAGAGCCTGAAAATCTACAACCTTCACAAATTCCCCCAGGGTATTCTTAAATCCCATCAGAGACAGAGAACTTCTGCCCTACAGCAGTGGTCTCTAAGACAGTTTGCTTATATACTACAGAAAATGTTTGATAAAGGAGGTACCATTTCACGTGTTTTCAAGTTCACATCTAAAATGTTTGGTTTTAGGGCTGGAAAGATGACTCTACAATTAAAAAGCTTTTGCCACAAAAGCTTGGCAGTTTGAGATCAATTCCTGGAACCCACATAAAGGTGGTGAGGAGAACTGATTTCACAAAGTTGTTCTCTGACCTCCGCATATTATCCCAACCACACAATGATAACAAAATAAAAATTAAAGATTTTCATTCTAATCTTAAGAAGGTACAAAAATACAATTTCTAGAATGTTATAATGCTGATATTTTCAAATAGATCTTTTCTTTCTCTCCTTTTTTTAAAAATTTTATTTTATTTATTTTTTGAGATGGGGTCTTATTACATAGTTCTGGTTGTACAACTATTCAGACCAGGGTTGTCTCGAACTCACAAACAAATCTTTCTTATAATCACTCATATTTAATGAATCTTATTTGCTCATATCTGCAACACTTAAACAATAGACTTTTGTTCAGCTGTCAAAAATTCTTGCAATCAGACTGTTCCCTGCTCTAAAATACTCCATAGAGTGGTTTTTGAGGCTTGCCCCAAGTAACTCCCATGTTTTAAAAAAAAGCAGCATTTTACTCCATTTTTAGTATAAAGCACATCAGACTGAGGAAAGAATGTAACACAATCACCTGGGGCCACAAGAGAGTGATAGTCCCCAATAACCCAATGTGATGTGTGCATCGAGGGACCAACAGGCCGAGGATACACAACTATTCCAGAGGCTTCAGTTTAGTACCCAAAGGCAATACAGCCTATTTGTCCATGTGTCTGTCCGGATCCAGTTTTGCACAATGATCCTATAGTCTCATGGTCCCACTCTCAGACCCTAAGGTGACACTACTGGAACCTGAAGCTGCTAAACTCTAGCCCAGGGACCAGACCACTAACAGGGTTTGTTAATTTCTTATCTAACCACCCTCTGTGGATCTCTTTGCATCTGTATCTTCTCTTTTCAGTGGGGCCTCCTCTGTGGAACTCCTTGAACTCTGTGGCAGCCTCTTTGCCCTGTTTGCAGCCATCTTTTAGCTTCTAGCTCCACACAGAAGCACATTTGCTGGGCAACATCTAATGTATGATCTGAGAGTTGACAATAATAATCAAGATTGGAATCAAGGAACTGTGTATTCTTTGACTAACAACCAAGGGAAATTGAGACCACTTGGTAAACTGCAGCCAAGGAAACTGAAGTAGCTCATGAATTTATTATTATTCAATAAAATCTGACATTGTAGGAAGACACAAATCTATTTGACATAGCACGTTTGTGACAAAATTTTTAACCATTTCAAAAACAGTTTCTAAGACAGACAATTTTTGAAATATTTCTATTAATATCATTTTCCTCCTACTAGTCCATGTATTTA
Source organism: Psammomys obesus (assembly GCF_907164565.1). Lineage (NCBI taxonomy): Eukaryota > Metazoa > Chordata > Mammalia > Rodentia > Muridae > Psammomys > Psammomys obesus. The sequence goes on along the minus strand of NW_026596166.1, from coordinate 2,928,245 downwards.
TACTTATTCTTTGAGTAAGCTAGGCTTTCAGAATAAATTCAATTCATATTGTTTGTACTACAGGTAACTCACTGGGCAGGTGTTGTTTATATAAATAGCAAGATGCGGATGGATGGAAGATGTTTGTTATAGCAGTGTCTTTCAGATGTTTGGAACTCCCTCTGAATTACAAGCCAATTTTCAAATAGTAATTAATCATCAAAATTTCATTATAATAAACCTAAGAAATCTTAGGTATTCCTTCATTTTGCTGAAAGTAAAGAACTGGAACACCAGACTTCCTGGTCATTAGTGGTCCGTCATGCATATTAGCCCCAACACTGTCATTTTTGACTGCTGTTGAAAATATTGCACGCCCTCAAAGCAAGTCACTGAAGTAAGATTCGAGGTGGCTGTAATGTATTCTATTCTTTCTGTAAGTGAGCAAAACGCATTTGGAAGAGGGAGGTGGAAAAAAGACTTAAAAAGCACTCTTAGGAAAGTCCTTGCTAACGGAGAATTCTTGTGGAAATTGTAAATCAAGAAAAAAAACCCTATGCTTTTCTTCTCTGTTTTATCTCTCTTCCTCTCTCTCTCTCTCTCTCTCTCTCTCTCTGTCTCTCTCTCTCTGTGCGTTGTGTGTGTGAAGAGCTCCCCTGAAAGGAGGTCAGGGGAGGATGTCTGGTGTCCTGCTCTATTGCTCTTTGTCTTATTCCCTTGAGACAGGACCTTTCAATGAACGGGAGTTGTCTGGAAACCAGCAGGCATCCTTGTGTCTCCACATCTTACAGTGTTGGGGTTACAGGTACACACATGGCCATGTTTGAATGGGTTTCGAGATTTGACTCAGGTCTCCATGCTGAGCCATTTTCCAGCCCTTGCTTATACTTTTCTCGAAAAGTCTTTGTAAAATTTCATACACTTGTTTGAAGACCATTATACCAAGAATATGGAGACATTAAGACAAAGTATTACTTTCAAAGAATCAAACAAAAACTCCAAGAATAGCAGAAATGTATCCCAGCTGTCTCAAGTACTTGGGTTCTCTCTAAATCTTGGTACAGATTAGGTTGGAACAATTAGAAAAACGTAAGTAAGGGCTGGGAGCACTGAAGAGCTAGCTTGGTGCTCAATAGTCCAGTGCTCTTGCAGAGAACCTAAGTTCAGTTTCCAATATCCAGGTCAGACAGATAACCACCATCTGTAACTCATGCTCCAAGGAATCCAGTGCCCTCTTCTGGCCTCTGCGGACACACACTCATGTGCACATACCCACACATACACATACAGTTAAAAAGAAAAATAAGTGTGTGATGCTGCATTTAATTCCAGAACTTGGGAGGCAAAGATAGGTGGATCTCTTTGAGTTCAAGGTCAGTCCAGTCTACTTATCAAGCTCCAAGCCAGCCAAGGATAGAGGGTGAGACCTTGCCTCAGAACAAACAAAAGCCCCAGTAAACCATTAGAGAGAGAGAGAGAGAGAGAGAGAGAGAGAGAGACAGACAGACAGAGACAGAGACACAGAGTGTTAAGGGGAAGGAGCCAAAATTTTTATATGATTATAACAAACAACACAGAAAAATAATTCCCTCCCTCTTTTCTTCTCTCCCTCTTCCTTCCCCCCCCCCATCTCTCCCATTAATATGAAAATAATTGCCTCTACTTTTGGAGACCTGACTTAATTAGACTAATTTGACTTTCCGCTGGCAAAACTAACACTAAAATGGCTCGGAGTTCTCTAATTATAGAGCAATCACGCTTTTTCTTAACAGATACTAAAATCAAATGCTATAACGTTGGATGAGGTCATTGTGAATAACCTGTTGTAAGGCCTATTTTGAGGAACCACATGAATTTCAGTGATTATGCAGTGAAAGGAAGCAAAAGATACAGTTATAGCAGAAAACATTATGATTGCTACTATGATTATCTAACTGGGGATAAATTTCCCAAGTTATTTCATAAGATGTACATCCATTGACTAAACCTCTGTTCTACATCACGCTCCTCAATCTCAACTCCTTTCTTGTTTATTCTCTCTCAGCCAACCCCTTCTCATTTTTTATCCTTTATACCCTGAAGACTTAGGCAGACCATTTGATGGACATCCTCACCAACATTCTCAAACCCTTCTTCCTTGAATCTCTTCTTACTGATTCTGCCAAGTTCTAGCCCAGAATCTATCAGTCACCTGTTTTTCTCAACTGTAGTTTCCAGTATGCCAGCTACTGATAGACAAAACTATATAATTGCTCATTAATAGCATAGCAGAGCTTCAATTTCCAAATCCACCTTGACCTTTAACACTACATATCAGTATTTTTTACTCTTGCTGGTTGGCTTTCTTTTCCCACCACTCAGGTGCAATTCCAAATTTTTTGACATCACTTCTTCAGGGCTTTCCCACCAAACATTATCAGCCGATGACCTAACTTTCTACTTCAGGAAAAATACTTTAAGTTCTTCTACTGTTATTGATCTTCTAAAACTTAACCCTCCCTTCTTCCTGCACTACATGCTGAAACAGAGCATCAGCTAACCCCTCTTGATACTTCTTGCCTTCTGTCTCAGATAATTGCTTTTGTTAAAAAGATTTTCGCTACAATATTCACACACATCATTATAAGGCAAATATACTCCTTGGAACTCATACTCCAGGTTGAAGAGATGGAAATTAGAATGTTAGGAAATAAACATGGCTGATTGGCTGTGGCAAAAACTACATCAGAATAGCAAGTGTTCTTGCTCTTGGAATCATTCACAAGCAAGGGCAGAGAGGAAGGTGAGTGGGGATGCTGCCTGCCCATTAAATGTTTTAATATTCTGTCACAGTTCTGCCTGCCAAATGTCACAACATGAAATTTAAAGAGGCTATACTTCAGTGAGCAATGCCATTTTTGTCCTTTACTATTTGCTGCCACCTGCCACATAGATAGTCTAAGATGCTATTAATAATAACTAGTCTACCCCCTACCTCCTTTCAACAGTGAGAATTTTACTCTCCTTCATTCAATTGAAATTTTTTGTGGATAGTCCTAGGGCAAACAACGTGAAGTATTATTAACATATGGTGGCTTTTCTAACTTAATATTTCTGTCACACACAACCTTCATGTGACACGTGAAAACTTTAGAAAAAGTATAAAGATTGTCTAAAAAGAAGCTTTGATGTAGACGATACTTAGGGAAGGTTTGTATTCTATCTAAACCAGGGCAGATCCATATTTTGTGAGACAGTGGGTAGCCATAATTTAGAAGTTGTCTCTATTTTCAAAAAAAAATGGACATATGTTTTAAATTCAGAAAATGATCTCTTCGGGAGATATCTTGGAAATGAAAGACTCTTATGAATTGTCTTCATAGACACCAGCTTAAAAAAAAATCTGGTCACTTAATTGGGGCATTAAACAAACCAAAACCAAACATAATCCCACTAGATGTGAACACCTGACATGAGGCAGACACATCTCATGCTCACAACAAGCTTATTGGATCAATGTTTCATTTTTATAAAAGCCTCATCAGGCTCAGAGAATTTGGTACCTTGCTCACAGGCAGCCCACTGCCCACAGTGAAGCTGATACCCAAACCAAGTTCCGACAAATAAGAGTTCATATTTTTTTTTCAATGCAAAAAGTTTGCCTTTCAAATTTCCCCAAAGATAAAGTACTGAAATTACTTTGGAGAAAAGTCTTCAAAAAACAGCTGGAAATGGTCAGTCAGTATTTGAAACGGCATGCCTTAAACATAAAACATTTTTAAGAGCACCCTTAAAAGCACATAATCCTTTGTACTATCTTTTACTTCTTAAATGACATTGATAAGAGATCTTAAGAGTCCAGAAGGTAAGTGGTTCTAATGCAGGTGGAATTACAGAGTCAGAATCTAGAAAGTACAGCCTTCCAGAACAGAATCTGGCTGGGGAAGACACAACAGTGTGAAACATACCCAATATTCTTTTCCCTTGACATCATATAAAGGTTTTGTTTTGCATTGGTTTGGGTTACTTTTGAAAGATAGTCTCGCTACATAGCCCAAGGCTGCCCTGAACTTTCAATCCTTTTTGTCTCTGCCTTCCTATTGCTGGGATTATAGGTGTGACTCACGACACCAAGCAGATAGATGGAGTTTTAAAGATTGAGAAAAATGACAATGGTTCATTTGTTACTTGATTGCATTCAGAGTGTTTGTCAGTTTAACCTCTGTCCATTGTTAAAAGTTGGTTAGAGGTATATTTTTCTTTCTCAAGCTTCCAGAAATATGTGCTGTTATCTTTTTTATCTTTTCCTCACTCAAAGAAATCCAGCATTTTGGGAAGACAGGCATTTCACCATGGTGTTGAAGAATTCTTTTTGATAAGTTACTATTTTCTTACCCAACAGTAATTTTATAATGCAGGTATCCAGCTATGAGTCTGTCCTATTCATTCAAAGATTTAAGAGTAAAACTTTGGATATTTGGCTAAACCTAAGACAAGGATTGATCTTGTAGTTAAGTATTTTAAGTCATCAAGCAGCTACTTAGGCTACTTAAAATATCTGCTGACTTTGTTGTCATGGTGCTATTGTGACCTCAAGCTGTAGATAAAGTAGATCCAATGCAACAGGAGCTTCAAGAACAACAGTGCAAAAGATGATGTCTTAACTGCATGGGGAAAGGCACATGTTTTCAAGAAAGCCTCTTTGTTGTTAAAAGTTTTCCTTCAAGATGACGAGTGGCACAAACTCTTCAGGACCTTGCTTCCTCTCAAAAAAGTGAGTCTTTGGTGGGGGAAGCCAAGTGGAAGCTACCCGGGAGAGGAAAGAGGTGTTTGTTTACTCAAGTTACAGACTCATTATTGTATGTCTTTCTACAGAAATCCTAAAATAGATGACAACTACTTGAAGGAATTGAATGAGGACTTGAAGTTAAGGAAACAGGAACTTCTAGAGATGCTAAAACCTCTAGAAAATAAGAACACTCTCTTATTCCAGAAGCTAATGGCTAACTTGGAGGAAAAACAAAGGAGGTACTGGGCCTTACAAAGTATCCTTGAGATAGAAAGGTTGAAAAATGTAACCATTAGAGGATTAGTAATAAGTATCACTGATTTGTTTGTTTCTATTTTTAAATTTGGACATTCAGCTCCAGTAGAATATGCAGAACTTATCACTATAAAAGCAGGGCAAACAGGAGTCTTTTTTATTTTTATTTTTAAATAAATATGACTTGGTCCTTATCTCATGAAGCTACATGAGATAAAGCTCTTCCCATGGTGCCCACCTAAGAAACAGGTAAATGCCTTTAATAGTATAGCCTGTCAGTGCAGATCACTGGGACTTTTGCTTCTTTATGTTGGTAAGTTTACTTTAGGACAAACACTTGCCCTTCCCATACCAGGCATAAGAGTGATGCTCTTTCCTGAGCCTGGGAGTTCTTTGGATTAGGGAGATGCTCCAAGGCATGTGAGACCTCAGATCTTTGCTATGGAATAGTCATTGCTTTTAGAAGCTTCCACGCCTCTGCTTTCTGTCTAGTCATAGGAAATATCACTTCAGTTGATCTGTCTCCTTTCTATATCCTTATTCTAAGCACTTGAGGAACTCAGACTTGGGGAGAACAAAGCCTAGCAAGAAACGACCAGATACCAGCTGTCTGCAAATCAGCATGATAGACTTCTCTTGGAGCAAGACCCAGCATTCTACTCAGATCCAGGGAGAAAAAGGACAGCAATGTGAACATAAGTCAACGGGTGCCTTTAAGTGGTATCCATCTCATAGTCAGACCTGATTCTAATTCATATTTTGATACTCACTGGGATAGAAGGAAGTAGATAGATGTGAAATGGGAAATAATTCTGGAATTAATGTGAAAGATGTCAGGATTTTTAATTTCTTCTAGATAGAGGCAGAAACTCTCTTTCCCTCAAGTCACACACTAAAATCATACACTAAAACATTGTTTTCAGAGGGTGGAAAGTACTTTCACTGGTTGTTTGAGACCTAAGTCTTGAATATTAAAGAGCACAGAATTCATTACTGAACATATACCTAGAGCTAACATCAATTAGGAATGGAATCATGCTGGTGACAGAGCCTTTCGTTGCTCAGGACCTCTGTAATTCCTGGGATTTCAGCCTCTATTGACACTCCACGGAAGAAGGCTTTCTGGATGACGGCAGGCATTGATTTTACCTTTTAAAGAGCATGGATATTTAATGATTTCTCTCTTTCCTTCTAGTCTGAAGATCATGAGGCAGATCATGGCAGGGAGGGGATGTGATGACTCTTCAGTCATGGAGCTTATTAAGGAAGCAGAAGAGATGAAACAGAACCTGGTAAGATGTTGTTAGTAGATGCGACAGGGCATAGCTTCTTGAACCACTGTTGTCATGTATGGAAATGACAAATACCCATCTGATGCTTCAAACCTGTATCTCTTCGATCTAGGAAATCCAAGGTGATGTAAAGAAATCAGGTTGGATGTTGGAAAGAACAAGGGCAAGCTAGTAAGATTCTATGTTTTTTTGGTTTTGGTTTGGTTATTTTTGTTTTGTTTTGTTTTGGTTGTTTTTTTGGTTGGTTGGTTTTATTTTTGCTTTTTGTTTGTTTGTTTGGTTGGTTTGGTTTTTCAAAACAAGGTTTCTCTGTGTAGCCCTGGCTGTCATGGAACTCACTTTGTAGACCAGGCTGGCCTCGAACTACCAGAGCTCAGCCTGTCTCTGCCTCCTGAGTGCTGGGATCAAAGGTGTGCACCATGAGCACCCAGCAAAGATTCTACTTTTTTGACTAAAAAAAAAAAAGTTTCACCTAGTGGTTAATGAATATAAGCATATTAACTTTTATCATTTCTAAAGGATTAGAAATACCTATCAAATTAAAAGAAAAAAGTTTGCTTTGAAAGAGTCATAGATCTTTTTGAAGTCAATAATGTAAAAGATCTTTAAAAATTAACAGATATTAATCTAAACTCTCAAGAGACTTGTCATATGAGAACATCTTAAAAGTTAAAAATTTATTTCTACTAGCACATCTCACAACCACCATAAAAAGTTTGAAATTACCTTTTAACCACCATCACCACCACCATCATCGGCATCAAAATCATCTGTGCTTTTGTATGAAATGCAAGATCCATTTATTGACTTCCTCTGTGGCTTACTGTGTACTTGAGTCCCTTTCCTGTCATTAATTATACAGTTGTTGTTGTTTTTTTTTCTAACCTTACTTAACAGTCAGACAAACACATCTGTTTGTTTGGTTCTTCCTCTTCTAACAGGAAAAGAAAAACAAGCTGCTTCGGAATGAAATGGAGATGCTATGGAACAAGGTGTGCCTCTAAGAATCTCTCAGAAGTATTGTCCTGCACATAATGCAAGAACCTCTCATTCCTCTGCCCCCACCCCCAGTTTTTCATGTCATGCTTCCAGCGGTGCTCCACTTGCACAACAAAGTGATTTTTTAAAAAGTGTCTCAGCCATCTGATGAAAGCCCTTTACAGCGTACCTTACTGTGCTTAATTGGTTTGTACCTGCCCTTCCAGCCTCCTCGCTTAAAAGTTCTCCTCGCCTTTCCTTCCTTCTTTCCTTCATTCCTTCTTTTTCTTTAACTTGTGACATAGATTTTTATTACTTTTTTCATATAAATTTTGGTCATGTTTTCCCCTCCCCCAACTTCTCCCAAATCCTCAAGGATCAGGGATCTATGCAGAAACTGTGAGAGCCAGAGGTGGTGGAAGACTTGAGTGAAACAGTGTCTTTCAGACACAGCAGGACTAACGCACACATGAACTCACAGAGAGCTCCCCTTGCTCACTTTCAACCACACCAAAGGCCTCCTTGTAGTTTCTGAAACACGGCAAGTCTTTCCTCAGCTGAAGGTCTTTGCTCTTATTTTACGCCCTGCCTTTAAGGTTATTGTCTCATGATTTCTCATCCTTCAGGCCTCAGTCTGTCACCTCTTCAGAAAAGCCTTATTTATACAATGTGAAAACACAGCCTCCCCTTGCTTTCTTTCATACAACTTCATTCCTTCATATAGTTTGTATCAGCTTATAGTTTTAATTATATTATATTTTTACTGACTTTTTGTCTCAATATGTGAGACAAACATATTCCTACCTAACATTTTTATTATATTTTAGTATATTCCATGTACTTTCCTAGTTGTATGACCATAAACAAGTGGTTTAACCTCTTCAAGTCTCAATTTCATCAATGAAAAGAAAAATCCCTTCTGAACGAGGGTTGAGCATCTTCCCTAGGGTACTCCTTCTTACTTAACTTCTTTAGGTGAACAGATTTTAGTATGTTTATCCTATATTATATGTCTAATATCCACCTATAAATGAGTATATAAAATGTGTGTCTTTCTGCTTCTTGGTTACCTCACTCAGGATGATCTTTTCTAGTTCCATCCATTTGCCTGCAAATTTCATAATTTCCTTGTTTTTAATTGCTGAGTAGTATTCCATTGTGTAAATCTACCACAATTTCTATATCCATTCCTCAGATGGCCTCTGAAAGACTACTGATCAGGGTATCCAAGCAGATGCTGACACTCATAGCCAAACTTTGGACATAGTGCAGGGATCTTATGAAAGGAGGAGAGATAGAAAGACCTGGAGGAGACAGGAGCTCCACAAGAAAACCAACAGAGCCAAAAAAAAAAAAAAAAAAATCGGGGCCCAATGGTTTTTGCAGAGACTAATACCATGCATGGAGAAAACCTAGAACTCCTGCTCAGATGTAGCCCATGGCAGTTCAGTCTCCTGGTAGGTTCCCTAGTAAGGGGAGCAAGAGCTGTCTTTGACATGAACTCAGTAGTCAGCTCTTTGATAACCTCCCCTTGGGGGGTACAGCCATAGAGGAAGGCCATAGAGGAAGACAATGCAGTCAGTCCTGATGAGACCTGATAGGCTAGGGTCAAAGGCTAGGGTCAGATAGAAGGGGAGAAGGACCTCCCCTATCAGTGGACTAGGGAAGGGGCATAGGAGGAAGAGATGGAGGGAGGATGGGACTGGGAGGAGATGAGGGAGGGGGCTACAGCCGGATACAAAGTGAATAAATTGCAATAAATAATAAAAAAGAGTAATACCCAGAGCTGTTAATATTAAACTGTAATGTGGTGGTGAGAATAAGTAATGAGGTGAGAAGCTTAGCTTTTAGTCATTTATCATATGGATTCACTTCATAGTTATTATTATAATGAACATTAAAGAACCATTTTGAATCCCCTGTGGTAGGTATGTGATTTCCATTTTGAGCCCTGAGAAGTTGCTGACTGGCAGGAACCAAAAGCCTTGCCTTCATAATTACTACTAATTTAAAGCATTGCCAAAATGTCTCTCCACAGACATTTGCATCAGAGGAGCTCCACGATCAACAGAAAACATTACCAACAAAGCCCATGGAAGACTTGCAAGATGGAAAGGTGAGTGGACTTAGAATGTCATAGAAGATGATGCCATACAGTTGAAAACTGACCTTTAATGATCAGGGATAATTTGGGAATCTGGACTTTTAGAGTATATTTGATTTCTGGTCTGCCAAGACACTGTATTTTTCCCACCTGGAATTGTCTATTTCTTTAGTTCTTATCTTTCCTCTTAGGCTCTGACATCCCCCTTATCACTTAAAGGCTCATGCCAGAGACATCCGATGTAAATAAAGTGGAAGACATGCAGAAGGCAGTACAATCATTCCGAGCAGTAGTGACTTTTTGAACTGATAATCATTAATCTGCTACAGATGTAGTATGCTCTTAAGCAGACTAGCATCACAGATTTCTGCAAAATCATGTTAGCTATCCTAAAACGAGAAAACCCATCCAGCAATGACAATTCCATATACACAGAGCACTTATTAACTTACCTTGGAAATTTATTTACAAATATTACATTTGCATCTCATCTTCCCAAAACAAACCATTCACAGAAAATGAACTGTTCATTCATCTCTTAGCTTTTAAAGAATGCATTATATTAGAAGCTCAATTGAGAAGACTGTGAAATAAAAACCAATCTAACAGTGAATCTATACTATAATTTTGCTATAAAGTTGTTGCGGTCTATTGAAAAAAACTGATTTTTATCTCGATTTACTTTGTCACCCAGAAGGTCTTTCTTCCACCAGGAAAAGCAACAAAGGAAAATAGAATTGATCAAGTATGAGGAACAACACAACATCCTTCAGGTACTAAGGCTTTCCATAGCTGGTCATGAAATAATTTATTCACACAACAGAAAGGCTTTTAACCTCATACTGTTAAGGCCAATCCTTCTACCCTTTTGCCTATTAAATGGAGTAAGTTGTGGAAGATAGCTGAAGTCCCCTATATCTGGGACTTACGTTGAATAATTTGGAATAAATTATAATAAATTATAAATTTATAATATTATAAGTTATATAAACTATAAATTTATAATAATTTAGAAAAATATACAATAATTACAAATAAATAAAACTTCTTACCATGCTTTTAATTTTGTGCTACTTAAATTGGGGGAAAATAACAAAATACCATCTTCCTGACTCTAAAAGACAGAACATGAGGGCTTTATTTTTTAACATCTGTATAAAGAAACCCAGGTAATAATACATTTTATATGTGTTGGAAAATGTCCTCTTTCAGAATGGCTTTCATGGCAAAGTGATTGAGCTGAGAATTGAGGCCTTGAGCAACTACCAGAAGGCCAATGTCTAGAAATTATCACTGTACAACACACTTTTGAGCCAAAGCAAGGGGCTTTGAATCTTCTTAGGCCTCAAGGTGAGTAGAGTATCATAGGTACACATTGTGAGGTTTTGTTTTGTTTGTTAACACTGAAGGTCCCATTACTTAACAGTGAACATCACAATGCCTGCCACAAGTGTTAAGTAAGATATGGTATAAATAAGTTGTTTCACTACTATTGTTAATAGTTTTTGGAAACTATTGTACTAAAGTAAGTAAGGATTTTCTGTGGAAGAAATTTAAGTTTTCCTTTGTAAAGTAACATGACACATCCTTAGTATACGTAGCTAACAGTTGGCATTAAAATTTTTTAGTTTCTTTTCCACCTTTACCCCTATCCTAAGAACTAGAATTGATTTCATAAATCACATTGGAATAGACTGTTATTTCAGAGCTGAAGGCATAGGAGACAGACAGTTGGCAAGGGCTCAGAGTTCACTAATTCAGATGTATTTCTGGGAACGTTACTGATTTCCCCTAAAGACTTTACAGTATCACAGAAAATCACAGTATGTCATAAAAAGTAAAGTAATAGTTATGATGGGCAGGGAAAGGATTCTTAAATTTTCAAGAATCCATTAATATAAAGTCTGTATTTTTTTAAAAGGGGCATGGCATTGCAATCCTACCCCAAAATGGCAATGTTCTACCAGTATCAGTAAATATGTATCTAATTTCTTCTCAGTCTTAGTCCATAAAGAGCTTGAACGTCTTATTAAAAATTGCACACAACACAGATGATTAAACAGGTGAGCAAGTCAAAGATAAGGGGAAATAAGTTTGGTCAAAAGCATGTTACTGTATGACAAAAGTGCTATTTAGTTAGTGGATGTAGGTTATGAATTTGGTTCTGGTATTCACCAGCAAATATGGATTGTCAGTATTCACAAAGTGACAACTAACCAGCTGATTAGGACAAATAGCTTCTTATATTACTGAGACCTAAGAGTGATTTCTCCCCTAGGTATTTATAATGGGATAGGACTTTACCATGGAATGACAGTAATCAATATCTTCAATTTAGATATTTCCAAAATATCTGAATTCCCTAAGCTGTTTCTTAACTGTTCCTTGATACAATACGTGAATAAACCATTATTATAAAAATTTTTTAATAGGATGGGGCTACTTACTATGACTCAGTCCAGGCACACAGCACTCAATCTTCATCAACAGATAAAATCTGGGAAAAAGTCTAGAAAATTGGATGGACTACATGTCCTCAGGCAGAGTTCCACACATATTTTTCTTTCTACTTATATCTTGAGAAGAACAGGACAGCAGGAAAGTCAGAAAGAAAGAACCTAGAGGCAGTAAGTTATTAATATACAAATTTAAAAAGACAAAAAGAAGGAGTATGAGGGAAACAGGGAGTTCTATTTTTATGCCATTGAAAATTAGCCAAAGCTCATCTCAAGGGATCTATAGAGTAAGGAACTAATTCTTTAAATTCTAGATTTAAGCCAACTCCCCATTAGTGATTCCATTCAACTTGAGTGCAACAGGAGCCTCCCCTATCCACACTCACTTACAGAACCCTGAATCAGTTTGAACAGGGACAGCCCGCAGATCCATTATTTCCTTTCCTAGCAAACAAAGTGATAGGGTTTTACAGCGCTCAATCGCTACATTTTATCACAGCCACAGGCAGGAGTGAAGCATTGCTCCCGTGTTTTTAAAAATATCTCTCTCTGCAGCCCAAGGTAGCCTGGAACTTACTATGCAGCTCATGCTGACCTCAAACTTACAGTGATCTTCTACTTGAGCCTCCTAGGAGCCAGTATAACAGGCATGAGCTACTATGTTCAGCCTCAAAATTCATATTACTAACTGAAAAAACAAAACAAACAAACAAAAAAAATAGTGTTTTCACAAGTAGATTTAATAATAATGGGAAACAACAACAAAATGACTCTAGAAAGATGGTCAAGCCTGAGGCCTGTATTATCATTTGAAATTACGTTCAACAAGACAGAGAATTAAAAAAAGAAAAGAGAAAACAACACAGAACCAACTTCGAACTTTCTTCTTGGTGGTGTCAAGTTCAAAGCATTGAAAAGGGAATGATTGAGCCAGAGGCAGAAGCAGGTGTTTATAATTTCAGCATACAGGACGTAGAAGCATAAGGCACAGGAGTTCAAGGTCACCCTGGCTTGAGAGTTTGTTTCAAAAAATTTTTTTCTCCACTGTGATTTATAAGATTTAAAGCCATGTTATAGCACATCTTAAATTTATTATAGGTGTCACCTAAAATTATTTCAATACCAAACTTTGAGAAGTCTTAATTTAATGGAAATAGCCATGGGCTCTAGAGTCAGCTACACGTCGGTAGCCCTTACACAACATGGAAAAATGATGTGATTTTCTGTAGCTAATATTTACAGCTATCAAATGTAACAGGGAGCATTTAAAACTTCTCACAATGTGTAACCAAATGACTTAATAAAATCTGCAATTCGGGACAAGAAGTAAACTCAGAAAAGTCAGGCTTCTGTGTCCGCGGTGAAAGCTTGGGTTCTGGACTGAACAATACAATGGCAGTGTTAAAGTTTGGTTTCTTCCCTCTCTTCCAGTCCTAAAATTTATGATGGGTATCCAAACTTAACTATTTATAATATCCTCCCAAAGAAGGAACATATCCCCTAAGGCTGTTTTTAGAGAATGTTTACACATGGGTTGGGAGGCCTGTAATTATGTATTTAGTCCGGTAGGTGGCACCAACCACATCTAAGCCAAGTCCATAAAGAAAGGTAATTCAGGAAATGAGAAATGCTGTAGGAGACTAGCTTTCTATTACCCTCAGGACAAAATGTGCCACATTTATATACCAAATGAAAAACAAAGAAAACAGCCTATTGATGTTTTGTGTCATTCTATGTGGCACCAAGATGTATTACTGGCAGCCTTGATTAAACATTAAAACATGGTGTTCTGTTGTGCAACCCTTGACTGTTATTATTCTCCTCTCTGAACTATAGTTCACCCCATTCCAAACAAAGAAAAACCCAAAAGCAATTGCCTACTTCCTCCATAATTCTTGTGCAACACTTTTTCTTTTCTACTTCAAATAAATCAGGCAATTAGGGCAATGAAGTAAAAATGGGTTGGGCTATTACACAAGGACTATTTGAAGGTTAAGTACTTAATAGCTGTCTTGGATGGTGTTCTGGTTCCTCTAGTTTTAAAAGATTTGAATTGCTTAAACTTGTCTTAGGGGAAAGTGGCATGTCCTTTCGGACACGCCTCCTTCACAAATCAGGCAAATGCAGGTCAGATATTTCAGATATTTCCAAGTAGGAGGAGGTTTTGCTCCACTGCTCTTGGCCAAGAATCCTTTGTCCCCTGTTCAGTGTGCTGTCTGGTTGAGTTAATAGTGCCTCTATTTTTTTTGGGGTGGGGAGGGCAAATACTTGAGACTTTGTTACAGTTCAAACAACTGCTATTTGGAGAAGTCTGGAAAGCCTGGAACGCAGCATCATCAGCGTTAGTCTTAGCTCTTGTGTCATCTGGTGTCCAAGGAAATGTTTCTGTTGTTCACATTCAGGAATAAGTCCTTCCTCTTCTCCCCATCCCATCAACCCCCAAAGATAGGCCACATTTGAGAGAGTCTGCTGCTTATAGTTTCGCTCAGGGTTTGTGACAACCCTCCCCCGCTAACATGAGCTATGTTGAGAGCACAGTCTGTGGCCTTTGGTACTCACCTATCTTAGAGAGCACAGGCACTAAGCAATCTCTAAATTCAGATGATCTGTCTTCAGTAATAACGTCATTCTGACAAGCTGCTTGATTTTGACAGCCTTATTTCCCCCAGCCCCATATTCTAGGCTCTTGGCATTTTTTTGAGCTCTCTGAGAACAAACAGGAGGTTCTCCTTAGGAGAAGAACCGGAAGTCTCTGAGAACAAACAGGAAGTTCTCCTTAGGAGAGGAACCGGAAGTCTCTGAGAACAAACAGGAGGTTCTCCTTAGGAGAAG